>NW_027176816.1:1950562-2550562 GCF_023349555.1 Cebidichthys violaceus
CTTCTAGCTTTTTGTGTTATTGAAGGGAGAAAGAGCAGGAACCCCTCGCCAAATAGTAACAAGGTATTAGATGTGTTCTCCAACATACCGGTGCACTTTTATGATCTCCTTCAAGCTGAGATGTCTATAAGAGATGTTCCAACATGCTGCCGATAAACAGCCCATAGCCTCTGAAGCAATGATATTCAATTTGAATAATGGAACAGCGCTTCACTGGGCGACACAATTCGTTTTGACAAGTAGATTATGAAATGGGGGAGAGAGCTCTGACGTCTCTTGAAAATGCTTTTGCCCCAGTCGCTCACCGCAGTTCAAAGATCCCTTAAGAACAAAGAACGGGAGGGAGAGTAGAGACACTGAGAAGGAGAAAGCGGTGACTGCGGTTGAAAGTGACTTATGATCATAAATTGCATTTCTACTGGGTATCTGTTCATCATTTACCACCTGTGGCGAGTGATGCCGCTTGACTGTTCAAATGACCCTCTTCTCAGTCACTGTGAAGCTCTGAGAGGCGGAGAGGCCCTGTGTTGTGTTGTAACATGAGTAAGAATTGTTATGCTCTTCTGTGCGTGCACACACAAGGCAGCGCCACATTAGTATTCAAACCGGCCTCTGTATTTCAGACACCCCTTGGACAGAACTGTCTGCCTCACTCAGTTGCGCGCAGAATCCCGCCTCCCACAGCCGAGGGTCTCTGCAGTCCGTGGATGATATTCCCTCGGTGTGCCCACCCCCGCCTCCAGCTTCAACTGCCCCCCCCCCCCCCCCCCCGTGTACCTTCTCACCCTTGTTAATGAGAATTAATGGCTAGTGGTCTTGTGCAAGAGTGTGTGCCGGACGTACGTGAGGTGGCATCTAAAACCGCTGTTTTGACAAGGCTGGCTTGCCTGACCTCTCAGACAATGCCGCAGAGCACAGGAGCGAAACGCAGCACAGTTCTCAGCCATAATTACAGCGCTGACAATCCTGTCTGACATTTTATATAATCACTTCACCCCCTCCCCCCCCCCCCCCCCCCCCCCCCCCCCCCCCCCCGCTGAGAATACAGACTGTCCCTTTGTGGGCCACAGCTTAATCAAGATCATGTAAACATGGCTTTGGCGTATAGCTGCCTTCCCGACCCGCACCCCGCTCTCTCTTTACTCCTCCGTCAGGGTTTCTTACAAGGTCAACCTGGAAGGCCTGGGCTCTCTGACTCATGTCAAACCTACAGTATATACGACACACATGCTCCCACCTTAAGTTAAGTCATGAGGAATATCATGTTGTGCATGCATACTGCTTGCACAACATTCATTTTCATATATAGTCTTGAAAATAACTTTGACACAGCTGTCAGGCACATTTTTTTTTTTTAATATTAAGAGCGGTGACCATTCATCTGCCAATTCCAATGCAATTATGCAAATCACAATCCCATGATACATTGAGAGTGGTGTTGCAGAGGGGGGGGGGGGGGGGGGGGGGGGGACTTCTATCTGTACCCTCCCTAATGAGATTGATGTTCCACCATCTATCAGTGTGGGAACTGCCAGAGAAGAAGCCCAGCATGGAGGGACACAGCAAATAACTCACAATCTCATAGGCCCACAGCACAGGGAAGAAGCACAGGGAAGAGCGAGCTAGGATTTAGTTAGAATTTCCCTCTTTCTGTCAAGGCTAACTCTGTCTCTCTCTGTCTCATTGCTCTTATCTCACCCTTTCTCACACACACACACACACACACACACACACACACACACACACAGTCTATTATAATTCCTATCCTCTCTTCTAAAAAGTTGCCACGTTTATTCAACCTGCAGGCACCACAAAGGAAATTTGCAATGAAAAGTTTACCTGGAAAATGGCAGGCGCGTTTCAGGATTAATTTATCACTTGCCGTGAAAAGAGACGGTTGTTTCCGGTGAGACTGGGCACAATATGTAGACATTTTGCAATAACTGGATGTTTATTGGCTTCACAAACAGAGCAGTAGACTCTGAAGTTTTGCGTTTGTGTGATTTGTTTGAGTTTGCGGTTAAATTCCGACGCTCTCGGAGTCTTTGCGTAATTACTGGCAGTGAGTGACGTGCTGTCAGACACGTTGTCACTGTGCGAACGTTGTTAAGAAAGAGACACACGGCAATTTGTGAGAACGTTTTTCAGTCATTTTCACATACACAACAATGAATGCTCACATACCACATGGCGGTCACATTCAAAGATGTGCTGCTCTCTTCTATCAATCTAATGCCACTGTGTAATGTGTTCAAATGGAAGCAACAGAAGCAATTTAGTATATAGTGATTACAGTAATTTGGGCATTAAAAGATATTTTTCTCCATTTCCCCTCTTGTCAATCTCTCTCCTCTTTTTCCCACCATCATCCCTACAGCGGAGGAGCCTGGCAGGGAGCGCGGGTCTTCACACGAGATCCATCTCAGCTGCAGGTTCCATCCTGCAGGCTGCACTTAGAAAAAGCCCCAGGGCTTTGGGTTCACCATTATCGGAGGAGACCGACCCGACGAATTCCTTCAGGTCAAAAACGTCCTTCCCGATGGGCCCGCCGCGCATGACAACAAGATCGCCTCAGGTAGGCTTCTCCCACGGGCCTACTGTTTATAAAAGTGCACTCCAGCGTCTCGACTGCACTCTGGCTTAGCAGTTTGACGCAATTCTACCCACAATGCAAAGTCATGCACGGAGGAAAAGAAAGAAGAGTTAAGGGAAGACAGATCATTTTGTCTGACTTGTCTAAACACAACCCAGTGTCACATTCACACGTATGTTTGCGTGGCACGAATGCCAGTACACACAGTGACACTCGACGTGGTATTGGCATACGTACTGTTCATAATACCGTTTTATGTATCCCGAGTCCACACAAACAAATTTTTGAGAAAAAAAAACACCCAACTGGCTCTTTACCCTGAATGTCACATTGCTTGATCAAGCAAAAGTTTATAGCGTTCAGTGGAGCAGCCCTAAAAATAGGAAACGTCCGTCAATACAGCACATGTTCAGTTTATGGTTAACAACCAGATTTTATATGCAGCCATATATAACAGATTTAATAGCCCTGCAAAGGCTGGTGGGTGACAAAGCCTGCTTATCTGCATAATGTTCTAATGCAGTAATCTGCAACACTGACATGTATGCTACATGTAGCTTTGCTGGTGTGCTTTCTGTAATCTCAACAGTGCTACGTTAGCTCAGTAAATTCCCTTTTATTGTGTATACATAAATACTGCTATCACATGGTGATTGTGGTCATTTGAAATACTGTCAGCGAAGCGCTTTGCTTCAGGATTCACATTACAATAATATTGATTGCATTGAAAGCTGTTACAACCAGTGCTGCTGCTGAGCATTAACATGAAAGTAGAACAGTGAGAGAGATTATTTCCAATGTTTCATTGCCCTTGAGAAGGAAGGTAATTGATTTAACCCCCCCAAAAAATTAAAATGTAATTAATTTCATTGGGTTATAACAGGAAGCGCTGAACTGTAACTTTATGTAACATTCTTCTGGATTTAAGTCTTTCTGACTCCAAGCCTGGAGCGTTAATTCATGCCAAGGGTATAATTCAAGGTTCTGAGACTATGTTTTGCCGTTATTGTTTTGAGGATGGTTAGTTATTAGATAAGTCATTGGAGATACGTGTAATGCGTTCTGAACAGGCACTACATTGGGATATGGAGCTCATTTCCGAGTGAAACCTTAGCTGTGTTATTGATTGTGTAGGTGGGCTGAATGCTCCTTTGGGCTTTCAGCCAGCTAGCCAGTAAGCAATTCAGCCGTGCCCATCCAGGCCTGTATCCCAGCCAGGTCAGGGGTGAGGAGAGTCTCCCCCCTTACAGATAAAAGGTGGAAGAAGAGAACGGCGTGTCACTGACCTTGTTCTATTTTATAATCTTCCTCGCTCTCTCCCCTCCACATTAACATCTTTGAATTTTCTAAAGAGTTAGAAGAGCTTCTTTTATTGTACCTCTTTAAGTTTGCCTTTCACAGTCCACACTGTCAAATTTGACTACTTCATATACATCTGAAAGCTCTCTGTTCTTGCAGGTGACGTGATCGTGGACATCAACGGGGAATGCGTTCTGGGGAAGACTCACGCCGATGTGGTGCAGATGTTTCAGTCCATCCCTATCAACCAGTATGTGGACATGGTCCTTTGCCGGGGCTACCCCCTGCCTGAGGACTCCAGCAGCAGTGAGGAGGCTTCAGGAGGCCTCTCCAAGGACGCTTCCCCTTCCCCCTCAACCTCCACACCACAGGACCCCCACCATACAGTCCCAGACGGAGGAACCCTCCCCAGGCAGACTGCTGCAGTACCACACATGACCAATGGTGGACGCCACCACCACCACCACCATCTCCACCAACACCTTCCTCACGTCCCCAACCAAGAAGGCCCTGACCCCACCTTCTTACAGCCTGAGCTGGTGAGCGTGCCCTTGGTGAAAGGCCCGGGGGGGTTCGGCTTTGCCATCGCGGATTGCCCCCTGGGCCAAAAGGTGAAGATGATCCTGGATGCCCAGTGGTGCCGCGGCCTGCTGAAGGGCGACGTTATCAAGGAGATCAACAGACAGAATGTCCAGACGTTGAGCCACTCCCAGGTGGTGGACATCCTCAAAGACCTGCCTGTGGGCAGCGAGGTCAACGTGCTGGTGCTTAGAGGAGGTGAGTTGGCAGGATTGAGAGTTGCTGGAAGTGTGCAGTGCAGCCGCAGGTAAGCCTGGACTAATCCTAAAAAGTATGTCGCAGCTGGCGGGGGTTACAGTGCAGACGCTGTGACATCTCTTTTGTTAAATCGCCGAGGTCTATATTCATCTACTCGGCTTACTGTTCAGACAACAAACAGGTGTTAGTGCCCAGAGATAGTCTAGAGGCGTAGACCCACGCTTCTGAAATCTTTTCAATCCCCACACAGCTTTGAGTCTCCTACATTATCGTTGCGTTCCCTTTTCCCAAAAGGAAAGCAATGAGTGAAACAACAGAGGTGAGAAGCCCACCCGCTTGCATCTGAAATTGATTTCTTAAGAGAGAGAGAAACAATAGTTATACCACACTGACCAAGTTCTACTTTGAGGCAGTGTAACGCGTAGCGTGTTTTAATTCATAAATAACAAGGTGGACTGTGGTTTTTCTGGAGGTATTGCTTGGACACAGATTCTCCCCATGTTAAGTAAAACAATTTCATGCTCTGGTTGACACACAACTCTGCAAGCAGGGAGGAAGTGATGCTTAGTCACATGTGGAGCTGTGCTGGGAAGGTGAAGAGAGGTGGCAGTTTCAGTGATTCACTTGCTGCTCAGAGAGAAGGAAGGGAGGAGAGACGGAGCATGGTGGGTAATCATTGCCCTTCTACCAACTTCAGGCTCTCTCTGATTTGATGTGCTTGTTCCTTTTTTGCCTTTACTGCAGTGCAGTAGCCTAGATTCAAGAGTGTTGCACCCACATATCAGATGTACTCAGCTGGGCTCTGTTCTGAGCTCCAGGGGCTTGTGCTCTGCTTCATGTGTGAATGTGAGCGTGTTTTACCCATCTTATGGGGACATCTTTCTGATTGCACATAATGTGGGGACTCGCCTCCCTTTTGGGGACAAAATGGGGACAAAATGCCGGTCCCCAAAACATATATTATTACATTTTAAGGAGATGACTTGGTTTAAGGTTAGGGATTGGTATCTAATATAGATAATGCTTATCTTTTTTTTATTATTTTGTGAGGGAAAAAAGACAATTAATTAGAAAAGAATAGACACAGCTGCTCCCCTTATTAATACCTATGTAGTAAACTCAATATACACTGACAGACGTATTAGTGACCTAAATCCCTTTGACTCCACTGTTGAGAATGGGTGCAGGCCTTTGACAATAAACTGGGTAACTGCCCAGACACTCGTTCACCCTCTCCTGTGTCAGCTTCCCTGTAGATGCTCACGTAAAGGGACTTGGGCTGGGACCGGCGGTGGTAGAGGGGGGGGGGGGACGAGGATGGACAGCCGCTCACCAAACAGTCGAGAACTGTGCATTTCTGCACATTTATGTTGCGCGTGTTCGCCAAATGTTTTGATAAATTGCTGGTATCACCTCCCTTACTTGTGAGGGTTTTATTGCGTTTGTGACAGCGAGAGTTCTCAGCATCTACTCGGGTAAAATGTAGCCACACTTTGGATCTTTCCCTTCTCTCTGCCATGATGTGTGTCTCACGCTTTACTGAGCCGGAGTCTGTGCGTGTGTGTGTGTGTGTGTGTGTGTGTGTGTGTGTGTGTGTGTGTGTGTGTGTGCGTGTATGCGTGTGTGCGGGTGTGTGTGTGTCAGAGTGAAGCACGACTCCGCCCCTCGTGCAAAGACGGGCCCAGAGACAGAGAGGGAAGGTTTGAGATGCTGCTTTTTTCCATGGAGAAGTCACTAACTTCTAAAGTACCGTTAACTCCGGACCTCATCGATACTCCGGGTTTTTACTGCTGTATAATCGGTTCCTGTTTAAAACCGAGTTTCGGGAGGCATCCGTCGTTATGGTTAGGTTTAGGGTAAGTCTCCAGGAAATTAATTTAATCAATGTAATGTCACCAAATGTCATGAGAACATGAGTGCGTGTGTGTGTGCTGCCGTTATTAAGTTTTTGCCCATTTAGGCCAGCCCTATATCAATTACTTTACATGTGCAGAGTGTGTGCAGAGGGTCTGTTTGTGTGTCACTGCTTTAAAAAAAAGGGGGCAGCTTTCCAGGACTAAAAGGAGCACCGCTGCAGGGCTTCCCTCTAGTCACCCATAAACCGGGATTAGGTTAGGCTTTGCTCCCAGCCAGGGGCTAGAACTCCTTCCAGTGACAGCAGCAGAGAGAAATTAAACAGGAAATTATTTGGCCCTGATCCCTGTTCTGGATTTAAATGTGGAAATGAGACACAGTAGTCTTCCCCGTGGGACATGCTCTGCACTCGGTGCCTGTGATACAGAGATGCTCATTTTTTGTCTCCTATGATTGTAATGAGAGTTCCACCATCTGCTGCATGCCATCCAGTCTGCTTAAAAGAGCTATATCTAAGGAATTCAAAGTACGTACTGTACCATCACTCCTTTTTTATCATACAGTAAATGCATTGATCAGTTGTTTGGCATACAGTATCACTTTAAACAGGCTATTGCTAACATTATAATAGGAATCCAATAATAACTGAACCTATTTCTCATTAACAATTAACGTGTAACTGTATAACTGTATAATTGTATAATTACACTGGTTGTCCAACTAATAATGATATGAGCAGGTAGATACCGTTGGTGCTTTCGCATGTTTTATATTTAAAAAAACACATTTAAGATGTATTTATCCTACCCACATTATTTTGTAACGGATTTCGTACAATTCTGTTGGTGACATTCAAAAACTGGTTCTGAAAAGCTGCAGACGGAGAGTATTCCGCGTTCTTGTAGAGTAGCAAACAGCTGGCAGGTTTAACCCAGAGAAGTGCATGCTTCCCCATGGCCTAGCCCTAGGGTCACCTCTGTGTCCTCCATCCTGTAGTGAGATGTAAACCATTGGAGTATACTGCCCCCTACTGGTTGAATTACACCGTGACTCACTGACAGAGAGGAAAGCAGAGCGATGTATTAAAAAAAAAAAAAACAGTGATAAAACCTCTATTACTAATTTAACGTAGTGACAGCAAACACGGTTCAGAGTATATCTAGAGGAGGCAGTGTGAAGCTCTACCACTGAAAGCCAACAGGTCAGTAGAGTGAAGAGACATAGAAGGAACAACTTAAAGCGTTTTAAGCTATATGTTTGAACAGACCTTATTGTTGTTCGCTTGATGAATTGAATTCAGTATTTAACATCCATTTCCCCCCTCTCTCTGCTTACAGGTCAGACATCTCCTGTGAAATCACTAAAACCAGTAAGTTGAAGCACCTCTTTGTAATGTTTCTCCCATTTTGTGAGATGAAAACGTAAAAGAATACGCTGAGGATAAAACTGCAGCTGAATTATTCAGAAGAAAAAGGTTTTAACTTGGTTACCCACAAGCGCCACTTAGTGTGTAAGAGTGTTAGTGTGTGTGTGTGTTGTGGAAGCTGTTGTTAGTTACATTATTCAGTGAGCCCACATTAGCCGGGCTGTTATTTCTGGAACTGCATGTGGGTAAATATGCTGGCTCCTGGCAAACAGCGACTTAACATCCCTCTGTGTATGGGTGTTTAAGATGATACGCCATGTTCAACAGCTTGTTCCTGTGCTGCTGCTCCATGCTGCACTCTTAAAATAGGAGCTGAGGCAGCAACAGGCTTACTCTTACTGTTTTACTGGTTTCAGACATAATCACAACGTGTGCATGCACTATTTAAAAATATATATCTATATCAAATTTTCCTGCTTTAGCTACATTTAGAATATATTATACTATAAGTAACACTTTAGTAATAACTATCATTATTAAAAGGTAAATTGATAGTTGATTAAAATTGAGTTAATTGTTATTTGTTAATGTCAACTTATTATTAGTAATGCTGTAATGTATTAATTTGTGTAATATGAAATTAATTTATATATCATCATAGCTGATAAAAGCCAATATCAACAACATTCAGATTACATTACTAAACTATTTATTAAGTTTATTGTTGCACACAAAACATTTTATGAACTACTGTATATCATGTATTAAGTACAATTATTAATTATTAACAAAGTGTTACAATCATTTGAGCCATCTTTTTATGTGTATGTTTTACAAACAGTTTCTTAAAGGTTTACAAAATCATTTGGTAATCATTAATACATATTTAATATAGTATACAAAATGTATAAAATAAGAATCTAACAATAATTATAGCATTATTAATTGATTATTAACCGTAAAATAACTATAGTTTAATTCACTTTTATGAATGACGGTTATGTGTTAATAAATAAGGTATATTATAAAGGAATAGGAGGACATTTACAGTGTTCTTAAAAGTCTGTTTTCCGCTATGATAACCATCGACCTGAAGTCGTAGTTTCTCTATGTTTCTCTTTATCACTACATCACTGCTCATGTCTCTGTGTTGCAGTGCACGGCTCCCATGTCCCAAGGATTATCCCAGCCTACGCCTCAACAGGCTCCCCATCCCGCACCTCAGCTGATGCCCCATCCGTGCTCCCAGCCCATCGCACCGCCGCCGCAGCAGCAGCAGCAGCAGGAGATAATTAACAGCACAGAGGCCCTCGGTCAGCCCGAGTTGGCCCCCAACCCGCTCCCTTTCCCTGCCAACACACTGCGCTCGTCTTCGCCCAAACCGGACGCGTCCGAGCTCTACATCAAGTCCAGGGCCTTGCTAGACAGCAAGCGTAAGTGTACACAATGAAACACACAAGTGGTTTTTAGCCCCCGTGGCTCGGGAGCCCTGTTGGGGGAAAAAAAGAGGACCAGACACTTCGCACCATTCAACGTGATTATTAACATAATGCCTCCGCACCGGTGACAGCCATGGTCTGGTTATATGTCCATCTGTCCCATTCTTGTGAACACAATAAGTCAGGAAAACCTGGAGGGAATTTCTTCTTCAGTTTTAGCACAAACTTCAAAATTACATTTCTGGCCATAACTCGTGCGCTAATTATGACAATTTCTTAAAAATGGCAAATAGGATAAAATGATGGAGTGATGACATTTTGGACAGACATGGATGTGAACTGCAACTTGATTTGTTGGCGGAGGCATACAACTGAGGCTGCAACTCTAGTTTGTCTAGCATTGTCTATCCTCAGGTAGATAATGTATTGTCAAAAATAAGGATGCCCAATACAAGTGACCAGGGCCTTAAAATCTGATCAACATCACTGTTGACCAACTTATCCATTCATCAATTTCAATCTTTTATTCTATCCTCATGTGAATTTCAAAAAGCCTATTTCATCTGACAAAGGATAGCTGAAGCTCTCTGTTATCTAAGAAATATGTTATAAAATAATATAATCTTTTAGATATTTAAATAAAATATTTCTTTAAGTTGGTGGCCTTTACCGCAGTAATTATTACTGCATTATACGATACACACATTGCCCACATGCCCGGCAACACATAATAAACATAATTAATGTGTCTTGTCTTCATGGCGAATAAAAAAACACTTTTACTCTCCTCTCCTCTCTGCAGCTCCTAATACCAAGGACCTGGATGTGTTCATCAAAAGAAACCAGGAGTCAGGATTTGGCTTCAGAGTCCTCGGAGGCGAGGGGCCGGATCAGCCGGTAGGCACATCAATATTAAAGCTGCGTCCATTTAAATAGACGGACTTACCGCTATTGCTGTAGGACAATGGGGAAAATGGATTGTCAAAAAAAATACAAGTACAACACAAGACGTGAAATGCTCAAAGCAACTTAAAGGATTTCAACTGATCATTTGCCATAATGCCTGTCAACGCTCGCGCTCAGATCAGTGTGTCAAGCTGTTTCTCTCGTGTCCTCCACAGGTGTACATCGGTGCCATCGT
This sequence comes from Cebidichthys violaceus, assembly GCF_023349555.1. Lineage (NCBI taxonomy): Eukaryota > Metazoa > Chordata > Actinopteri > Perciformes > Stichaeidae > Cebidichthys > Cebidichthys violaceus. Next base: position 1,961,032 of record NW_027176816.1, read on the forward strand.
GCCGCTCGGTGCAGCCGAGAAGGACGGGCGCCTGCGAGCGGGGGATGAGCTCCTCTGTATAGATGGCGTGCCAGTCAAGGGCAAATCCCACAAACAGGTGCTTGAGCTGATGACCAACGCTGCCCGCAACGGCCAAGTCATGCTCACGGTCCGCAGGAAGCTGAATGTCTCAGGTGGGTCTCTACGTTTCTCTGAGAGCACTAAAAGCTTCTTTTTTTTTTTCAGCACGGCGTGTTGTTTTTACTATTTTTGTTTCGATCGGTATGCTGGAGGAGGTCCTCTGAGCAAAAGCTTTAATCTGGCATCGTTCTTTCACTAATGACTTCCTTGAAAGTGAAGAAATGAAGTTCAATCCATATTGACTTTTACTGTAGGATGTTATTCTAGGCAGACTTTTTCCTAAAAGGAATTCTGTATTTACGTCAATCACAGGAAAGTGAATGAAGAATTTTCATCCACCAAAAATGACCAAAAAAACCCCAGCAAAAGTGGCTTTGCTCTGTTAATCTGTCGAGGCTGATAGGAGCCATGTGAAGGGCAGTGGAGATTAGATCAGCTGGTAGAGTTGATTTACATCTCAAAGGATGAAAAAATAGAATATGCTGTGTTTTTCTTTTTCAACAGCACAAACCCCTGCTGCATTCGGGCTTGTTTACCCCCACAAATAACCACTCCATGAATAGTACCAGCACTTTTTGGAATTACTTTTGGATTTGATGTATTGCAACAACAGCTTTGATCACGCTGCAGAAATTAAGCATCAATCATGTAAGGGTTTATGCTTTCAAAGCAGGGGTTTAGAAAGAGATTCCCTGATGCCGGCTGACAAAACAGAGACGCGGCAAAACAAACATACAATGAAGAGAGATGGAGGTAGATCAGCGTGTCTTATGAATAACAAATTGTAAAGGGCTTTCATCTCAAGTGTCGAGTTGACAGTTACATTTCATGTGTGCAATAAACGCAGCAAAAAGCACTATCTTCAATAAAGCCGCTGTGCTTTGGATTATTTTTGGAGGGATCTGAAGGATGATACATTGGGAACATTTTGACAATTAATTGTTCACGGCTTGAAGCGTATGTAATCTTCTTCAGAATGACCGGTGCTTAAAATATACATTTGTGTGGCCCTGTTGGTGAAAGTGACACATTTTAATGTCAATTGCAGTGGTGGACGAAGCATTCAGATATTTTACTAGAGTAAAAGTATCAATACCACAGACCAAAAATACATTATTGAATTATAATTATTGGTGCGTTTATGTGTTCATCGCTGTAATGTTGCAGCTGGTAACGGTGGAGCTCATTTTAATTATGCTATATACTGCAGACTGGCTAAACCTCAGTTAATTTATATTTTTTATCAATAATCTCAATTTTCAAAAGTAACCAGTCACTTAATAAGCTTTAAAATAAATATGTTGCCTCTCAGATGTAGCGCAGTAGAAAGTAGCATGAAATGGAAATACTTGAATGAAGTACAAATACCTCAAAACAGTACTTGAGTGAATGTACTTGGTTACACTCCACTAATGGTCATTTGCCGTCTGGGCTGGTCCTCTCCTTTTAAAAAATGATGGATAGACATAGCAGTATCATTTCCGGGTTGATATACGATTTTCTAGTTATTTTAGAAGAGCTGTTCCAAATGCGTGACTGTAAGCATCCCCTTCTGTTTCTGTGTATTGTCATTTGTCAGATGGCGAAGAGGAGGAGAGCACTCAGCAGCCTCAGCATGTAGCATCCGCCCTGGTCAACAGCTCTCCCAAGATGCCGCATGTCGACGTTCCGAATGCCGTCCAGCCTGTTCAGTCCTCTCGGCCGGAGTGCTTTGACGTCACTCTGCAACGCAGAGACAACGAGGGCTTTGGCTTTGTTATCCTGACGTCAAAGAACAAGCCCCCACCCGGAGGTCAGAAATCAAATCTCATATACAACTTTTATCAATATCGTGTTGCATCGAATAAATAAAAAAGCATGAGGAGACAACCCAGGTGAATAGGGTAAAACATGTCACTAACAGATGAAATAGAGGAAACTTCCACATATGATTAATTATATAAAGACAATTATTAAAAATTAAACAGGTTTTCTGAAATGTTATGTTTGAATATGGAAAATAGGCATTATCTTATATATGTGCTAATTTGCCTACATTTCCAGAACAGATTTCTGAACACTGGATAAAGCCCGGTCCAAAGTTCTCGTTTCAATTTGTTGTGGAGGGAATTTTGGATAACTCTCTTTATCACTCCATAAATCAGAAAATGCAGTAGCCATAAAAAAACATTCTCGCCGTGTTTTTAAGGAATATAATCTTTTATGAATCAGGCCATGAAAGATATATGAACAAACCCCTCTGTAAAAACCTTCAGAATATAAATAGGAATCAAACTGGAAAGTTTGGTGTATGGATTTCTGGCTCAAACAGATTTTGAGGAAAACTGCATTGTGGAAGACACTACAGGTGAATAAAGTAAAACATATAACTAATATATATCACCGTGAAAATTCCCCAGTTGATAACATTAAGACAATATGTTTTCTGTTATAAAAGTTTTCTGAGAGTGTAGTCAAAAAAACACTTTTAGCCGTGCTAGCTCTAAAGATGCAAACATCTCAAGAACTATTGGATGGTTTCCCATAGACGTTCATGTTCTCCCTAGGATGAATCCCTCTGAACCCCTGATGTTTCATATTATGCATAAACGCGTGACTTTTCCTCTAGCGCCATCATAAGGTTGACAATTGTGTTGGGTTTAGTGCTAATTAGCAAATGTGAGCATGCTAGCACGCTACAGCAGAGCATTAGCATGCTGACGTTAGCATTTAGCTCATAGCACTGCTGTGTCAAGGTGTAGCCTCACACAGCTAGCGAGGCTGCGCTTTCTTAGTCTTGTTTTTCACCATTTGTGTCTGGGTGTTTTGTGATTCCTCTGTGCTTCCCTGTTTCAGTTATACCTCACAAGATTGGCCGCATTATTGAGGGCAGCCCTACAGACCGTATAGGTCAGATGAAGGTGGGAGACCGTATCTCTGCCGTCAACGGCCTGTCCATCATGGAGCTGTCGCACAACGACATTGTCCAGCTCATCAAAGACGCCGGCAATTGTGTCACCCTCACTGTTGTGCCTGAAGATGGTAGGTTTGGCATCAGAGAATGTCTCAGTCCTGTGAAGCTTGATTTCCAGAAAGCATATCAGAGTATTTAAGTAGTCAAAAGGAGGTTTTGAATATTGCTTTGTGGCATCCAACAGCAGAACACAAGATCTGTGCGTCATACTAAATGGTTGTGTTGTGTGTATTCGCAGACAGTGCTCCTCCATCTGGAACAAATTCAGCCAAACAGAGCCCCTCGGCACAACACAGAGCTATGGGCCAACAGCCTCCCAGCTATCCAGACAGGTACACGAATATATACACACATACTCCCATACAAGCATTCACACAAGCTTGCCAGGGTCCCTCTCAAACACTGATCCCACTGGAGACAGTCTAATACAGGTTCTGCCACTTGAACCATAAATCAGACCCAATCCTCTCAAAGCGGGCTTTGGTTTGTGCTACAATGTGGCCCATTAGCATCTCTTGCGGCCCTCACTTGTTATCCAGAAAGAGAGAGAATCCCCCCGTGGTCACTGCTTGGATGGCGAAGCAAAGAAAAAGAGACAGATTAATAGGGAGTCTCACTTCCTCTTTGATCTTTCTTTTCAAACCAGATTACCTGTGTCAAACTTTTTAATCCATTGCTGCAGCAGCAATTCTCCACCATAATTGTTTACGCCCTCGGCCGCTCCGTTTTGCCAGCATGTGTTCCCCTTCTCCTCGTTTTAGCCCTCTGTCCGTTCCTGGGCAGCACCCCCTCTCCTCTCCGTCTAATCTCCAAAACGTGCCTCGAGTCAGCCGAGGCTGTCAGCGTGGCTGCATGAAGTGTGTAAACTCTTCTCCATGCCAGAGCTGTTAAGAAGGTCTAGACTCTTTCAGATAGCGTGTCAGCACAGCTAAGTTCCCACAAAGGCATTGTAATGAGCTCTGCGAAGCATTAAAGTATGCCCTCGTTATCTTCCTGCAGACGCAACATGGCTCTTTTGAAGGATTTCCATAGGTCTGCGTTGTATAATGAAACCGACAGAAAGAGGCTCACGCTGCTGTAATACAGGCGTGGCAGTGTGTGGGTAATACTGGACAGAGCTGAAGGGGAAGAGAATGAGACCTATTCTCTGCTCTATTCGCAGTATTGAGCATCTATACCTTTCTTATGCGGTAGCTCACACACAGGCATTACTGCGAACACGACGCATACAAGCTGGTGGGAGATTATGCTGCTGAAAATGTCCTTATTTTTCGGTTTCAAACATTTTCATGATGTATTTGCTGAAATTCAATTATCATCTCTTGGCCACTTTCTAATGTGTGTGTGTGTGTGGTCTTTTTTTTTTTTAGTAGAAATGGTGATACTGAGGTGAGGAACTCTTTCCCACCAAGCGAGATGGGAACACTCATCATGTCAGGCTCTAAGCAGGTAAGACTATAGCCAGAATGTTTCTCTATTTTACAGTAGGTTACATCATGTTTGTACTTTGCTCAAACATTCTGCTCTGGTGCCGATTGATCTTAATCAACTCTTAATTTGAGCGCTGTCCTTTTAGGTCATCGGATTACAATAGATATCATCCAGTGACTTTCCTGGTTGGACGACAGCGTGCAACCTTTATCTCATGTCTTGTCAAGAAATGTCCCAGTCTCAAAAGCTCATGTCCTTGTCTGTGAACTACAGGGCTGCTTTGTAGTGGAGCTGGACCGCAGCCAGCGGGGCTTCGGCTTCAGTCTGAGAGGAGGGAAAGAGTATAACATGGGCCTGTTTATCCTGCGACTGGCTGAGGACGGACCTGCTCTTAACGATGGCAGGATACATGTGAGTTTTTTTTTATATATATATATGAACTGGGTAATAATACATTGCACTATTGCATTTTAAATTAAATTGATAGTTCTTGCTCAGGTTTTTTTTTTAAAGTCTTACCCTGTGTGCGCTCTCCAGACAAAGACAACTGCATCCAAAGTTCACTCCTTATTTTTGTCTTATTTCTGTCTGCGGGGTTATCATGCTCTTAAGTTTTTTGGGTGCTTTGGAGGATGTAGACAGGCAGTTAATGTTGCAATAGCAGCTGTTAGTTAGCTGTCGGCTACAACTTGTGTGTGTAAATATACATTTTTGCAATGTGGCGCCATTAAATCTATGCTGACTTAGCTACTTCGCAGTTCCTGTTTGCATTATACTCATTGACGTTCAGACAATTAGAACTGGATCACTTTGGTACTGAAGAGAGCTTAAAAACGTGATGATTCTCAGGTGAGTTCTGGAATTAAGAGCCGCGTCTTTTTTCTATGCGGATAAATGCCCGCTTGTTTGAGATAGAAATCGGATAATGCCATCATTTGGAAGTGATGATGACAATAACTAACTTCCTGTTGTTTTGAGAACACTGGCATGAACCTGTCCCTTTTACCTCGTCCAGCATTTTTGCCCCTTACTCTCCCACTGCGCCTCACCTTCAACTCTCCAGCGCCCAGAGGGGAGGAAAAAAACAAACAGAAAACGCACTTACTCTTGTTTAGAACATTCTGAAAGACCTTTGCTTGTAACATGTACAGTAAGAACGGATTATGTCTGCACCACAGGTTGGAGATCAGATCGTGGAGATCAACGGCGAGGCCACCCAGGGCATCACGCACACTCGGGCAATTGAGCTGATCCAAGCAGGCGGCAGTAAAGTCCATCTGCTGCTTCGACCTGGCCAGGGCTTGGTCCCGGATCACAGTGAGTGACTGCTGACGGCCGCATGCATGCGCACACATTGTTACCGCTGCATATAGATCGACGCGATAGCACATTGACCATACGTATTAAAGAAGCTTTTTGTATGGATAGTATGTACGTATGGCTTGATAGCAGGGTGCTGAGTTTTTTTATTCTCATGCATGTGTTGCGAGCTTCTCTTGACTTTTCTCTCCTGTCATTCTCACTTCTATCTTTATCTGTGCTCTTTATCTGCTCCTGTTTTCTGCACTGGCACCGCCGTCTATTTCTACCTATTTATCTTTTCCTCCTTTAGGTCAGAACTCTTCTTCCACCCTGTGCTTCTACATGAAACCAGAGCATCACTAAAGGCCTCACTGCTTTTCTTGGTCTGTCCCTAATAACCTTGGTAAACCTTGTACTCCTTGTACTTTTGCCTTTTGACCTCTCCTTTCAAAAGTGATTCATCTCCCAGATTTAAGTGTCGTTCTCTGTCCCTTCCTTCATCCCCATGATCAAATTTGAAATAGACCAGTTAGCAGAGTTACTCTTCCCCCGGAGGGCTGAACCAAAGCAGTGAGTCCTAGAAGAACGAACAGACCTGCAGGAGCGCTGGGAGGCTTCAGAGCTCTGCAAGTTGTTTTTTTAAAGGGTATTGCAAAAGCTGGGATGCCACTGAACACACACCTCCTCCTGAATGAAGATGGAGAAAAAAACCTTAACTAGATAAGCTAGATATTGATCAGTGAGTGACAAGTGGTAAAAGGATCTGTGTGCATTCACTGGCATCAACCTTTCAATCCAAAAACCACATTAGAATGAATTTCTATGAGTTGTTGCTCCTAGAAATCCAAAATCTCATTTCAGCACCACTAAGTCCATCGCTCTTCTTTTTTGTTTTTTTTTCTCTCTCTCTAATTTTCTGCTGCATCCCAATCACAGCTGTGCAATTCTTATCAGCTTGGGGGGAAATTGAAACGTCAGTGCTGGGTGAAAGCTATCACCTTTTTCCATTGATGGCTGTCGTCGGCTGATACGTATCTCAAACAAGGCAAATATTTGGAGAGATATTACAGAGGGTTATTACAGAAAGTGGGCAAGGTGGACATCTTTTATTCACAATTAATGATATTGTTCCCCTGTTACATGACATGTTTAATTATCTTACATTTTTATCAAAACTGCAAAATATCCCATATGAGGGATATTTTGGCTTACGCAGATCCTTGGAGTACATACATTGTTGCTCAGCTAGAACATTTTCTTACTTGCCATTGTTTGTTTCTTAGGTTCAAAGGACAAAGTAACTATTCCAACCTCAAGCTTTCCCAGACTTTCTGAATCTGAGGGACACTCAGCTCCAGTCTCTCCGGCCTCTGTCTCCCTCTCTACCTCTGAACCGTCCCCATCTTCACCCAAAACACCCGCCCCCGATGAGTTCTCCGGGGGGGATCCCAGGGGATCTGGGTCCCCTGGCGCTGGGCAGGAGCCCGGTAGGCATGCGAACAGATCAAGAGGACAACAGCTCTCTCAACACAACCAGAAGCGTACCACCAGCCCCAGCACGCAGACCAGAAAAACAAGCAAGAGTGACTCCAAGTCGGCTAGTCCCAAAAGAGCCACTGATGGCCGGGGAGATCGTGAGGAGCGCTCTGAGAGCCCCCGAAAAACCGAGCGAGGCCACAGCGGATCCCTGGAGGATGTGAGGAAGGAGAGAAAAGCCCAAGGGCAGAGAGACCACCACTCCGCCAGCCCCAGGAAGAGCTCGAAGAGGGAACATGACCCTGCTGTGCCTATGAAGAACCTGCAAGAGCCCCAGAGCCCCCGGCGTCCAGCGGGCCAACAGCCCAACATTGCCTCTGGAGAAGGGAGGGACCGGAGGTACAAGGAGGAGGATGCGGCCCACTGGCAGGAGAGGGCGGCTACAGAGAGTGGAGACAAAAGCTACGGGACCAGTGAGCGCCACAAGAAGAGCAAGAGGGCCGAGCAAGAGGCAGCGGCACAAAAAGCCCATTCCCAAACGCACAGGGAGAGGGCCGGGTCGGATGCTGATGGTGGCACCCTGAACCGGAAGAGCAGAAGAGAGAAGGGGGATAAGGAATCTCGGGAAGGCAAGCACCATGGGCCAACTGAGGAAGTGAACAAAAAGGACCCCAGAGGTTCAAGCAGTAGCATCCAGGACCCCAGCTGCAACGGGACCACTACCAGCAAGAAGGCTCCCATCACCCCGGGTCCATGGAAAGTTCCCAGTTCTGCCAAGATCCAGTCCCAGGTGGACACAACCTACGCAGATGTCTGATATCCTCCTCCGACTCTCTGCGTATATATATATATATATGAAGAAAAAAAAGCTGAGCCCTTGAAAGATGGACATTAAGAATGGAAGGATTTTTGTTTTGTGTTTTTAGCAATCTCGGACAAAGCAGATCACTGTGTAACCAGCAACATAGCTTTCTCATTGCTTATATATAACATTTTTTTTCACCCAGTTTGCCTCGGTCGGTCAGTTTGCATCAAGCTGCTGATGTCTGATCTGACATGCATGCTTGCACCTTCCTGAGTATTTGTACCGCACGACGATGGTGCGGACATGCGTGAAACAGGTCGGTTCTGAGTGAGATTTTCGGATGCGACACTGAAGTCTACTTTGTGCCAATCAGAGACTCCGGTAATAAAGAAGCTGCTCTGTATTGCACTCACTGTGAGAGACTTGTTTTGTGGTTTATGAGAGAGACTGCTCTCCCCGGCTACCCGCCTCGATGAAGGATCCTGCTCTTCTTCTTTTTTTTTTTCTTTAAAGGTTTAAGACTTTATTCATGCAGTGACTTCGCTTTCCTCCCTGGCACGATTGATTCACTGTTCGCTGTCACTGTTGGATGTAGTAGAAAGTGAGACGGTTGAGCTTCTCTTGAAATCGGCTGCAGAAGGGTGACAGAGTGTCTCCTGCTGTGTCTGTTTTTTAAGAGCCCGACTAGAGCTGTGGACTGTTTTTTGGGGTGACTGTATTCCTGCACACGACGAGACTCTCTGATCCTGTTAGCTTATCGGAGGGTGGACACGGACGACCCCGGAGCTTTTTATGCATCAATCAGCAGACCAGATACTTGTGGTTATAGTTCTAATGTTTGTTACATGTGTGTTAAATAATAAAGCATAATGTAATTTATTGAAAATTATATGTACACAAAAACAATTAGTGCACACGTCCATGCCGAGTCATTTCACTTTTGACGTGGACTTAATGATAGAAATGGAATGTGTAGATAGGTATCACCGTCTGAAATAACAACACTATGAAATCTATACATTCTACTTCTATGATGTCATGGGCTGTTAAACGGTCACGCTAGCCGGATTCATAGTGTCGTCTACTGTTAGCAGCTCTGTGTTTTTCGGTCCTCCGGCTGTGTGCGTAGGTGTGACCTGTGTGTTTTTAGATATCGCTGTAGCGTTGACAATACTTAATCTGAAACAACTATTATTTAACAAAAGTGATTTCACATGTCGACCCATAATTTAGATGAGTTGAGAGTTACCAGAGCTTGATTGTAAGAAGTGGCAAGTCTGCCTTCAACCTATAAGAGATATTGTATTTTTATCATCACAGATATAGGCACAAAAAACATATTGTTTCTCTTAAACCTCCAAATCGATCTTTGCTTATTTTGATTTAGGACATGACCCATAATGTGAGGGGGGGGGGGTGGAGTATGTAAATGTTTGCTTAATTGTTCATCATTAACAACATCGTGGCTGTCACATTTGTATGAAGTTTATCAAAGTTAATCAAACCGGGAATAAAGGCCCGGATAAAACAAATATCTCTCTATATATATAGATATATACACAGTATATTTTTTAATTTATTGGGATCAGTTGTGCCCTCCTCCTCTGAAGACAAAATTTGTGTTGTTTAAATGTTGCTACTGTGGAGTACAGAGACACCTAGTGGTTCATAAAGTGCTATTCATAAACTCGTCATTGCTTGAACCGTACCCTCCTCAGCCTGTGGAAGGATGTGCAGAAGTAACACGCGCATCTTCTCGGTCGGTGAGACCACTTACTAATTTATTGTCCACTTTATTGTTGACATGATGGGCTACTGTATTATTTTACTGTTCATGACATTACCATGTATGATACTGTGGCCTTGCATTGCTCCAACATATATATATATATAAAAAGAGTCTTTTAGTTTTGACATCATGGTAGTTGTAAATGTTTATAAATTGTACAGCACCTGTATAAATATTTGCCTTCATGCAGAAAAAAAAAAAATCCTCTGTAAATCGTTTCATTATTTTTTTAAGGGAGCTGAGAGTAAAAGATATAAAAAAAAAAAAAAATGGGTGAAAAGTAATAATCTGGTCATGGCATTCTGTTCATGCACTGATAAATAAAGGTTTACTGAATAAACATGGCTGTATTTACAAGTATTTTTTTTTTGTATTGTCTTTTGTCTGTCTTAATTGCCAGGTGTTCATATGAACATGTGCACTTAACAGATCGTGTTCAAAGTATGTCATTAGGGAGAAAAAAAAACTTGTTTTGTGCAAAAATACATTCTTAAATAACGTGTTATCTTTAATCCAGACAGATTTTGTACTAAAAACACAAACTCTATACTCACTTCAACCTATCCTTTAACACAAGCCGGCCTTGTTTGTGTCCTCCAACATATAATTTTGTCATTGTGAAGTCGAATGTAGTCGAAATGTTGCTGTTTTAGACGACATGTCTTACTGCTGTAAACGGTGAAGCGCTGCCTCTCGTAGCGCAGCCATTACGTCAGCTGGGCAGCGGTGAGTGCGTGCGAAGTCGCACGCAGTCGGCACAGTACACTCAAACTCCCGTGAGGCTTCGCAATATTGATACTACATAATCCACAGTTCCATGCGTTACGCGTGCGCAAACAGACCCACAATACAGGAAATTAACTACAAACTAACGGCAGGAGGACTACACATTTGTCGGACACCTGCGCAGTAGAATTAGCGAGCCCTTTAAATGCGAGCCTACGTGCAAAGATGGCAGCTCAAGTAGACTTGCTCCGGGCCAAAGTAGAAGAAGAGAAGGTGAGGGACAGTCTTGATAGATTCATCAGAGAGAAGAAGAAGAAGAAGAAACGCGACGCGTCAGCTGACAAACGGGAGAAGTCTGCGAAAGAAGAGAAGAAAGTGAAGCTCCATCACCACCATCACAACCACCAGCACGGTGAGCACCGGACCTACCAGCTGCAGCAGAACCCGAAACCACACAAGTTCAGCGCAGATAAACATGTCCCTCAATGCCACCACCACCACCACCACCATCCCTGCCACAACCGCGGTCTAACCAATGGCACAAAAAACCTGCAGCCGACTCTGCCTCCTCCTCCTCCTCAGCCGCGGAAGGTACCAGAGCAGCTGCAGAAGAAGAAGAAGAAAGAAAAAAAGAAGAAGGAGCAGCAAGCGGTGCTCCCCGAGCCACCTGCGCTCTTCACGTTCACGCCTCTCAAAGTGGTCAAGGCCAAGCCACAGGATGTCAAAGACAAGCATCGAGATAAAGACCTGAAGCTGAAGAAGGAGAATACCGAGGCAAATGTGAAACACGCGGAACTCAAGAAAAAGAAGGGTGAGTTTTTTTTATTTTTTTTATTTTTATGCATAAATAAAATGGGTAGGGTAGGCCTATCTATTAGAAATGGTAGTGTGTGTGTGTGTGTGTGTGTGTGTGTGTGTGTGTGTGTGTGTGTGTGTGTGTGTGTGTGTGTGTCCAGGGACCAACATAAGTCATTTACAACTGTTGTATTTTCACTCATTAGGTTGAAAAATGATGCCATTATCAAGAACTAAATGTATATGTATATAAATAATGCCCCCAAAACCATATTAATTTGTGGTTTACAGTAAATAATCTGAAGGTGCATGACAAATATTAGATTCCTTTAATAACTCCTGCACAACAATATTGCTACTGTGGGAAGCCTGCTGATTAATAAATCATGCATTGTTTAGAAAATCATCACTTGTGGTGTTTCCCCTCCACCCTATGTGTGCCCTACACCTTCTAAATGTCCCTTTTTTTATTTATGCACCTGTAGAGCCAAGGCCCCACAATGAGAACGTCAAGTCTCTGACACTGGAGGAATACCTCCTGAAGAAGAGGAAGAAGAAGAAGAAGCACCGCGAGGATGAGCACGGTGCCAAAAAGGTCCGGTACATGCACAACAAAGCGGTTCAGACAGTGGGGCTTGGGGCAGACCTCACTCTGCCCGTTCGCCCTGATCCGCCCCTGCCTGGCACCAGGAAGCATGAAAGCAGAGACACCGCTGTGGACAACCACCAACCCTACCTCCGTGCCCTCAAGCTCGGACACGTCCCCTTCCTCTCCCACCAAGACCACTACATCCGCGGCTCCTGCCTGCAGACGGGCACCTGGTGCGGACGCTTCATGCACGAGGAAAGGCAAGCCAATGGCGGGGGATCGGTTCTACACGCGTATGCCGATGAGATCGCTGGACTCAGCCCGGCTGAGATGGAGTGCTTTTCACAGGAGTTTCTGGAGTTGGCCTTTGCTGAGACACCCAGAGGTGCAGCCTCGTATGCCTTGGCAGTGGTGCACAGTGCGGCCGCCTTCCTACCTGACTTCCTGGACTACTTTGCCTTCAACTTCCCCAACACGCCGGTCAAAATGGAGATACTGGGCAAGAAAGACATTGAGACCACCACTATTGCCAACTTTCACTCTCAGGTATGTAAAAAAAAAAAAAAAAAAAGGCAAGAGGTGTTTGTACAAAACAACTGCACTTTGAATGATGAATGAATTATCAGAATTTAATGGTAAACAAGTGGCAAGTTTTCCCTGTTCATACAGAGATCTAATGTAGATGCAGGGTTATATCTGCCCTCGCTGCCTGAGGAAGATGTCAGAGAGGAGGACGAGTGAGTCAGGATGTCAACATGAGTGATGGTAGATCTGCAGCAGACGGCACAGCGAGAGCCAATTTGTAAAAATAAATTGACCTATAATAGTAAAAAAAAAAAATCACAGGCGGCGGTCTGCAGTTTATCTCCCCGACACAGTCATTAGCATGTAAGGTATCCCATCAGTGTGACTGTGTACAGAATTACAAGGGTCTGTTTAAAGCTGCTGTAGCTTCGTTAAAGCCACTCCCCTGTGGCCCGAGTGCAAACTCTACCTCTAGCTTAAAGGATGATATAAGTTAAAACAGTAATATTTTACTGTTTACTCTAAGCAGTGATGTCAATACCGAGGAAGTGAGGAAGTTTTGGTAAAACATTAGCAGTCGTGTCCCGTGGCTGCATACACGTGTATCTGTTTTTGTGTACTAACTGGAAAAACAGGGTTGCAAAGTGTATAATATATACGATACACAATGTAGTATGGATACAGTTAGTGTGTGGAATCAAAGGGGACACACTGAAAGACATAACCCGTTTCTCCTGTCCTAGGTGAGCCGGACTTACTGTTCTGGAACGTACCGGTCTGGACCTATGAGGCAGATCAGCTTGGTGGGAGCTGTAGATGAGGAAGTTGGAGACTATTTCCCAGAGTTCCTTGACATGCTGGAGGAATCGCCCTTTCTCAAGGTCCAACAGAGGAAGATTTGTTTTTATATTTTTGTATAAATATTCTAAGGAGCATTGGGGGGGGGGGCGGGGGGGCGTTTGTACTCAGCCTTATGTACTATAAGATGCTTTGGCAGTCTGAGCAACAATGGGACTCAAGAACAGTTGAGTATTCTTATCTTAACTTTCGTTTACTTTTGTGCGCCTCGGCAGATGCTCCTAACTTCAGATAACTGTGTAAATGCCCAGCGTAAACATGATCACCTGTACGTAAATGACAATTGTACATTAGCATAATCGACGCCCCAATAATACCATATAAGGCAACACGTCCTGCCCCATATGTTCCAATTCAAGGCCTAGTTCCAGAGATCCATAAAGCGAAGTCTACCATGTTTAACAGTGTCAGCAGCAGAATCAAGGGACCTGCTAAAGCCAAGGAAAGGGGAAAAATAAATTAAATGATTCGATTTGAAAAATGTAAATTAGTAAAATAATGTGTCATTTTGCAGTTTGGTGTTCATATTGATGCTGTAGTGTTATACAATAGCAGCAAAAGACAATCTAACTACAAAGCAAGGAATCTCTGTCAGTCTGTTTTGTGTGTTCCTCGCATATCTTCAGACCTGTTCATCCACTTTACTTCACACTTTGTGGGTGTATTGCTGAGGGACCCAAGGATGTGCAAAATTGGTGCAATTTGGACACACACTCATGTTTAGTATTAATAAACTTTAGATAAATGGAACGGGCATACTAACCGACAACGCTGCAAGCGGCAATACCGGTGAGCCAAGCAATGTGTCCGCTCCGAACAGACACTCCGAATGGCCAACCACAAGCTAAGACAGCAGATGAGGCTGCAGGTGTGACTCTGGTAAACAATAAAACAGGTAGTGGGCTTGCTCTGGAAATTACTTTTTTGTAGAGAAATGTAATAAAGTACAGTAGAAACGAGTAAACATGTCTGTATGCAACCCACGCATATCCTTAGGCTGTATGAATTAATTAATTTACAATTATAAGTGGAATTTATTTAGAGCTTTCAAACTGAATTAGTTTCAAAGCAATGCAAAATAATATCCATTAGTGAAGCCCTTAGGCTTGGATAACAGCAGACTAATTGCACATGACACTTCCGACAGTTCTGGACCACTCGTAGAATCTGTTCGTTCCTAAGAGAAAATTCAAAGTAGGAGAACATTTGTGAAAGCGGCAAGTTCTCCTAAATCACTCCAAACCACTTAAGAGCGGATGTGTGCGTCGTACGAGGGGTTCTTGCATGAGGCCCATTGTTTTCACTCTGCCTGCCACCTGATTGGAGGAATTTAACTCACAGTCTGTAACCTGTAGACCTCAGAATCAGTTAAAATGCTGAATGCAGCATGTTTCTCTCAGGAAGCTCATTAAGAAGTACAAGTACCACAATCCATAATCACCCCAAGTAACATCTGTTCAATGTGTTGTACTTTTCATAACAATAATGTCAACAGAAACTAAATCACATCTGGTATTTTGTATTTTATTTGTATATGGTGGAGTGTAATTTTTCATCAGTTGTGTCACCAACATACTGTTTGACTCACACAAACGTGTGTGTGTGTGTGTGTGTGTGTGTGTGTGTGTGTGTGTGTGTGTGTGTGTGTGTGTGTGTGTGTGTGTGTGTGTGTGTGTGTGTGTGTGTGTGTGTGTGTGTGTGTGTCACCACAGATGACCCTCCCCTGGGGAAGCCTCTCCAGTCTGAAGCTGGACTGTCGCTCTCAAAGTGACGATGGACCCATCATGTGGGTGCGACCAGGAGAACAAATGGTACCCACTGCCGACATGCCCAAGTCTCCGTTCAAAAGACGCAGGTACCGCTCCAGCTGCCAGGGAAATGTATAAACACGGTTCCATATCCATAGGATGTGAAGTACAGGGGAACAACAGCTGTGATTATGAGTTTAGGTATGATTGTGGAAGTCTTTTTTCTTCGGTCCCTATCCCCTCTCATCCCCCCATCCTCCCATCTTTTTGTCTAGGTCCATGAATGAGATCAAAAATCTGCACTACCTGCCGAGGGCCAGCGAACCCAGAGAGGTTCTGTTTGAGGACCGGACTAAGGCCCACGCTGACCATGTAGGCCAGAGCTTCGACTGGCAGAGCACTGCTGCTGTGGGGGTTCTGAAGGCTGTGCAGTTTGGAGAATGGTGAGTGTCTTTAAAGTCACTAAAGCTAGAGTTGGTGATGTTGAGAAACTGGCACGAGGAAGCTAGATTTATTTTTTTTCCTGTCACTGTAATAACAGATTTTTTTGATTGTTGTCGGGATGTCAAGAGAATTTCGAGAAATATAACAAAAAATGTTTTTGAAGAATATTACCAACCCTACCTTTTTTTTAAATGTTTGCATTGACATCATATGTGATGAGGAAGGAGTATGCAATACGTCTGTGTGTGTGTTTTATGCTTTTTGTGCAATCTGTTACAGGAATAACCAACCTCGAATAACCAAAGACGTAGTGTGTTTCCAAGCTGGGGACTTCAATGAAGTTGTCCATAGGCTGCAGCTGGATCTGTATGAGCCCCCAGTGTCTCAGGTGAGGAACTGGTATTTACATAAATGATCCATTAGGATCTCTTTGTCTTAAACATGAACCCACTGTTATGTTTTCATGCAGTGTGTCCAGTGGGTGGACGATGCCAAGCTCAACCAGCTGAGGAGGGAGGGCATCCGCTACGTCCGTGTCCAGCTCTGCGACGACGACATTTACTTCATCCCAAGGAATGTCATCCACCAGTTTAAGACGGTGTCTGCAGTCTGCAGCCTGGCCTGGCACATCCGCCTGAAGCAGTACCACCCAGAGGGCAAGGACCAGGAGGAGGAGAAGCGGCCCGATGATCTCAGCTCCACCTTAGGGCGATTCTCGTTTGCCTCCCCCGCCAGGCCTGACGCCACCGTAGCCCCCTGTGCACGGCCGCAGGCGGACAACGTTCAAGGTGGCGTGGCCAAGACTGAAGAACTAGAGTTCCAGAGGCCAGCAACACCTCCCCAGGAGCCTCAGCCGGCCCCTCCACAGCCCACCAAATCTGCTCATGTGCCCACATCGTACCGAGATCGCCACCTCTTCTCGGAAACAGTCCACCCTGGTTGTACGCCTTCAACAGAGCCCATCCTTCCAAAAGCTCTCGGCCACACAGCAGCGTTCCCTAAATGACCGCGCAATCTGTCTCTTCCCACCGGGGGTAAGAGTGTCCACTAAAACTGACACCTGTGTCAATCAGGAAGCCTTTAAATTATTCTTCACACTTTTATCTTTAAATATTCATAAAATGATCCGATATGTTTTTCAGCCAAAGGGATTTGATGGGACTGCGGAACACATTTGTTTTTTATTTGATAGCACCTAAACTGGAACTCTCTACTGTCTCATGTGTCTCAGGTGTGTGTCGTGTAAAGAAGCTATTATTGGTAGACTGACTACGAGTCGCCACTCTTACTGCACAACGTTTAATCCATGTTGAAGGCTCCGCTGTGTCTTCTATTCAGAGAATTACTTCATCGAAGCTGGAAAGTCTGTGGCAGGTGGAGTCGTTGTTTGTTTATATATATATATATATATATATATATATATATATATATATATATATATATATATATATATATATATATATATATACATATATGTATGTATATATATATATATATATATATGTGTGTGTGTATATATATATATATATATATATATATATATATATATATATATATATATATATATATATATATATATACACATATATATATGTGTATATATATATATATGATTACTCTCGTCGCATGATATTGACACGATACTGTTTTATTAATTTCAGTGACAAAGGCATATGGACTGACCTCACCCAGAACATACGTGTGGTTTCATAGATTGACGATGTTGTCTGTAAAGCTGGGCCTTTGCCTTTTGAATCAAAAGCTCGCCACATATTTGATTTAAACAAAGGAAAATCAAAATGAGTCTTTTGTTTCAAATGTTTCTTTTAAATAAAAAAAGATACATTTTTCTTTGGGTTGAGAATTATAATTATCCAATTCATCTTCTAGCACTTACCACTGTTGTTCTCAGCTTTATAAGTAGCGGTTTGTGCAATTTTTTTTTTTTTTTAATTTAAAAAAAAAAGCAACATTTTATACAATGCCCGTTTTCTTACTGATGATACCGTTTAAGATATTTAATTATTTTCTTAAAATTGAGCTCATCATATGAACACAGGTGAAATAACCCGTGCTGGATATTTAAGATTATTATTATTAGTATAAGAGCGCCTCTAAATGATTGCACTTAGCAATAATTGTCTGAATGTTTTTCTTCAGGTGTGGAGTATGTCGTCAGAATTTGGTATGTATATATTATGTTGTTGTTATAGCTGGGAACATGGGGATGCTGTCATTTGATTTAAATTCACTCTCACCTTTTTAGTTTTGTCACACGGGTGATGAGGACCACTGCAGACGGTTCCTGTGGCAGCATGCGAGTGTTATTGTGGGGAGTTATACAGTGAATGCCTGTTGTTGTTGTTGTTGTTGTTTGTTTTCTTATAATTCCACAAAATCTGAAATAATGAGGCCTGTATCAAAATGATCCAAGACTGAACTTCACATTTCTTCCAAAGTGATCTGTCCTAAAAAACAAATAACGTTAAACATTATCACCCAAAGTTTCTGATCAGAGTACGAGATTTACAGTTCATCTGAACCTCGGAGTCCTTTTATCTGTAGTCTTCTATGAAGGAAGTGATGTTGTAATTCTGCCTGTTTTAGTGCCTTGTACTGTATACGGTTTGCCTCAGCTTAAACTGAGAGGTTTATTTATTGATGAGTAGAATGGTAAAATGGGGATTGTCCAAGCAGCCATAGTGCATCATTGTTTTGTGTTTTTTTTTTTTTTTATTTATTACAAATGTTGCTCACGTGATTCTTTTTATCTGAATGTTTCCTGAATTACTAAATCATAGCGTCATGCCGTACGAGATCCTGTTCAGGAAGCAGGTTGTTGTTGTTTTAGTTGGTCAGAAATGTGTCTGTCTTGACTTACTGGCTCAACGTAGGAATAAGTTACAATACCGCAGCCTTTGTGCCCGTTGTGACGCTGTGTTCTAGCACCGCTGATGTTGTTAATGTTTGTACTGCGGTGATGAGTTACAGACAGTAGAGATCTGATGCCGATATGTTCAAAAGGGAAGAAAAAAAAAAAAACGAATGCAGAGACTTTCTATATTTTTAATAAATAATTTTGTGTGTAACCAGTGTATATAACACGCTTTAACTGTACAGGTACATCATATGCATAGTGAGTACACATCACATTCACTGTACCTCTTTTAACATGTTGATGATGCGTTAAAATTCATTCATAAACTAAAGATGGATTTGTTAATTATGGCAGAAAAACAAAAACTAAAAGACACCATGGTACACTGAACCATGTTTAGTTTTTCTGTCTTTATAATAGAAAAAGTGATGTGCTGGTGAACTAGATGCAATGTTATATACCGGTTTTCACATTTCATTCCAAAAGCACACACACACGTAACGAAATAAGTTTTAGTTTAAGAGCGTCGCTTTAAGCATTAAAACAGAGAAGTGTCAAACTTCTCACTGCGGACTGCCCAAGCAAATTATCTTTGAGTCTTTTGAGTCAACATTGAAGTCATTGTTTGAAAGATTCAAAGAGTGCATCAGAGCCGGTGACAAAGGTACTTCCTGTTCTCTGCTGCTGAGGGTGCTGCTGTGCTGTGCGAGGCAAAGAGAAGCTTCCTTCAGTGCGTTTCAGGTCCACTGTACACGAGTCCTTTAGCGGTGCAAAGTATTATGTTGATATCACCGTTACAAGAACGGGTCCAGTTTGGATGGTTTTAGAGATGGCTGACTCGAAATATCAAACCCAGGTCTCTGGATAACTCCGGGGGCCTTTTGGCTTTCCAAAACGGTACCCAAATCCTGTGGAAGGTGAAGATGGTGTCACAAACATTGTATGTAACGTTGTACAATATCTTTTTAATGTGTAATATCATATCCTACCAAATTTGAACCCTGACGATGAAGCACCATGTGATGGAGGTTGTGTTCCAGGTTGAGTGGGAGGCGGTGGAGGGTCAGCTTTAGCTGAGAATAATATAGTTTTAAAACGTGTTAATCCTACTTTTCTTATAAACGTCAGATCATTATTGAGCGAACGGTTAAAATACACACTTACGTTTTTGTTTGTGTCTAAAAAACTTCAGACTCTGGGACAAAGGAAACAAAAAGATAGATTTAATTGGCTACATCTAAGTATAAATGTCCCTTTTCACTAGCTGCGTGTAGCTCTTGTGTTACCCTTGTTCGTGACAAGCCCTTCTCGTTGCTTTTGTCTGATTTGTTTCCTGATGTCTCGGTGTTCAGGGAGGGCCTGCGGTTCACATCATGCTGCCCCACTTGCTCTAAAGAACACAGAAACAGAAAGGAAATCAAATGATTTTCTACATTTTGAAACTGCCCTGATGGCGACCCCCCATGGACTCGCTACATATATGAATTTGTGAGAAAGATCCCCTGTGTTGTCGACCCTTGAACAGTTGTTTTATGTGACAGACTGTTGGGTGTGTTTATCTAAGAAGTAAATATGTGTCTAATTGTGTGTGTGTGTGTGTGTGTGTGTGTGTGTGTGTGTGTGTGTGTGTGTGTGTGTGTGTGTGTGTGTGTGTGTGTGTGTGTGTGTGTGTGTGTGTGTGTGTGTGTAAGTGAGAGTGAGAAAGAGGCTGCAGTGTAGTGTTCAGCCCATCTAATGTCTGAAGCAACTCACCACTTCCTGCTTCAGCCACGACCACAGGAGGTGGAGCAAGCTGCCGAACCGCAGTCAGGGGCTCTGCAGTGGAAACACAAAGATCAACTGTCCCTCAAGTAGACACAATGTTTTAGAGTGATCATGAACGAGACAACAACTAACGTGGCTTTTTCCCAGTCAAGCTTTCAGCTCTTGTTTTTGGTAAAGGATGCCTCCCGGTGGTGGAAGATAGGTTCCTCTAAATACTGACGTAAACCTGCATGCTATGTGCTCAGCAAACAACGCAATCTTGCAGAATGTGATAAACCGATAGATTACAGTCAACAAAAAATATGTAGCCTCTGAGCTAAATGACTGTCAACAAATCCCAGGAAAACTCCCAAACTAACAAATTAATGGATCCCACTAAGTGTTATCTGTGTTCCCAAATTATAATAGAATGAACCTCCATTGTTGTCTAAAAGCTTATAAAAACACATAATTGAGCTACAACATTTTCTGTCATTATGTTGAACATGACCACTTTATATTGAGTCAAACTCACATAGACCGCCCTGCTGCTGTTTTAAAGGGGAAGTACGACCATTTTCAAAAATTCAGGTTATTCCGATGGTCTAAGGTAGTACAAAAATGTTGGTAAACATGAACAACTCTCTCCAAAATCCCTGAACTAGAGCGCTGAAACTCAAATGGGTGATGTCATCCAGTAAGTATAGTCTGGAACTGCTTCATTGACAATGCATTGGGAAAGATGTTATAGAGATGACACTGAGAGCACCCAGGGGGAATGTTCATGTTCTGTTTCAGAACCGAGTACACCACAACCTCTTTAAGCTCATTTGGGTATACAAAAAAAGAAGGGGAGGGGGGTGAGGAAGCCCCGGCCCCAGTTACTGCAGCTGTAAGCACTATTTTTCAAGCCATTTGAGATAAAACGATGCCTAAATATCTGTACGTCACCTGGAAAAAAAAAAAGGGGAAAAAAAATCATCCTTTAGAGCCTATTTTGTATAGTTGTTTTTCATCTGTCGTCATCAATTTGAAACTATAACACAAGTAATGTTGGAGAATGACTCATTTCCACCCCTGCCACTGTAAAAAAAAAAAAAAGGCAAAAGAAAATGTCTGATGTTACTATTTTTAAGACAAATGTCGTAGGCCTACATATGTTGGGTAGGACAGAACAGCATTACTAATCGTTGGGGACTGAAGCCCCAGAAGCCTCCCCGTGGCTCTGCCCCTGGATGACATCACATGTTAGAGACTTACTTCTCTGGTTTCTGGCTTTCAGAGAGAGTAGCTCATGTTCACAAATATCGATTGAACTTTTCCGAGGACGTGAAAATAACATGTTGTAATTCTTATTTTAGGTTGTGTTTTTAACACTGTGCTCACAGTGCGGGCGACACAGCAGCAGGCTTCAAGTCGTTTTCAATAGAAGCCAGTGACGGGTGTGACGCGCTACAAATCAAAGTTGGAATGGTCTCAACTTCTTTCAGCGTTCCAACGACATGATGAAGCACCATCAGCCAGCTGCCAGCGCTCTTTAACAACACAACTACAACAAAGCGCTTGAGCAACACTTCAGCTGCCACTTGCAGACAATGTACCTGGCCACACTTGGCAGTTGTGTTGCTTTTGTTGTTGAACATAGCATAACAATAACTGAAAATAGTCCCCAACAAATACACCATTTACTCCTGTTTTGAGAAATATTTGATCAAACCTACAGTGCCCAGCTGTTTGGCAGACACATTTAGAATATTGCTGTCTTTTACCTGCTAGTTCAGGTAGAATGAGAGCACAAGAGGAAGGAGTCTTCCATGAGATCAAATAGCTTACCTTGTCTGGAACTTTTAGCTCGAACACTCTTGGGGGGGAAATAAAAGCAAATATGTTAATGTCCTATAAAATGGAAACTTGTGATGTTAATTACTGAATGGAAAAGCACTGAGATTAGTAAAGGAAAATGAGTCAGTGCGTGTCACTATTTAGTGTGCTGACAAGCAACTGTAACCCCCAGCTTTTTGACTTATGATATGATAGTCGTTACCTTGCTCCGGCTCATAACAACGTCGAGGAATTTCTTAGGCTGAGCGGTGCCGTCCCACTCAGATGAGAAGCCTACCCTCGGTAAGGACCGCGTTGCTTCTAAGGGCTGCGGGCAGAGGGCGGTTTTCCCGTGAACTGTTGGAAAAGAGCGCGTCGACTTAGACGACAAGTACTGCGGCATGAGCTGAACTGTGTCTCTCTGTTGCAATGGAGGCAATGATATACACACTCTCTTCTGTGGGGAGGGTGATGAAGGACTCGGGGGTTCTGTCAGGAAGTGGAGGAGTCAGGCTCTCCTCGGCTGCACGACCAAAGATAAAAGACTTCTTATTAAAAAACAAGGAATTCCTTTATTTTCTTTTTCTGTGGGTTTGGATGTTATGATGTTGTGACATAGACAGTAATATTTGCTGATTTTTGCATTCGGTGTGGTGAGCGTACTTTGAGGAAGCAGCGGAGGAGTCAGTGGCTCCTGAGGTGGACAGTGAGGGTGGAGGTTTGAAGTTGTATTCAATGCAAGATCAGGATGTGTGACTGGAACTGGAGGTATCACAAGAAAAATACTATTTAAATCATCACAAACATGTAGTAATATCATATCAACTGGCAGATATAATATGGAATGTTGAGTCCCTCTAAATACATAATAATTTGTCAGCTGGCTCCATTTTTAGCCAGTGCGTATACATATTTCATCATAAGTCATGAATATCTTACCTGTGAAGGTCATTTTTGCTCTCAGACTCTACAAGAAAGAGAAGTATGTTGCTGTTACATGACTGATATGTTAAATGCTCATAATATTTAGATATTACATTATTTATACAGGTTGATTTCAAGTGTAAACGTCAGGGTAGTGAAAGAGGTTTGAATCTCCTTTTATTTGAGCCACCACTTTGCAATTCATGGTTTGGGTGACACATGTATCATCCACATTGGCCAGAGGTGTCTGTCAAACAGATGCTGACGTCATTATGTGCTCAAATAATGTGAATATGCATACCTCATCATCTTACAAACCCTCACGGAAACTCACTTACGGAAAGTCACACTTTCCGGCGAAGAGACTTTATCCTTACCTTACTCCTCACCCAAGGTTGCGTTTCACTCTGAGATGCAGGAGCAGCTGGCTTTGAGTCACTGGACCATTCTGAAGACATTCCTATTCTGTTCAGCGTCACCTCTGACTTCAGCTTCACAGGAGCTGAAAGACAAGCAAGAATAATCAATTTAACTTGTACGTGTTTAAGTTAAACTTATACTCAGAATTATTACTGTTGATTGTGATTCATGAGATTATGAAGTCACCTTGATCAAGGGGCAACTCAAATGATTCTGGGGTTCTCTCAGGAAGTGGGGGGACAGGGGAGGGGGGGCTGCCTGGAAAAATATATATCATAGTTTGTTTTGGATATTTTACTCCGCGTTTCAACATTAAAGAGTCACTCCACGTTTAAACTAAACAATGGCATTCAAAAATAATGGGATCAGTCGTCTTCAGGGATGAGGCACTAGAAGAAGAGCGTAATCGAGTGTGCCATAGAACATATTTAGGAGTTTCAGATATTTTCTCACTTCCCAACTCCCTAACAGCCTCAGCAGCAGCATTGGGTGGAATGATGACCATTAACCTTTCGCAGGGAACTGGGTGCTCTGAAAAACAAAAACCCATAACATGTTATATAACGCATCCTCTAAAGTCCAGGATACATGCACAGAGTAAGCTTCAAAGAAACTAATGATTTATATTCCAACACCAACCTGCATCCACAGCCATTACATAGGATTCAGGGGTTCGTTGAGGTAGGGGAGGAGGTACCTCCTCATCGCTACGAACTTCAACAGTACCTGCAAAATGCACATCCGTTAACGCAAATATCTACAAAATTGAATTCTACTACCCTGTTGTCTCTGTAGTCCGGACTAACATGCACAAATATGACCATTTACCTGAGGTGGGAGAGTTAAGCTCCAGAGTCTGGTCATTCAGACACAGTGAGGGCGTGCTGAAGATGGTGCTAGCTGTCCATTGTTTGGCATCTTTAGTCAAGTCCGTTGGTGCTTCCTCTGATGAAGGGGAGCTCATCGGTGTGTCGAAGTAAGGGTCTTCCACCATCAGACAAATGGCTGCTGCCACAGCCGGTGAAGGTGGAGGGTTCAGTGATGGTATGTCATCGCTTTCCTTTATCCTCTCCTCTTCTGCAGGGGCTCTCTGGCTGGTATGCGCCTGTGTTACGGGGGTCTTGGGTCCCTCCTGCGGGTCCCGGATGCTGGTCAGAGCCTCAGGAAGCGTTCGGAGAAGGTGCCATTGTTCCTGGTCCCTCGGCAAGTCCTTGGCTCTCAAGGCAATGTGGTTTTCTGAAGCGGAAGGCAAGGGAGTGTGGAAGTGTTGCGAAACATCCCTCTCCTCATCAAGAAGGTGCTGGAATTGTGGCCGCAAATCCAACTCCTCGCTCAGGTCAGAGAGCTTGTTTTCAGTGTCAGTCGTGATGGAAGATGGGACCGCTGTCACCTGGCCAGTTTAACAGATGAGTGAGTCACAGCAGCAGCAACAGCTTTTGATAAATAAAGACAATTTGCATGCACATGCATTCATGCTTGGCAAATATGTACATGTAGTATTATGGAGTATGCAATATTATGCAGAGGTCTTACAGTTGAACAAATCACTAACTTCTTGTGTTTAGCTTCAAGTAAAGCAGTAGTCTTATTGACACAACGTTCATAGTTTGTCTGCAAACGACTGACTTTCCTATCAGATCACGTGACTGCATTCTGCTGCATCAGTGCTGATGAAACCACAAGAGAGCCTGTCTTGCTGCTGTTTCTGCCTTGCTGATAGGGATGGTTGTGCTTGTCAATTGGCGGTGGTGGAGCAAGTATTATATATTTCCATTGTATTTTTATATCTGGCTCATTCACAAGGGAGTGTTCTTGATCTCTCACCTCATTTCTGCAGGTCTTTGCCTCCAAGGACTGCAGATATCTTTCAAACAGCAACTTGATGGTTCTGTACACCAGCTCATATTGTTCCTGAGGTTAGAACGACAAAAACCTGCTCTGTTAGGTGACACAGCCCTGGGGTATGACGCACAGAACACAAATCATCAAAAGATCTTTGATAGGAGGAAGCAACTGACGTAAAGAATTTCCTGAAGTCTGGTTCTGCCTGTTGGAAGATGTGTTACAAGTGATGCTTTGTTTTAAAAAAAAAAAGAAAAAAAGAAAAGAAAATGCAACTACCTTGGTTTGAACCACCGAGGGCCTCTGGGTTCTCATATTCTGAACCAAGTCATAGATGTTGAAATCTGGAGTGATCATCTAAAAACAAGCCCACAAACAGCACAATGCAGCTTGAATCTTTACTGTTAAATTAATCTTACTTTAGAGAGATAATATGCTAAATGTAAAGAGGAACTACAGGTATTTCCTCACCTGTTTCTTCAGGAGGTTCCAGGTATAATCAATGACACACAGGACACCTGTTCTACCACAGCCAGCACTACAATGACAAGAGTCACATTGTAACCACTCGGCTCATCTCCAGAGAGAGGGACCCTCAAACATTTGTGATATTACGTTCTTTTTCCTGTGGCTGTTGAGGAACAAAATCACATTTTGCACTTTTGACAGCTGTCTAGTAATGATATTGTGGTGGAGTGAGACCTCTGCTCGCAGGAGGCCGCGGACCTCTCGCTCTTTCGTTGTTGTTTGAGCAAAGAAGTCACGCTAAGAAAAATCAGCTGGATCCGGCTTACAATGAAAAAGTATTTATAATTCACAAATGCTAAAAGACAGTTACAAACTGAATTACACTGTCGACAGTAAGGAATCGCGAAACCCCCCCCTCACCGGCCTACAAATGCCAGTTTACAATAAAGAGGATCGCCAAGAACTGAACAACATCTCTCCGAACAATGTTTTTATACCCAAAAGTCAGTAGTTTACTTTCAAAAGTCCATTATCAGCTTTGTGATTGGCTGGAATCTGATTGTCTCCTCCTGTCCTCGGACAATGCTCTCCATTGGTCTAAGTGATCCGCATAATGTCTGAACAGTGTCCTCTGGTCCGACCTGTCCTCCTCCTCATAAACCAGCATGTACCCGACCCCCACGTTTTCTTAGGGCTGTCTTCATCTACATCTCTGTTTGATCAATATATCTCCTTCCCTCACTGTTAACACCTCACATTCCTGAAGTCAGCTCACCAATCTCATCACATTATCATACAGTTGTTTTCGGATCTGAAAAGCCTGTCTCAAAGGTCTCTCTCTTTCCCTCAAAACATTCAGTAACTGTATTTTATAGTTTGATACATAGAATAATTTTACTTTTATGATTTAACACTTTTCCAAACAAACATGTTATAACATTATATCCACCACTAGGAGTGCTTATTAAACACAATAACATTGCTTTTTAACTTTAAATACTTCACAATATCACTCAGCAGTGGGGGGAATTTCCTGGTATGTAGGTTGTATCAGCCACTTACTCAGCATTCCATTTCTGACACATCATCCTCAAAAGGTGTGGGCACTTTTTCGGATCGCATTTGTCTCCAGTATTTATATCAATAACTACTCAAAATATACATCAAAATGAAAGTTAAATAACTTATATTTATGTATACAAATGTATAGTAACTTACTAATTTGAATGTTTAAAATGTGGACATCATACATACGCAAAATCAACTTCAGTTTTTGTCCTATTAAACAAAGTATTGCGTAGGTTACAAAAAAAAACATCAAACAAAAATGAAACTCATTTTCTATTTCATTGAAATGGCACATTGAACAAACACTTCTTCCTTTCAAGTAGCCGATTCCACAATTAAGCTACGCTTATCTTTTAGCAAACCTCACATGGGTTCTTACCCACATCCCTCCAAAAGCCAACTCACTGTATATTTGCGCCCACCCAAAACATAATCTAATAGCTCTGTTTTAGACTGATTGACAGAACGGACTATTTATCATAAGGCCTCACACTGCAGCTGTATAACCAAAGCACAGAACACACACATGCAGATGCTTGTGTGGATTGATACAAGTCACAAGACTCTTGACTTCTGTAAGTTTCAGTAAAAAGGTAGATGTGGGTTTTAAATCAAACTGAGGGGAAATGCCCACACATACACTTTAAAACCTAGTGGGCCGTTGGCTACCCGCCTACACACAATTCCTGTTTCAAAGAAAAAGGAGGAGGTGCCTAACCTCTAAGGCCTAAAGTAGGGGACATATGCATTCTGCCCACAGGAAATACGTTCCCATAGTAACTACTCTATGAGAACTAAAAGTGTGATCACTGTTTGCCTGCAATAAAATGAGCCCTGTCCATCAGTAACTTCTCTTAAGTCTTAAAATGTTTTTCTTTAGGAAATTTATATAAGTTGTTCAATATTGATTTAATGCTGTTTTGGTCCATAAAATGAAAAGGCTGCCTCTCCATACGTCTGAAGAGTGTAGAGGCAGACACAGTCGAATGAGTGTTGAGGTGCTAAATCATTCAGAGCCTTGAAGGAGACAGGGAGCCTGTCAAAGATGCTGTGACATCAGTTCACTGGTTACTTTCGAAGCCCAGTTAAAAGAGCATCGCAATAGTAAAGATTAGAGAAGACCAATGCATGAATCTCTTTGCATCACAAAATGCCAGATATGGTCTACGTACTATATTCTAAGGTTGAAAAATGTGGTCTTAGTGACACAGAATGCTTTTTTAAATTGATGATACCAAGCTTTTTGCATCCAACCCTGTTTTTCCAGAGTTTTAAAGAGTTTTTAAATTCTGTCATTTTTTGATTCAGCCCCAATAACTATGATCTCTCTTTTGTCCTTATTTAATTTCTATTAGTTGCTAGTCATCTAAGTTGCACTATTCTTTCCGCAGTCAAACAATTTAGACTGTTTTTAAAATTGTGTTTTGTCTGCTTAGCTATGTTGTTTAACTTGGCCTAGTGGGAGCATGAACAGTGGACCGAGTGTGGAGCCCTATGGAACACCATATAGAATGTATAGAAAGTATTTGAAGCATGTTCACCAAGGCTGAAAAACTTAAATCAGCGTTGAACCTGTCGAGGGCCTTTCCAGAAATTGCAGATTGCACGATTGTCATCACTGAAATAGCTATTTATTTGTTTATTAACTGCAAACAGAATATTCATAATAGATGGATCAAGATAGTAGAATTGAATTCCTTAGAGAAGCCTGACCTGCAGTGGATGCAAAATGGGACATCATCATGGGCTTGATAGGATCGCATCTCGTGCAACATGTCCAGAATGGGAGGGATGGAGTCTGGTACACCGTGATCTGGCCAGTTGAAATAGTGCAGCTGTTTCAAAGTTCGGCTACACTGGAAAAAATAAAGGCATTGCCGACATTGTAGACAACAATGTAAGCTTCTTTACAAAGCACAAAACATTTTTACGTGTTTTTTTTGCAATTGTGTCATTGTGAAAGCTGAATATTTACAGAAATGATCTTACAAAACGTTAATAGATCCTTCCTCAAAGATGTCAAATATGACTCAATGGGTCAATTCAACTACTTCTGCTTGTCTTTGCAGCTAACAACAAATTAATCTGATGATCTCTTGCTTGTCTCAGGAGAACTACCTATTCTTACAGTCGGGGTACAGTATAAGCATTACTTACGTTGCGATAAGTCACCCTTAACATCCTTGTCAGATAATCTCCTTTGTTTTCCTCAGAATCCTGCAATAAGTCAGCAATGCATCTTCACGGTCAATATTTATTCTTGCTGTTTAAAAAAAGGTGGATCATTTTTTTGTATTTTATTAATAATAGCATAATCAATTGTTGTATGACACGGATGTTGTATGAAGATAGTGTGAGATTACAATGGCAACATGTTATGGAACACTTCTACAGAAACCCGTCAAAGTAGGAAGTGTGACTACGAGAATAAAAAAAAATACTTACACAGTACACTGTGAAAGGCTCACAAAAAAATGGCTGCTCTTGTTTCTGTGGCCAGTAGCGCTCACACTTTTTCTACAAAAAGAGTACAGAAAGCACAATGTTTTTCACATTTTACTTTTCACACCGTTTTAAAAACACAAAAGACATAGCTTTGTAGGAGAAAAATGTATGCGTGTACAATTATATTCCTTGCTTAATAAAGTTTACTTCATGTGTTTGTTCATGTATCTTTATAATCCTGCAATCATATTCCTTTGGGTTAGAATCACTTCACGTATCTTCGCAGTCGCACATTCATAAAGCTAAGAATGGAAACGCTTTTCATGTACTTTACGCTCATGAAGTCATGTAAGTTCACGAAGAGGCCTGTAACATTGTCGCCCACGCTGTGTCCCAAAGGAACAAGATGTCCTTTGTGCATACGCTGCTAGGTCAGCATGACCGGAGCAGCTCCTGTAAACTGTGGACCACATACGAATGTGTAGTTGAGGTCAGGAGTTTAGCGGAGGCATTAGAATGCAGATGGTTGAATGGTTCAAAGCCTGGGACGGATCAAAGCTTAATTTAAAGAACGCACATGCATCCAGAATTGTCAATGTAAAGATGTAGGCCGTTATACCGTCTCTATAAGGAGCTTCTGGCGGAAGAAGAGCCGGGGACATTATGTCCACCGCCAGGTGTACATTCAAATAGTGGCTTCAGGTCACCACCACTAAGCTAAAAGCGAACTGGTGTTCAGCGTGATGATGTTTAAAAGTGTCATTTAGCTTAGACTAGTTCCTCATACTGGGAGGTTTCCTCCCACCCTGAACATGAGGTGAATGAACATGGTGAAAGTAAACTGACTCACAAAGTGTTGATGGTTTACAAGCAAATGGAACACAGTCTTTTGAGGAAAAGTGGAATGTGAACAAAAAAAATGATGTTACCTTTCCCATCTCAAATTCTCGACAGGCCATTATCACAACCTATAGCCAAGAAATTCAAAGGGTCAGTTTATGTAACCAAGCACCTAGTTTTGAGAGCAACACTATGTGTTAGAAAAGACCTTATTGTGTCTACAGACGACAGGCGGGTCATACCGTGACGTTGTACTCCCAAAGCATCCTCAAGAAGTCCACTACTGTGTGAGACAGAGGACCCTGAGTGGCAATGTAGGCACTAGAGCCTGACACTCCCTGGAGACAAAACACAACTTATACGTTAGTAACAATTGCTTAAATCATATTAGTTACATAAATGTACAAATGCAATTTATAGGAATATTATAAGGACACTGTTAATTTACCTTGATGAAACTGGCGTTGATGTATTCGCTGTCATTTTTAGCTGTGGTGAGAGTGAGCTTTACTCTGGTGTGGTCAACTAAAAGGAGATGAATACGGAGTTACAAGATCAACGTCACACAACTAAGCAGTATTTAACAGCGCTGTGCTTCACAACCTTATGGCAAAAAAAGAAAAAAATATGTTTAGTATTTTTACGTTTTTCTGGATGGACATATTCCACATCGCCCAATGGTTATAAATATTACAAAAAATATTTTTTTTTATAAAATAAATCAGATATGATGTTTACATAATTAGTCACATTAACCTAAAAAAACACAAGATAATTATTTATTACATTTTAGCTCATCAATATCACCTCGCATAATTCCAGGTCATCATACACATATAAATTAATTTAGGACATCATTTGCATACCATGCCATATCATAGTTTTTATATATTTGCATCTAAATGTCATGCAACACTTGACCCATAAGCCATGTGATTCTTTGATCCATCTACGTATATTTTCAGCATTAATATGCCAGAGGTGTAAATATATACGGAGGTCAAATAACTTTTTGACCTCAGTATATTTAGAGTCCTAGTCATATCTTATCTGAACTGCCCTGATGCAGATTATGCAGAGGGATAAATGGCAAACTGCTATTTTCATAAATCTGCCTTGAGCAAAGCTTACAGGGAACAATGTCTTTGTATCGGTTCTTCTTGTTGTTCTCTTGCTTTTCTGCTGTCTTGGTGGGGTAGG
This sequence comes from Cebidichthys violaceus, assembly GCF_023349555.1. Lineage (NCBI taxonomy): Eukaryota > Metazoa > Chordata > Actinopteri > Perciformes > Stichaeidae > Cebidichthys > Cebidichthys violaceus. Next base: position 1,992,242 of record NW_027176816.1, read on the forward strand.
TCTTGTCAGCGCGGTACTTAATCGACTGGCTTTTCAACCTCTGAAAAACAGGAAACATGTAGAATCCTACATTCAATTACAACATTTTCGTCATAATGCACAATGTCAGAGAACTTTTTGGTAACCCGTTCCAAGCCGATAATGTATTGTTAACATACTAATAATTGCGTTTTAATCTGCGGTGTATAATTATAGTCATACATATACACACAGCTTTATAACAATAGTTATAACACATTATAAAGCATGGTATAAAGACTTGTAAAGTCAAGTATCGTCTTTATACTTCAAGGATCATAGTGTATTATAATTCCCATAGTTTTAATACAATAATCATCTTTTAATGCATTGTAGTGTGATTATAAGTTACTCTAAGTGGTTGCTGGGTGCTCTAAGTGAAGTAATGACATTCCTAATGTATAGGTTGATACAATATTACAAGCTGGTTATAAGTCGCGTCCATCATTCAGTTGTTAATCATCAAAACTTTTTGTCAAATTAGAGTACTGAATTTATTTTATGACCTGTTAAACAAAGAAGATAATTTTACAATGTTTAGTGTAACGTTCTTGAAAAGATTTAATGATATTTTCCCTTAACTTAATGCAAACAATGGCCGCTTATAGTGATTTATTATCCCATTGTAATGTATTATAACACTGATTATAATGCATCCGTGCAAAAAAAACAATGTCAGTCAATGACCTATTATATATATATTACGGTACTTGACCGTGGCTCTGGTGGGTAAAATACTAACTTTATGAAGCTCAATTTTCTATCTTGTTGACACTATGTATTAGATTGCCTTGCATTATAAAAATGTCCCCAGTATTATGTATCTAATAACCTGTTGTCTTTTTAGAGTGTATCTTGTTTGATGTCTGTTCTACTTCACACTATCGTGATTTTGGATTCCACAGAGATATAGCAATAAGCTGTTCTGCTCATTGACTAAACATAACAGGTGCAAATGGGAGAAAACTGTTTCTCTAATGAAATATAATGTAACGTGCGTTGGCTTATGTTGAGGCATTATATGACCGGATAAAGTCAAGTATACAGTATAGTATACATAACCACAACTACATTATGTTTACCCAACTTTTGATTAGCGAAACAAAGTTTCAAAATAACTCATAATCAATGCTGTTATATGAGTGACAGCATATCTGGACAAATTAATGAATTAATGTTTTCTATTGAACAAAATATATATATAGAATAAAATATACAATTTTAAATATAAATATAAATGATATATATATTTATATAAAATATAAATATAAAATATAAATAAATATATATGTATATGTCGTATTGGTGGTTGTGTGCCTTACGATGCTTAAGGTCATAGAAAACGTAGGAACCATCTTACTGCTCTGACACAAATCTATGATAGTTGTGGCGCATATGTATAATTAAAATAAGTCATGCCATTTTTTTTGCAGTATTTTCATAGTTGTTCAGTCTTACAGGAGAGTCAAGAAAAAGAGGGGCCGAATAGCAGGCATGTGACCAAACGCACTATGGTCAGTTTTTTTGTGATTCAACCCCAGATGACCAGAATCTGTGACTCACTTTACTAGAAACTGACACGATGGCTTACAAGCTGTGAGGATTTCCATCCAGAATTTACTGTGCAAAAGGTCTGACACTCAAATTAAAGTCATGGCTCGCCCAGGCTTACAGGATTTGTTGAGACACTGGTCTTTTTGTTTAGAGGCCAATTCTACCAGTTCCAAACAGTCTGCTAAACAGTCTGTGCTGCTAACACTACAGAGTGCTTTTTGTTCTTAAAGGAAGTGATGCAATAGAACCCTTCCTTCAGAGTGGTCGGGCTGGGAGCAGCATGTGAAGCACAGGGGGCTGTCCTCAGGCACTGGCATGTCACTCATCACCATGGCAGCAGCCCTCTGATGATGTCATCCTTCCACTTCTGAGGAGTTTTTTTTTTTGTGCATATATGTATGTGTTTCTGTGTGAATGTTCACGCATTGTTATATGTAAGACTGAAACATGATAAATGAACAAATGATTGGACTAATTGAATCTTTGTTCGTGGTTAAAGGTTATAATGCATTTGCGTATGGGTCCTTCTTGTCCATGCGCCTTTAATTACAAGCATCAGTGCAAAGAGGAAGCACAACTGTGGCGTGACAATAGCAGCGCGTTACTTCCCTGAACAAGACGCTTTTGTGAAATTTTGGAACTCTGTAAAACCATGAACTTTACCTCTCGTTGTACTTACTTTCAGTTCATTCAGTATCTCTAAACAGCTATTATGACATGGCTTCTGGTGATGTGATAACGAGAGCGACGAAATAAGTCTACTACATGGAGGCTTCATCTATACTTTTCACAACAGTGAAAATCAAACCTCAACCAAAGAAACAAAACCGTTGACTCACCGCAAACTCCACAGCAATGCCATTAGGCGCCTGCTCGTCCACAGCCTCCTGTCTCTCCAGCTGGACCAGGAAGTTCTTCAGTATCCAGGCCTGCTGCTCCATGGCTGGTTGCACACTCCCTGGGATAGGACACCTTTCACAGGCATGTCAGGACACAAAGGTCCTCGTCCAGGGGTCATGGATTAGGGTCGCCAAGGCTTGGGTTCAGGGCTGTGGCGCTTCTGTTGCTGCTGCACAGAGCACTTCTCTATTGCAACTGTCACATCAAGGAACTACTGTGAGGGAACGTGTGAACTGTCTTTGAGGAAGCAAGAGTAAACTAACAGGTTCTGTGGTCAGATTAAAAATATTGCCGCGCCCCCTGGGTGTCTCTCACTGGGTCCTAAAGTCACCCGGGTGTTTCATTGCATGACAGCAAGACTAGAAGAGGAAACACACACACACGCACAAACACAGTGGGCCATACATTTTTGCATATGAACAATCACAAACAACTGTTACTACCCAATGTGAGAGTGCAATGCAGGCAGTCTAGCCTGTTGGACAACATTCCAGAAGCACAAGAGGGGTGGAGGAGGGATGTGGGTAGGGATGGAGGCAGAGGGAGTGGTTAAGAGAGAGTCTCCACGAGGATCCAGAAAATCCTGATGTTCTGAGCCAACAATTAGCAGCAACGCACTTCATGTTCTAGGTCTGGGGTGGCCTAAACTATGGTCCGTGGGCCAGCTGCAAATGGTCTGTACTGTATGGACACTGCACATTCTAGTTTATACACTAGATGTTGACTAAAGTTGTGTAATTATATCTGTCTTGGCATTTCTGCCTGTTCTATTTGTTACATCTTAATATTAGACTTAATATCCTACATTTGCATCGCAATGTTTTAAGTGGGCCTTTAGGCCATGAACAGAAACCAATAGTTGGACATTTTTGTCTGATATTACTTTACTTAATTACAGATTTAGACATAACATCGAAATCTTGGGCCATGCACTCTATTAGATTTTAAAAGCATTTGATTCATTTTAATTAAATGTAAGAGCAGCAGATACAGAAACACTTTCTGCAATGTGGCCACACCAATACACTACTGTGAAGTCGAACAGCAAATGGTTTAGTAGTTATTTTTGATAGAATATACATTTTTTTATGTCACATGTACATCTGTTTATGGCTCACAATCAAAAAGGTTTGGCCATCCCGACTCTAGGTCTTCATTCATTGCTTGTCCACAGTAGCCATTGGTTTTGGTAAACCACTGCACATTATTCTAGACAAAATACTATCATGTAAACCATTCCTTGTAAAACTTACTGTCATTTGTCTAGTGGGTGACCAGTTTCTAATTTGACTACGTAGGACTATAGGCTTAAAACAGCAAAGGGAGGAGCTCTGTTTCAAACAACAATGGCATTAAGTTATGAAAACAAAGCTTCCCTTTATAGCAAGCTGGATTAGAGTATGATAAATAAAATAAACAACTATAATAACTAAACATATTTGTCCTGTGTAAGATTTTCTTACTGCTAGCATAATGCTATAAATATGAAAATACCAGTAACAAGATGATAAGGAAAACGTGATAAGAACCGGCTTACCAGAGAAGTTGTCATGCAGTTCATGTGAGAGGAGGCAGCCCAACTGCAATTTAGTTGACATGATGCAGACTACAATGAATTGCACGCTGGATCCAGCAGGTGTTGCACAACAGTAGTATGGTGACATCTAGTGGCTTTGTGGTAGATTAACCCAAATAGATATTTTGGGCATTTCGATTTACACAGTGGTTTGTGCGATTTTATAGGCAAAACCATTTCCTGTATGGTTGATTTGACTTCCTGGCTCAGGAGCCAATGGGCAAGGTAGGGAAGGACATGAGGAAGCTGCCTACATCTGAGTAAAGTGGGCCTCAGCCTATTTGGGTTCTTCTCGGATGTCTCTCCTCTCTCTTCCTCCCAACAACTGGTTTGGTGAAGGTTTTATGTTTTGTTTGCACCCATCACAAACTACACTCCGTCACATGGTGTATTCATTACTAACCTACCTGATAAACATGATTATTGATATTTTACCTTCAGTTTACAATGAACTTCATTTGTTTTGCTGTTTTTGTCACTGACTTTTGAACAGCTTGTGTGCAAAGACAAGTGACCGAGTTAAATAGCTATCTCAAATGTGGAAGAACAAGTCAAACTATAATGTGTGTTGCCATATTGAAAGTGCAGTTTTCTTAGTTGCTGACAAATGTACTTATGAAACCAATGTTTTAAGGGGGGTTTCAATGACACCCTGAGGTAAATGTGGCCTAAGTGTCTCATGTGTGTTCAGGACATAACAGCGTGCAAAAGTATTTCTGTGGCCCACAATGTACCGACAGGAAGCTATGTCACCATAGTCCACCTCTACAGCTTCCTGAGTGTTGTTAAGATTTCACGCTCTTACTTTAAACATCAAAATGAGAACACTGTGTCTGATTTTGCTTTTTCATGGTGAGTGGACTATTTACAACTTGTATTATTGATACTAATACTCCTTTTATTTACTCTAAAAGTTTTAAAAAAGAAAATAATTTTGGAAAATGAGAAATATAATCTCCATTTAAGGGGGCAGTTTTTTGTGCAAATATCTGTTTAACAACGTTTACCTGTAATTTTATTAATAATTCAAACTTGATTAGTAACTTGAAAAGTAGATTAAAAACGTCACACTTAAGTAAGCGCATGTTATATTCGTAACACAACGTATACACTGGAGTAACCACTGTGCCATATTTACATGCAAATATGCATGATTTTGGGATATGCATTTTATCATGTTATAGTCTTACAACGTGCAGTCATTCTTAAAAAATAAATGCATGGAAAGTATTTACATGTGCAAATGTTATTTCACATGGGAAATTTCTGTTTAATTTAAAGTAACTGAAAACCAATATGTGATGCCAACCCACATGCACTTTGAATTAACAATAGGTGACCCATTGTTGTTTTTACATGTTTTGCAAAGCTTATTAAGGTTAAGGTTAATATCAAAAATTTGGTAAAAAAATAACAATGAAATCCTTTAAATTGAAAGTTGATTTTATTGTGGAACAGCCTGAAGCAAGATATTTTATCTGACTGCTGTGGCTGTGAGCGGTTTCATTCTGATTGGACTCTTGTCTTACAGCAAGTCTTCAGCTCCAGTGTGATAAAAGCTACATCACAGCACATATTGGAAGTGAACTCATTCTAATCTGCAATTACAACACAAACCGATTCCTGTACAGTAAAAAGTACTGGTGTCGAGGGAACTCTAGAAACACCTGTGAGATTTTGGTAGATTCAGATAGGAAAACTCAAAACACACGCAGGTCTCACATAATAGATGCAAGAAGAAGAGGGCTGTTTGTGAAAGTCACGGATCTCCAATTTGACGACGCTGGAGTGTATTGGGTTGGGATCGACACAATATCTGCTGACATCATGACATCGGTTAATGTGGTCATCACTGAAGGTACGATTAAATCAGAATCACAATATCAGAAACACATTCTCACAACCTAACTCCGCGAATACCGATGCTTGGTCAGTGGCCCTAATCCACAACTGTGAGGTAACCCTCTGACGTCATTTTGGACATGTCAACAACGACGTGTCTCCACTTGTTGTGTTAGTTGTTCTGAGCATTTAATAATGCCGTGGGTGGGTTTACATTGGAGGGTAGTTCGTTGGTATTAGATGCCGACTGGCGCTGACCAATCGTCAGTATTTGACGAGCTCAAATTGAGACCAGGTAGTCAGAAACATTGCTTATGAAAATGTATTTCTATATAATGTCAAGCTGAATTCGAATATATTGCGGTCTACTTTTTTTTTGCCAGTTCCAGTATCTAAGCCGAGGCTTCAGCCCTTGAGCTCTCTGGCGGACAGGCTGACATGCTGGGGGAAGCCAGTGACGGTGCGCTGTGGTTGTACACAGGGCACAGGCGTTGGTTACGTCTGGTACCAACGCACACACCACGACGAGTTTTTGCTCCACCGCTCGTCCGACTTGCACCTAGAATGTGGCGCAGTACAGAAGGACAGCGATTATTACTGTGTTGCCAGGAATGACATCAGCAGTCAGGAGAGTGATGTCCTCTCTGTGCAGGTGCTGATGCCTGCAGACCGCAGCTGTATCTATGTCGTTACTATGCAGGGTAAGCACAGACGTGATGTTGTATTCTCGCCAAAGCAAGAATTAGTAACAGTAACTGTGAAGCCTATGTTTATATAACTTTATTTTAGTTTTTTGATTATTCTAAAAATGTTTATTGCTATCTATACTGTGTATTGTTTATATAATGAATTAAAGCGCCAGTGTGTTGGGTTTGACTTTAGTGACTCTTAGTGGCCGTATTTAAAAAGACACTGTAGCAAACAGCAGTGCATACCAACCCTTCCCCTAATCAACCTCCCATATGACCTATGACACATACGTGACACATACAGGACACCAGTTTACAATGGGATTGTTTTATATCAGAAATTATAATACAAAATCATACAGAAAGGGTCTTTAGATATGAATGTAATACATTATAAAGATAGGCTTTACAGAATGGACTGATAGGATCTGATCTGTTAAAACTGTTGTGAAATCCTTATTGCACAAAGTACAAACTCATGAAAGAATTCCATTGTAATGTTATTTTTGATCATCAGGCCAACCCTTGTATGACTGTGATGACAGAATGAGCACCACCACTGCCACGACTCCACCTCTGACTACCTGGCAAGCTACCATGAAAATCCACTCTGACACAAGAAACAGGTCTTTACCAATCAATCACACTGGTCAAGATCCGTTTTTCAGCAGGTTAGACTACAACACTGTACTACATGTTTTAGATTAATTCATTAAAGGTTCTCTATTCGATATTCAGAGCATATAGCAGCAAACAACTATTTGCTATGGAAAAATATAGCCAGGCCGTCCGTTGCGTGCCTTTTTGTGCATGTGAGCGTGCCTCAATAACAACCTAACCGCTCTGCATTGTGCTCATGCAGTGGTAATGGATGATTCTGTGGACACGATGAAGTGTAGCACCCACCCTCCTCAGATAAACACTGTTGGCTGTTGCTGTGGTTTGCACTCTTAGCACTTTTATCATTGTTAGCTTCAAGCCGCCAACTCAGCCGATGCTATGTTGAGAGTTGCTGAGAGGCAATAAATATGCTCTGAATTGTGTCTTTAGCACCTTTAATATATCTTTAAATGGATCCTCAAAGTGAAAAACAGTCACTAATCAAATCTTTGTTTTCACAGGGCATGGACAGGAGTGCCATTATGGTATACGCTGCTGCGTTGGGGTTTTTTTGTGTCCATATTGATATTTTTGTTTGCAGTACTCAAAGGAACCAAAGTAAGACACAAAAGTGCCAAAAGGAAGAGGAGGGTTTGTAGCAGGCCAATACCCCAGTTGGCTCATTGACCTCATTTTTACAGCAGTAGTTCTTTGGAAGTCATATCAGCTCATGTGCCATTGGTTTGTGGTTTTATTTATTTTTACCATATGGTTCTTTTATAACACGTGAGGATTTGTGAAGAGTCTCGGTCGTAACGTTGAAGTTTATCACAAATACATTTTACAAGTCCTCTGAGGCCCTTGCTTGCCTTCACAAGAGGTGAAAAAAGAGGAATGATCTTTGACCACATGTTCATGCTCAATTACTAGGTTACTGTGATAATATTGTATTTGTTACATAATATTAGAATGGAATAGTTTAAATAAAGGCAAAGCTGGAAAGATGACCATGACTATTGATGAAGAAGGAGACCAGTTGTTGCTCAGCTGTGAACATTCCTAATGTGTTAATGTTAATTTACTTTGATCAGATCAAGCAAATGCAGTTAGCCTGAGTGTTTATTTTCATTCCATTCTTCCATGTAAAGCTGTCATACAATAGAACGTTAGGAAACAGGGGGCGTGTTTCAGGCGTGTTTCAGGCCCTGTACTTTTTACAGCAGAAAGCCAAACCCACATATCCTGACCACAAACAGCAGCATCATCTCCATAATGTTTCAAACTAGGTCCTAATGACGTCCATGCAGTAGCACTGACTTCTAGTACGTTGGCTTTATGTTGATACATGAGTGTGATTTGAGAGACAATCCAATGAAAGTGTGTGTGTAATTAGAAATGTAAATAAAGCTGTTGTTGTTGCAGATTCTGTTTCACTTAATGTAAACCAGTTACCGGTTCCATCTAGAGTCTGTACATGTTATGAGTGATGCAGTCTTATGTACACAAGGATAGTTTTTCAGAATCTAAAGAAATGCAAATTCCTCTATCCACATAGAAAAGGTAGAGAAACATATTGGCCAGTGGCCTGGAGTCTCCACCCATCCATTGTCAGTGCTAGAAGCTGCAGGTCCCTACGTCAGTACTGACATTGGAACATTCTCAAACTAATTAAAAATAGCAGATAAAAATAGAGAAAAGGTAACATTTTATAAAAAGGCCAACAACTTAAAATCAGTAGGAAGTACATCACTTCCTCATGTTGACCCTGCCAGGGTTGGGTCCATCATGCTATGAATGCCTTGTTACCATTGAAAGGATGGCGGCTTGTGACTGGCCATGAGAAGAAGCATGACCCCATGGGGTTCACAGGAGAGGTCAAAGTATTTCTGATAAGGAGTAGCATTTACTACATTTATTTTAGAGATCTTTACATATTCTTTTACAAAATATGTTGCTAGGGCAACAGCTTTGGTTCAAGTTTACTTCCAGTTAGTTACTAACTTACTGCATTAATGAACAATGCAACAGGAAATACAAAGGGGCCCTTTTAAAATGTGTATGTCCACCGCTCTGTAGACTACAAACTCCACTTTGTATACTCCACTTTATTTATTTTTTAAACTTTAGTTACTTTGCAGGATGATATCATTAATCAAAAATATAAATGAATGAACTAATTATGATATTATTAAAGGTTAAGTGGAAATCAGCTCGACCTTTACCAACAACAACATAGCGTACACATCAATGCATCAATAATTATAATCCAGTAATGTCATAGCATTAGTCAGAAATGGGCCATATTGCATAATTTTGACAAAGCTAACACTTTAGTCCAACTTTTATTTAAGAGTTTGAATGTGATTGTGTGATTTTGAATTGTATTTTTAAACAGTAAAGAAATTATCGGCATTAAAAAAAGTGCGTTTGTATTGTTGGGAGTTTTGATGAACTCGTCCTAAATCGTGATCCATAACTTTGTCTCGTCAATATTTCAGTTCCATGCGCTCACATTTGGTAAACATGGACTGTATGGTTGTGAAATTGAGGATGTGCCGTGCGTCACTGATTCAAAGTCCAAGTCTGTTTCTGACAAAGAGTCACAGGCAGCCGTCAGGACGGAACCCAAATTCACCATTGTGGATCAGGGTAAATCAAATCCGACGATCCGATGTTTTTAACAAGCTGCACTACGAACTTAACTGAAAACGGAACGGGGACACCGCTCAAACTAGTCTAATGCAATGTATCACATGCGTGATGTAGTAGTTTCACGAGCTGTTACAGTGGCATCTTTGTAATTTTCATTTTTAAACATATTCCGAATTTGCCAGTCGAAACTGTAGCTGCAGACAAGTTGTGAATTACCTCTGTAAGATTAGTTATATAAGCAGTGTCACGCTAATTGGTTAATATCGATATATTTTTAATGGAGTTTGACGTGACGTTTTCTTAAATAGGCGACACAGACTATAAGCGACTATGCATCGTTATTTGTGATGTTGGGAATTTGAACTTAAACTGAATCTATATTGAGGTTTTAGTTCGATGTAAGTAGAGTAACTCGCTGTTATTGATAACTTGCATGTGTGTAATTGGCTTGAATGGAATCGGCGCTATCATGAACCATGTTAACCAAGTTATTATTTGTCTTTGACACAAAGCTCGTTGACTTCAGTCAGACTTTCCAGATCCCGTCATGAGTGTCGCTTACTTCTTACTACTGAGCAGTCTTGGCCTTGCCATGAACACTCAAGGTGAGTAGAGCGGATAACCTTAAACCATACTCTGTGTGATGATTATACACAAGCTGGTGTTTATCTTGTCCTCACGTCTACTGTTAATTTCTCTCTCTCTTTCTTTACTTTTCATTACAGCTCAAGACTGCTCCGTACCAGTAGGAGGAGACAACATGGGATTGAAGGGTCGTTTGCAAACGTTCCCAAATGGAGCCCAAGTTTCTTTTGCCTGTAATGTTGGCTACAGATCCACAGGAGGGTCTCCAAGCATTACTTGTACTGATGGCAGTTGGAGTCCTGTGAAGCTGAAATGCGAGAGTGAATATCAGCACTTTATTTTTACATTCAAATTCATAATAACAATATTTAACAACAAGTTTAATAGATTAATGAGTCATTTGGGAGTAACATGTTCTTCTTCTTTCAGTAAGCAACTGTGGCCGTGCTGGAAAAGTGGTGAATGGAAATATTGATTACTCTGAAGGGACAGAATTTGGCACTAAACTAGTGGTGACCTGCAACACTGGGTTAGTAACAAACTCATTACTCTGATGGCTCATCTTCAGAAAAATAGTTTTTTAAATATTGTGAAATTTAACTATCTAAAATGTCATCACCCATTATGTTTCAAAATCCAAAAAGTTATTCTAATCAATGTGGATGTTCAGTAGAGCTTATCAGTCAGTGTTGTCAAGCTAAATTAAAGGGCTAACACTGATCCTTCTTGACATGTGTTGTCCGAAGTCAAACTGTATTTATTTTATTTTTTTTCCTTCTCTAATTAGTTACAGATTGGTTGGCAGAAGTCAAATCTTTTGTGGAGTCCAAGGGTGGATGAGCAGGTTGCCTGAATGTGAAGGTTGGTATCTCTGTGTGTTAATACAGGGCACATGACGAAATATAAACTCTGTTTCTATTTCCATTCTAATAGATGTCACTTTTATTTTGCAGTGGTGACTTGTAAGCCGCCATATCCGGTAGTGGCTGTCACTTTCAGTCCAATCAAAGAAATTTATGACTTCCTAGAAGTTGTACAGTTCTATTGTCAAAACGATTACACACTCAATGGATCAAAATCATTATCATGTTCAGAGGATGGAACATTTAAGCCTGCTTTTCCAACATGTATCATGAAGTGTTTTTACTTTTTCCCCCCCAACCCTTTTTCAACAGTTTCCCCAGTGTAAATTCAGCTGTGACAGATAAACTCACACACTGTGGATGTGGACAAGCTGCTGTTTAGTATTAAGTTGTCTTGTCCTCACGTCTATTGTTAATCTCTCCCTTTGCTTTTCCTTATAGTTCAAGACTGCTCCGTACCAGTATTAGGAGACAACATGGGATTGAAGGGCGCTGACATTCTTTCGCAAACGTTCCCAAATGGGCTCCAAGTTTCTTTTGCCTGTAATAGTGGCTACAGATCCGCAGGAGGGTCTCCAAGCATTACTTGTACTGATGGCAGGTGGAGTTCTGTGAGGCTGAAATGCGAGAGTGAGTATCAGCACTTTATTTTTACATTCAAATTCATAATAACAATATTTAACAACAAGTTTAAAGTGGCATTATTATTGTTTGTATGTCTGGTAGATAATGTTTAACCAACCTTCTGGATGAATAGATTAATGAGTCATTTGGGAGTAACATGTTTTTCTTCTTTCAGAGAGGAACTGTGGCTCTGCTGGAGAAGTGGTGAATGGAGATATTGATTACTCTGAAGGGACAGAATTTGGCGCTAAACTAGTGGTGACCTGCAACCCTGGGTTAGTAATAAACTCATTACTCTGATGGCTCATCTTCAGAAAATTAGTTTTTAAAATATAATTGTGAAATCTAACTAACTAAAATGTCAGCACCCATTATGTTTCAAAATCAAACAAGTTATTCTAATCAATGTGGATGTTCAGTAGAGCTTATCAGTCAGTGTTGTCAAGCTAAATTAAAGGGCTAACACTGATCCTTCTTGACATGTGTTGTCCGAAGTCAAACTATCTTTTTTTTTCTTCTTTTTTTCTTCTCTAATTAGTTACAGATTGGTTGGCAGAAGTCAAATCATTTGTGGAGCCAAAGGGTGGCTGGACAGGTTGCCTGAATGTGAAGGTTGGTATCTCTGTGTGTTAATACAGGGCACATGACAAAATATAAACTCTGTTTCTATTTCCATTCTAATAGATGTCACTTTTATTTTGCAGTGGTGACTTGTAATCCACCAAATTCGGTAGTGACTTGTCACTTTCAGTCCAATCAAAGAATCCTATGACTTCCTACAAGTTGTACAGTTCTATTGTCAAAATGATTATACACTCATGGATCAAAATCATGATCATTCTTATTGTATCAGATAATTTGTGATATAAACTCACACACTGTGGAGAAGGTTATTTTGTGCAATTGTATTCATTTTTATTTAAAATGTTCTTTGCCTGCAGTGGTTCAATGCGACGATCCTGTTGTAGAAAATGCTACCAGGGATGATGGTTCTCTGCCCCCTTACAATTACACGTCTATGGTGACTTATAAGTGCATATCTGGATATGCTATGGAAGGAGAACACACCCAAACATGTGGAATAGACGGTCAGTGGCTACCTGGACTTCCAACATGTGAACGTAAGTCATAAATGAAAAGTACTGCTTTGTTTAGGTCTGTCAAGAAAAGTCAACCTGTTACATTTGACCACTGATGGTTTTATACTAATCCAGATGCCATTGCATTCTGTTATGCGATCAGCTTAATCACATAATGTTCTACATACTTAGCTGTCTGTCTTTTTCCTTTTTGATCACGTTGACGTTCCCTGATTAAGGTCTAGGGGATGAGGGGAGTGACAGTGTAAATACCTCAGGGAAAAAGAGTCATGGGCAACGGATGGATAAACAAAATAGTGATTTATTAATGATAAACTGAAATGTTTACAAGGCAACAACTGAAAACGACTTTATTGAAAAAGGAAAGCGACACCAATTAACAGCAGTAATAGTTCAACTCAAAACACCACAATAGGAAACGCACTCATGGGTCAGGCTATCATCACTAGCACACACGGCTTGAGCAGAGGACACACACACACACACACACACACACACACACACACACACACACACACACACATCTTGAACTGCCACCTGGCCCACTGGAGGTTGTCCGTCTGAATCCATCGGCCTCGTAACCACCATGGCAGTAATCAACGATTGAGCCCAGCTGCGTACGCTCACACGCTGCAGCTACTAGCCAGGGAAAAGGGTGGCACCTGAATGGAGACTGGGGAGAGATGGAGCAGAGAGAAAACACAGCACGTAATAATTACATTTAGTTTTTTTCCCCCCTTTGCTCGTTGGTTAAATTACGTGTTAAAAGTCAGTAAGTTGCACTACTGTTTTTAAAAAACGGTTTCCACAATTGTTTTTGCTCTCACTCAAATGCACCTTTTATTGATGCTATGAAATTACTGCATACAAAATGCTGCATTAAAATCACTTGCAAGTCTATTACCACACATCCTCTCGTGGCCTGTGGTGTTTCTCGAGAACCGCTCAAACAAACAACTTCACTCTCAACACTGCAGCTCTTTGGTCCAGATCAATAGTTGTTTCACACACCCAAGTCTTGACTTACCAAACTCTGGTGAAATACACTGGTTCATGAGGAAAAAGCACCAGGGCCCGACTTAAGCGTTAGGTAAGGTAGGCTCCCTGAGCTCTCGTCACTTTTTACCCAGCCGTCCAATCACAGTGGAAGAGGGGAGGGACAAATAGCCTACCACAAAGACCTGATCAGATGTGTTTTATTATGAGTATGTTATGATATTATTGTTTCCAATTGGTTGGTACTAGCTTATGTGAATACATTTCATATTTTGTTTTACAAGAAGAAAAGATTATTCAATTTTAATATTAAAAATATGAAGAAATAGTTTTATTTTTTTATTTCATATTTTGTTAGATACGTGCACAATATGACTGGGATGTGATCTAAAAGGGTTGAAAAGGCATTTCCCTTTCTTTTTTTAATTCCCTAATTAGTTACATATTGGTTGGCAAAAGTCAAATAATTTGTTCATCAACCCTTAGACTCCACAGGTTGCCTGAATGTGAAGGTTGGTATCTCTGTGTGTTAATACAGGGCACATGACGAAATATAAACTCTATTTCTATTTCCATTCTAATAGATGTCACTTTTATTTTGCAGTGGTGACTTGTAAGCCGCCATATCCGGTAGTGGCTGTCACTTTCAGTCCAATCAAAGAATCCTATAACTTCCTACAAGTTGTACAGTTCTATTGTCAAAACGATTACACACTCAATGGATCAAAATCATTATCATGTTCAGAGGATGGAACATTTAAGCCTGCTTTTCCAACATGTATCATTAAGTGTTTTTACTTTTTTTCTTTCTCAACATCTTCCCCAGTGTAAATTCAGCTGTGACAGATAAACTCACATACTGTGTGGAGAAGGTTATTTTGGGCAATTGTATTAACTTCTATTTAAAATGTTCTTTGCCTGCAGTGGTTCAATGCGAAGAACCCGTTATAGAAAATGCTGCCTGGGATGAGGGTTCTCTGCCCCCTTACAATTACACGTCTACGGTGACTTTCAAGTGCAAATCTGGATATACTATGAAAGGAGAACACACCCAAACATGTGGAATAGACAGTCAGTGGTCACCTGGACTTCCAACATGTGAATGTAAGTCATAAATGAAAAGTACTGCTTTGTTTAGGTCTGTCAAGAAAAGTCAACCTGTTACATTTGACCACTGATGGTTTTATACTAATCCAGATGCCATTGCATTCTGTTATGCGATCAGCTTAATCACATAATGTTCTACATACTTAGCTGTCTGTCTTTTTCCTTTTTGATCACGTTTACGTTCCCTGATTAAGGTCTAGGGGATGAGGGGAGTGACAGTGTAAATAACTCAGGGAAAAAGAGTCATGGGCAACGGATGGATAAACAAAATAGTGATTTATTAATGATAAACTGAAATGTTTACAGCTTACAAATGTTTTTTTTTTTGTTGATATGTTCATGTGAGATACAGTAGATGGACTGGATGTTTTGTTAATCTTTTGTCTGTACATCTCTACTTCAGCTGATCTTGGCCTGGCTTGACCCACCTGGTAAGTCCTCAAAGTAATCTCTTGTAAATTAAATTAATTAGTGTTTTAACAGTTACAGATCAGCATTGTAGTTTAAGCAAAACCACTGTTTGACACAATTATGTCCTTATTCATTGTTTTTTGTTTTGTTTTTACAGGCAACAATGGAAATTAATTTCTGACCTACTTGATGAACATGATTACTGATATGCTACCTTCAGTTTATAATGAACTTCATTTGCTTAAAATTAATTTTGCTGTTTTTGTCACTGACTTTTGAATAGCTTGTGACAAAGTAAAAACCCAGTCCAAAGACAAGTGACCGAGTTAAATAGCTATTTCAAATGTGGAAGAACAAGTCAAACTATAATGTGTGTTGCCATATTGAAAGTGCAGTTTTCTTAGTTGATGAGAAATTCACTTATGAAACCAGTGTTTTAAGGGGGGTTTCAATGACACCCTGAGGTAAATGTGGCCTAAGTGTCTCATGTGTGTTCAGGACATAACAGCGTGCAAAAGTATTTCTGTGTCCAACAATGTACCGACAGGAAGCTATGTCACCATAGTCCACCTCTACAGCTTCCTGAGTGCTGTTAAGATTTCACTCTCTTACTTTAAACATCAAAATGAGAACACTGTGTCTGATTTTGCTTTTTCATGGTGAGTGGACTATTTACAACTTGTATTATTGATACTAATACTCCTTTCATTTATTCTAAAAGTTCTAAAAAAGAAAATAATTTTGGAAAATGAGAAATATAATCTCCATTTAAGGGGGCAGTTTTTTGTGCAAATATCTGTTTAACAACGTTTACCTGTAATTTTATTAATAATTCAAACTTGATTAGTAACTTGAAAAGTAGATTAAAAACGTCACACTTAAGTAAGCGCATGTTATATTCGTAACACAACGTATACACTGGAGTAACCACTGTGCCATATTTACATGCAAATACAGTATATGCATGATTTTGGGATATGCATTTTATCATGTTATAGTCTTACAACGTGCAGTCATTCTTAAAAAATAAATGCATGGAAAGTATTTACATGTACAAATGTTATTTCGCATGGGAAATTTCTGTTTAATTTAAAGTAACTGAAAACCAATATGTGATGCCAACCCACATGCACTTTGAATTAACAATAGGTGACCCATTGTTGTTTTTACATGTTTGGCAAAGCTTACAAGGTTAATATCAAAAATTTGGTAAAAAAATAACAATGAAATCCTTTAAATTGAAAGTTGATTTTATTGTGGAACAGCCTGAAGCAAGATATTTTATCTGACTGCTGTGGCTGTGAGCGGTTTCATTCTGATTGGACTCTTGTCTTACAGCAAGTCTTCAGCTCCAGTGTGATAAAAGCTACATCACAGCACATATTGGAGGTGAACTCATTCTAATCTGCAATTACGACACAATCCGATTCCCGTACAGTAAAAAGTACTGGTGTCGAGGGAACTCTAGAAACACCTGTGAGATTTTGGTAGATTCAGATAGGAAAACTCAAAACACACGCAGGTCTCACATAATAGATGCAAGAAGAAGAGGGCTGTTTGTGAAAGTCACGGATCTCCAATTTGACGACGCTGGAGTGTATTGGGTTGGGATCGACACAATATCTGCTGACATCATGACATCGGTTAATGTGGTCATCACTGAAGGTACGATTAAATCAGAATCACAATATCAGAAACACATTCTCACAACCTAACTCCGCGAATACCGACGCTTGGTCAGTGGCCCTAATCCACAACTGTGAGGTAACCCTCTGACGTCATTTTGGACATGTCAACAACGACGTGTCTCCACTTGTTGTGTCAGTTGTTCTGAGCATTTAATAATGCTGTGGGTGGGTTTACATTGGAGGGTAGTTCGTTGGTATTAGATGCCGACTGGCGCTGACCAATCGTCAGTATTTGACGAGCTCAAATTGAGACCAGGTAGTCAGAAACATTGCTTATGAAAATGTATTTCTATATAATGTCAAGCTGAATTCGAATATATTGCGGTCTACTTTTTTTTTGCCAGTTCCAGTATCTAAGCCGAGGCTTCAGCCCTTGAGCTCTCTGGCGGACAGGCTGACATGCTGGGGGAAGCCAGTGACGGTGCGCTGTGGTTGTACACAGGGCACAGGCGTTGGTTACGTCTGGTACCAACGCACACACCACGACGAGTTTTTGCTCCACCGCTCGTCCGACTTGCACCTAGAATGTGGCGCAGTACAGAAGGACAGCGATTATTACTGTGTTGCCAGGAATGACATCAGCAGTCAGGAGAGTGATGTCCTCTCTGTGCAGGTGCTGATGCCTGCAGACCGCAGCTGTATCTATGTCGTTACTATGCAGGGTAAGCACAGACGTGATGTTGTATTCTCGCCAAAGCAAGAATTAGTAACAGTAACTGTGAAGCCTATGTTTATATAACTTTATTTTAGTTTTTTGATTATTCTAAAAATGTTTATTGCTATCTATACTGTGTATTGTTTATATAATGAATTAAAGCGCCAGTGTGTTGGGTTTGACTTTAGTGACTCTTAGTGGCCGTATTTAAAAAGACACTGTAGCAAACAGCAGTGCATACCAACCCTTCCCCTAATCAACCTCCCATATGACCTATGACACATACGTGACACATACAGGACACCAGTTTACAATGGGATTGTTTTATATCAGAAATTATAATACAAAAACATACAGAAAGGGTCTTTAGATATGAATGTAATACATTATAAAGATAGGCTTTACAGAATGGACTGATAGGATCTGATCTGTTAAAACTGTTGTGAAATCCTTATTGCACAAAGTACAAGCTCATGAAAGAATTCCATTGTAATGTTATTTTTGATCATCAGGCCAACCCTTGTATGACTGTGACGACAGAATGAGCACCACCACTGCCACGACTCCACCTCTGACTACCTGGCAAGCTACCATGAAAATCCACTCTGACACAAGAAACAGGTCTTTACCAATCAATCACACTGGTCAAGATCCGTTTTTCAGCAGGTTAGACTACAACACTGTACTACATGTTTTAGATTAATTCATTAAAGGTTCTCTATTCGATATTCAGAGCATATAGCAGCAAACAACTATTTGCTATGGAAAAATATAGCCAGGCCGTCCGTTGCGTGCCTTTTTGTGCATGTGAGCGTGCCTCAATAACAACCTAACCGCTCTGCATTGTGCTCATGCAGTGGTAATGGATGATTATGCGGTCACGACTGACAACATTGTTGCAGAATTGTAGTAACCACCCTTCGGAGCTAATATGACTTCCAAAGAACTACTTCTGTAAAAATGAGGTCAATGAGCCAACTGGGGTATTGGCCTGCTACAAACCCTCCTCTTCCTTTTGGCACTTTTGTGTCTTACTTTGGTTCCTTTGAGTACTGCAAACAAAATTATCAATATGGACACAAAAGAACCCCAACGCAGCAACGTATCGCAAAAGTGTGTGTGTAATATCTAATTATACACACACTTTCATTGGACTGTCTCTCAAATCACACTCATGTATCAACATAAAGCCAACGTACTAGAAGTCAGTGCTACTGCATGGACGTCATTAGGACCTAGTTTGAAACATTATGGCGATGATGCTGCTGTTTGTGGTCAGGATATGTGGGTTTGGCTTTCTGCTGTAAAAAGTACAGGGCCTGAAACACGCCTGAAACACGCAGCCTGTTTCCTAACGTTCTATTTTATGACAGCTTTACATGGAAGAATGGAATGAAAATAAACACTCAGGCTAACTGCATTTGCTTGATCTGATCAAAGTAAATTAACATTAACACATTAGGAATGTTCACAACAGCGCAACAACTGGTCTCCTTCTTCATCAATAGTCATGGTCATCTTTTCCAGCTGGCATTGAAAAAGTTTTTGTTTGACATTGGTTTGTAGTTTTATTTCTTTTATAACACGTGAGGATTTGTGAAGAGTCTCGGTCATAACGTTGAAGTTTATCACAAATACATTTTACAAGTCCTCTGAGGCCCTTGCTTGCCTTCACAAGAGGTGAAAAAAGAGGAATGATCTTTGACCACATGTTCATGCTCAATTACTAGGTTACTATGATAATGTTGTATTTGTTACAAAATATTAGAATGGAATAGTTTAAATAAAGGCAAAGCTGGAAAGATGACCATGACTATTGATGAAGAAGGAGACCAGTTGTTGCTCTGCTGTGAACATTCCTAATGTGTTAATGTTAATTTACTTTGATCAGATCAAGCAAATGCAGTTAGCCTGAGTGTTTATTTTCATTCCATTCTTCCATGTAAAGCTGTCAAACAATAGAACGTTAGGAAAC
This sequence comes from Cebidichthys violaceus, assembly GCF_023349555.1. Taxonomy (NCBI): domain Eukaryota; kingdom Metazoa; phylum Chordata; class Actinopteri; order Perciformes; family Stichaeidae; genus Cebidichthys; species Cebidichthys violaceus. The sequence continues at coordinate 2,012,077 of NW_027176816.1, forward strand.
AGGCTGCGTGTTTCAGGCGTGTTTCAGGCCCTGTACTTTTTACAGCAGAAAGCCAAACCCACATATCCTGACCACAAACAGCAGCATCATCTCCATAATGTTTCAAACTAGGTCCTAATGACGTCCATGCAGTAGCACTGACTTCTAGTACATTGGCTTTATGTTGATACATGAGTGTGATTTGAGAGACAATCCAATGAAAGTGTGTGTGTAATTAGAAATGTAAATAAAGCTGTTGTTGCAGATTCTGTTTCACTTAATGTAAACCAGTTACCGGTTCCATCTAGAGTCTGTACATGTTATGAGTGATGCAGTCTTATGTACACAAGGATAGTTTTTCAGAATCTAAAGAAATGCAAATTCCTCTATCCACATAGAAAAGGTAGAGAAACATATTGGCCAGTGGCCTGGAGTCTCCACCCATCCATTGTCAGTGCTAGAAGCTGCAGGTCCCTACGTCAGTACTGACATTGGAACATTCTCAAACTAATTAAAAATAGCAGATAAAAATAGAGAAAAGGTAACATTTTATAAAAAGGCCAACAACTTAAAATCAGTAGGAAGTACATCACTTCCTCATGTTGACCCTGCCAGGGTTGGGTCCATCATGCTATGAATGCCTTGTTACCATTGAAAGGATGGCGGCTTGTGACTGGCCATGAGAAGAAGCATGACCCCATGGGGTTCACAGGAGAGGTCAAAGTATTTCTGATAAGGAGTAGCATTTACTACATTTATTTTAGAGATCTTTACATATTCTTTTACAAAATATGTTGCTAGGGCAACAGCTTTGGTTCAAGTTTACTTCCAGTTAGTTACTAACTTACTGCATTAATGAACAATGCAACAGGAAATACAAAGGGGCCCTTTTAAAATGTGTATGTCCACCGCTCTGTAGACTACAAACTCCACTTTGTATACTCCACTTTATTTATTTTTTAAACTTTAGTTACTTTGCAGGATGATATCATTAATCAAAAATATAAATGAATGAACTAATTATGATATTATTAAAGGTTAAGTGGAAATCAGCTCGACCTTTACCAACAACAACATAGCGTACACATCAATGCATCAATAATTATAATCCAGTAATGTCATAGCATTAGTCAGAAATGGGCCATATTGCATAATTTTGACAAAGCTAACACCGTAGTCCAACTTTTATTTAAGAGTTTGAATGTGATTGTGTGATTTTGAATTGTATTTTTAAACAGTAAAGAAATTATCGGCATTAAAAAAAGTGCGTTTGTATTGTTGGGAGTTTTGATGAACTCGTCCTAAATCGTGATCCATAACTTTGTCTCGTCAATATTTCAGTTCCATGCGCTCACATTTGGTAAACATGGACTGTATGGTTGTGAAATTGAGGATGTGCCGTGCGTCACTGATTCAAAGTCCAGGTCTGTTTCTGACAAAGAGTCACAGGCAGCCGTCAGGACGGAACCCAAATTCACCATTGTGGATCAGGGTAAATCAAATCCGACGATCCGATGTTTTTAACAAGCTGCACTACGAACTTAACTGAAAACGGAACGGGGACACCGCTCAAACTAGTCTAATGCAATGTATCACATGCGTGATGTAGTAGTTTCACGAGCTGTTACAGTGGCATCTTTGTAATTTTCATTTTTAAACATATTCCGAATTTGCCAGTCGAAACTGTAGCTGCAGACAAGTTGTGAATTATCTCTGTAAGATTAGTCATATAAGCAGTGTCACGCTAATTGGTTAATATCGATATATATTTTTAATGGAGTTTGACGTGACGTTTTCTTAAATAGGCGACACAGACTATAAGCGACTATGCATCGTTATTTGTGATGTTGGGAATTTGAACTTAAACTGAATCTATATTGAGGTTTTAGTTCGATGTAAGTAGAGTAACTCGCTGTTATTGATAACTTGCATGTGTGTAATTGGCTTGAATGGAATCGGCGCTATCATGAACCATGTTAACCAAGTTATTATTTGTATTTGTCACAAAGCTCGTTGACTTCAGTCAGACTTTCCAGATCCCGTCATGAGTGTCGCTTACTTCTTACTACTGAGCAGTCTTGGCCTTGCCATGAACACTCAAGGTGAGTAGAGCGGATAACCTTAAACCATACTCTGTGTGATGATTATACACAAGCTGGTGTTTATCTTGTCCTCACGTCTACTGTTAATTTCTCTCTCTCTTTCTTTACTTTTCATTACAGCTCAAGACTGCTCCGTACCAGTAGGAGGAGACAACATGGGATTGAAGGGTCGTTTGCAAACGTTCCCAAATGGAGCCCAAGTTTCTTTTGCCTGTAATGTTGGCTACAGATCCACAGGAGGGTCTCCAAGCATTACTTGTACTGATGGCAGTTGGAGTCCTGTGAAGCTGAAATGCGAGAGTGAATATCAGCACTTTATTTTTACATTCAAATTCATAATAACAATATTTAACAACAAGTTTAATAGATTAATGAGTCATGTTCTTCTTCTTTCAGTAAGCAACTGTGGCCGTGCTGGAAAAGTGGTGAATGGAAATATTGATTACTCTGAAGGGACAGAATTTGGCACTAAACTAGTGGTGACCTGCAACACTGGGTTAGTAACAAACTCATTACTCTGATGGCTCATCTTCAGAAAAATAGTTTTTTAAATATTGTGAAATTTAACTATCTAAAATGTCATCACCCATTATGTTTCAAAATCCAAAAAGTTATTCTAATCAATGTGGATGTTCAGTAGAGCTTATCAGTCAGTGTTGTCAAGCTAAATTAAAGGGCTAACACTGATCCTTCTTGACATGTGTTGTCCGAAGTCAAACTGTATTTATTTTATTTTTTTTCCTTCTCTAATTAGTTACAGATTGGTTGGCAGAAGTCAAATCTTTTGTGGAGTCCAAGGGTGGATGAGTAGGTTGCCTGAATGTGAAGGTTGGTATCTCTGTGTGTTAATACAGGGCACATGACGAAATATAAACTCTGTTTCTATTTCCATTCTAATAGATGTCACTTTTATTTTGCAGTGGTGACTTGTAAGCCGCCATATCCGGTAGTGGCTGTCACTTTCAGTCCAATCAAAGAAATTTATGACTTCCTAGAAGTTGTACAGTTCTATTGTCAAAACGATTACACACTCAATGGATCAAAATCATTATCATGTTCAGAGGATGGAACATTTAAGCCTGCTTTTCCAACATGTATCATGAAGTGTTTTTACTTTTTCCCCCCCAACCCTTTTTCAACAGTTTCCCCAGTGTAAATTCAGCTGTGACAGATAAACTCACACACTGTGGATGTGGACAAGCTGCTGTTTAGTATTAAGTTGTCTTGTCCTCACGTCTATTGTTAATCTCTCCCTTTGTTTTTCCTTATAGTTCAAGACTGCTCCGTACCAGTATTAGGAGACAACATGGGATTGAAGGGCGCTGACATTCTTTCGCAAACGTTCCCAAATGGGCTCCAAGTTTCTTTTGCCTGTAATAGTGGCTACAGATCCGCAGGAGGGTCTCCAAGCATTACTTGTACTGATGGCAGGTGGAGTTCTGTGAGGCTGAAATGCGAGAGTGAGTATCAGCACTTTATTTTTACATTCAAATTCATAATAACAATATTTAACAACAAGTTTAAAGTGGCATTATTATTGTTTGTATGTCTGGTAGATAATGTTTAACCAACCTTCTGGATGAATAGATTAATGAGTCATTTGGGAGTAACATGTTTTTCTTCTTTCAGAGAGGAACTGTGGCTCTGCTGGAGAAGTGGTGAATGGAGATATTGATTACTCTGAAGGGACAGAATTTGGCGCTAAACTAGTGGTGACCTGCAACCCTGGGTTAGTAATAAACTCATTACTCTGATGGCTCATCTTCAGAAAATTAGTTTTTAAAATATAATTGTGAAATCTAACTAACTAAAATGTCAGCACCCATTATGTTTCAAAATCAAACAAGTTATTCTAATCAATGTGGATGTTCAGTAGAGCTTATCAGTCAGTGTTGTCAAGCTAAATTAAAGGGCTAACACTGATCCTTCTTGACATGTGTTGTCCGAAGTCAAACTATCTTTTTTTTTCTTCTTTTTTTCTTCTCTAATTAGTTACAGATTGGTTGGCAGAAGTCAAATCATTTGTGGAGCCAAAGGGTGGCTGGACAGGTTGCCTGAATGTGAAGGTTGGTATCTCTGTGTGTTAATACAGGTCACATGACAAAATATAAACTCTGTTTCTATTTCCATTCTAATAGATGTCACTTTTATTTTGCAGTGGTGACTTGTAATCCACCAAATTCGGTAGTGACTTGTCACTTTCAGTCCAATCAAAGAATCCTATGACTTCCTACAAGTTGTACAGTTCTATTGTCAAAATGATTATACACTCAATGGATCAAAATCATGATCATTCTTATTGTATCAGATAATTTGTGATATAAACTCACACACTGTGGAGAAGGTTATTTTGTGCAATTGTATTCATTTTTATTTAAAATGTTCTTTGCCTGCAGTGGTTCAATGCGACGATCCTGTTGTAGAAAATGCTACCAGGGATGATGGTTCTCTGCCCCCTTACAATTACACGTCTATGGTGACTTATAAGTGCATATCTGGATATGCTATGGAAGGAGAACACACCCAAACATGTGGAATAGACGGTCAGTGGCTACCTGGACTTCCAACATGTGAACGTAAGTCATAAATGAAAAGTACTGCTTTGTTTAGGTCTGTCAAGAAAAGTCAACCTGTTACATTTGACCACTGATGGTTTTATACTAATCCAGATGCCATTGCATTCTGTTATGCGATCAGCTTAATCACATAATGTTCTACATACTTAGCTGTCTGTCTTTTTCCTTTTTGATCACGTTGACGTTCCCTGATTAAGGTCTAGGGGATGAGGGGAGTGACAGTGTAAATACCTCAGGGAAAAAGAGTCATGGGCAACGGATGGATAAACAAAATAGTGATTTATTAATGATAAACTGAAATGTTTACAAGGCAACAACTGAAAACGACTTTATTGAAAAAGGAAAGCGACACCAATTAACAGCAGTAATAGTTCAACTCAAAACACCACAATAGGAAACGCACTCATGGGTCAGGCTATCATCACTAGCACACACGGCTTGAGCAGAGGACACACACACACACACACACACACACACACACACACACACACACACACACATCTTGAACTGCCACCTGGCCCACTGGAGGTTGTCCGTCTGAATCCATCGGCCTCGTAACCACCATGGCAGTAATCAACGATTGAGCCCAGCTGCGTACGCTCACACGCTGCAGCTACTAGCCAGGGAAAAGGGTGGCACCTGAATGGAGACTGGGGAGAGATGGAGCAGAGAGAAAACACAGCACGTAATAATTACATTTAGATTTTTTCCCCCCTTTGCTCGTTGGTTAAATTACGTGTTAAAAGTCAGTAAGTTGCACTACTGTTTTTAAAAAACGGTTTCCACAATTGTTTTTGCTCTCACTCAAATGCACCTTTTATTGATGCTATGAAATTACTGCATACAAAATGCTGCATTAAAATCACTTGCAAGTCTATTACCACACATCCTCTCGTGGCCTGTGGTGTTTCTCGAGAACCGCTCAAACAAACAACTTCACTCTCAACACTGCAGCTCTTTGGTCCAGATCAATAGTTGTTTCACACACCCAAGTCTTGACTTACCAAACTCTGGTGAAATACACTGGTTCATGAGGAAAAAGCACCAGGGCCCGACTTAAGCGTTAGGTAAGGTAGGCTCCCTGAGCTCTCGTCACTTTTTACCCAGCCGTCCAATCACAGTGGAAGAGGGGAGGGACAAATAGCCTACCACAAAGACCTGATCAGATGTGTTTTATTATGAGTATGTTATGATATTATTGTTTCCAATTGGTTGGTACTAGCTTATGTAAATACATTTCATATTTTGTTTTACAAGAAGAAAAGATTATTCAATTTTAATATTAAAAATATGAAGAAATTGTTTTATTTTTTTATTTCATATTTTGTTAGATACGTGCACAATATGACTGGGATGTGATCTAAAAGGGTTGAAAAGGCATTTCCCTTTCTTTTTTTAATTCCCTAATTAGTTACATATTGGTTGGCAAAAGTCAAATAATTTGTTCATCAACCCTTAGACTCCACAGGTTGCCTGAATGTGAAGGTTGGTATCTCTGTGTGTTAATACAGGGCACATGACGAAATATAAACTCTATTTCTATTTCCATTCTAATAGATGTCACTTTTATTTTGCAGTGGTGACTTGTAAGCCGCCATATCCGGTAGTGGCTGTCACTTTCAGTCCAATCAAAGAATCCTATAACTTCCTACAAGTTGTACAGTTCTATTGTCAAAACGATTACACACTCAATGGATCAAAATCATTATCATGTTCAGAGGATGGAACATTTAAGCCTGCTTTTCCAACATGTATCAGTAAGTGTTTTTACTTTTTTTCTTTCTCAACATCTTCCCCAGTGTAAATTCAGCTGTGACAGATAAACTCACATACTGTGTGGAGAAGGTTATTTTGGGCAATTGTATTAACTTCTATTTAAAATGTTCTTTGCCTGCAGTGGTTCAATGCGAAGAACCCGTTATAGAAAATGCTGCCTGGGATGAGGGTTCTCTGCCCCCTTACAATTACACGTCTACGGTGACTTTCAAGTGCAAATCTGGATATACTATGAAAGGAGAACACACCCAAACATGTGGAATAGACAGTCAGTGGTCACCTGGACTTCCAACATGTGAATGTAAGTCATAAATGAAAAGTACTGCTTTGTTTAGGTCTGTCAAGAAAAGTCAACCTGTTACATTTGACCACTGATGGTTTTATACTAATCCAGATGCCATTGCATTCTGTTATGCGATCAGCTTAATCACATAATGTTCTACATACTTAGCTGTCTGTCTTTTTCCTTTTTGATCACGTTTACGTTCCCTGATTAAGGTCTAGGGGATGAGGGGAGTGACAGTGTAAATAACTCAGGGAAAAAGAGTCATGGGCAACGGATGAATAAACAAAATAGTGATTTATTAATGATAAACTGAAATGTTTACAGCTTACAAATGTTGTTTTTTTTTGTTGATATGTTCATGTGAGATACAGTAGATGGACTGGATGTTTTGTTAATCTTTTGTCTGTACATCTCTACTTCAGCTGATCTTGGCCTGGCTTGACCCACCTGGTAAGTCCTCAAAGTAATCTCTTGTAAATTAAATTAATTAGTGTTTTAACAGTTACAGATCAGCATTGTAGTTTAAGCAAAACCACTGTTTGACACAATTATGTCCTTATTCATTGTTTTTTGTTTTGTTTTTACAGGCAACAATGGAAATTAATTTCTGACCTACTTGATGAACATGATTACTGATATGCTACCTTCAGTTTATAATGAACTTCATTTGCTTAAAATTAATTTTGCTGTTTTTGTCACTGACTTTTGAATAGCTTGTGACAAAGTAAAAACCCAGTCCAAAGACAAGTGACCGAGTTAAATAGCTATCTCAAATGTGGAAGAACAAGTCAAACTATAATGTGTGTTGCCATATTGAAAGTGCAGTTTTCTTAGTTGATGAGAAATTCACTTATGAAACCAGTGTTTTAAGGGGGGTTTCAATGACACCCTGAGGTAAATGTGGCCTAAGTGTCTCATGTGTGTTCAGGACATAACAGCGTGCAAAAGTATTTCTGTGTCCAACAATGTACCGACAGGAAGCTATGTCACCATAGTCCACCTCTACAGCTTCCTGAGTGCTGTTAAGATTTCACTCTCTTACTTTAAACATCAAAATGAGAACACTGTGTCTGATTTTGCTTTTTCATGGTGAGTGGACTATTTACAACTTGTATTATTGATACTAATACTCCTTTCATTTATTCTAAAAGTTCTAAAAAAGAAAATAATTTTGGAAAATGAGAAATATAATCTCCATTTAAGGGGGCAGTTTTTTGTGCAAATATCTGTTTAACAACGTTTACCTGTAATTTTATTAATAATTCAAACTTGATTAGTAACTTGAAAAGTAGATTAAAAACGTCACACTTAAGTAAGCGCATGTTATATTCGTAACACAACGTATACACTGGAGTAACCACTGTGCCATATTTACATGCAAATACAGTATATGCATGATTTTGGGATATGCATTTTATCATGTTATAGTCTTACAACGTGCAGTCATTCTTAAAAAATAAATGCATGGAAAGTATTTACATGTACAAATGTTATTTCACATGGGAAATTTCTGTTTAATTTAAAGTAACTGAAAACCAATATGTGATGCCAACCCACATGCACTTTGAATTAACAATAGGTGACCCATTGTTGTTTTTACATGTTTGGCAAAGCTTATTAAGGTTAATATCAAAAATTTGGTAAAAAAATAACAATGAAATCCTTTAAATTGAAAGTTGATTTTATTGTGGAACAGCCTGAAGCAAGATATTTTATCTGACTGCTGTGGCTGTGAGCGGTTTCATTCTGATTGGACTCTTGTCTTACAGCAAGTCTTCAGCTCCAGTGTGATAAAAGCTACATCACAGCACATATTGGAGGTGAACTCATTCTAATCTGCAATTACAACACAAACCGATTCCTGTACAGTAAAAAGTACTGGTGTCGAGGGAACTCTAGAAACACCTGTGAGATTTTGGTAGATTCAGATAGGAAAACTCAAAACACACGCAGGTCTCACATAATAGATGCAAGAAGAAGAGGGCTGTTTGTGAAAGTCACGGATCTCCAATTTGACGACGCTGGAGTGTATTGGGTTGGGATCGACACAATATCTGCTGACATCATGACATCGGTTAATGTGGTCATCACTGAAGGTACGATTAAATCAGAATCACAATATCAGAAACACATTCTCACAACCTAACTCCGCGAATACCGACGCTTGGTCAGTGGCCCTAATCCACAACTGTGAGGTAACCCTCTGACGTCATTTTGGACATGTCAACAACGACGTGTCTCCACTTGTTGTGTCAGTTGTTCTGAGCATTTAATAATGCCGTGGGTGGGTTTACATTGGAGGGTAGTTCGTTGGTATTAGATGCCGACTGGCGCTGACCAATCGTCAGTATTTGACAAGCTCAAATTGAGACCAGGTAGTCAGAAACATTGCTTATGAAAATGTATTTCTATATAATGTCAAGCTGAATTCGAATATATTGCGGTCTACTTTTTTTTTGCCAGTTCCAGTATCTAAGCCGAGGCTTCAGCCCTTGAGCTCTCTGGCGGACAGGCTGACATGCTGGGGGAAGCCAGTGACGGTGCGCTGTGGTTGTACACAGGGCACAGGCGTTGGTTACGTCTGGTACCAACGCACACACCACGACGAGTTTTTGCTCCACCGCTCGTCCGACTTGCACCTAGAATGTGGCGCAGTACAGAAGGACAGCGATTATTACTGTGTTGCCAGGAATGACATCAGCAGTCAGGAGAGTGATGTCCTCTCTGTGCAGGTGCTGATGCCTGCAGACCGCAGCTGTATCTATGTCGTTACTATGCAGGGTAAGCACAGACGTGATGTTGTATTCTCGCCAAAGCAAGAATTAGTAACAGTAACTGTGAAGCCTATGTTTATATAACTTTATTTTAGTTTTTTGATTATTCTAAAAATGTTTATTGCTATCTATACTGTGTATTGTTTATATAATGAATTAAAGCGCCAGTGTGTTGGGTTTGACTTTAGTGACTCTTAGTGGCCGTATTTAAAAAGACACTGTAGCAAACAGCAGTGCATACCAACCCTTCCCCTAATCAACCTCCCATATGACCTATGACACATACGTGACACATACAGGACACCAGTTTACAATGGGATTGTTTTATATCAGAAATTATAATACAAAATCATACAGAAAGGGTCTTTAGATATGAATGTAATACATTATAAAGATAGGCTTTACAGAATGGACTGATAGGATCTGATCTGTTAAAACTGTTGTGAAATCCTTATTGCACAAAGTACAAGCTCATGAAAGAATTCCATTGTAATGTTATTTTTGATCATCAGGCCAACCCTTGTATGACTGTGACGACAGAATGAGCACCACCACTGCCACGACTCCACCTCTGACTACCTGGCAAGCTACCATGAAAATCCACTCTGACACAAGAAACAGGTCTTTACCAATCAATCACACTGGTCAAGATCCGTTTTTCAGCAGGTTAGACTACAACACTGTACTACATGTTTTAGATTAATTCATTAAAGGTTCTCTATTCGATATTCAGAGCATATAGCAGCAAACAACTATTTGCTATGGAAAAATATAGCCAGGCCGTCCGTTGCGTGCCTTTTTGTGCATGTGAGCGTGCCTCAATAACAACCTAACCGCTCTGCATTGTGCTCATGCAGTGGTAATGGATGATTATGCGGTCACGACTGACAACATTGTTGCAGAATTGTAGTAACCACCCTTCGGAGCTAATATGACTTCCAAAGAACTACTTCTGTAAAAATGAGGTCAATGAGCCAACTGGGGTATTGGCCTGCTACAAACCCTCCTCTTCCTTTTGGCACTTTTGTGTCTTACTTTGGTTCCTTTGAGTACTGCAAACAAAATTATCAATATGGACACAAAAGAACCCCAACGCAGCAACGTATCGCAAAAGTGTGTGTGTAATATCTAATTATACACACACTTTCATTGGACTGTCTCTCAAATCACACTCATGTATCAACATAAAGCCAACGTACTAGAAGTCAGTGCTACTGCATGGACGTCATTAGGACCTAGTTTGAAACATTATGGCGATGATGCTGCTGTTTGTGGTCAGGATATGTGGGTTTGGCTTTCTGCTGTAAAAAGTACAGGGCCTGAAACACGCCTGAAACACGCAGCCTGTTTCCTAACGTTCTATTTTATGACAGCTTTACATGGAAGAATGGAATGAAAATAAACACTCAGGCTAACTGCATTTGCTTGATCTGATCAAAGTAAATTAACATTAACACATTAGGAATGTTCACAACAGCGCAACAACTGGTCTCCTTCTTCATCAATAATCATGGTCATCTTTTCCAGCTGGCATTGAAAAAGTTTTTGTTTGACATTGGTTTGTAGTTTTATTTCTTTTATAACACGTGAGGATTTGTGAAGAGTCTCGGTCATAACGTTGAAGTTTATCACAAATACATTTTACAAGTCCTCTGAGGCCCTTGCTTGCCTTCACAAGAGGTGAAAAAAGAGGAATGATCTTTGACCACATGTTCATGCTCAATTACTAGGTTACTATGATAATGTTGTATTTGTTACAAAATATTAGAATGGAATAGTTTAAATAAAGGCAAAGCTGGAAAGATGACCATGACTATTGATGAAGAAGGAGACCAGTTGTTGCTCTGCTGTGAACATTCCTAATGTGTTAATGTTAATTTACTTTGATCAGATCAAGCAAATGCAGTTAGCCTGAGTGTTTATTTTCATTCCATTCTTCCATGTAAAGCTGTCAAACAATAGAACGTTAGGAAACAGGCTGCGTGTTTCAGGCGTGTTTCAGGCCCTGTACTTTTTACAGCAGAAAGAACAAACCCACATATCCTGACCACAAACAGCAGCATCATCTCCATAATGTTTCAAACTAGGTCCTAATGACGTCCATGCAGTAGCACTGACTTCTAGTACATTGGCTTTATGTTGATACATGAGTGTGATTTGAGAGACAATCCAATGAAAGTGTGTGTGTAATTAGAAATGTAAATAAAGCTGTTGTTGCAGATTCTGTTTCACTTAATGTAAACCAGTTACCGGTTCCATCTAGAGTCTGTACATGTTATGAGTGATGCAGTCTTATGTACACAAGGATAGTTTTTCAGAATCTAAAGAAATGCAAATTCCTCTATCCACATAGAAAAGGTAGAGAAACATATTGGCCAGTGGCCTGGAGTCTCCACCCATCCATTGTCAGTGCTAGAAGCTGCAGGTCCCTACGTCAGTACTGACATTGGAACATTCTCAAACTAATTAAAAATAGCAGATAAAAATAGAGAAAAGGTAACATTTTATAAAAAGGCCAACAACTTAAAATCAGTAGGAAGTACATCACTTCCTCATGTTGACCCTGCCAGGGTTGGGTCCATCATGCTATGAATGCCTTGTTACCATTGAAAGGATGGCGGCTTGTGACTGGCCATGAGAAGAAGCATGACCCCATGGGGTTCACAGGAGAGGTCAAAGTATTTCTGATAAGGAGTAGCATTTACTACATTTATTTTAGAGATCTTTACATATTCTTTTACAAAATATGTTGCTAGGGCAACAGCTTTGGTTCAAGTTTACTTCCAGTTAGTTACTAACTTACTGCATTAATGAACAATGCAACAGGAAATACAAAGGGGCCCTTTTAAAATGTGTATGTCCACCGCTCTGTAGACTACAAACTCCACTTTGTATACTCCACTTTATTTATTTTTTAAACTTTAGTTACTTTGCAGGATGATATCATTAATCAAAAATATAAATGAATGAACTAATTATGATATTATTAAAGGTTAAGTGGAAATCAGCTCGACCTTTACCAACAACAACATAGCGTACACATCAATGCATCAATAATTATAATCCAGTAATGTCATAGCATTAGTCAGAAATGGGCCATATTGCATAATTTTGACAAAGCTAACACCGTAGTCCAACTTTTATTTAAGAGTTTGAATGTGATTGTGTGATTTTGAATTGTATTTTTAAACAGTAAAGAAATTATCGGCATTAAAAAAAGTGCGTTTGTATTGTTGGGAGTTTTGATGAACTCGTCCTAAATCGTGATCCATAACTTTGTCTCGTCAATATTTCAGTTCCATGCGCTCACATTTGGTAAACATGGACTGTATGGTTGTGAAATTGAGGATGTGCCGTGCGTCACTGATTCAAAGTCCAAGTCTGTTTCTGACAAAGAGTCACAGGCAGCCGTCAGGACGGAACCCAAATTCACCATTGTGGATCAGGGTAAATCAAATCCGACGATCCGATGTTTTTAACAAGCTGCACTACGAACTTAACTGAAAACGGAACGGGGACACCGCTCAAACTAGTCTAATGCAATGTATCACATGCGTGATGTAGTAGTTTCACGAGCTGTTACAGTGGCATCTTTGTAATTTTCATTTTTAAACATATTCCGAATTTGCCAGTCGAAACTGTAGCTGCAGACAAGTTGTGAATTATCTCTGTAAGATTAGTTATATAAGCAATGTCACGCTAATTGGTTAATATCGATATATTTTTAATGGAGTTTGACGTGACGTTTTCTTAAATAGGCGACACAGACTATAAGCGACTATGCATCGTTATTTGTGATGTTGGGAATTTGAACTTAAACTGAATCTATATTGAGGTTTTAGTTCGATGTAAGTAGAGTAACTCGCTGTTATTGATAACTTGCATGTGTGTAATTGGCTTGAATGGAATCGGCGCTATCATGAACCATGTTAACCAAGTTATTATTTGTATTTGTCACAAAGCTCGTTGACTTCAGTCAGACTTTCCAGATCCCGTCATGAGTGTCGCTTACTTCTTACTACTGAGCAGTCTTGGCCTTGCCATGAACACTCAAGGTGAGTAGAGCGGATAACCTTAAACCATACTCTGTGTGATGATTATACACAAGCTGGTGTTTATCTTGTCCTCACGTCTACTGTTAATTTCTCTCTCTCTTTCTTTACTTTTCATTACAGCTCAAGACTGCTCCGTACCAGTAGGAGGAGACAACATGGGATTGAAGGGTCGTTTGCAAACGTTCCCAAATGGAGCCCAAGTTTCTTTTGCCTGTAATGTTGGCTACAGATCCACAGGAGGGTCTCCAAGCATTACTTGTACTGATGGCAGTTGGAGTCCTGTGAAGCTGAAATGCGAGAGTGAATATCAGCACTTTATTTTTACATTCAAATTCATAATAACAATATTTAACAACAAGTTTAATAGATTAATGAGTCATTTGGGAGTAACATGTTCTTCTTCTTTCAGTAAGCAACTGTGGCCGTGCTGGAAAAGTGGTGAATGGAAATATTGATTACTCTGAAGGGACAGAATTTGGCACTAAACTAGTGGTGACCTGCAACACTGGGTTAGTAACAAACTCATTACTCTGATGGCTCATCTTCAGAAAAATAGTTTTTTAAATATTGTGAAATTTAACTATCTAAAATGTCATCACCCATTATGTTTCAAAATCCAAAAAGTTATTCTAATCAATGTGGATGTTCAGTAGAGCTTATCAGTCAGTGTTGTCAAGCTAAATTAAAGGCTAACACTGATCCTTCTTGACATGTGTTGTCCGAAGTCAAACTGTATTTATTTTATTTTTTTTCCTTCTCTAATTAGTTACAGATTGGTTGGCAGAAGTCAAATCTTTTGTGGAGTCCAAGGGTGGATGAGCAGGTTGCCTGAATGTGAAGGTTGGTATCTCTGTGTGTTAATACAGGGCACATGACGAAATATAAACTCTGTTTCTATTTCCATTCTAATAGATGTCACTTTTATTTTGCAGTGGTGACTTGTAAGCCGCCATATCCGGTAGTGGCTGTCACTTTCAGTCCAATCAAAGAAATTTATGACTTCCTAGAAGTTGTACAGTTCTATTGTCAAAACGATTACACACTCAATGGATCAAAATCATTATCATGTTCAGAGGATGGAACATTTAAGCCTGCTTTTCCAACATGTATCATGAAGTGTTTTTACTTTTTCCCCCCCAACCCTTTTTCAACAGTTTCCCCAGTGTAAATTCAGCTGTGACAGATAAACTCACACACTGTGGATGTGGACAAGCTGCTGTTTAGTATTAAGTTGTCTTGTCCTCACGTCTATTGTTAATCTCTCCCTTTGCTTTTCCTTATAGTTCAAGACTGCTCCGTACCAGTATTAGGAGACAACATGGGATTGAAGGGCGCTGACATTCTTTCGCAAACGTTCCCAAATGGGCTCCAAGTTTCTTTTGCCTGTAATAGTGGCTACAGATCCGCAGGAGGGTCTCCAAGCATTACTTGTACTGATGGCAGGTGGAGTTCTGTGAGGCTGAAATGCGAGAGTGAGTATCAGCACTTTATTTTTACATTCAAATTCATAATAACAATATTTAACAACAAGTTTAAAGTGGCATTATTATTGTTTGTATGTCTGGTAGATAATGTTTAACCAACCTTCTGGATGAATAGATTAATGAGTCATTTGGGAGTAACATGTTTTTCTTCTTTCAGAGA
The DNA here is from genome assembly GCF_023349555.1 of Cebidichthys violaceus. Lineage (NCBI taxonomy): Eukaryota > Metazoa > Chordata > Actinopteri > Perciformes > Stichaeidae > Cebidichthys > Cebidichthys violaceus. The sequence continues at coordinate 2,027,269 of NW_027176816.1, forward strand.
GGAACTGTGGCTCTGCTGGAGAAGTGGTGAATGGAGATATTGATTACTCTGAAGGGACAGAATTTGGCGCTAAACTAGTGGTGACCTGCAACCCTGGGTTAGTAATAAACTCATTACTCTGATGGCTCATCTTCAGAAAATTAGTTTTTAAAATATAATTGTGAAATCTAACTAACTAAAATGTCAGCACCCATTATGTTTCAAAATCAAACAAGTTATTCTAATCAATGTGGATGTTCAGTAGAGCTTATCAGTCAGTGTTGTCAAGCTAAATTAAAGGGCTAACACTGATCCTTCTTGACATGTGTTGTCCGAAGTCAAACTATCTTTTTTTTTCTTCTTTTTTTCTTCTCTAATTAGTTACAGATTGGTTGGCAGAAGTCAAATCATTTGTGGAGCCAAAGGGTGGCTGGACAGGTTGCCTGAATGTGAAGGTTGGTATCTCTGTGTGTTAATACAGGTCACATGACAAAATATAAACTCTGTTTCTATTTCCATTCTAATAGATGTCACTTTTATTTTGCAGTGGTGACTTGTAATCCACCAAATTCGGTAGTGACTTGTCACTTTCAGTCCAATCAAAGAATCCTATGACTTCCTACAAGTTGTACAGTTCTATTATCAAAATGATTATACACTCAATGGATCAAAATCATGATCATTCTTATTGTATCAGATAATTTGTGATATAAACTCACACACTGTGGAGAAGGTTATTTTGTGCAATTGTATTCATTTTTATTTAAAATGTTCTTTGCCTGCAGGGGTTCAATGCGACGATCCTGTTGTAGAAAATGCTACCAGGGATGATGGTTCTCTGCCCCCTTACAATTACACGTCTATGGTGACTTATAAGTGCATATCTGGATATGCTATGGAAGGAGAGCACACCCAAACATGTGGAATAGACGGTCAGTGGCTACCTGGACTTCCAACATGTGAACGTAAGTCATAAATGAAAAGTACTGCTTTGTTTAGGTCTGTCAAGAAAAGTCAACCTGTTACATTTGACCACTGATGGTTTTATACTAATCCAGATGCCATTGCATTCTGTTATGCGATCAGCTTAATCACATAATGTTCTACATACTTAGCTGTCTGTCTTTTTCCTTTTTGATCACGTTGACGTTCCCTGATTAAGGTCTAGGGGATGAGGGGAGTGACAGTGTAAATACCTCAGGGAAAAAGAGTCATGGGCAACGGATGGATAAACAAAATAGTGATTTATTAATGATAAACTGAAATGTTTACAAGGCAACAACTGAAAACGACTTTATTGAAAAAGGAAAGCGACACTAATTAACAGCAGTAATAGTTCAACTCAAAACACCACAATAGGAAACGCACTCATGGGTCAGGCTATCATCACTAGCACACACGGCTTGAGCAGAGGACACACACACACACACACACACACACACACACACACACACACACACACACACACACACATCTTGAACTGCCACCTGGCCCACTGGAGGTTGTCCGTCTGAATCCATCGGCCTCGTAACCACCATGGCAGTAATCAACGATTGAGCCCAGCTGCGTACGCTCACACGCTGCAGCTACTAGCCAGGGAAAAGGGTGGCACCTGAATGGAGACTGGGGAGAGATGGAGCAGAGAGAAAACACAGCACGTAATAATTACATTTAGTTTTTTTCCCCCCTTTGCTCGTTGGTTAAATTACGTGTTAAAAGTCAGTAAGTTGCACTACTGTTTTTAAAAAACGGTTTCCACAATTGTTTTTGCTCTCACTCAAATGCACCTTTTATTGATGCTATGAAATTACTGCATACAAAATGCTGCATTAAAATCACTTGCAAGTCTATTACCACACATCCTCTCGTGGCCTGTGGTGTTTCTCGAGAACCGCTCAAACAAACAACTTCACTCTCAACACTGCAGCTCTTTGGTCCAGATCAATAGTTGTTTCACACACCCAAGTCTTGACTTACCAAACTCTGGTGAAATACACTGGTTCATGAGGAAAAAACACCAGGGCCCGACTTAAGCGTTAGGTAAGGTAGGCTCCCTGAGCTCTCGTCACTTTTTACCCAGCCGTCCAATCACAGTGGAAGAGGGGAGGGACAAATAGCCTACCACAAAGACCTGATCAGATGTGTTTTATTATGAGTATGTTATGATATTATTGTTTCCAATTGGTTGGTACTAGCTTATGTGAATACATTTCATATTTTGTTTTACAAGAAGAAAAGATTATTCAATTTTAATATTAAAAATATGAAGAAATAGTTTTATTTTTTTATTTCATATTTTGTTAGATACGTGCACAATATGACTGGGATGTGATCTAAAAGGGTTGAAAAGGCATTTCCCTTTCTTTTTTTAATTCCCTAATTAGTTACATATTGGTTGGCAAAAGTCAAATAATTTGTTCATCAACCCTTAGACTCCACAGGTTGCCTGAATGTGAAGGTTGGTATCTCTGTGTGTTAATACAGGGCACATGACGAAATATAAACTCTATTTCTATTTCCATTCTAATAGATGTCACTTTTATTTTGCAGTGGTGACTTGTAAGCCGCCATATCCGGTAGTGGCTGTCACTTTCAGTCCAATCAAAGAATCCTATAACTTCCTACAAGTTGTACAGTTCTATTGTCAAAACGATTACACACTCAATGGATCAAAATCATTATCATGTTCAGAGGATGGAACATTTAAGCCTGCTTTTCCAACATGTATCATTAAGTGTTTTTACTTTTTTTCTTTCTCAACATCTTCCCCAGTGTAAATTCAGCTGTGACAGATAAACTCACATACTGTGTGGAGAAGGTTATTTTGGGCAATTGTATTAACTTCTATTTAAAATGTTCTTTGCCTGCAGTGGTTCAATGCGAAGAACCCGTTATAGAAAATGCTGCCTGGGATGAGGGTTCTCTGCCCCCTTACAATTACACGTCTACGGTGACTTTCAAGTGCAAATCTGGATATACTATGAAAGGAGAACACACCCAAACATGTGGAATAGACAGTCAGTGGTCACCTGGACTTCCAACATGTGAATGTAAGTCATAAATGAAAAGTACTGCTTTGTTTAGGTCTGTCAAGAAAAGTCAACCTGTTACATTTGACCACTGATGGTTTTATACTAATCCAGATGCCATTGCATTCTGTTATGCGATCAGCTTAATCACATAATGTTCTACATACTTAGCTGTCTGTCTTTTTCCTTTTTGATCACGTTTACGTTCCCTGATTAAGGTCTAGGGGATGAGGGGAGTGACAGTGTAAATAACTCAGGGAAAAAGAGTCATGGGCAACGGATGGATAAACAAAATAGTGATTTATTAATGATAAACTGAAATGTTTACAGCTTACAAATGTTTTTTTTTTTGTTGATATGTTCATGTGAGATACAGTAGATGGACTGGATGTTTTGTTAATCTTTTGTCTGTACATCTCTACTTCAGCTGATCTTGGCCTGGCTTGACCCACCTGGTAAGTCCTCAAAGTAATCTCTTGTAAATTAAATTAATTAGTGTTTTAACAGTTACAGATCAGCATTGTAGTTTAAGCAAAACCACTGTTTGACACAATTATGTCCTTATTCATTGTTTTTTGTTTTGTTTTTACAGGCAACAATGGAAATTAATTTCTGACCTACTTGATGAACATGATTACTGATATGCTACCTTCAGTTTATAATGAACTTCATTTGCTTAAAATTAATTTTGCTGTTTTTGTCACTGACTTTTGAATAGCTTGTGACAAAGTAAAAACCCAGTCCAAAGACAAGTGACCGAGTTAAATAGCTATCTCAAATGTGGAAGAACAAGTCAAACTATAATGTGTGTTGCCATATTGAAAGTGCAGTTTTCTTAGTTGATGAGAAATTCACTTATGAAACCAGTGTTTTAAGGGGGGTTTCAATGACACCCTGAGGTAAATGTGGCCTAAGTGTCTCATGTGTGTTCAGGACATAACAGCGTGCAAAAGTATTTCTGTGTCCAACAATGTACCGACAGGAAGCTATGTCACCATAGTCCACCTCTACAGCTTCCTGAGTGTTGTTAAGATTTCACTCTCTTACTTTAAACATCAAAATGAGAACACTGTGTCTGATTTTGCTTTTTCATGGTGAGTGGACTATTTACAACTTGTATTATTGATACTAATACTCCTTTCATTTATTCTAAAAGTTCTAAAAAAGAAAATAATTTTGGAAAATGAGAAATATAATCTCCATTTAAGGGGGCAGTTTTTTGTGCAAATATCTGTTTAACAACGTTTACCTGTAATTTTATTAATAATTCAAACTTGATTAGTAACTTGAAAAGTAGATTAAAAACGTCACACTTAAGTAAGCGCATGTTATATTCGTAACACAACGTATACACTGGAGTAACCACTGTGCCATATTTACATGCAAATACAGTATATGCATGATTTTGGGATATGCATTTTATCATGTTATAGTCTTACAACGTGCAGTCATTCTTAAAAAATAAATGCATGGAAAGTATTTACATGTACAAATGTTATTTCGCATGGGAAATTTCTGTTTAATTTAAAGTAACTGAAAACCAATATGTGATGCCAACCCACATGCACTTTGAATTAACAATAGGTGACCCATTGTTGTTTTTACATGTTTGGCAAAGCTTACAAGGTTAATATCAAAAATTTGGTAAAAAAATAACAATGAAATCCTTTAAATTGAAAGTTGATTTTATTGTGGAACAGCCTGAAGCAAGATATTTTATCTGACTGCTGTGGCTGTGAGCGGTTTCATTCTGATTGGACTCTTGTCTTACAGCAAGTCTTCAGCTCCAGTGTGATAAAAGCTACATCACAGCACATATTGGAGGTGAACTCATTCTAATCTGCAATTACAACACAAACCGATTCCTGTACAGTAAAAAGTACTGGTGTCGAGGGAACTCTAGAAACACCTGTGAGATTTTGGTAGATTCAGATAGGAAAACTCAAAACACACGCAGGTCTCACATAATAGATGCAAGAAGAAGAGGGCTGTTTGTGAAAGTCACGGATCTCCAATTTGACGACGCTGGAGTGTATTGGGTTGGGATCGACACAACATCTGCTGACATCATGACATCGGTTAATGTGGTCATCACTGAAGGTACGATTAAATCAGAATCACAATATCAGAAACACATTCTCACAACCTAACTCCGCGAATACCGACGCTTGGTCAGTGGCCCTAATCCACAACTGTGAGGTAACCCTCTGACGTCATTTTGGACATGTCAACAACGACGTGTCTCCACTTGTTGTGTCAGTTGTTCTGAGCATTTAATAATGCTGTGGGTGGGTTTACATTGGAGGGTAGTTCGTTGGTATTAGATGCCGACTGGCGCTGACCAATCGTCAGTATTTGACGAGCTCAAATTGAGACCAGGTAGTCAGAAACATTGCTTATGAAAATGTATTTCTATATAATGTCAAGCTGAATTCGAATATATTGCGGTCTACTTTTTTTTTGCCAGTTCCAGTATCTAAGCCGAGGCTTCAGCCCTTGAGCTCTCTGGCGGACAGGCTGACATGCTGGGGGAAGCCAGTGACGGTGCGCTGTGGTTGTACACAGGGCACAGGCGTTGGTTACGTCTGGTACCAACGCACACACCACGACGAGTTTTTGCTCCACCGCTCGTCCGACTTGCACCTAGAATGTGGCGCAGTACAGAAGGACAGCGATTATTACTGTGTTGCCAGGAATGACATCAGCAGTCAGGAGAGTGATGTCCTCTCTGTGCAGGTGCTGATGCCTGCAGACCGCAGCTGTATCTATGTCGTTACTATGCAGGGTAAGCACAGACGTGATGTTGTATTCTCGCCAAAGCAAGAATTAGTAACAGTAACTGTGAAGCCTATGTTTATATAACTTTATTTTAGTTTTTTGATTATTCTAAAAATGTTTATTGCTATCTATACTGTGTATTGTTTATATAATGAATTAAAGCGCCAGTGTGTTGGGTTTGACTTTAGTGACTCTTAGTGGCCGTATTTAAAAAGACACTGTAGCAAACAGCAGTGCATACCAACCCTTCCCCTAATCAACCTCCCATATGACCTATGACACATACGTGACACATACAGGACACCAGTTTACAATGGGATTGTTTTATATCAGAAATTATAATACAAAAACATACAGAAAGGGTCTTTAGATATGAATGTAATACATTATAAAGATAGGCTTTACAGAATGGACTGATAGGATCTGATCTGTTAAAACTGTTGTGAAATCCTTATTGCACAAAGTACAAGCTCATGAAAGAATTCCATTGTAATGTTATTTTTGATCATCAGGCCAACCCTTGTATGACTGTGACGACAGAATGAGCACCACCACTGCCACGACTCCACCTCTGACTACCTGGCAAGCTACCATGAAAATCCACTCTGACACAAGAAACAGGTCTTTACCAATCAATCACACTGGTCAAGATCAGCAGGTTAGACTACAACACTGTACTACATGTTTTAGATTAATTCATTAAAGGTTCTCTATTCGATATTCAGAGCATATAGCAGCAAACAACTATTTGCTATGGAAAAATATAGCCAGGCCGTCCGTTGCGTGCCTTTTTGTGCATGTGAGCGTGCCTCAATAACAACCTAACCGCTCTGCATTGTGCTCATGCAGTGGTAATGGATGATTATGCGGTCACGACTGACAACATTGTCGCAGAATTGTAGTAACCACCCTTCGGAGCTAATATGACTTCCAAAGAACTACTTCTGTAAAAATGAGGTCAATGAGCCAACTGGGGTATTGGCCTGCTACAAACCCTCCTCTTCCTTTTGGCACTTTTGTGTCTTACTTTGGTTCCTTTGAGTACTGCAAACAAAATTATCAATATGGACACAAAAGAACCCCAACGCAGCAACGTATCGCAAAAGTGTGTGTGTAATATCTAATTATACACACACTTTCATTGGACTGTCTCTCAAATCACACTCATGTATCAACATAAAGCCAACGTACTAGAAGTCAGTGCTACTGCATGGACGTCATTAGGACCTAGTTTGAAACATTATGGCGATGATGCTGCTGTTTGTGGTCAGGATATGTGGGTTTGGCTTTCTGCTGTAAAAAGTACAGGGCCTGAAACACGCCTGAAACACGCAGCCTGTTTCCTAACGTTCTATTGTATGACAGCTTTACATGGAAGAATGGAATGAAAATAAACACTCAGGCTAACTGCATTTGCTTGATCTGATCAAAGTAAATTAACATTAACCCATTAGGAATGTTCACAACAGCGCAACAACTGGTCTCCTTCTTCATCAATAGTCATGGTCATCTTTTCCAGCTGGCATTGAAAAAGTTTTTGTTTGACATTGGTTTGTAGTTTTATTTCTTTTATAACACGTGAGGATTTGTGAAGAGTCTCGGTCATAACGTTGAAGTTTAGGCCTTGAGGCCCTTGCTTGCCTTCACAAGAGGTGAAAAAAGAGGAATGATCTTTGACCACATGTTCATGCTCAATTACTAGGTTACTATGATAATGTTGTATTTGTTACTAAATATTAGAATGGAATAGTTTAAATAAAGGCAAAGCAGGAAAGATGACCATGACTATTGATGAAGAAGGAGACCAGTTGTTGCTCTGTTGTGAACATTCCTAATGTGTTAATGTTAATTTACTTTGATCAGATCAAGCAAATGCAGTTAGCCTGAGTGTTTATTTTCATTCCATTCTTCCATGTAAAGCTGTCATACAATAGAACGTTAGGAAACAGGCTGCGTGTTTCAGGCGTGTTTCAGGCCCTGTACTTTTTACAACAGAAAGAACAAACCCACATATTCATTCATTCATTCATCTTCATCCGCTTATCCGGGATCGGGTCGCGGGGGCAACAGCTCCAGCAGGGGACCCCAAACTTCCCTTTCCCTTTCCACATCAGCCAGCTCTGACTGGTGGATCCCGAGGCGCTCCCAAGCCAGTTTGGAGATATAGTCCCTCCACCTGGTCCTGGGCCTCCCTCGGGGTCTCCTCCCAGCTGGTCGTGCCTGGAACACCTCCCTAGGGAGGCGCCCAGGTGGCATCCTCACCAGATGCCCGAACCACCTCACCTGGCTCCGTTCCACGCAAAGAAGCAGCGGCTCTACTCCGAGTCCCTCACGGATGACCGAACTTCTCACCCTATCTCTAAGGGAGATGCCAGCCACCCTCCTGAGGAAACCCATTTCGGCCGCTTGTACCCGCGATCTAATTCTTTCGGTCATGACCCAGTCCACATGACCATAGGTGAGGGTAGGAACGAAGATTGCCCGGTAGATATAGAGCTTTGCCTTGCGGCTCAGCTCTATTTTCGTCACAACGGTGCGGTAAAGCGACTGCAATACCGCCCCAGCTGCTCCGATTCTCCGGCCAATCTCACGTTCCATTGTTCCCTCACTCGCGAACAAGACCCCGAGGTACTTGAACTCCTTCACTTGGGGTAAGGACTCATTCCCTACCCGGAGTAGGCAATCCACCGGTTTCCTGCTGAGAACCATGGCCTCAGATTTAGAGGTGCTGATCCTCATCCCAACCGCTTCACACTCGGCTGCGAACCGATCCAGTGAGTGCTGGAGGTCACAGCCCGATGAAGACATCAGGACCACATCATCTGCAAAAACCAGCGATGCAATCCTCAGCCCACTGAACTGTAAACACTCCTCCCCACGACTACGCCTCGATATCCTGTCCATGAATACCACAAACAGGATTGGTGACAAAGCGCAGCCCTGGCGGAGGCCAACCCTCACCGGAAATGAGTCCGACTTACTACCGAGAACCCGGACACAGCTCTCGCTTTGGGCATACAGGGATTGGATGGCCCCCAGAAGTGGCCCCCTCACCCCATACTCCCGCAGCACCTCCCACAGTATCTCCCAGGTGACCCGGTCATACGCCTTCTCCAGGTCCACAAAACACATGTAGACCGGATGGACGTATTCCCAAGCCCCCTCCAGGATCCTTGCGAGAGTGAAGAGCTGGTCCATTGTTCCACGGCCAAGACGGAATCCGCATTGTTCCTCTTCAATCCGAGGTTCGACTATCGGCCGAACCCTCCTTTCCAGCACCTTGGAGTAGACTTTACCAGGGAGTGTGATACCTCGGTAATTGGCACACACCCTCTGGTCCCCCTTTTTGAACAGGGGAACCACCACCCCGGTCTGCCACTCCCTAGGCACCGTCCCAGACCTCCACACAATGTTGAAGAGACGTGTCATCCAAGACAGTCCCTCCACACCCAGTGCCTTCAGCATTTCTGGACGGCTCTCATCAATCCCTGGGGCTTTGCCACTGTGGAGTTGTTTGACTACCTCAGTGACTTCCATTAGGGAAATTGATGATGCTCCCCCATCAGCCTCCAGCTCTGCCTCTACAATAGAGGGCGTATTAGTCGGATTCAGGAGTTCCTCAAAGTGCTCCTTCCACCGCCCGATTACCCCCTCAGTTGAAGTCAACAGAGTCCCATCCTTACTGTATACAGCTTGGATGTTTCCCCGTTTTCCCTTCCTGAGGTTCCGGATGGTTTTCCAGAAACACCTTGGTGCCGACCGAAAGTCCATCTCCATGGCCACTCCGAACTCCTCCCACACCTGCTGCTTTGCCTCCTTCACGGCAGCGGCTGTAGCCCTTCGGGTCTGTCGGTACCTTGCAACTGCCTCAGGAGTCCTCCGGGATAACATATCCCGGAAGGCCTCTTTCTTCAGTCGGACGGCTTCCCTGACCACCGGTGTCCACCACGGTGTTCGAGGGTTACCGCCCCTTGAGGCACCTAAGACCTTGAGACCACAGCTCACCGGCGTAGCTTTGGCAATAGAAGCTTTGAACATCGTCTATTCCTGTTCGATACCCCCAACCTCCACAGGGATGCTAGAAAAGCTCCGCCAGAGGTGTGAGTTGAAGATCTCCCGGACAGGGGCCTCCTCCAGACGTTCCCAGTTTGCCCGCACTACCCGTTTGGGCTTACCAGGTCTGTCCAGAGTTTTCCCCCACCCTCTGACCCAACTCACAACCAGATGGTGATCAGTTGACAGCTCCGCCCCTCTCTTCACCCGAGTGTCCAAAACATACGGCCTCAGATCCGATGATACGATAACAAAATCGATCATCGACCTTCGGCCTAGGGTGCTCTGGTACCTCGTACACTTATGAACATCCTTATGCTCGAACATGGTGTTCGTTATGGACAATCCATGACTAGCACAGAAGTCCAACAACAAACGACCGCTCGGATTTAGATCAGGGAGGCCGTTCCTCCCAATCACGCCTCTCCAGGTATCCCCATTGTTGCCCACGTGCGCGTTGAAATCCCCCAGCAGAACTATGGAGTCCCCCACTGGAGCCCCATACAGGACTCCAGTCAGGGTCTCTAAGAAGGCCGAATACTTTGAACTGTTGTTCGGTGCATATGCACAGACAACAGTCAGAGTTTTCCCCCCATAACCCGCAGGCGTAGGCGACCCTCTCGTCCACCGGGGTAAATTCCGATGCAGCGGCACTCAGCCGGGGATTTGTGAGTATCCCCACACCCGCCTGGCGCCTCACACCCTGGGCAACACCAGAGAAGAAAAGAGTCCAACCCCTATCCAGGAGTACGGTTCCAGAACCGATGCAGTGCGTAGAGGTAAGCCCCACCAGATCTAACTGGTAGCGCTCCACCTCCCGCACAAGCTCCGGCTCCTTCCCCCACAGAGAGGTGACGTTCCACGTCCCCAGAGCCAGCCTTTGCTGCCCGGGTCTGGTCCGTCCAGATCCCTGGCCTACACTGCCATCCATGGGGCAGCGCACCCGACCCCAGCGGTTCCTCCTGCAAGTGGTGAGCCCACAGGATGGAGAGGAGGGAGGTGCCATGTTGCTGCTCCGGGCTGTGCCCGGCCGGGCTCCGTGGCAAACCCGGCCACCAGGCACTCGCTGTCGGGCCCTCCGACTGGGCCTGGCTCCAGACGTGGGCCCCGGGCTTCCTCCGGGCAGGGTCTCCTCGACTCTTCTTCGTTCTTTCATTGGGGTTTTTGAACCATTCTTAGTCTGGCCCTTCGCCTGAAACCAATTTGCCATGGGAGACCCTACCAGGAGCTTTAGGCTCCAGACAACATAGCCCTCAGGGTCATGAGGGCACTCAAACCTCTCCACCACGTTAAGGTGATGGCTCCCCGGAGAGGACAAACCCTCATATCCTGACCACAAACAGCAGCATCATCTCCATAATGTTTCAAACTAGGTCCTAATGACGTCCATGCAGTAGCACTGACTTCTAGTACGTTGGCTTTATGTTGATACATGAGTGTGATTTGAGAGACAATCCAATGAAAGTGTGTGTAATTAGCAATGTAAATAAAGCTGTTGTTGTTGCAGATTCTGTTTCACTTAATGTAAACCAGTTACCGGTTCTAGAGTCTGTACATGTTATGAGTGATGCAGCCTTATGTACACAAGGATAGTTTTTCAGAATCTAAAGAAATGCAAATTCCTCTTTCCACATATTTTTAAACTAATCTCTTGCACAAACAATGATTCAGCGGTGAGGTGCTTTATGGCACGGAAATTTACTGTCTAAATTGGTTTGATAAAAATTCCAAGTGTTGGCAGCGGAATATATGACTGGGCAGTGGCCTGGAGTCTCCACCCAACCATTCTCAGTGCTAGAAGCTGCACGTCCCTAAGTCAGTGCTGACATTGGAACATTGTCAAAATAATTAAAAATAAACTTTCAATTTCCAAAACTTTCTTACATTAGTCCTGTCTTATTTTGTTAGAGTTTGGAAGTGATTTAAAAGGGAAATGGGCTTTGTGAGAATAATAGCGAAAGAGGGACATTTCATAAATTGGCCAACAACTGAAGCTCAATGGGAAGTACATCACTTCCTCATATTGACCCTGCCAGGGTTGGGTCCATTACATCATGCTCTATGAATGCCTTGGTTGATGTTCTACATTGTTACCATTGAAATGATCGCGGATGTGACTGGCCATGAGAAGAAACATGACCCCATAGGGTTTACAGAAGTGGTCAAAGTATTTTGACAGCTTTACATATTCTTTTACAAAATATGTTTCTAGGGCAACAGCTTTATTAAAGATACTCTAAAGTAGTGGAAATCATTAATGTAGCGTACACATCAATGCGTTAATAATTATAATCCAGTAATGTCATAGCATTAGTCAGAAATGGGCCATTCTGCATAATTTTGACAAAGCACTTTAGTCCAACTTTTATTCAGGAGTTTGAATGTGAATGTGTGATTTTTAACAGTATTTGTAAACAGTAAATACATTATTATTATTATTATTATTATTATTATTATCTTGATCCATAACTTTGTCTCGTCAATATTCAAGTTCCATGCTCTAACATGTTGTAAATGGTTGTGAGATTTAGGAAATGCGTCACTGATTAAAAGGCCACGCCTATTTCCGACAAGGAGTCACAGGCAGTTGAGCCCAAAATTCACCATTGTGGATCAGCTGCTGCCATCGTGATTCTTCACATGTAGTTGGGTAAGTCAAATCCGATGATTCGATTTTTATAACAAGCTGCACTACGAACTCAAACGAAAACGGAACTGGGACACCGCTCAAACCCGACTAAAACGATGTATCATTGACGTTTGTTTATGTTACGTTAGCTAAACGATAGCTAGCTAACGTTAGCTTAACCCAGTCTGTGTTGACGGGAACTGTTGCGATTTCACTGAATTTGAGAATGTGTTGATAGTGAGCGAATTCTAAAAACTCAATTGAACGCGATGTAACGTTTCCCCCCGCCTCGGGGATCCTCTGGTGATTCGGCATAGATCATACATAAATGAAAGTAAGAGTTCGTCTTTTACACCGTTAGTATAACTATGACGCGGTGCCGCCCACAGTGTCTCGTGCTGAAGGAAGATGGAGGGAGCAACATGCGTGATGTAGTAGTTTCACGAGCTGTTACAGTGGCAGCTTTGTAATTTTCATTTTTAAACATATGCCGAATTTGCCAGTCGAAACTGTAGCTGCAGACAAGTTGTGAATTATCTCTGTAAGATTAGTTATATAAGCAATGTCACGCTAATTGGTTAATATCGATATATTTTTAATGGAGTTTGACGTGACGTTTTCTTAAATAGGCGACACAGACTATAAGCGACTATGCATCGTTATTTGTGATGTTGGGAATTTGAACTTAAACTGAATCTATATTGATGTTTTAGTTCGATGTAAGTAGAGTAACTCGCTGTTATTGATAACTTGCATGTGTGTAATTGGCTTGAATGGAATCGGCGCTATCATGAACCATGTTAACCAAGTTATTATTTGTCTTTGACACAAAGCTCGTTGACTTCAGTCAGACTTTCCAGATCCCGTCATGAGTGTCGCTTACTTCTTACTACTGAGCAGTCTTGGCCTTGCCATGAACACTCAAGGTGAGTAGAGCGGATAACCTTAAACCATACTCTGTGTGATGATTATACACAAGCTGGTGTTTAGTATTACGTCATCTTGTCCTCACGTCTCCTGTTAATCTCTTTCTCTTTACTTTTCTTTATAGCTCAAGACTGCTCCGTACCAGTAGGAGGAGACAACATGGGATTGAAGGGCGCTGACATTCTTTTGCAAACGTTTCCAAATGGAGCCCAAGTTTCTTTTGCCTGTAATGTTGGCTACAGAGCCACAGGAGGGTCTCCAAGCATTACTTGTACTGATGGCAGGTGGAGTCCTGTGAGGCTGAAATGCGAGAGTGAATATCAGCACTTTATTTTTACATTCAAATTCATAATAACAATATTTAACAACAAGTTTAAAGTGTCATTATTATTGTTTTTTTCTGGTAAATAACGTTTAATCAACGAATACAGTCTGGATGAATAGATTAATGAGTCATTCGGACGTAACATGTTTTTCTTCTTTCAGAGAGGAACTGTGGCTCTGCTGGAGAAGTGGTGAATGGAAATGTTGATTACCCTGAAGGGACAGAGTTTGGCGCTAAACTAGTGGTGACCTGCAAGCCTGGGTTAGTAATAAACTCATTACTCTGATGGCTCATGTTCAGAAAAATAGTTTTTTTAAATATAATTGTGAAATCTAACTAACTAAAATGTCATCACCCATTATGTTTCAAAATCCAAAAAGTTATTCTAATCAATGTGGATGTTCAGTAGAGCTTATCAGTCAGTGTTGTCAAGCTAAATTAAAGGGCTAACACTGATCCTTCTTGACATGTGTTGTCCTAAGTCAAACTTAAGACAACTTAGGACATCTTTTTTTCTTCTGTAATTAGTTACAGATCAGTTCCCAAAATTCAAGGAATCATTTGTGGAGCCGAAGGGTGGCTGGACAGGTTGCCTGAATGTGAAGGTTGGTATCTCTGTGTGTTAATACAGGTCACATGACGAAATATAAACTCTATTTCTATTTCCATTCTAATAGATGTCACTTTTATTTTGCAGCGGTGACTTGTAATCCTCCAGATCCGGTAGTGCATGGCACTTTCAGTCCAATCGAAGAATCCTATAACTTCCTACAAGTTGTACAGTTCAGTTGTCATGATGATTACACACTCAATGGATCAAAATCATTATCATGTTCAGAGGATGGAACATTTAAGTCTGCTTTTCCAACATGTATCAGTAAGTGTTTTTACTCTCTCTTCCCCCAACCCTTTCTCAACATATTCCTCAGTGTAAATTCAGCTGTGACAAATAAACTCACATACTGTGTGTAGAAGGTTATTTTGGGCAATTGTATTAACTTCTATTTAAAATGTTCTTTGCCTGCAGAGGTTCAATGCGAAGAACCCGTTATAAAAAATGCTGCCTGGGATGGGGGTTCTCGGCCTCCTCACAATCACAAGACAACGGTGACTTATAAGTGCATATCTGGATATACTATGAAAGGAGAGCGCACCCAAACATGTGGAATAGACAGTCAGTGGCTACCTGGACTTCCAACGTGTGAACGTAAGTCATAAATGAAAAGTACTGCTTTATTTAGTCACTCAAATGCACCTTTTATTTATGTTATGAAATTACTGCATACAAAATGCTGCATTAAAATCACTTGCAAGTCTATTACCACACATCCTCTCGTGGCCTGTGGTGTTTCTCGAGAACCGCTCAAACAAACAACTTCACTCTCAACACTGCAGCTCTTTGGTCCAGATCAATAGTTGTTTCACACACCCAAGTCTTGACTTACCAAACTCTGGTGAAATACACTGGTTCATGAGGAAAAAACACCAGGGCCCGACTTAAGCGTTAGGTAAGGTAGGCTCCCTGAGCTCTCGTCACTTTTTACCCAGCCGTCCAATCACAGTGGAAGAGGGGAGGGACAAATAGCCTACCACAAAGACCTGATCAAATGTGTTGTACATTTTTCAAGCGTATCTATGAGGTGTTAAAACATTTTTCCCCAACCCTTTCTCAACATCTTCCCCAGTGTAAATTCAGCTGTGACAGATAAACTCAAATTCTGTGTGTCGAAGGTTATTTTGGGCAATTGTATTAACTTCTATTTAAAATTTTCTTTGCCTGCAGCGGTTCAATGCAAACTTCCTGTTGTAGAAAATGCTGCCAGGGATGATGATTCTCGGCCTCCTCACATTCACAAGACAACGGTGACTTTCAAGTGCAAATCTGGATATACTATGAAAGGAGAGCGCACCCAAACATGTGGAATAGACGGTCAGTGGTCACCTGGACTTCCAACATGTGAATGTAAGTCATAAATGAAAAGTACTGCTTTGTTTAGGTCTGTCAACAAAAGTCAACCTGTTACATTTGACCACTGATGGTTTTATACTAATCCAGATGCCATTGCATTCTGTTATGCGATCAGCTTAATCACATAATGTTCTACATACTTAGCTGTCTGTCTTTTTCCTTTTTGATCACGTTTACGTTCCCTGATTAAGGTCTAGGGGATGAGGGGAGTGACAGTGTAAATAACTCAGGGAAAAAGAGTCATGGGCAACGGATGGATAAACAAAATAGTGATTTATTAATGATAAACTGAAATGTTTACAAGGCAACAACTGAAAACGACTTTATTGAAAAAGGAAAGCGACACTAATTAACAGCAGTAATAGTCAGTGAGCGGTGAACAGCTGTTTGTGTGGCGTCTCTTCCTGCTTCCTTCACCTACATTCCCCTGGGTCCTAAGACCCTCCTGTAGAGCTTCTTATCACCCGCTATATACCAACGTACATTTATAACAAATACCGCCCAGCCCTACTGTATCATGATTTATTTGGTTCCAATTGCTTGGTACTAGCTTACGCAATTACAGTTCATATATTTTTTTTACAAGAAGAAAACATCATTGGATTTTAATTAAAAAAATATGAAGAAATATTTTTTTGTAATTTTGTTTTCATATATTATTAAATACGTGCACAATATACGTGCACTTTTTATGTACAGTATTTGACAAATGAATGGATTATATCAGTTTAGAAAAGGTAAGATATGATTATTTTTTGCTTATGACGTGGTTAATGACAGATTAAGGACGTGTAGATCAGTCATCAACTCACACTCTTTTTGAGTCACAGCAGTCAAAACACACTCGCCATTTATTTCACTGTTATGTCTTTCACCTTAAAACCTTCCTCAAAATGTTGCTGAGCCCTACTTGATATGTCCATGTGAGATACAGTAGATGGACTGTATTTTTTATTTATTTTTTATCTTTTGTCTGTACATCTCTACTTCAGCTGATACTCAAAGTAATCTCTTATTAATTAGTGTTTTTACCAGTACAGATCAGCATTGTAGTTTAACCAAAACTACTGTTTGACACAATTATGTCCTTATTGTTTTTTTACAGTCAACAATGGAAATGACCACCATAAATGGAAGACTCCAGTGATCGTTGTTGGTGGTAAGTTTCAACTTCATAATTTAACAGTAGATCAAGAATGTAAAGAGGTAAATGTTGACCCAAATAAGATCATGATGGTCTCAGAACAGCATGGTTCTGTTACAGTAGAGTCGACGAGAGGGCATCATGTTCCTATTTGAGACAACAAATAACAAGGTTCAGCCATTCGAGCGTACTCGCGTAGTAATGTCTGGATGTGTCATTTTACTGTAGTTTGTGTTTTGTACTTGATATATACATGTCCTTCATGTCTCTATGGAGGATGCATATCAGGTTTTCATATTTAAATTGGTATTCTAACAAAGAGCAAAAGCATTCATTTCATTAAAAAAAAGAAGCTTTTTGGGATTACCAATCGAACCCTTTTCATGTCTGGCATTTAAATGTCACTGCATTTGTCGGCCTCATGGCTCATCGTCTTCAAACATTTTTTTTCTCATCAAAATAGTCCTTTCTGGTGTCCTTGCTATCGCTGGAGGTATCTACTGGGCATTCTTCAAAAAAAAAACACGGTAAAATGTTTAAGGTGCTTTGATCTCCGTCGACGCTTTTCCAACATTTTTTATGTGCTTTGTCTGGTCAGCATTTTCTTACTGTTAAAGCTCGCTGTCTGTCAAGCGTTGCATGTCGAAGTTGGGTGCATTTGTAAGGCTTTTTAACAAAAGGTATTTCTCTACCACACAGTGTCAACGTTGTCATAAGGCAGTGCTGTAATAAGCCCTCAAAACACTCTCCTACACAGAGCTGTAGGTCGCTCAGTAGAAACAGCTCTGCCCCAAATGCTGTAATCAAATGCAGCGTAGATGATACATTTAAGTATTAACGATAAGGTACACACCTTGTAAACGGTATACACACAAACAATGTCACACAAACAATTGCGCCCTTTTTAACAAGGGTCTGTCAAGTCAATCGCAACTTGAGGAAAGCTGCATGGCAGTTCTGTCATCAATGCTAATTTAATTGTAATAAATGTAATTTGCATACTTGATGCCCGGTAAGCAGAAGGCACATACTGTCTGATTTTTAGAATCAACCAAAACAATGTTCGGTTGCAGTATGGTTTGGTAGTGGTTGCTGGTCCGTCTCATTTCTGAGGAAACTGTGTGTGTGTGTGTGTGTGTGTGTGTGTGTGTGTGTGTGTGTTCTGTCTCATTTCTGAGGAAACCGCTTTCGGTGTGTGTGTTTCTCTGGGCTTCCTGAAACTCTCTGGCTTCTTGTGTGCCTGGTTGTTCATAAGCAGTAACGCTGATCAGTCATTATTGGATTACAGCTCTGAGCGAAGCTATCCTGATAGTGCCAGTCCAAAAGATGAAGAGAATATTGCACTCTCGGTAAGAAGATGGGCCAGTTAATGATGTGATAATGTTGGCAGAAGCTTTAATATTTCATACTGTATATCTTTAATGTATTACTAATATTTTCCTCCTTCCATAGGCTGCTAACTGACCGTCAGCTAATTTGTTCCTCTTTCTCAGGGCTGTAGTTTTTACAATTTATCTAAAAATGTCTAATTTAGATTCCTTTTCTCTGCTTCTTTTTTTTCTTCTGTAGTAAGCATGCTGTTGGTCCACCAATGCTTGCTGTAACAATGGCCGCTTGAGGACATGATGCCACTAGACAAGTCTTTGAATGTACTTGTGTCGTCCATGTGCTCGTGGACGACACAGTCTAGTGAAAGCCGCTGAAAAGTCTGAGATTCAGAAACCTCAGCAAATTGAGCTCAATACTTCCGGTAACTCATGCTATGAGCGACCACTCTTCTAGTTTGTTGACGGGTCACTCATAACGACTTTTTTCTATTGCACTTAATTCAATTCAGTGATGTTTGGGATGCCTTTCCTTTCCAACATCACAGCAGTGTTTCAATGCTGTAATTATGAAGGAATGAGATTTCATGTCTTCAAACTCCATGTTGGTTTGAAATGTTTGCACTGCTCAGGGCATAGCTTGGTCAATTTAGCTTGAAGGTGACCTAAAACAAGCAATGTCAGTAAAGAATGTGCCCATGCTTTGATCTTTTTAAATACAGCTGTTAATGATTAAATTGATTTGTGTTAAACTCTGAAACATTCAAAATTGCAGAGACCTGAGTTTTACTTAGGAACACGGTGGATTCGTCTGGAACTATTTACATTTATTAGAGATTACACCATCAAGAAGCCTACTGAGGCCTCCTGTATTGTAGATTCAACTCCCACCTTCCTAGAGATAATACAAGAATCTGTGAAACAGAACCTAGCATTCCCTAAATCTATGGCAAGTTCCATATGCCTTAATGCAAGAAGCCAAGTGTTTTAGCTTGTCAGTTGTATGATTTTTTTTTTTTTTTTTTTTAATGGCGGCTTAATTGTGGGATTACCGTTGCGTAGTGTTTATGCTAATTAATTAGCCATGTTAAATGCCATGTTTGGCACATTGTTTTTTGTGTAGCACTATAACTTCACCAAATTTATTTAAACAAAGAATTATTATTGGTTGTTAAAACTTCCCCCCGCCCCCAAAGTACTGGTGTTGTAGACCTCTCTCTTCCAGAGTGTCAGTTTAATATTTGTTGACCCCCACACATGAAGTTTCTGTGGTGACATAAATATCATTTGTATTTATTGAACAAAAATGCATTTCAGAACATCTCAGTAAGATTTTTTTTTTATTATTTTGTGGCAGGCTTTTATGTTGGCCATAGCTTTTGTAATTAATGAAATAAAACAATAATAAAACAATGCAAGTGTACTGCCTTTTGTATTGCAATCAACAATGTTCACCTCTAATTCTCCCATTGACTCGTACACCATTGGGAACCATTTCAAACGTAAGACCTGAGACCTCCAGAACCACAACCACCCACACAATATTGTGTTCACAACATACTCTTAATGTGCATATATATATATAATATTTACTTTAATTTATATTAAAAGATTTTGATTAATGGTGGGGCAGTGGTTAGATATTAGTGGTTGGATATCTAGATCAGTGATTTTCAGCCACTGTGAGAGATCGTCAGGTGTGCCGTGGGAAAATGTCCAATTTCACTTAATCTGTCAAAGAATGATTTAGTTGCTGCTAGTGGTGTAACCGTTAGATCATAGACAAGTAATAGTATACTGTATGTAATAAAGAAATCATAGTATATTAAAAAGTCATAGTATGGTATAAAAAAATTAAAAACTCTTATAGTATGTCGAAAAGCTAATAAAAACAACTCTATAGTATGTCATACAAATGTAAAGTCATAGCATATGCCTAAAAAGCATAGTATACTAAAAAAGTAATTGTATAGTATGTCCAAAAAAGTCCTCAACATCTTAGTATAGTATATCATAAAAAAGTCATAGTATAGTATGTTTAAAAAGTCATAGTATAGTATGTTTAAAGAAGTCATAGTATAGTATGTTTAAAAGAAGTCATAGTATGTTTAAAAAGTCATAGTATAGTATGTTTAAAAAAGTCATAGTATAGTATGTTTAAAAAAAGTCATAGTATGTTTTAAAAAAGTCATAGTATAGTATGTTTAAAAAAAGTTATAGTATAGTAGTGGCCCCTAGGGGGGGAAATATATTTGAGAATGTAATGCAGTTGATGTCTGAAAGCATTGCTTGAAAGCAATCTAAAGTTCAATCTTTTTGGAAATTGATTTTATTATTGCTATTTTTTTTCAGTAAAACAAACTGAAGTGGAAAATGTATATGTATAAAATATATATGTATGTATATATATATATATGTATATTATATAAAAAGTGATATGTACTTATTTTAGAAAGAAAAACAAAAATGTTAGTTTATATATTATAATGCCATTAATTCAAAACAAAGGTACAGACTATACTATTGTATAAGAAGTTATACAATAGTATGTCAAAGTCATCGTATAGTATGGTGTTAAAAGTTGTAAAGTTACAGTATAGTATGTCCAAAAAAGTCTCTAAAATCTCTTAGTATAGCATGTCATAAAAAACTCACAGTAGAGTATGTCCAAAAATAATTAAAAATGCATAGATTAAAAGTAATCCTAGAGTATGTCACTAAAAATGCATAGTGTAACATGTCAAAAAAGTAATTTAAAGAGTCATAGTATAGTATTGTGAAAAAAAACTGTAAAAAAGGTAAGTCACCAAAAAGTCACACTAAAGCATGTCATGAAAAAGTAATTGTATAGTATGTCCAAAAAGTCTCTAAAATCTCTTAGTATAGTACGTCATAAAAAATGCATAGAATAGTATGGTGTAAAAAGTCAAAGGTCATAGTATAGTATGTCGAAAACATGAATATAAAGTCATACCATAGTATGTCATAGAAAGGCAGAGTATCATATGTTGAAAAAAAGTTATACAATAGTATGTCAAACAAAGTCATTGTATAGTATGGTGTAAGAAGTCATATAGAGTGTCAAAAAAAAAGTTATTAAAATCCTAGAATAGTACTTCCTTGCTTGAACCTGAAGTTTTTCTGCGCTGCCATATTGACGGCTGGCCCAAAGCTCCTCTTTCTGCTCTGAGGAGCGAGGATCGAGGAGCGAGGAGGGATATCTGAGGAGCCATGAGCAAGGATGCATGAGAACAGTCTTCCAGGAAGTGTTTTACACCCCCTCATTGTTGTGTGATTGTGTGATTGGACGCTGCAGCTGATCTGATTGTTCTAAATATGGAGTTTCATACCAGACGAAAGAAAGATCAGAGATTAAACTCCAAGTTTTCTGATTCACCATCTGGTTTAAATACATGTTCACTCAGTCTGAACAACAAAAGGACCACAAACTAACTAACCCTTGATTTATTAGAAAGATTTGTCTTTTCATGATCTGATATTTTCCTCAATACAGGCGTACATAATTAATAAATATAACAAACACATTTGGCTGGTAGAAATCGTACTGCGCTTATAAACAGGACACAGAAGACAGTATAAATACCACAGACTGTATAAATACTCAAAGAGGTAACAGGCTACAGAGAGAAAACATCTCTACTCTGGCAGTGATGATAACTGTGTCTTTATTAGTAAAAGTACAGTGATCATGTGTGCAGACACAAACTCCGTCAAAAGTCTCTCCAGCTGTTAAAGCCGACTGACAGCTGATCCAGCTGTGATCAGCTGATCCGCCTTCAACAGAAACAGACGTCGCTTCACATGACGCTTCAGAGGAAAGGACGTTTCATTTCTCTTAAAACTTATTTTCTTGTTTGCTCTCTCCTCTCATGGATTCCTTGCCTCTTAGTCCCTCCAGGGATGCATGGAAAAGACGCAAGTGAGGGAAACGGGTCCAATTAGTTGCTCAAAAAAAGCTCAAAACTGTGGAGATGGAGGAGGAACTCCCCATCAGCACTGTGACTGCTGTGGAGACCTTCAGGTTTCTGGGATCCACAATCTCCCAGGACCTAAAGTGGGCCTCCAACATCGACACCATCTCGAAAAAGGCCCAGCAGAGGTTGTACTTTCTGAGCCAGTTCAGGAAGTACAACCTGCCTCGGGAGCTGCTGACTTTGTTTTACTCCACCATCATCAGTCTGTTCTCTGTTCTTCCATCACTGTGTGGTTTGGATCGGCCACTAAACGGGACAGGAACAGACTACAACGGACTGTCAGGTCTCCAGAGAATCATTGGATCCAGCCTGTCCTCCATCCTGGACTTGTACTCCTCCAGAGTCAGGAAACGGGCAGGAAAGATCACTGCAGACCCTTCACACCCTGGACACAAGCTGTTCCAACTCCTCCCCTCTGGTAGGCAAACAAAGCATTTTGAATTGAATGAAAATGAACTTGGAGGGGAGGTGTCGTCAAATATGCAATAGAAAAAGGCATGAAGAAAAGTGAAAGTATGGTAAGCAATGAAAAAAAACCAAACAGCGTACACTGTCAGAAAGCAGTAATAAAAAAGCAATCATTTAGTATGTCAAAAAAACGATCAAACAAATAAGTCATAGAAGAGTATGTCAAAGAAAATTGAAAAAAGTAATAAAAAAGGCAATTCGCAAAAAAGTAACAAAAAGTCATGGTGTTGTATAACCATGAAACAATATCATCATAAAAGCACATAGTAAAGTATGTTAAAAAGAAAACATCCTATAATACAAAAAAACAACGTTATAAAAGTTATAGTATAGTCAGCAAAAAAAAGTCATAAAAAGTATGGTATGGATATATGGTATATCATAAAAAACAAAGTAGAGCAGACAGAAAGTCATAGTGTACTATTATCATAAAATCCTATCATATAGTAGTTTGTTAAAAAAAAAAACATCGTATAATATGTAAAAAAAAAGGTCAGAAAAAAAGTCAGAAAAATTCATAGTATATTATATCATAAAAAAATACACAGTATAGTATGTAAAAAAAAAGTCATAGTGTAGTGCATCTTTAAAAAGGCATACAATATAATATTACAGAAAAGTCAGGGTATAGTATGTTTAAAAAAATCATAACAATTTGAAAAAAGTAACACATTTATGTTGAGTATGTCGAAAAAAGTTATTAAAAAAGGCATAGCATGTCGAGTCATAGTAACTTAAGTAAAACAATTTGTCATAAAAAAGATATAGTATGCCAAAAAAGTCCTAAAACGTTATAGTATATTATATCATAAAAGTATAGTGTTTTGAAAAAAAAAAAAAAATCACAAGAAAGTCAAAGAAGAGCGATTCCAAAAAAGTTGTATACAAATCATAGTAAAATATGTCTAAAAAGTCAGTGTAGCTTGTTGACAGAAGTCATAAAAAAGTCATAATTAGGTAAAAAAACTCAAATCAAATCATAGTAATTCCCAAAAAGTAACAAAAAGTCAGTGTAATATAATAAAAATCAGATCATCATAACAAGGACATAGTATACTAGGTCAAAAAGAAAACATCCTATAATATGTAAAAAAAAAAAAAAAAGATGCCATAATATAGTATATTATAAAAAATACAAGGTACAGCATGTAAAAGAAAGTGACAAAAAAAGTCATACTATGTCATAAAAATGTCTTTTACTTACGGAAAGGATCTGAATACTTCCTCCACTGCAAACATCAGCCTAGATATCGATGAAGGATCCATGGCGAGTCATTTAGTTTGATCTGTAATTAATCACGGAAACAGTGTCAATCCACAGTCTGTAAAATAAAGAGCGCAGCTTACCTGCTAAACCCTCTGCAGGGTAAGAGGAGATCTGTCCTACGCCAACAGCAATCAGTCGAACTTAGAAAAAGGACAAAGAGACGGGTAGACAACCTCTCCAGACACTTCCCAGCTGTCTTTTGCTGGCCAGTGAAATACTTCCCACCCCAAGAACACTGATTTCAAATGGTGCTAGATAGATGATAATACTCTAAGCCACCATCTGAAACCAGCTTCCAAGGGGGGCACCTCTGACAAAAAGCATCCTTCAAACCTAAAAAAAAGAATAATGGAAAATAACGGTCGTAAGTTTGTTCATGAAGGTGTCATTGTGGGTCTACCGTAGGTTGTTTATGCTGAATAATTATCCGTGTTCAGCATTGTTTTGGTGTGGACTGTGATCACTGAATATAGTACCTGGCCTCTTAAATCTTAAGTTACTAAACTAACATTTGTAACAGAACATCTTAAGACTTTTGTATTATATTGAGGCAGACTTTCATATCGGCACTACCTTTTTGTAATCAATACAAGCAACTAAAATATAATGAAACAATATCAGACAATGTAATGGTGTGTATGGACTGCATATCTAATTGGAACACACTTCGACGAAGACAGGAGGAGCCAGGGATTGAACCTGCAATCAGTGGATAACCTGATCCACGTTCACAGTATACTCTTAATGTACAGAAGCTCTGCTTATGACCAAATATTACAGGAGGTGTGGCTAACCTTAGATCTTCAGATGAGGCTCTCTGTTATATTGCCATGCATTTGTCTATTTATATAGCACCTTTAAAAAACTGAGTTTGCAAAGTGCTTTGACTAAGTGAAAATTTGTATTATTGTTGAATAAGCCACTGTATAATGTAGGGCAGTAAACTGCTAAATATGAGCAGTAGAGAAATTCACTTTCAGGTCTATAAATGCTGAAAATCAAACGTGGTTTAAAGGGCGGCACATTGATGCAGTGGTTAGCACTGTCGCCCCCAGAACCCTGTTTCTGTGTGAATGATCGTCTCCCTGTGATTGACCCACCGGATGATGGACGGGACATAATTCCTCTAATATTTCATACTGCAGTGCCACCTTGTGGATTTGACTAGAAAGTTCTTCAAATGATGCCTTGATCAAGTTGGCTGAAAAACATCCTGAGGTGGAATGTAACAAGTACATTAACTTAAGTACAGTACCTAAGTACATTTGCAAGGCACTCCTCTATTTTCATGGAACACTTCTTTTTAATTACATCAATACATTTCAATGGAAATATTGAACTTTTTACGTGACTGCATTTATTTGACCGTTTCAATACTTTGCAGATCGATGTTTTACATACAAAACAATACATACTTATGTACTTTTACTTCAGTAAAGTACAGGACCTACGGTATACCCACAAGGAGTACATTTACAGTTTGGTATTGTGACTTTAACTTAAGTAAAAGGATCGGAATACTTCCTCCTCCACTGCAAACACCAGTCTAGCTATCAATGAAGGATCCAGGGTGAGTCATTTAGTTTAATTTGTAATTAAACACAGTCATTTGTAATTGTACTACAGTCACTCTACAGTCTAAAATAAAGAGCACAGCTTACTTTCAAAACTCTCCTCAGGGTAAGACGAGATCTGTCCTTCACTGTAACCGATTTCAAATGGTGCTAGAAACAAAAGCAGACTCTGAACACCAAAAGTAATCGGTCAACCTTGGAGAAAGGACTAAGAGCTTGAGCTGAGCGGTGCTTCAGGAAGTGATTCCTTTAGCTCTGGACACCTTATGGGACACTTCCTGTTGCTGGGCCAGTGAAATACTTCCCACCCCAAGAACACTGATTTCAAATGGTGCTAGATAGATGATAATACTCTAAGCCACCATCTGAAACCAGCTTCCAAGGGGGGCACCTCTGACAAAACAAACAAAACAAAAAAAAAGCATCCTTCTGTGGCGTAAAGCATCCTCAAACCTAAAAAAGTAATGGAAAACTGACATTAATAAGAGCAGAAAATAGTGGGAAACAATTAGTTTGATTCGTTGTTAGTTTGACCTGAGAAATAAGTCACTCATATTTTGCAACACCACAGACTGTCGTACTGTTAGTCTTTTCGTTGGGGAAGTTGACTTTGAGGGATAGTTGGGTGTTTTGAGGAGGGTTATGGTCATCTTTTCCAGCTGGCATTGAAAAAGTTTTTGTTTGACATTGGTTTGTGGTTTTATTTATTTTTACCATATGGTTCTTTTATAACACGTGAGGATTTGTGAAGTCTCGGTCATAACGTTGAAGTTTATCACAAATACATTTTACAAGTCCTCTGAGGCCCTTGCTTGCCTTCACAAGAGGTGAAAAAAGAGGAATGATCTTTGACCACATGTTCATGCTTAATTACTAGGTCACTATGATAATGTTGTATTTGTTACAAAATATTAGAATGGAATAGTTTAAATAAAGGCAAAGCAGGAAAGATGACCATGACTATTGATGAAGAAGGAGACCAGTTGTTGCTCTGCTGTGAACATTCCTAATGTGTTAATGTTAATTTACTTTGATCAGATCAAGCAAATGCAGTTAGCCTGAGTGTTTATTTTCATTATATCAGAAACATATTCTCACACCCCAACTCCTCCAATACCAATGCTTGGTCAGTGGCAAAACAAAAAAATTAATTATATAATGAATTAGTGTGTTGGGTTTGACTTTAGTGACTCTTAGTGGCCGTATTTAAAAAGACACTAGCAAACAGCAGTGCATACCAACCCTTCCCCTAATCAACCTCCCATATGACCTATGACACATACGTGACACATACAGGACACCAGTTTACAATGGGATTGTTTTATATCAGAAATTATAATACAAAAACATACAGAAAGGGTCTTTAGATATGAATGTAATACATTATAAAGATAGGCTTTACAGAATGGACTGATAGGATCTGATCTGTTAAAACTGTTGTGAAATCCTTATTGCACAAAGTACAAACTCATGAAAGAATTCCATTGTAATGTTATTTAGTAACCACCCTTTGGAGCTGATATGACTTCCAAAGAACTACTGCTGTAAAAATGAGGTCAATGAGCCAACTGGGGTATTGGCCTGCTACAAACCCTCCTCTTCCTTTTGGCACTTTTGTGTCTTACTTTGGTTCCTTTGAGTACTGCAAACAAAAATATCAATATGGACACAAAAAAAACCCAACGCAGCAACGTATAGCAAAAGTGTGTGTGTAATTTCTAATTACACACACACTTTCATTGGATTGTCTCTCAAATCACACTCATGTATCAACATAAAGCCAACATACTAGAAGTCAGTGCTACTGCATGGACGTCATTAGGACCTAGTTTGAAACATTATGGAGATGATGCTGCTGTTTGTGGTCAGGATATGTGGGTTTGGCTTTCTGCTGTAAAAAGTACAGGGCCTGAAACACGCCCCCTGTTTCCTAACGTTCTATTGTATGACAGCTTTACATGGAAGAATGGAATGAAAATAAACACTCAGGCTAACTGCATTTGCTTGATCTGATCAAAGTAAATTAACATTAACACATTAGGAATGTTCACAGCTGAGCAACAACTGGTCTCCTTCTTCATCAATAGTCATGGTCATCTTTCCAGCTTTGCCTTTATTTAAACTATTCCATTCTAATATTTTGTAACAAATACAACATTATCACAGTAACCTAGTAATTGAACATGAACATGTGGTCAAAGATCATTCCTCTTTTTTCACCTCTTGTGAAGGCAAGCAAGGGCCTCAGAGGACTTGTAAAATGTATTTGTGATAAACTTCAACGTTATGACCGAGACTCTTCACAAATCCTCACGTGTTATAAAAGAAATAAAACTACAAACCAATGTCAAACTAAAACTTTTTCAATGCCAGCTGGAAAAGATGACCATGACATGAATTAGCAATGTAAATAAAGCTGTTGTTGTTGCAGATTCTGTTTCACTTAATGTAAACCAGTTACCGGTTCTAGAGTCTGTACATGTTATGAGTGATGCAGCCTTATGTACACAAGGATAGTTTTTCAGATTCTCAAGAAATGCAAATTCCTCTATCCACATATTTTTAAACTAATCTCTTGCACAAACAATGATTCAGCGGTGAGGTGCTTTATGGCACGGAAATTTACTGTCTAAATTGGTTTGATAAAAATTCCAAGTGTTGGCAGTGGAATATATGACTGGGCAGTGGCCTGGAGTCTCCACCCAACCATTCTCAGTGCTAGAAGCTGCACGTCCCTAAGTCAGTGCTGACATTGGAACATTGTCAAAATAATTAAAAATAAACTTTCAATTTCCAAAACTTTCTTACATTAGTCCTGTCTTATTTTGTTAGAGTTTGGAAGTGATTTAAAAGGGAAATGGGCTTTGTGAGAATAATAGCGAAAGAGGGACATTTCATAAATTGGCCAACAACTGAAGCTCAATGGGAAGTACATCACTTCCTCATATTGACCCTGCCAGGGTTGGGTCCATTACATCATGCTCTATGAATGCCTTGGTTGATGTTCTACATTGTTACCATTGAAATGATCGCGGATGTGACTGGCCATGAGAAGAAACATGACCCCATAGGGTTTACAGAAGTGGTCAAAGTATTTTGACAGCTTTACATATTCTTTTACAAAATATGTTTCTAGGGCAACAGCTTTATTAAAGATACTCTAAAGTAGTGGAAATCATTAATGTAGCGTACACATCAATGCGTCAATAATTATAATCCAGTAATGTCATAGCATTAGTCAGAAATGGGCCATTCTGCATAATTTTGACAAAGCTAACACTTTAGTCCAACTTTTATTCAGGAGTTTGAATGTGAATGTGTGATTTTTAACAGTATTTGTAAACAGTAAATACATTATTATTATTATTATTATTATTATTATTATCTTGATCCATAACTTTGTCTCGTCAATATTCAAGTTCCATGCTCTAACATGTTGTAAATGGTTGTGAGATTTAGGAAATGCGTCACTGATTAAAAGGCCACGCCTATTTCCGACAAGGAGTCACAGGCAGTTGAGCCCAAAATTCACCATTGTGGATCAGCTGCTGCCATCGTGATTCTTCACATGTAGTTGGGTAAGTCAAATCCGATGATTCGATTTTTATAACAAGCTGCACTACGAACCCAAACGAAAACGGAACTGGGACACCGCTCAAACCCGACTAAAACGATGTATCATTGACGTTTGTTTATGTTACGTTAGCTAAACGATAGCTAGCTAACGTTAGCTTAACCCAGTCTGTGTTGACGGGAACTGTTGCGATTTCACTGAATTTGAGAATGTGTTGATAGTGAGCGAATTCTAAAAACTCAATTGAACGCGATGTAACGTTTCCCCCCGCCTCGGGGATCCTCTGGTGATTCGGCATAGATCATACATAAATGAAAGTAAGAGTTCGTCTTTTACACCGTTAGTATAACTATGACGCGGTGCCGCCCACAGTGTCTCGTGCTGAAGGAAGATGGAGGGAGCAACATGCGTGATGTAGTAGTTTCACGAGCTGTTACAGTGGCAGCTTTGTAATTTTCATTTTTAAACATATTCCGAATTTGCCAGTCGAAACTGTAGCTGCAGACAAGTTGTGAATTATCTCTGTAAGATTAGTTATATAAGCAATGTCACGCTAATTGGTTAATATCGATATATTTTTAATGGAGTTTGACGTGACGTTTTCTTAAATAGGCGACACAGACTATAAGCGACTATGCATCGTTATTTGTGATGTTGGGAATTTGAACTTAAACTGAATCTATATTGATGTTTTAGTTCGATGTAAGTAGAGTAACTCGCTGTTATTGATAACTTGCATGTGTGTAATTGGCTTGAATGGAATCGGCGCTATCATGAACCATGTTAACCAAGTTATTATTTGTCTTTGTCACAAAGCTCGTTGACTTCAGTCAGACTTTCCAGATCCCGTCATGAGTGTCGCTTACTTCTTACTACTGAGCAGTCTTGGCCTTGCCATGAACACTCAAGGTGAGTAGAGCGGATAACCTTAAACCATACTCTGTGTGATGATTATACACAAGCTGGTGTTTAGTATTACGTCATCTTGTCCTCACGTCTCCTGTTAATCTCTTTCTCTTTACTTTTCTTTATAGCTCAAAACTGCTCCGCACCAGTAGGAGGAGACAACATGGGATTGAAGGGCGCTGACATTCTTTTACAAACGTTCCCAAATGGAGCCAAAGTTTCTTTTGCCTGTAATGTTGGCTACAGATCCGCAGGAGGGTCTCCAAGCATTACTTGTACTGATGGCAGTTGGAGTCCTGTGAGGCTGAAATGCGAGAGTGAATATCAGCACTTTATTTTTACATTCAAATTCATAATAACAATATTTAACAACAAGTTTAAAGTGTCATTATTATTGTTTTTTTTCTGGTAAATAACGTTTAACCAACGAATACATTCTGGATGAATAGATTAATAAGTCATTCGGACGTAACATGTTTTTCTTCTTTCAGAGAGGAACTGTGGCCCTGCTGGAGAAGTGGTGAATGGAAATGTTGATTACCCTGAAGGGACAGAGTTTGGCTCTAAACTAGTGGTGACCTGCAACACTGGGTTAGCAATAAACTCATTACTCTGATGGCTCATCTTCAGAAAAATAGTTTTTTTTAAATATAATTGTGAAATCTAACTAACTAAAATGTCATCACCCATTATGTTTCAAAATCCAAAAAGTCATTCTAATCAATGTGGATGTTCAGTAGAGCTTATCAGTCAGTGTTGTCAAGCTAAATTAAAGGGCTAACACTGATCCTTCTTGACATTTGTTGTCCTAAGTCAAACTTAAGACAACTTAGGACATCTTTTTTTCTTCTGTAATTAGTTACAGATCAGTTCCCAAAATTCAAGGAATCTTTTGTGGAGCCGAAGGGTGGCTGGACAGATTGCCTGAATGTGAAGGTTGGTATCTCTGTGTGTTAATACAGGTCACATGACGAAATATAAACTCTATTTCTATTTCCATTCTAATAGATGTCACTTTTATTTTGCAGCGGTGACTTGTAATCCTCCAGATCCGGTAGTGCATGGCACTTTCAGTCCAATCAAAGAATCCTATGACTTCCTAGAAGTTGTACAGTTCTATTGTCAAGACGATTACACACTCAGTGGATCAAAATCATTATCATGTTCAGAGGATGGAACATTTAAGCCTGCTTTTCCAACATGTATCAGTAAGTGTTTTTACTTTATTTCTTTCTCAAAATATTCCCCACTGTAAATTCAGCTGTGACAGATACACTCACATACTGTGTGTAGAAGGTTATTTTGGGCAATTGTATTAACTTCTATTTAAAATGTTCTTTGCCTGCAGAGGTTCAATGCGAAGAACCCGTTATAAAAAATGCTGCCTGGGATGGGGGTTCTCGGCCTCCTCACAATTACAAGGCAACGGTGACTTATAAGTGCATATCTGGATATACTATGAAAGGAGAGCGCACCCAAACATGTGGAATAGACAGTCAGTGGTCACCTGGACTTCCAACGTGTGAACGTAAGTCATAAATGAAAAGTACTGCTTTATTTAGTCACTCAAATGCACCTGCATACAAAATGCTGAATTAAAAATGTCAGGATGAATCCACAACATCACTTGCAAGTCTATTACCACACATCCTCTCGTGGCCTGTGGTGTTTCTCGAGAACCGCTCAAACAAACAACTTCACTCTCAACACTGCAGCTCTTTGGTCCAGATCAATAGTTTCACACACCCAAGTCTTGACTTACCAAACTCTGGTGAAATACACTGGTTCATGAGGAAAAAGCACCAGGGCCCGACTTAAGCGTTAGGTAAGGTAGGCTCCCTGAGCTCTCGTCACTTTTTACCCAGCCGTCCAATCACAGTGGAAGAGGGGAGGGACAAATAGCCTACCACAAAGACCTGATCAGATGTGTTTTATTATGAGTATGTTATGATATTATTGGTTCCAATTGGTTGGTACTAGCTTATGTAAATACATTTCATATTTTGTTTTACAAGAAGAAAAGATTATTCAATTTTAATATTAAAAATATGAAGAAATAGTTTTATTTTTTTATTTCATATTTTGTTAAATACGTGCACAATATGACTGGGATGTGATCTAAAAGCGTTGAGGAATTTTTCAAGTGTATCTATGAGGTGTTAAAACATTTTTCCCCAACCCTTTCTCAACATCTTCCCCAGTGTAAATTCAGCTGTGACAGATAAACTCAAATTCTGTGTGTCGAAGGTTATTTTGGGCAATTGTATTAATTTCCATTTAATATGTTCTTTGCCTGCAGCGGTTCAATGCAAAGTTCCTGTTGTAGAAAATGCTACCAGGGATGATGGTTCTCTGCCCCCTTACAATTACACGTCTACGGTGACTTTCAAGTGCAAATCTGGATATGCTATGAAAGGAGAACACACCCAAACATGTGGAATAGACGGTCAGTGGTCACCTGGACTTCCAACATGTGAACGTAAGTCAGAAATGAAAAGTACTGCATTTATTTAGTCACTCAAATGCACCTTTTATTTATGTTATGAAAAGACTGCATACAAAATGCTGCATTAAAAATGTCAGGATGAATCCACAACATCACTTGCAAGTCTATTACCACACATCCTCTCGTGGCCTGTGGTGTTTCTCGAGAACCGCTCAAACAAACAACTTCACTCTCAACACTGCAGCTCTTTGGTCCTGATCAATAGTTTCACACACCCAAGTCTTGACTTACCAAACTCTGGTGAAATACACTGGTTCATGAGGAAAAAGCACCAGGGCCCGACTTAAGCGTTAGGTAAGGTAGGCTCCCTGAGCTCTCGTCACTTTTTACCCAGCCGTCCAATCACAGTGGAAGAGGGGAGGGACAAATAGCCTACCACAAAGACCTGATCAGATGTGTTGTACATTTTTCAAGTGTATCTATGAGGTGTTAAAACATTTTTCCCCAACCCTTTCTCAACATCTTCCCCAGTAAATTCAGCTGTGACAGATAAACTCAAATTCTGTGTGTCGAAGGTTATTTTGGGCAATTGTATTAACTTCTATTTAAAATGTTCTTTGCCTGCAGTGGTTCAATGCGAACTTCCTGTTGTAGAAAATGCTGCCAGGGATGATGATTCTCGGCCTCCTCACATTCACAAGACAACGGTGACTTTCAAGTGCAAATCTGGATATACTATGAAAGGAGAGCGCACCCAAACATGTGGAATAGACGGTCAGTGGTCACCTGGACTTCCAACATGTGAATGTAAGTCAGAAATGAAAAGTACTGCATTTATTTAGTCACTCAAATGCACCTTTTATTTATGTTATGAAAAGACTGCATACAAAATGCTGAATTAAAAATGTCAGGATGAATCCACAACATCACTTGCAAGTCTATTACCACACATCCTCTCGTGGCCTGTGGTGTTTCTCGAGAACCGCTCAAACAAACAACTTCACTCTCAACACTGCAGCTCTTTGGTCCTGATCAATAGTTGTTTCACACACCCAAGTCTTGACTTACCAAACTCTGGTGAAATACACTGGTTCATGAGGAAAAAGCACCAGGGCCCGACTTAAGCGTTAGGTAAGGTAGGCTCCCTGAGCTCTCGTCACTTTTTACCCAGCCGTCCAATCACAGTGGAAGAGGGGAGGGACAAATAGCCTACCACAAAGACCTGATCAGATGTGTTGTACATTTTTCAAGTGTATCTATGAGGTGTTAAAACATTTTTCCCCAACCCTTTCTCAACATCTTCCCCAGTGTAAATTCAGCTGTGACAGATAAACTCACATTCTGTGTGTCGAAGGTTATTTTGGGCAATTGTATTAACTTCTATTTAAAATGTTCTTTGCCTGCAGCGGTTCAATGCGAACTTCCTGTTGTAGAAAATGCTGCCAGGGATGATGATTCTCGGCCTCCTCACATTCACAAGACAACGGTGACTTTCAAGTGCATATCTGGATATACTATGAAAGGAGAGCGCACCCAAACATGTGGAATAGACGGTCAGTGGTCACCTGGACTTCCAACATGTGAACGTAAGTCAGAAATGAAAAGTACTGCTTTGTTTAGGTCTGTCAAGAAAAGTCAACCTGTTACATTTGACCACTGATGGTTTTATACTAATCCAGATGCCATTGCATTCTGTTATGCGATCAGCTTAATCACATAATGTTCTACATACTTAGCTGTCTGTCTTTTTCCTTCCAATTGCTTGGTACTAGCTTACGCAATTACAGTTCATATATTTTTTTTTTTTACAAGAAGAAAACATCATTGGATTTTAATAAAAAAAAAAAAAAAAAAATATGAAGAAATAGTTTTTTGTAATTTTGTTTTCATATATTATTAAATACGTGCACAATATGACCAGGAATGAGATCTAACGGGAATAAAAAGGCGTTTCTCATTTCTTCTTGACTTTAAAATGAATATGTGATGTAAACACATCCCTCATGTCGATAACTGTTCTGAATACTGTTTTTGCAGTAATATCGATCACCACACGTCCTTCTACCACCCAGAAAACAATAGTTAAAGTCCACGCTAATGCTTAAGAACCATCTAAAGCCCAACACTCTCACCTGATAAAATTTTCCAATTTGTTTGCGCCAATAAAAACAAAGGGCCAAACTTGTTTTACAGTATCAACGCTCATTAATATATCTTGGATCAAACTGCTATCATTGTGTTGGTGTTAAAGTCGAGGTTAAATTTAAAAATGCCATTTAACCATTTTAGATCACATCGCAGGTCATTTTGCAAAAAAATTACAAAAAGCTTTCTTTGTATTTTTAAGTCAAAATCCAACAATCGTTTCCTCCTGTAACTCTAGATATGACGTGTGCTTACGTATTGTGACATCCATCCATAAATCAATCTGCGGTGCTTAGTTTTATTCAAATGTTCAAAGTACATTTCCTTATTAGCTGACTTGCTTGCTAGCTAACTTTTTATGTACAGTATTTGACAAATGAATGGATTATATCAGTTTAGAAAAGGTAAAATATGATTATTTTTTGCTTATGACGTGGTTAATGACAGATTAAGGACGTGTAGATCAGTCAAAACACACTCGCCATTTATTTCACTGTTATGTCTTTCACCTTAAAACCTTCCTCAAAACGTTGCTGAGCCCTACTTGATATGTCCATGTGAGATACAGTAGATGGACTGTATTTTTTATTTATTTTTTATCTTTTGTCTGTACATCTCTACTTCAGCTGATACTCAAAGTAATCTCTTATTAATTAGTGTTTTTACCAGTACAGATCAGCATTGTAGTTTAACCAAAACCACTGTTTGACACAATTATGTCCTTATTGTTTTTTTACAGTCAACAATGGAAATGACCACCATAAATGGAAGACTCCAGTGATCGTTGTTGGTGGTAAGTTTCAACTTCATAGTTTAACAGTAGATCAAGAATGTAAAGAGGTAAATGTTGACCCAAATAAGATCATGATGGTCTCAGAACAGCATGGTTCTGTTACAGTAGAGTCGACGAGAGGGCATCATGTTCCTATTTGAGACAACAAATAACAAGGTTCAGCCATTCGAGCGTACTCGCGTAGTAATGTCTGGATGTGTCATTTTACTGTAGTTTGTGTTTTGTACTTGATATATACATGTCCTCCATGTCTCTATGGAGGATGCATATCAGGTTTTCATATTTAAATTGGTATTCTAACAAAGAGCAAAAGCATTCATTTCATTAAAAAAAAAGAAGCTTTTTGGGATTACCAATTGAACCCTTTTCATGTCTGGCATTTAAATGTCACTGCATTTGTCGGCCTCATGGCTCATCGTTTTCAAACATTTTTTTCACATCAAAATAGTCCTTTCTGGTGTCCTTGCTATCGCTGGAGGTATCTACTGGGCATTCTTCAAAAAAAAAACACGGTAAAATGTTGTTTAAATCATCTCTGCAGACTGTTTTTTGTGAACGTCTCAGACCACTCTTTTAAGGTGCTTTGATCTCCGTCGACGCTTTTCCAACATTTTTTATGTGCTTTGTCTGGTCAGCATTTTCTTACTGTTAAAGCTCGCTGTCTGTCAAGCGTTGCATGTCGAAGTTGGGTGCATTTGTAAGGCTTTTTAACAAAATATATTTCTCTACCACACAGTGTCAACGTTGTCATAAGGCAGTGCTGTAATAAGCCCTCAAAACACTCTCCTACACAGAGCTGTAGGTCGCTCAGTAGAAACAGCTCTGCCCCAAATGCTGTAATCAAATGCAGCGTAGATGATACATTTAAGTATTAACGATAAGGTACACACCTTGTAAACGGTATACACACAAACAATGTCACACAAACAATTGCGCCCTTTTTAACAAGGGTCTGTCAAGTCAATCGCAACTTGAGGAAAGCTGCATGGCAGTTCTGTCATCAATGCTAGTGTAATTTGCATACTTGATGCCCGGTAAGCAGAAGGCACATACTGTCTGATTTTTAGAATCAACCAAAACAATGTTCGGTTGCAGTATGGTTTGGTAGTGGTTGCTGGTCCGTCTCATTTCTGAGGAAACCGGTTTTGTGTGTGTGTGTGTGTGTGTGTTCCGTCTCATTTCTGAGGAAACCGGTTGTGTGTGTGTGTGTCTCTGGCTGTTCATAAGCAGTAACGCTGATCAGTCATTATTGGATTACAGCTCTGAGCGAAGTTATCCTGATAGTGCCAGTCCAAAAGATGAAGAGAATATTGCACTCTCGGTAAGAAGATGGGCCAGTTAATGATGTGATAATGTTGGCAGAAGCTTTAATATTTCATACTGTATATCTTTAATGTATTACTAATATTTTCCTCCTTCCATAGGCTGCTAACTGACCTTCAGCTAATTTGTTCCTCTTTCTCAGGGCTGTAGTTTTTACAATTTATCTAAAAATGTCTAATTTAGATTCCTTTTCTCTGCTTCTTTTTTTTCTTCTGTAGTAAGCATGCTGTTGGTCCACCAATGCTTGCTGTAACAATGGCCGCTTGAGGACATGATGCCACTAGACAAGTCTTTGAATGTACTTGTGTCGTCCATGTGCTCGTGGACGACACAGTCTAGTGAAAGCCGCTGAAAAGTCTGAGATTCAGAAACCTCAGCAAATTGAGCTCAATACTTCCGGTAACTCATGCTATGAGCGACCACTCTTCTAGTTTGTTGACGGGTCACTCATAACGACTTTTTTCTATTGCACTTAATTCAATTCAGTGATGTTTGGGATGCCTTTCCTTTCCAACATCACAGCAGTGTTTCAATGCTGTAATTATGAAGGAATGAGATTTCATGTCTTCAAACTCCATGTTGGTTTGAAATGTTTGCACTGCTCAGGGCATAGCTTGGTCAATTTAGCTTGAAGGTGACCTAAAACAAGCAATGTCAGTAAAGAATGTGCCCATGCTTTGATCTTTTTAAATACAGCTGTTAATGATTAAATTGATTTGTGTTAAACTCTGAAACATTCAAAATTGCAGAGACCTGAGTTTTACTTAGGAACACGGTGGATTCGTCTGGAACTATTTATATTTATTAGAGATTACACCATCAAGAAGCCTACTGAGGCCTCCTGTATTGTAGATTCAACTCCCACCTTCCTAGAGATAATACAAGAATCTGTGAAACAGAACCTAGCATTGCCTAAATCTATGGCAAGTTCCATATGCCTTAATGCAAGAAGCCAAGTGTTTTAGCTTGTCAGTTGTATGATTTTTTTTTTTTTTTTTTTGTTAATGGAGGCTTAATTGTGGGCTTACCGTTGCGTAGTGTTTATGCTAATTAATTAGCCATGTTAAATGCCATGTTTGGCACATTGTTTTTTGTGTAGCACTATAACTTCACCAAATTTATTTAAACAAAGAATTATTATTGGTTGTTAAAACTTCCCCCCGCCCCCGAAGTACTGGTGTTGTAGACCTCTCTCTTCCAGAGTGTCAGTTTAATATTTGTTGACCCCCACACATGAAGTTTCTGTGGTGACATAAATATCATTTGTATTTATTGAACAAAAATGCATTTCTGAACATCTCAGTAAGATTTTCTTTTTTTTTTTAAATTATTTTGTGGCAGGCTTTTATGTTGGCCATAGCTTTTGTAATTAATAAAATAATAATAAAACAATGCAAGTGTACTGCCTTTTGTATTGCAATCAACAATGTTCACCTCTAATTCTCCCAATGACTCGTACACCATTGGGAACCATTTCAAACATAAGACCTGAGACCTCCACAACCACCCACACAATATTGTGTTCACAACATACTCTTAATGTGCATATATATAATATTTACTTTAAGATTTATATTAAAAGATTTTGATTAATGGTGGGGCAGTGGTTAGATATTAGTGGTTGGATATCTAGATCAGTGATTTTCAGCCACTGTGAGAGATCGTCAGGTGTGCCGTGGGAAAATGTCCAATTTCACTTAATCTGTCAAAGAATGATTTAGTTGCTGCTAGTGGTGTAACCGTTAGATCATAGAAAAGTAATAGTATACTGTATGTAATAAAGAAATCATAGTATATTAAAAAGTCATAGTATAGTATAGTATGGTATAAAAAATAATTTAAAAACTCTAATAAAAGCTAATAAAAACAACTCTATAGTATGTCATACAAATGTAAAGTCATAGCATATGCCTAAAAAGCATAGTATACTAAAAAAGTAATTGTATAGTATGTCCAAAAAAGTCCTCAACATCTTAGTATAGTATATCATAAAAAAGTCATAGTATAGTATGTTTAAAAAGTCATAGTATAGTATGTTTAAAGAAGTCATAGTATAGTATGTTTAAAAGAAGTCATAGTATGTTTAAAAAGTCATAGTATAGTATGTTTAAAAGTCATAGTATAGTATGTTTAAAAAAAGTCATAGTATGTTTTAAAAAAGTCATAGTATAGTATGTTTAAAAAAAGTTATAGTATAGTAGTGGCCCCTAGGGGGGGAAATATATTTGAGAATGTAATGCAGTTGATGTCTGAAAGCATTGCTTGAAAGCAATCTAAAGTTCAATCTTTTTGGAAATTGATTTTATTATTGCTATTTTTTTTCAGTAAAACAAACTGAAGTGGAAAATGTATATGTATAAAATATATATGTATGTATATATATATGTATATTATATAAAAAGTGATATGTACTTATTTTAGAAAGAAAAACAAAAATGTTAGTTTATATGTTATAATGCCATTAATTCAAAACAAAGGTACAGACTATACTATTGTATAAGAAGTTATACAATAGTATGTCAAAGTCATCGTATAGTATGGTGTTAAAAGTTGTAAAGTTACAGTATAGTATGTCCAAAAAAGTCTCTAAAATCTCTTAGTATAGCATGTCATAAAAAACTCACAGTAGAGTATGTCCAAAAATAATAAAAAATGCATAGATTAAAAGTAATCCTAGAGTATGTCACTAAAAATGCATAGTGTAACATGTCAAAAAAGTAATTTAAAGAGTCATAGTATAGTATTGTGAAAAAAAACTGTAAAAAAGGTAAGTCACCAAAAAGTCACACTAAAGCATGTCATGAAAAAGTAATTGTATAGTATGTCCAAAAAGTCTCTAAAATCTCTTAGTATAGTACGTCATAAAAAATGCATAGAATAGTATGGTGTAAAAAGTCAAAGGTCATAGTATAGTATGTCGAAAACATGAATATAAAGTCATACCATAGTATGTCATAGAAAGGCAGAGTATCATATGTTGAAAAAAAGTTATACAATAGTATGTCAAACAAAGTCATTGTATAGTATGGTGTAAGAAGTCATATAGAGTGTCAAAAAAAAAGTTATTAAAATCCTAGAATAGTACTTCCTTGCTTGAACCTGAAGTTTTTCTGCGCTGCCATATTGACGGCTGGCCCAAAGCTCCTCTTTCTGCTCTGAGGAGCGAGGATCGAGGAGGGATATCTGAGGAGCCATGAGCAAGGATGCATGAGAACAGTCTTCCAGGAAGTGTTTTACACCCCCTCATTGTTGTGTGATTGTGTGATTGGACGCTGCAGCTGATCTGATTGTTCTAAATATGGAGTTTCATACCAGACGAAAGAAAGATCAGAGATTAAACTCCAAGTTTTCTGATTCACCATCTGGTTTAAATACATGTTCATTCAGTCTGAACAACAAAAGAACCACAAACTAACTAACCCTTGATTTATTAGAAAGATTTGTCTTTTCATGATCTGATATTTTCCTCAATACAGGCGTACATAATTAATAAATATAACAAACACATTTGGCTGGTAGAAATCGTACTGCGCTTATAAACAGGACACAGAAGACAGTATAAATACCACAGACTGTGTATAAATACTCAAAGAGGTAACAGGCTACAGAGAGAAAACATCTCTACTCTGGCAGTGATGATAACTGTGTCTTTATTAGTAAAAGTACAGTGATCATGTGTGCAGACACAAACTCTGTCAAAAGTCTCTCCAGCTGTTAAAGCCGACTGACAGCTGATCCAGCTGTGATCAGCTGATCCGCCTTCAACAGAAACAGACGTCGCTTCACATGACGCTTCAGAGGAAAGGACGTTTCATTTCTCTTAAAACTTATTTTCTTGTTTGCTCTCTCCTCTCATGGATTCCTTGCCTCTTAGTCCCTCCAGGGATGCATGGAAAAGACGCAAGTGAGGGAAACGGGTCCAATTAGTTGCTCAAAAAAAGCTCAAAACTGTGGAGATGGAGGAGGAACTCCCCATCAGCACTGTGACTGCTGTGGAGACCTTCAGGTTTCTGGGATCCACAATCTCCCAGGACCTAAAGTGGGCCTCCAACATCGACACCATCTCGAAAAAGGCCCAGCAGAGGTTGTACTTTCTGAGCCAGTTCAGGAAGTACAACCTGCCTCGGGAGCTGCTGACTTTGTTTTACTCCACCATCATCAGTCTGTTCTCTGTTCTTCCATCACTGTGTGGTTTGGATCGGCCACTAAACGGGACAGGAACAGACTACAACGGACTGTCAGGTCTCCAGAGAATCATTGGATCCAGCCTGTCCTCCATCCTGGACTTGTACACCTCCAGAGTCAGGAAACGGGCAGGAAAGATCACTGCAGACCCTTCACACCCTGGACACAAGCTGTTCCAACTCCTCCCCTCTGGTAGGCAAACAAAGCATTTTGAATTGAATGAAAATGAACTTGGAGGGGAGGTGTCGTCAAATATGCAATAGAAAAAGGCATGAAGAAAAGTGAAAGTATGGTAAGCAATGAAAAAAAACAGCGTACACTGTCAGAAAGCAGTAATAAAAAAGCAATCATTTAGTATGTCAAAAAAACCATCAAACAAATAAGTCATAGAAGAGTATGTCAAAGAAAATTGAAAAAAGTAATAAAAAAGGCAATTCGCAAAAAAGTAACAAAAAGTCATGGTGTTGTATAACCATGAAACAATATCATCATAAAAGCACATAGTAAAGTATGTTAAAAAGAAAACATCCTATAATACAAAAAAACAACGTTATAAAAGTTATAGTATAGTCAGCAAAAAAAAGTCATAAAAAGTATGGTATGGATATATGGTACAGTTGTGGTCAAAAGTTTACATACACTTGTAAAGAACATAATGTCATGGCTCTCTTGAGTTTCCAGTTATTTCTACAACTCTGATTTTTCTCTGATAGAGTGATTGGAACAGATACTTCTTTGTCACAAAAAACATTCATGAAGTTTGGTTCTTTCATGACTTTATTATGGGTTAACAGAAAAAGTGACAAAATCTGCTGGGTCAAAAATATACATACAGCAACATGAATTAGCAATTTTGGTGACTTAGAAAGTTGTGTCAATGAAATGAGCTTCATAGCATGGCCTCTTAACTTCTTGTGAGTGATTATGAGTGACTACAGCTGGTGACTTCTCTGAGGCCATTTAAATAGGGCTCATTGGATACAAACGCCCACAAACGCTACAATGGGAAAGTCAAAGGAGCTCAGCATGGATCTGAAAAAGCGAATCGTTGACTTGAACAAGTCAGGAAAGTCACTTGGAGCCATTTCAAAGCAGCTGCAGGTCCCAAGAGCAACAGTGCAAACAATTGTTTGTAAGTATAAAGTGCATGGCACTGTTTTGTCACTGCCACGATCAGGAAGAAAACGCAAGCTATCACCTGCTGCTGAGAGAAAATTGGTCAGGAGGGTGAAGAGTCAACCGAGAACCACCAAAAAGCAGATCTGCCAAGAATTAGAAGCTGCTGGAACACAGGTGTCAGTGTCCACAGTCAAGCGTGTTTTGCATCTCCATGGACTGAGAGGCTGCCGTGCAAGAAGGAAGCCCTTGCTCCAAAAGCGGCACCTTAAGGCTCGACTGAAGTTTGCTGCTGATCACATGGACAAAGATAAGACCTTCTGGAGGAAAGTTCTGTGGTCAGACGAAACAAAAATCGAGCTGTTTGGCCACAATGCCCAGCAATATGTTTGGAGGAGAAAAGGTGAGGCCTTTAACCCCAAGAACACCATGCCTACCGTCAAGCACGGTGGTGGTAGTATTATGCTGTGGGGCTGTTTTGCTGCCAATGGAACTGGTGCTTTACAGAGAGTAAATGGGATCATGAAGAAGGAGGATTACCTTCAAATTCTTCAAGATAATGTAAAATCATCAGCCCGAAGGTTGGGTCTTGGGCGCAGTTGGGTGTTCCAACAGGACAATGACCCCAAACACACATCAAAAGTGGTAATGGAATGGCTAAATCAGGCTAGAATTAGGGTTTTAGAATGGCCTTCCCAAAGTCCTGACTTAAATCCCATTGAGAACATGTGGACAATGCTGAAGAAACAAGTCCATGTCAGAAAGCCATCAAATTTAACTGAACTGCACCAATTCTGTCAAGAGGAGTGGTCAAAGATTCAACGAGAAGCTTGCCAGAAGCTTGTGGATGGCTACCAAAAGCACCTAATTGAAGTGAAAATGGCCAAGGGACATGTAACCAAATATTAGCACTGCTGTATGTATATTTTTGACCCAGCAGATTTGATCACTTTTTCTGTTAACCCATAATAAAGACATGAAAGAACCAAACTTCATGAATGTTTTTTGTGACAAAGAAGTATCTGTTCCAATCACTCTATCAGAGAAAAATCAGAGTTGTAGAAATAACTGGGAAACTCAAGAGAGCCATGACATTATGTTCTTTACAAGTGTATGTAAACTTTTGACCACAACTGTATATCATAAA
Source organism: Cebidichthys violaceus (assembly GCF_023349555.1). Taxonomy (NCBI): domain Eukaryota; kingdom Metazoa; phylum Chordata; class Actinopteri; order Perciformes; family Stichaeidae; genus Cebidichthys; species Cebidichthys violaceus. Next base: position 2,070,366 of record NW_027176816.1, read on the forward strand.
AAACAAAGTAGAGCAGACAGAAAGTCATAGTGTACTATTATCATAAAATCCTATCATATAGTAGTTTGTTAAAAAAAAAAACATCGTATAATATGTAAAAAAAAAAAAAGGTCAGAAAAAAAGTCAGAAAAATTCATAGTATATTATATCATAAAAAAATACACAGTATAGTATGTAAAAAAAAAGTGCATCTTTAAAAAGTCATACAATATAATATTACAGAAAAGTCAGGGTATAGTATGTTTAAAAAAATCATAACAATTTGAAAAAAGTAACACATTTATGTTGAGTATGTCGAAAAAAGTTATTAAAAAAGGCATAGCATGTCGAATCATAGTAACTTAAGTAAAACAATTTGTCATAAAAAAGATATAGTATGCCAAAAAAGTCCTAAAACGTTATAGTATATTATATCATAAAAGTATAGTGTTTTGAAAAAAAAAAAAAAATCACAAGAAAGTCAAAGAAGAGCGATTCCAAAAAAGTTGTATACAAATCATAGTAAAATATGTCTAAAAAGTCAGTGTAGCTTGTTGACAGAAGTCATAAAAAAGTCATTAGGTAAAAAAACTCAAATCAAATCATAGTAATTCCCAAAAAGTAACAAAAAGTCAGTGTAATATAATAAAAATCAGATCATACTAGGTCAAAAAGAAAACATCCTATAATATGTAAAAAAAAAAGAAAAAAAAAAAGATGCCATAATATAGTATATTATAAAAAATACAAGGTACAGCATGTAAAAAAGTGACAAAAAAAGTCATACTATGTCATAAAAATGTCTTTTACTTACGTAAAGGATCTGAATACTTCCTCCACTGCAAACATCAGCCTAGATATCGATGAAGGATCCATGGCGAGTCATTTAGTTTGATCTGTAATTAATCACGGAAACAGTGTCAATCCACAGTCTGTAAAATAAAGAGCGCAGCTTACCTGCTAAACCCTCTGCAGGGTAAGAGGAGATCTGTCCTACGCCAACAGCAATCAGTCGAACTTAGAAAAAGGACAAAGAGACGGGTAGACAACCTCTCCAGACACTTCCCAGCTGTCTTTTGCTGGCCAGTGAAATACTTCCCACCCCAAGAACACTGATTTCAAATGGTGCTAGATAGATGATAATACTCTAAGCCACCATCTGAAACCAGCTTCCAAGGGGGGCACCTCTGACAAAAAGCATCCTTCAAACCTAAAAAAAAGAATAATGGAAAATAACGGTCGTAAGTTTGTTCATGAAGGTGTCATTGTGGGTCTACCGTAGGTTGTTTATGCTGAATAATTATCCGTGTTCAGCATTGTTTTGGTGTGGACTGTGATCACTGAATATAGTACCTGGCCTCTTAAATCTTAAGTTACTAAACTAACATTTGTAACAGAACATCTTAAGACTTTTGTATTATATTGAGGCAGACTTTCATATCGGCACTACCTTTTTGTAATCAATACAAGCAACTAAAATATAATGAAACAATATCAGACAATGTAATGGTGTGTATGGACTGCATATCTAATTGGAACACACTTCGACGAAGACAGGAGGAGCCAGGGATTGAACCTGCAATCAGTGGATAACCTGATCCACGTTCACAGTATACTCTTAATGTACAGAAGCTCTGCTTATGACCAAATATTACAGGAGGTGTGGCTAACCTTAGATCTTCAGATGAGGCTCTCTGTTATATTGCCATGCATTTGTCTATTTATATAGCACCTTTAAAAAACTGAGTTTGCAAAGTGCTTTGACTAAGTGAAAATTTGTATTATTGTTGAATAAGCCACTGTATAATGTAGGGCAGTAAACTGCTAAATATGAGCAGTAGAGAAATTCACTTTCAGGTCTATAAATGCTGAAAATCAAACGTGGTTTAAAGGGCGGCACATTGATGCAGTGGTTAGCACTGTCGCCCCCAGAACCCTGTTTCTGTGTGAATGATCGTCTCCCTGTGATTGACCCACCGGATGATGGACGGGACATAATTCCTCTAATATTTCATACTGCAGTGCCACCTTGTGGATTTGACTAGAAAGTTCTTCAAATGATGCCTTGATCAAGTTGGCTGAAAAACATCCTGAGGTGGAATGTAACAAGTACATTAACTTAAGTACAGTACCTAAGTACATTTGCAAGGCACTCCTCTATTTTCATGGAACACTTCTTTTTAATTACATCAATACATTTCAATGGAAATATTGAACTTTTTACGTGACTGCATTTATTTGACCGTTTCAATACTTTGCAGATCGATGTTTTACATACAAAACAATACATACTTATGTACTTTTACTTCAGTAAAGTACAGGACCTACGGTATACCCACAAGGAGTACATTTACAGTTTGGTATTGTGACTTTAACTTAAGTAAAAGGATCGGAATACTTCCTCCTCCACTGCAAACACCAGTCTAGCTATCAATGAAGGATCCAGGGTGAGTCATTTAGTTTAATTTGTAATTAAACACAGTCATTTGTAATTGTACTACAGTCACTCTACAGTCTAAAATAAAGAGCACAGCTTACTTGCAAAACTCTCCTCAGGGTAAGACGAGATCTGTCCTTCACTGTAACCGATTTCAAATGGTGCTAGAAACAAAAGCAGACTCTGAACACCAAAAGTAATCGGTCAACCTTGGAGAAAGGACTAAGAGCTTGAGCTGAGCGGTGCTTCAGGAAGTGATTCCTTTAGCTCTGGACACCTTATGGGACACTTCCTGTTGCTGGGCCAGTGAAATACTTCCCACCCCAAGAACACTGATTTCAAATGGTGCTAGATAGATGATAATACTCTAAGCCACCATCTGAAACCAGCTTCCAAGGGGGGCACCTCTGACAAAACAAACAAAACAAAAAAAAAGCATCCTTCTGTGGCGTAAAGCATCCTCAAACCTAAAAAAGTAATGGAAAACTGACATTAATAAGAGCAGAAAATAGTGGGAAACAATTAGTTTGATTCGTTGTTAGCTTGACCCGAGAAATAAGTCACTCATATTTTTTTCCAAGAGGGAAAAAATGGGTTATGGAAGCGAGAATTGGAAAAAACTTGGATCTCTGTAGTCTAGGCCCATGCAGCATATTCTCTAAAGTTATTAATTACTGTTAATTATTAAGAGTTAGACTTCCATTTCTCATCAGGTAGTTACATTTCATCATCAACTGAAAGGGTAAAAAGGATAGGAGTGGTACTCCGTAGCATCCACAAAGTGAAATGCATCTTTTATGGAACAGTCGATTATACATAATCGTATGAAATGTGTCTGTTTGCAGATTATGCATTAAACAAACAGCCATAATGCAACACCACAGACTGTTGTACTGTTAGTCTTTTAGTTGGGGAAGTTGACTTTGAGGGATAGTTGGGTGTTTCGAGGAGGGGTATGAGCTACTTATGGATAGTCAGAGTATAACCTACAGTAGACGGCGGTCGACACACCTCCAGTTTGGAGAAACAAGCAAGAGTGACCAAAAATAAATAAATGAATATTAGTCTCAGAGTACGCTTTATGTAGGATATTTTCGCCGGTCTACCTTGCCATGAGACAGCTATTTTCGACGGGGAAGTGAAACTGAACACTCTGGCCAAAGCCAAAGACTCCATTGAGAAGAACAGTAATTTAACCTCGCAGAACACAAGGATTGGTGGTCTAACGCGGCCTCAGTAGGTTAGTTTGTTTGTGGTTTGTGTGACTTTGCTGAATCCAAACTAACCAAAGTCCCACAATGACGCAAACAAACCGATCAAGGCAGCGGTAGACTAGAAACTACTGTGTTCTTCAAAGTAGAATTACTACCCCCCCCCCCCCCCCCCCCCCCGCATAGATAATGGCCCATCCCTTTAAATTAGATCTGAGAGAGGAATCTGAAGAAGAGGTACCCGCTGTTAGATGCGCTGCCGTGTCAAGTCTCGGTTCACCTGGAGGCCTTACCAATTGCAAGTTGAACAATTCCATTACGCTGATGAATTAGTGATAGGCGTTTTTCAATTTTGTCTGTCTCTAACCTTGATTTTGACGGAAGCCTATCAGCATCTTGGGAGACTGTCAGAGACTTCGAATGAAATGCACGCTGGGATGGTTTCGGTTCATGCTCTCGCTCAGGAAGAAGCTTGATTCACCGCTCTGGTTCAGGACAGAGAGCAGAGAGAGAGGAGGGAAACAGATGAAGGGAGAGTAAGAGAGACAGAAAGATGAAATAGAAAACCACTGAGAAGGCACCAGAACACCTCTCGCTCTCTCTCTCTCTCTCTCTCTCTCTCTCTCTCTCTCTCTCTCTCTCTCAATCTATTTGTCTCTAACACACCCACGCGACTGATCCGATACTTGATCCGAGCTTCGCGGATGTGTGAACGGCCAAAACAAGAACGGTCACACAAAACACTGCAACTGCATGTCTTTCAAGCTCACCAGCAGCTCTATGCATACGGAGATATGGATGAGTCCTCTTCTCTCTGCTGCTTGGTAGAACAGTGAGGATGATAAGTGTGTTGTTCTCCGGGCCACTACGGGGGGGGGGGGGGAGAAAAGCAAGGAAGTGGCAGTGAATCGCTGGCAATGAGAGCCATGACGCAGACGCGCAGCTACAAAAGCACTGACAGGGTGGGGCAAGGACAGGTAGTGGCCAGTTCACCGACTTGTTGCCAAGTCTTTCAACAAAGTACAAATCTACCCAACCGTTTCTAACATCCTTTTTTTTCCTTTTTTTCCTCCCCTCCTGCTGTTTTAACACTTTGCATGCAGGAGAAAGGACCACTAACAATTCATTGTCTTGCTTCAAACCCCGCGTGTCCCTCCAGAACACACACCCACACACAGTCTGCCTTCATTTCTTTGTGTCTCAAAACTGACTAAAGCACAATCAGAGAAGCTTAGCCCAAAACATGCCATTTACTTTGATTTTCACAATAAGAGGAAGGAGAAAATCCCCACGGCCTTTAAAAGTCCTTATCAGGGTTCAGATGGACCAGGCCAAGCCATTTCTTTTCTTTTTTTGTGTGAGGGCTGTTTGTGTACACATAGTGCGGCTATGTGCGTGTGTGTGTGCGTGTGTGTGTGTGTGTGTGTGTGTGTTTGCACTGTAGCCACAGTGACGGCTCTGATCAGAGGGCCTGTCTGTCCGTAGGTGTCTGGTTCCTTTGCCTGGCTGGCTCAACCCAACCCTGTCAGTTTTCTTTTTCTGGGGTTGTTTGTTGCTTGTGCACCACTGGACCTGTTGTGTAACACTTATAACAGATTTAAAGGGACAGGAAGCCTTCAGAGAGTGGCCACCAACAGAATCAGAATTGAACTGTGCGGCACCCCGGGGAAACCCAAAGGGGTGACTATCTCCACAGCCGGTCTTTAATTACAGAGAAATAATAATATAAAACCAACAGGAAATTGCGATGCGAGTAAACTGAAGTGAAACATGAACAATACTTCCTTACACAAATAGTTCTGTGACCCCCCCCCCCCCCCCCCCCCCATAGTGGTGAGGTGAGAACCAGCACTGATGCTAAGAATCATCATCTTCTTTACGACCATCTTTTTAAAAAGAAAAGAAAAAAGGCAGTGATAGTACAGTACGTTATACCATCAGCACATTTAGAGGAGAGGGAGCGAGAGAGAAAGAGAGAGAAAGACGCTGACTGTAGAGGCTGGAGCTGCAATGCAGACCACGGGCAGCCTCACTCGCTCTTGCATCATCTCAGAAGTGAGGCATCTTTCGGATGTTGGACTTCTAGTCAGGAAAACGAGAACGAGAGGAGCTCTCCGTCTCTCTCGTCTAGGGATTTAAATCCTTCCTCATCGTCGCAGATATCAGGCATGCAGACAATGCTGACCAGCTCTCTTTTACCGACAGATCCCAGTGAACAGGGCAGCCTGGGTAACGACACCATAGTATCCCATAATTTCATAGAAAGAAAAAAAAAAAAAGGAGCCGATACGTCGCTGCACATTTGTAGGAAGGAACAATGTAATTTGGTGTGAATTGGGACGGTGTCTATTGGTACATTTCCAATTAATTAATTCTGATTAACTGCTCGTGCAGCTTTGAGTCAGTGCGCAGAAGGTTACATGCAAATATTTTGAAATTTGTTTACAGGCAAAAATATGGAGTACAAAAATTGTAATTCTTCCAAATAAACATATTTAATCTGATTTAAATGGATCACTGCCAGTTTCTTCAGTAATTCATCTTTTAGCAGTTCTTTCAAGGAAATTCATCCTGGAAATCAACACCTGCTTATAAACGTAACACAATTAACAGAAGAGAAATGCCTTTGACCATTGTCTCTATTGTTGTTGCCCTTTTTTTTTAGGAAACTAGGATGGAAATTATTGGGAGATTACGGTATCTGTGAGACAATGAGGTTGGCCTAATGCATCACAGGAGGCAGGCCTGGATAGAAACGTCAGCATCGGCTAGAGCAGCGGTTTTCTGGATGCCTCTGGGATGATGATTATGTTATTTGATCTCATAGCCACTTACTGGACAATGGAGCCAAATATTGACATAACTTTAGATTACACTAAATGCATACAAATCTTCTCATCTTAAAACACTTATTAGTTTCAGATAAAATATTAAAATTCCCCAAAACTTCTGTGTCTCTGAACTCATTTAGACTTCTATGTGATCTTCTTTTGAAAGCTGATGTAACTAATGAAATATCTTGATCCCCGGCAGCGATCCGATTCATCTCTTACTAGCTTTCTAAACCCACCGAGGTTACAACTTTTACAAAACTTTTTATTCGACTATTAATAAATGAACAGCTCAATCCATATAAACACACATGGCACTCATGTATGCATAGACAAGTGTTTCTGCAACCGCAAAGCCTTTGTAGAAGAGAACAGTGCTTTTTTTTTAACCAATCAGACGTTGAACTCCAGCTGCCCCAGCTTTGCAATAAGCCAATAAAAGCACTGCTGTGCAGCATGTGGAGCTCCTCCCACCCAATGAGAAGCCAGCGATTGGCACGGTGGCCTGTGATGCAGCAGCTTTAGGAAGTCCAATGCATGTGAAGTGGAGAGAAGCCAAAAGCGGAGCCACCAAGAGAGCAAAGTAAACAAGTTCTCTCTCTTTCTCGGTCTCAGTTTCTCTCTCCTCCTTCCCTGTCTTTCTCTCTCTGATCCTGAGCCATGACATTTAGCCCCTTCTGTCGCTCGATAGCTGTGGACTGGTTGAAGAGAAGTCCAGCCCCAAAACAAAGACTGCGTCACCATCTCTGTCTCTCCTAACTACGCAGAAACAAAATATCTTGGGAAGGGTTTTTTACCAAATCCCAGCGGCCCTGGGGTGGGTGGGGTTGTGGGGGGGTGAAAACAAATCACATGACACAAGTGCCACTAGCCACAGACACCGAGCTGATCTGTTGTCTGATAGCAGCATTCAGCTGGATGCCAACCAGTCTCTGCCTTCACACATGCCCGTTTCTCCATGCTCACTCGTTCCTTTAACTCCATCAAGAGAGTTAACCACAAGTAAAGGCTAGCAGTCAACAGTTCGAACACAGACTCACAAGTGTACACACGTCGTGACATAAACGGTTACCCTCTTTGACGAAAAATTCAACAACGAACTTATCCTGTCGTTTTTTTAAGAAGGCTGCTGTAATGTCCACCTGGCTGCGTCTGCGCACACTCCCATAAAAGCGGTGTATTAAACGTCTAATACTGTCTCATAATAGGTCAGACGGCACCATGCATGATTGCATTCACCTATTTTCACCAATGTAATCATCCGTCCTCCTTAAGGTGATGGTGGCAAAAAAAAAAGGAAAAAGGCAACGTTTGAATACGTTGATAATTCTCGGCAAAACACTCCAGACCGAGCTTCGTTGTGATATTAAGAACCTTCCAGAATATTCTTTTGTTAACCCCTTTGTTGCACCTCTGCCCACCCAAACCACACACACACCTTACCATGTTATCACAACAAGACCTAGAGAAACTGTCACATCTTCAGCATCCATGTTGAAACTCCCGATACCAGTTCACAGGATCTACAAAGCGTACACACACACACACACACACACACACACACACACACACACACACACACACACACAGACGCACGCAGACACACACAGAGCAGAACAAAACTACCGAGGAGGAAGAGGAGGAGAAAGCTGAGGTTGTCCGAAACCATTGTGGCGACTTCGGGTGGAAAAAAAAAAAACTCGATGACTCTGAGCTTCTGTTATCTCAGCTTCTGTTTCTCCTGACATGAAAAAGTGACGTAGCAACTAATCCAAAATCTCTCTCTCTCTCTCTCTCTCTCTCTCTCTGACTCTCTCTCTCTCTCTCTGACTCTCTCTCTCTCTCTCTCTCTCTCTCTCTCTCTCTCTCTCTCTCCTCCCTCCCTCCTGGTATCTCCCTCTCTCTCTCTCTCCCTTTCTGCTATCCCCCTCAAACACACGCACTCTTTATTTTCATCTTGTTGCAACAGCCGAACTGCTATTAGTCTGCTACTTCGAGCTAACAGATATACAGAGCAGAGCCCACACAAATGCATACGTACATGCGCGCACACGCACACGCACACACACAGCCTTGTACGCGCACGCAAGATCACGTTATTCCTCTTCCCGACTGTGACGCAGCACTTAATTCTCTGTGCTTTTACACTGTTGTGGCTACACAATGCAACTTCTTGATCAAGCTGAGGCAGAAACACACTAGCTAGCTGCTGACACAAGGCAAGTGAGCATGAGCAGACTGCAGTTAAAGGGACCCTTCCACCGTGGCTCCCTGTCCCCAACAGTGTGACGATGCAGTGTCCCCATTTCCCCCCCATGTCCCCTTGTCTCTCTCTCTCTCTCTCTCTCTCTCTCTCTCTCTCTCTCTCTCTCTCTCTCTCTCTCTCTCTCTCTCTCTCTCTCTCTCTCTCTCTCTCTCTCTCTCTCTCTCTCTCTCTCTCTCTCTCTCTCTCTCCTGCCCGCACTCCTCTCTGCTCTCGGCTAGAGACGCACTGGCTCCTCTGCCTGTGAGGCTGAGCTGACTGAGCTCGATCACCTGACAACCCACCGCTTTTAAAGGCACATCAACCAGCTTGTGTATCAGTTGCATAAGCACTCGGATGGTCTTTTGGCTTTTTAAAAATACAGTCTAATGAGGGATACCACTTCTCTCTCTCTCAGTCTGCAGCAAAGGGAATATTTACATAGTCTGTTTACGTTGTAATATGATGCTTTTATAATACCCACATGTTGGTTACTACAGCGATTTCTGATGTGGGAAAATGTGCTGTTTCTTATTCAGTGCGAGGTGATTGACTTTAGGCCTAGTACACATGTACTTCCTCTTTCAGTTCTTGGTGCTTCCTTCTACAGCTCTGCCCAAAACGGATCTGTTTAATCTGGTTTCTATTCAAAATAATACTGTTTATCCAGTTAAACTAATAATTAATCTTGTAGAATACCAGGAAGATTAAAAAAAAGACATTCCTGTTAAGTAGTATAATATATATGCAAGTGCATTGTATTGAATGTTAACTAGGAATGTAGCTGTTCCTTTAAAAGGTCTGTGTTCCTGTCTTATAAATAGTCTGCTTCGGTTCAGTCAAACATTAGCAGAGTTTATTTTAAGAACTTGAGTCTTTGCATTTTGTATCCGATTGTTCACATACCTTGATCAGATGATTCATCCTGTGTTATGTAAATCAGACTGAAGGGGCTGTGGGTAGATAAATAAAAAAAAAAAAAGGAGGAAAACACTTTTTAGAGTGGGAATTAAAAAAAATAATGCCCCCAACAATCAATTATTGTAATAATCTTAATTTGACTTTTGACATGGGTATGAGTAGAGACAAACGTGGAACACTCCATTGGACGAGACACTTTGGTTGGCTTCTGTAGCATTGACATGTAATGCTCTACAGTTCAGCCAATCAATGACACAATTAAACTATGGATCAAGACATACACTATGAATGGATTCTTCCTATCAATACATGATTAGTCAGAGGAAAGGTGAGTCCAAAAAAAAAAAAAAAGAGCGTGAATCTGTCATCAGGTCCTAAATTTGTCAAATTAGGCAGTTTGTGTAGCTACAGCTGCAATATTTCAAAAGGACAGACTTGGTTCTATTTTTTTTTATTCATGAGGTCATCTGTTCTATTATGTCTGTCTGCATTTCTGAACTATTAAGACATATTTAAAATAAAAATAAAAACAATGTGGCTCAGTTATCAAAAAGGTAAACACAGTTTGTGTTGAAGCAATATATATATATATATATATATATATATATATATATATATATATACATATATATATATATACATATATATATACATATACATATATACATACATATATACATATATATATATACATACATATATACATATATATACATATACATACATATATACATATATATATATATACATACACACACACACACACAGGTCTAGATTTTCATCTGGCTTTTCATATGGCTGGACATTTTCTTCCCTCAAGTACTTGAAGCTCATGAGGCCCTAATTCCCCACTGGAGCCAGAGAATACGAAGCCCACAGCTTCACCTTACAGGACTGAGAAAAGGAGAGCATCGGCAAAAGAATCAGCTTTCACCCTTGAGCTGTATGGGAAATGTAAGGGATCTGAGGGATCAAGGCATGTTTGCTCTGAGCAGACTGGTAGATGCTCAGGGTATTGATCTGAGGATGGAGGTCTATCTTCTCTTCTCGGATAAAGATGTCTGTTTATGCAGATGACTACAATAACACGAGGGAATATCAATGCAAGTTGAGCACTTGGTTTGGTGCTACATTGTCTCCTTAGAAGATTGTATAAGGTCTGAGAGCCAACCTAGTCGGCCAAGCCTTTGATTAAGAATGGTCTAGACATTTATTTACATTATTCTATTGAGTTTCAGTTGTAAAATGTTATTCTATTTCATTGTTATTGTATTAATAAATTATTTTATTGTATTTAAGTTGTATAATTTTATTTAATCATATTTTTATTTAAATAATCTAGTGTTTATTTGACATTGTTTTATTACTATGACTGTTATTTTAACTATAAATTCTAATTCATTACATTTTTTATATTTATTATCTTTGTCTAACATTTTCAAATTGCTGAATGTTTTTCTGTCAGACATCTATGAAGCACTTGGAACATCATCAACATGTTTGAAAGGTGCTGTACAAATAATGTTTGACTGACAGAGATAGATAGATAGATAGATAGATAGATAGATAGATAGATAGATAGATAGATAGATATAATAACTGATGCATTTAATGGGCTCTCATATGAATGCTATCATTTGCCCGTAGCAGTCCTACTATATCCATACCCATTACAGTGTTGCTGATAACTTTGTTATTATTGCTTTTCCCAACACCACGCAGCCTCTAAAAGAGAACAGAAAGTTTAACTGTGCTGGTGGTTTGTGTTTATGCTGATAGAGACAGGCTGCAGCTTTAAAGACACATTGAAGTACCGGTCCTTCCTGTCTGCTATTTATGCTCCTCATCCAGTGGGCAGCAGGTTAATTTTAGCCATGTCATCTATCAGCCATGCTCTGTTCTACTTCCTAAACCCGAATCCCTCCCTTGGAAAATTGCCTAGCCAACTCCATTGATATTGCTTTTGGCTGTATTGGAACAATGGACATATCTCCAAAATGCACCTTCACATACAAGAAAAGGGTATCATGTTCTTCCAGTGTTTTATTGTAAGTAATCTTTGTATTACCTGGTTTCCAGTAACCACTCAGAAGAATGCGGACAGGCTCTCTCTGGAGACGTCAGCACGTGTTCCAGCGTCACGCACTCCTCAGGTCCTGAGGAAATCCCAGGCGTTATTTGGAGACAAGTCAAACATACTACAAACTGAACTAAAATGTTTCCTTAGCCTTCAGCTCAGCTGTTTCTGGCATCAGTGTGTTGGACAAAGTCAGAGAAAAGTGACCGTTGTAGAGGTAGAATGTGACACTTTGATGCTGAAAATGACCATATACTACTGGCTCCACCTTGCACTTGAATACTATGCAACGGGTCAACTGTTATTTAGCTATGACTTTTAAACAATAATTGATATAAAAGTGCACTGTTGTGCCATTAGTCCTAAACGTTGCTGGCTGTGAAGTGTACTTGCTCTTACCTTTTACTGTAAGTTGAAAGGAATACCTACTTTCTCTCTGTGAAAAGAAAAATAGCTTACCTTTGTTTTTGTTTTTCTATTTCCCCAATATATGTATTTCCTTAGAGCCCATAAGGAACAACATGTTCTCTTACTGTGCCCCCGAAGTGGTCAGCAAATCAAAATCGGTCAATCGACTGCAGTCGGTTTGGGGTTTTGACGTCAGGAGACCGACGGATGCGTTAGTTCTCCTGTTAACAAAGTTACAGAGCACAAACTGAATAGAAACATACATTCACTTGCTCTGATGTAGTTGTTCAAACTACTGTTTTGCCATCACTCTGTAGTGTTGCACTACTACTTATAATATCTGACTCATTCTAAGAGCACTTTATCTAAATAACTTCATGCTCTGTAAAAGGTCTAAGCCTGCACAAATACGCCACCCTGTGTTGAGTAAGGGTATTGCTTTTGGAGGGTTTGTTTACATCAGGAATAAAAAGTGCGTATGACATAGAAACCTCTGGATGGATGGAGCTGAGTCAAGGTATCGACACAGGAGGCACACGCACTTAATGTTTACAAACCATAAAGAAATCTTTAGAAAGAATCAATAACACAGGGGCTTTTCTTGAACTATTTGAAGGACATCCATTTCTGCAAAAGCACAATGAGAAAAACAATGTTATATAATTTGAACTTTAGGTCTATAGTCAACAAAATGCTGTTGAATGAAATGGTAACTTATTTTACATTTCTTTACCTACGTTACAATTTAAATACAGTATGCTGAGCTGGAAACAGTATTAACTACATACAGCAGGATGCACTCTGACAGATGCAATTGTGACGCAATTCAAAGTCTGTAATTTAACATTCTTGAAAAGGTAGCAAAAATATTATTTTCCTTATGAATGATTTTTTGTTGATGAATACTAGTTAAAAGTAATTCCCCTCCTCTGTAACTTTAAAATAAACTTAACATCAATAATAACATTCAAGGATATAACAAGTTTAATCAGCCATATTCAAGTCTAAACTACTAATAACCAATACAAATAGTATAGACAATAACAACATCTACTACATACATTAAATCATTACGCAGTACCGCATGGATGCAAAGACCACTCGCTCCTGGAGGTAAATTGAAGTGCGCAACATCCTCCTGCAGCAAGCATCCAGCGCACCTCTCCATCCCACCCTGCTCTCCTGCCCTCTCGCTGGCTCTGAAGGAAAAAAAGAGATCAGGCACAAATCCACCCCAGACATGTTTCATAAGGAAACAGCTGTGATCAAATACCATGCTTATTTCCGGGTAACGTTGGAAACAACGCTGGATACTGCGCACTAGCCTAGATCGCGATAATAAAGTCACAATCATGCGTAAATTATCCCCTTTAATAAAAAAAAACAACAACCGTATAACAGTTTTAAAAACAATCAATTAAACAGCCAAATCAGAAAAACAACCTGCCGCCCACCATAAACAAAATGTAAACAAAATCTGTAAACAAAATCTATATAAATGACGGTACAGTATATGGAAGTGTAAATAAACAGTATCTCGATGGTACGATGGCTTACCGCCTCTTTCGTAACACGTCCGGTCCCTTTACTACTCCGTCACCGCTGCCATTACCTGCCATCAAGCTCCCAGTTATTATGAAATCCACAGTGGTCCCTTGCGTTAATGACAAACCCTGTCCATCGACATTTTCACAGCAACACAAACAAGCCACGCCCACCACACGCACACCCCCGTGTCCTGATTGGACGTCGCTCCGCAAGGCGTCAGCAGGATCACGTGCTTTTGACGCAAGTTTACAAACAGGCGCAGAGACTACGGAGCGTTCTCTTTAAAAACAGCCATGGTGCAGAGAGTACTGGCGACACAAGAGGGTACACTCCTCGGTACTTCCGCTTTAGCTTACATTCCGTTTCTTTCCTCTTACAGGGAGAGAGAGAGCGCCACGGCGTGGTTAACATGTTGTATTAGGAGGACGACACATTCAGACAACATACATATTTAAGTGATAAGTATTTCAAGCCCTTACAAGTGTTTTGATTTGTGAATTTGGACAACATTATCCTTTAGAAAGGAATTCAGAAAGGTTCAATTATAGCTTGGACATTCTTTCAGAGTCCGGATATGAGCTATTAGAAAAAAAGATATTTGTAGAGGATAAATTATAAAAATGTTAATAGAACATTTGCATCCAATAGGCACCTTAATTTAAATCTTTAAGAATCGTCATGAGTCTAATTGGTGCTGGTAACGTAAGCAAACAATCCTACAACTGTCATCACATTTTTGTCAGAATGTAGCTAAACTGCACAAAAACATGTGACAAAGAACTTATCCTGCTGAAATCTGCTCACTTCAGGTTTAAAAAATAAAATAATTTATACACCATCCAATTTCATGCAAAGTCCTTTGCTTGTAGACCAGGCTTCTGTGAACCAGCAAAAATGTGAAGCTTGTTAAGATTACTAATGAGATTATAGAGACCTGCAGATAGGTTAATATTCGATGTTTAAATATATTTCAACAGTTGCTATATTTGTACTTTTCAGATTTGTAGTTCACATTATGTGTATGAAAAAAACATGGCTGAACGTAGAACTTTATTTGGGCCACATAAATCATATTTCTACAATTATAGAAACTGAAAAGTTAGCTTTTTATTTGATTCATTTCACTTTAACTTTAGAGTTTGTGGTTTGCCCCCAGGGCCGCAGCAGGGGGCATCCTAACCCAACAATCGCACTCAAAATTGCCTCTCTTCTGTATGCTTTACTCCATCTATAGTTTGGACTCTTTCAACGTGGGCTGATGTAAATCACATGTACAGTATGTGCCTGTTTCAAAGTGGGTACATTTTAAATGAGCATTTATCATTTTAGCATCTAAAGCCTCAGGTCACACCCTTTCATAAGACGGATGAATTAGATTAATAGTATGCAGTGTTCTTGTGCAATCCGTCTGCAGTACTTAAAATGAGCTTTAGTAAATTAGCATTAGTGTGCAATTAACTGCGCGGTCAACAGTTCATTACAGGGTGTGATGTGCCTTCTTTGGACAGTTGCATCAATGGAAAAAAAAAAAAAGACAATGGCTTCCAGATTGTTTCCCTCAGCAGATGTTGGGAATAGACAACGACAGCAGAGAGAAATGTGCAGGAAACAGACGGGATATCAATTTAGTGGTTGTTTTCCATTTAAGTGTCTATGGAAACAAAATATTAAAATTGAGCTTTTCAAGTTCCATCATTAGTATATTCATTTATTTGATAATGCAGAGCAGTTCATTTTAACAGTGATTTTATTCATTCTACAAATTCCCGAAAGATACTATATTGCAAAAGACTACTCAGATGAGATTTAAAAAAAAAACACATTTTGTAGAGACTTCTTATCAGGGCTAAACGTGTCATTATAAAAGCATTGGATAAAACTTTACTGGCCTGACACAGCTGCCTGATGGGACAGTTACAAGGATGTGTCTGGTCACTCCCTCATGCATGCACATTAGTCAGTGGGGCCCCATATTTGTGTTACAGAGGGTCCCTCCCTTAATCTGGATCCCAGCTTTGAAACTGCATAATACATTTCCCTCGATGCATGTTTTTCTTTTGTTTAAAGTATGTGGAAGTATATCGTGTTTCTCTCGTCAAGCACTTTGAATTTTGATAGAATATCTTTGTGAGTGTGGGTGGATGCATACTGTTGTGTTTATGTTCCAAAAAATACCTTTCACTGCTGCCAAGGTGTCAAAAACATGAATGATTTTGTCACGGTCAGGTGGAGCGCATTACTGAGACTTCCTCTTCCACTCGTACTGTGATTGATTCGTTAATTGATTTATTCTTAAGAACCTAAAACAGGTGAACCAGCCAGAGTTGAATAAATGGATTCCAGATTAGGATCAACTGTACCTTGGTCATCATGTTAACCATTTTGACCACAGATCTTGCACTGGTAGTGTACAGATTCAGAGTCATCCCTGTTTGACCCTCCTGCTTTGATACAGTGCGCGAGTCTGTAATATCACGCAAGGGAATTTCATTTGCTGATCCACAAAAATCTAAGTGAGATTAAACTGTCCATAGCAATTCATTCTGACAACTGTTTTGTTTTCTCTCCTCCACAGTAACAGCACGTTTACTGAATTGTGTGGTAACTTCTGAGCAACCAGTTCTCCAGTCACAATAACAGCTTTATTATATTAGCACTCACCCCATATACTCTGAGTAAGCTAGCACTCTAGCTTGGCCTTTAAATGTGCTACTTCTTACATGTAGCTATATTTAATATAGCCTAATTATGTATCATATAAGTAGTATGTGAAAGGGGTTGCCCCATAAAGTGTCATCACCCAACTGCAGTTCCCCTCGGCTCTACTGAGTGTTTTAAAGTCTTTCAGCTGGTTGTTTTGGTTTGTATAACTGAAACTGTTGTGGTTCACTCTTACCCAGTTAGCTAGCTAGCTAGCTGATGATCATAGTGGAGCAGTTGGTCGCTAGCTCCATTTCCGGTCACATAGGTAACCGTCAATTAACCGTGCAATGTTTGAAAACCCCAAAAAGCTGTTGTACTTACCGCAATTGTGAGGGCATTTTCCTAAATCATCAAAGACTTTTCTAACCATGGAAACATATTACGCTTAGTCCGCTGCACGATAAAAAAAAAACAACCGTTTCACGTTTCTCAAGTTGCGTGACTCAGTCGCCTATCCCGGTCGCCGGCTGGCCGCCATCTTTGTTTTGATTGGCAATCAGTGGCGCAAATTGGGTAATGGGTTGAAATGATTTCCGTCATTCAGTGGGCGTGTTTTATTTTTGTATTTTTAGGAATTCTGGAAATAAACTATTTCACAGTTGTAAACGTAAACATTGTGTCGCAGTTTGTTTTCCTGTTGCAGTGCATGTGAATGACATGATGAATTGCAATTCCGCTGAAATGGTCTTACATCATACACTCAGCTCGAGAGACTCATGACTCCAAATAAAAGTTAGTTTGCACCGTATCTGAATGACGTGTTAATGGTTAATAGTTAACCATTGCATTACCTTTCTTTTGCTTGAGCAACACCTTTGGTTAAATTTAATTTAGCAACTGTATTAACAAATACTTGCAACCGGAAGTACACAAGTGCCAATTTAGAATGTTTATGTTGTCAATTTTTAAATGTCTAAAGGCAACTTTTTGCTAATAAGATTGCTATATGTCAGTGATTTGATCATAGCTTGTTTCTTCTTCCCCCATGTGGCTAAAATCAGTTATTGCAAGTTTTTTCGATGTAGCCTATGATACAAATGTAGATTTCTACTTCCATCTGCTTAACCTGGTAGAGGCTCTTTTCCCCTTTTTTTAAAATCTTGTGCTTAATTGCTTTGGGAATAATACAGTATACCCATAACAATCACTGGATATAATGCATATTTATAGTGGAAAACATGTTAACAAAGATCAAATCCTTTATCATGCACAATAAAAGACTCAATGGACTCCTTTTGCTAATTATGCCTCCTTGCATTCCTGTAACCTTTTCATGAACCTGAAAGTTGATCAGATTTTAATTTTCATCATAGGCTCACCCTGCGGACCACACCTCCTGACCTCCGAGTCCCATAGCTCTGTCTCTCGTGTGCTCTCCTTTACCTCCCACCCATCCATTCCACCCAATATTATCTTACCATCAATTGAGTTTAGAAGGGCGTGCTTTGGCACGGAGAGGAAAAACATGACGTACTTGGCAGCTGTAAGTACGCTGAGGGGGAAGCCACCCCACAATAAAAACAACCAGCTGAGTTTTGCTCATAATCCCAGATTCCACTGCGCATACACTACTCTTGGCTCGATGGAGGAATAGAGGGGTGGAGAAACTAAAGAGCTGGATGAGGTGAAGGATGGGAGGGGAGCCGGCTGGAGCTGGGGGGCTTGTGTGACATCGAAGAAAAGCTGTGGAAGAGAAGATTTGGAGTGATATACTGTAGACGTACAGGGGCGGATGGGTGGAAAATATAAAGGGTCAGTTCATCCAAATTACGAATAAAACATGTTTATTCACTTACTTCTGGTATCTGGACAGTTAAATAGCATTGCTTTTATGTTTTTAATGCTCTGCCACAATCCCCACTATTGAGCTTAATGGAGTTTTCATAGTAAGTAGTAAAATATCCACAACAAGGTCTCTCCATAAGTGTTTTGTTGTAAACAGAGAAAGAGATGTTGCTTTTTCCAGCTCAAAGTTAATTCCATTAAATCTCCATTGTATTGGGGCATTGGCGGAAAACCCAGAGATGTATAACTCACAAACCTGGGCAAATAAAACCATCTGCATGGCAAGACAATAGAGATAAGTGAGAAAATGTAGGTTTTTTTGTGTGTAATTTGAGTGAACCAACTAATTTAAGAGGCGGGAGAGCGTGAGGAATTAGTGAATGTGGACCAGACAAAAGAGACTCAATATTCTCAAATGGGTGGAGTCTGTTTTCTTTAATCTAGACACTGATGATCTTGTTTTTCACTTCTCAGAGTTCATGGTCACACATGTTGAAAATAACAGAGATGTCTGTGTGTATAAATACAGCAATGTTCACGTCCACTGGGATTTACACCTTTTATATTTGTACCATGCAGCAGTTGGCCATGTCTCATATTTTAGATGACCGCATTTAATCCAATTTATTTATGTCTTTTAATATGGGCCTTTTATTATGGCTCTGCGGTTGTGGCATATTGTGACAACAGGACTGTTTCCGCAGCACTGCTCAATGGCCTGTAGGACATATTTTCCTTGTAGGGTGTGGGAGGGGACAGGGCAGACATGGGGCTTGATCTTGTGATGAAAGAAGGGGCGTGAGTGGAGGGGAAATAAACTAGTCACGCTGTCTCATGCTTTGAGATGGTGACAGAAAATGTATTGAAAATACGTATATGAACACAATGATGGATGGTGTGTGGACTCTGGACTGACGTGGTGCTCATGAACATGTCCTGTGCATTTTAGAGAAGACAGCTGGTGGATGTTTTCACTGCCCCACCCAAACTGTGAAAGACAAAACAGTGTGGAGTGATGTCATTACTACTGCTAATGCAAACCAGCTGTGTGAACTTATGGGCTGTACGGGATTTGAATTCAGCGTGTGTTAGTTAGAGCAGTCATTCCCAAAAGACTGGGTCGGGACCCACAGGAAGGTCGCAGGAGTATTTTTTAAGGTCGCCAAATAAATAAGCAGAATTTCTTCCCGTCTTTTGTTTAATATTCATATCTGCTGTACACCTTTGAGCCACACGAGGGAGCCTGAATGTTTGTGTTGTTCTGATAAGTGAAGCATACTTATAACATTGAATCTAATATTAAAGGCTATCATACATCCTGTTTGTTTTACTGAGAGGACAAAAACAAGTCTGCTTACTTTGCCTAAATGCTTCTATTTGGTATCAATTATTAAGTAGTAAACATGTGTATATGTTTTCAAAAACACATGTATAAAACAAAGTTGTGATTTATTAAATGTATATTCCTTCAAAATGGCGGGTTTAATATATTCGATGCTTCCTCATCCTCTAATAATGGCAGTAAAAACGATCAAGAATGTTCATTTATGCACAAATTTGTTCTTCTCACAAAGACCTGTTGTGAATTGGCTCATGTGGTTTGTCATTTTTTTAAAAAGTGGGTCCCAGAATAAACAGTTTGCGAAACCCTGAGCTTGAGGACAGATGTGGGTGCACGTGTGTCTCAGTACATGTGCACATGTTTCTGTAGTTTAAAAAAAACATCGCTTTTTCCACTCACACTTTTTCAATAAAATGAGGCTGAAAACATGACAATTCTTAAAAAGTTATTCACCTTTTGCTTTTTATTTTCTTCATGTTTCAATCAAATTTAAACTACAGGGTGCTAGTAAAATGAAACAGTCACATTGGAATGTTAGCAATGAAAAGATACAAAATGGATTGAAAGGAGAAATCAATGCGAGACGTTCCATTTATTATTATCAGAATGTTTTTCCTTAGTCCACTTCAACTACAAAATATTGCAGTTTCCTTCAGTATTTGATCTCCGGTATGTCAGTAAAAGCTGCATTCACAGGACAAACAAACAGATTTTGGCTGCTAGATGTTTCCCTCTAACAGCCCGTGGACATATTTCTTTGAGTTATATGACCTGGATCAAATGTAATAAAGGTGCCACAGAAGTACATATTTTAGCACAACATAAGATATGAAATGAAGTTCTTTGGCACACAGAAGAAACATAACGTGTGTTCACAAAATAAAAAAACAAGACATCATACTATACACACTGCTCAATAGAATACTGATAGTAAAAAGAGCATACACAGTATATTGAAAAGAGAATAACACTACAAATGGATGGGCAGAGTTGACAGTACGAGGCTCTGCATCTGAGACCTTCATGAGTCTGTTGGTCAGTCTCATGATGTAAAGAGGCTTGTTGGCTTTGTGATTGATTTCACCACAGTCTGCAGTGATAGATGGGAGAATTCCTTGTGGCTCAAGAAAATAATGCGATTCAAACTTCAATACTTCTTTCTTCTCACCACGGTAATCTCGGTGAGCCATCGCTTTTACAAAATTGTACACTTTTCATGATGGCTAATGTCACATTCAGACTCATCATTCACTCGCATACTTTTCATCAACCATCACGTTCATACAAACACAGGGTTCCCACACTTATTTCAGGACATTTTCATTGACAATTTGGTTTGGCAGACACTGCTATGTTCCTTTCTGTGGTAGTCTAGTCAATGACTATAACTTATCAATGAAATCATCTTTTTTTATGCTTAGAAATAACGACTAATGGATTCAAAGTTAAAGTCGAGTCACTAGGATTACTAACTGCCAATGACTCTTATCTGTTAATCACATAATATACCTAAGTCCATTTACTAGTAATATAAAGTGGAGTCGCTAACGAGGCTAATCACTCCCACTGTAAGCTACCGCTACAAAAGTTGTCATGTCGTGGTCCATTTTACACTAACAATGAAACACTGCGGTTGAAGAGAAAATTCATGCCAAGTAAAAAAAGTACCATTTGCCAGCATTTAGTCAGAGTATTGTGCTTCCATTTATTGTTTAGACCTCGGCTTCTCATTCATTATTATATAACTCTCTCAACAATGCCCAACACACATTTGAAACCATTGCTCCTAGCCAGAGTTGAATCACAAACAAAACAAGCTAGCAAGCACGTCAACTTTAACAACTAATGCTAACCCATTTAACATTATTTAATCGTTCATGTAATGTCATCCAACCTGCATGTGCTACCACGTGTTGTGACTTGGGGGCGTGTTCACAGCGTTTCCGCAACATTACCAAAATACTCTTCTACCATTTGAATTAATATGATCCTGAACATAACTTAGCCCTCTCAGACGACAATGCTATCCGTCTTGGGGGGTTGAGATAGATAGCTTTGTAGTTTAGTCTCAGCTAACGCGTGGGAACCCTGATACAGTAAGCAAAGGGACGCTTAGATGCATGTATGGATATACATACAGTCCAGGCACAGTACAGATGCAAGTAAACACTAACACAGTCATGCAAGATTTAAAAGCAGGACATGCATTCTCACACCTCCACAATCAATGACTCAATCAGACAAAGAAGATCAGAGCCCAATGTATTTTCTCTCTGAGCTAGTAAACAGATTTCAAGGCAGTTTGATTTATTTCCTCTCTGTCTGTCATGGCTATACAATAAACTAAGGAACAATTTCATTGATGCTGTATTTACTAGCGGAGGGTTGGAGCTTTATACTTGACGACATGCAGAGACCCTGCTTTGTGTTGACAGCACATGGCTGGGGACTCTAGAGGTTGCAGGCATCATGGGAACCAGTGCTGACTAATGCTCAAATACACTCTCTTCCCACCCTGAACTGCCCATCTCCTGTCTCTCGCCTCCAACCTGACTGCCGTCAACAACCCAGGGACTGAGCCTTCGTCATCGTCAACCTCATTCGTCACCGCCATCATCGTCAGACTGGTTTATTGAGGCACACGGCCAAAAGAGAGGGAGGAAAGGGGACCACAACAAGAGGAGTGTTGATGTAGTAAATTGTTCTAGTCCCTGATGTCCACTTTAAAGTGGGCTCACTGTGGTTGGGCAAGAGAGGATTCAGAAAGGGGGGCGAGTTTGCATAGGCATGTGTGTGTGTGTGTGTGTGGATGGTTGTTGGTTGTTGGTTGTTGGTTGAATGGTGTTTTTGGGGGTCATTCCTGGGCTACAATTATTTGTAGACTATTTCACAGCTCGGTGTCCGCTGTCTTGGTGGTGGAGTGGCCGTTGGTGGGAGGTGGAGGCTGGGTCTTGTCTGCCTCCGGGGACTCTCCATTTGCACTGGGTTTCTCCGGGGTTTCCGGAGGGGGGTTTAGGGGGGCCACAGATACAAGAGTGTTCCCCTGGTTCTCCTGATCTGCTGGATAGGCCTCCTCCGCCTGCAAACACAGCACAAATTAACTCATCATGGAAAGGATAGATAGAGAATGTCAACAACACATGGGAGTCAGGACACGTATTGCTCGCAGAGAAACTGAACTGTGAAGCAGCTGTGCCCCTCTATTTTTTATAAATGTGTACATTGAAGATGCGCATTAAAGTCTTCATCACTAACATAGCAGCCATGCTGGCGATTCCCCTTTTGCCCATGCATTGTTTCAGTATATTAACAGGATCAACAGCTTCCCTTTGTGCTGTGTTGTATAGGTCCTTGGATCAAATATTGTCATGGGTTTAAAAATTGAAGCATTTGATTTGATGACACAGTTCTGTCAAGCGCTTAAAGACACGCATGTACACAGCTGCATCCACTAACCCACACACCCTTCCACTATTACTTATAAACACACACAAACACATTCTCTGATGTGGTCTCTATCATGTGATATTGCGAGTCGCACAGAGAAACAGCTGTGTCTGGCTAGTAGATGAAACGGTGAGCTCTGCAGATGAATAAGGCAGCAGAGAACAGGGCGTGGGTCTTTGGATAACGCACACTCTTTCTCTGCGTATTCTCTGTGATAACTGGCCAGCAACATCCCCTTAATTAAAACATTGGCAGCAATTGATTCCAAAGGAAGGAAAGAGTGCTGTTTTGATTTTAGGTGTAGTAAAACATGAACCTTGTCTGAGAAAACCTATGCATAGAGTTACTGGATCTATAATGAGGGGGTGTGATTGCAGAAACCTGCAAAACACACGGTGGAAAAAAAAAGTACATACATCTGATAAAACACCCATCAGGTCAATATTTAAAGTCCCTCAGATCAGTGTTAAAAATTATGTAAGAATACAATTTTTCAGGTTAACAAATTTGATTAGTTGCAAACATAATCAAACAAGCATTATGCATGGTCTGCAGTGGAAAAGGCAAAATATTTTGAATTAATCGGCTCTATAGCCTGAATGATGCACCACAACTCCCGTAGAGCCAACATGAACACGTAAACTAGGAAGTAGGTCAATGAGGTCCACAGTGGCAACATGTAGTACAGAGCAGGATATTGTAGCTCCAGGAAAATGTGCTCACCAGCCTCACTCCCTTGGTGTCAGTCCTGCGTTGGCATTTGAAGTAACCTATAGTGATTGCAAGGGCAGCAAGCAGACCAGTGACAAGTATTCCCACAAAGACAGAGGAACCTGATGAAGTCGGGGTTTCGGTCTTTGTCACACCCAGCTGCAAACAAGTTGAAGACATAATGTTGTGGTCAAAAGCAGTACATGTCCAACGTTATTGATCATTTCCTGTTTGTATAAAATGGGTTTTTTTTGCATACAATCTGCAAATACTATGTCAAATGGTATTTTGTACATACTGTTTAAACTTAGAACGTGCTGTAGTATGGATTTCAGACATGGGAGAATGACTTGTGGGTTTCCTGGTTATTTCATCTCCACACCATCATATTCAAGCTGGTAGCATCTAATGCTCTCTTACCTTGTCTTTCAGATGTACACTATTGAGTGCTTCAGCCAAAATACCCAAGGGAGCTGCAGGGACAGTGGATATTAGAAATACATTACATTACATTACATTACAGTCATTTAGCAGACGCTTTTATCCAAAGCGACTTACAATAAATACATCAGTACTTAATTAATCAGGTCTAGTATTTTCTGCAACACAACAACACAAGAATGTATTATTACCCTAAATGTCACATGAAATAAACTGTGTGTGTGTGTGTGTGTGTGTGTGTGTGTGTGTGCATTAATGGATGCCATCAATACCCACCATCATCACTGGCCACCAGCAACGTCTTGTCGTTTTGGAAGATTTTTAGATTACAGTTTTCCTTGTGGCACCAGTCTGCAGGGTTCTCCTGAAGAATGTTTTTAGTTGTTTTCTATAAGAGAAGATATACATGTTGAAGGGAAATGTACTATACATACTTGTGCTAAACTTAACCTGAACATATTTTTTGCAGCGCATTT
Source organism: Cebidichthys violaceus (assembly GCF_023349555.1). Lineage (NCBI taxonomy): Eukaryota > Metazoa > Chordata > Actinopteri > Perciformes > Stichaeidae > Cebidichthys > Cebidichthys violaceus. The sequence continues at coordinate 2,094,925 of NW_027176816.1, forward strand.
TGTGAAATCATGTTTCTTCAAGTGCATCAAATAATGAACATTTTTCTCATGTATATTTTGAAAAACAAGATTTCTCTGATTGGGGCAAATTAAGCATGAACTTAACTCAAAACTAGTCAATGCCTGAACACTCTTTTACATTCTCAGTGCACAGCTTACACAGAGTACAGAGATTTGATCTCTTTTGGGTGATCATTGGGGCCAACAATCCAGTGTGTGTTCCTGAATTTCCCCGTTGACCATCAGCGCACATCGGCCTTTGTGTGAGTAATGGAGAGACAAAATTCAGTTGGATGGAAAACTGACCACACCTTCTTTTTCCCCACCTTAACCCCAAACTATGATATCACCTCATTGCGCAACTTTAGGCTCTGCGACTTGGGAACACTCTTCATTTTCTGTAATGTGATCCAGACAGCTCTCAGCGCTCCCAGAAGAACACTGTGAGTAAACCCTGCATCCTCAGCTAGTTGGGAGTGGGCCCACAGCTGGACTCTGTTGAAACACCCAAATCTTTGAGGCAGGGAGGAAGGAACTCCGGAGGGCTGAATGTCAGCGTCATGGAATGAAAGCTACTCTCTTCTCCATCTGTGTTTGTCACTTGTGACCCATCACATGTTGCTCTTAGGAATCCTACATTGCCTCATACCCTGCTTCGCTTGACCTTACGTGGCTTCCTCCAGTTACAATTGATTTGAATGAAACTAAAGATTTCATTTGAAACTGAAACTGTTTAGAAGGAGAACAGTGTTTTTTTATTTTGTTGTATTAAACACTTTTATAGCGGGTCATGGCTTTGGGATTTACAGAGGTTTAAAAAAAGACCTCTCTCATTTTCCATTACGTCAGAGTATTGCTGCTTTATTAAATTTGTTCAACTAATACATGCTGTTCCTTTATCATGCCATTTACTGCCTGAAGAGAATAACCTTGTTTTTCTCCCTATGTGCATTTTGAACTAATCATCAGCTGGCTAAGGCTTCTGGCACTGTAGTCCATGTTTAGTTTCAGGTTGAGTTGGACAGATGACTTCTGCAGATGGCCTCGGCTCTGTGGATGACACAGTAATGCACCAAATAGAGGCTCTGTAAAGTATGCGGACTGGGATCTGACCTGCTGCTTCGGCTCTGTGCACCTGGACTGACATACTGTACAACGCAACAATGACTTGTATTTGAACATCATGTGTTTAATGTACTTTGAGGAATTATCTAACAACTGTGCACATAATTTATGCCTTTACACACCTAGGGAGCGACAAATAAAGGAAAATGCAAAATTGAATCTTTCGCATCCAAACTATTCCTACCAGCAGTGATGCAAATTGGCAACAGTTCAATACTTCAAATAGATTTGCACCAACTCATTCTTCAGAAATAAAATATTTATTTCACATCATTCTGTATTTCATTGAGCTTCTTTTTAGCAAAATGCTCTGAGTAAATTTTAGTTCCCTCTGATAAAACGTTTTTCTGTGTATATGTCTGGGGCTTTTATTGTGAAAGGTAAGAAAGGAGGTAGTGTCTCTGGTTGGCTCAAGGCGGTGACCTCCCGTTCTGCCGAGTGTCTTAAAAGCTGCATTTTCTCTACTGGCCAGCAGGGGGCGACTCCTCCGATTGCCAAAAGAAGTCAGATTGTATGGAAGTCTATGAGAGAATGACTCTATTTCTCACTTGATTTATTACCTCAGTAAACATTGTAAACATGAGTTTATGTTCTCAATCGCTAGTTTCAAGTCTTCTTCAATACAGCATGATGTAAATTATGCTTCAATTTAGAGTAAAATAGATCATAAAGCGGAGGATGCTTTAGGGCGAGCTTACTGTGATTGACAGGTCTCTGCCGCTACCAGAGCCGTATATGCCGTCTCTATGTCACTCCTCTGCATTCCAAATATGGCAACTTCCTTTCACCGGTTGCAAAAAGTCAATATGGCGACGGCCGTAATCCAAGATGTCGACAGCCAAATCGCCTAACTCAAAGCTTCATAACAGCAGTTAACCAATGTGCTGTCACAATGACTGTGTCCATATTCTATGGTTTGCTCACAACCCTTGGGCGACACTACCATAGAGAGGTGAAGTGTACGTTTTGATGTGACGACCGTTCCGCAGACTTGAGGGGTTGATGCCTTTAATTGAGCTTCGAAAGTTCAGAAAAATCTTCCTTGTTCTGTAAAAAAAAAAACGCTTTTTCGCCACATGACAACAGTTAAAAAAAAAAAATATTGACGTGTGAATTAATCGCATACAAAAAAAAAAGCCTTTAGGAGTTAACAGTAAAATGAAAAACTATAATTATATACTAATATGACTCCAAATATTTGCTAAAGTTTGGAGTATTTTGTACGGGCAAGACAATAGATGCCTCCCTCATTCCTGATGTAAAAAAAAATAGAAAGCACCTCTATGTGTAGGCTTTCAGTAATATGAAAAACTGGAAGCCACACCCTTGCTATTCCCCCTTTCTTCTTAAGGACCCCAGAGCAAGAGAGGAAACATTAGCCTCCCTCTTTATTTGTCTCCCGCCAGGAGCACAGTCTCAAGATTTACAACGCCTGAGGAATGTCTGCGAAAAGATCTGCCTTTATCAGGGCCATATTTTCAACTGTAACTCTTTAAAACACGTCCATCTTCTTCCTCTAAGCGGAGTAAGCTACTTCCTCTGGAGCCATTGTGAAAGGAGGCCAGATAAGGTTTTGGTAAAAGGCACGTGTCACTTGAAGGTAAACACGCTCAGCTCTCTCCTCTCGTTTCACTGTGGTCCTAAATGTCGCATTCCAAAATCTCAGCTGCTGGTAGTTTGATTCTGGAGGGCTGTTGTTGTTGCGAGTTAAATGAAGGTGGTGGTAGGATGTAGCTCTGGTGGTGGTGGGAATATTCTACTTCTACAGTCACATTGTGATAAAAGAGGTAAACCCATACTCACACAATCAGCTGTTGACACCTCAACCTTGACGGCATTACTTTCTAGAATGTCCTCATGTCCAACACACATCACATCGGGCTGTGGAGAGAGTGAGCCAAGTCAGAGAGGCACATCAGGAGGAGACGCACGATCGCAACCCCAACACCAGTCATCCTATGTAATCAAATCTTCCTCCAAAAGAAATAGATGTTGTGTGACAAAGTCAAAAAGGTGGAGAAGCACCATCTGAACATGGTACAGGCAGGTACTCACCACCACTGTTCTAACAAAGTTGGAGACTTCTGGGATCACGTTGGCTTTGGCAATGGGGGCAGCAGTGGTGCCTGTGGTGCCTGAGGTGTCTTCATCCTCGACGATTACAATCTTTGTTGACAATGCAGTATCTTGAGGAGCAGCGGAAGCAGCGGATTCTCCACCGACAGCAGCGGTCGGAGTAGCACCTATATCTTGGGCAGCAGTGGCCTGTGTCGCTAAAGAACAGAATCCAAGGACAATGCTACGTTATACACAGGCTCATACCGGATGTGTCAAGGACACGTGTCGTCAAGCGACGTAACTCGACAAAAACCTGAACTCCGGAATAACTTCTCAAAAATCCCATTGAAATTTCAAGTATCGTTGCAGGTTTATCAGCCTACCTCCAGGGTCTCCAGGTGAAGCAGGTGCATCTGTTGCTGGATCATCTTGACACATCACCCCATCTGAAGGGAAGGGAAAGCAAGAGACACAGAGAGAGAGAGAGAGAGAGAGAGAGAGAGAGAGAGAGAGAGAGAGACAGCAACTTAAACACTTTCAATCAAAAAGAGACAACCGATTTCTGGTATAAATCCGAGGTTAGCAAGGACTACAGCAATGTAGTCCATTTCATCCGACACATCATTTCTAAACACTCCCCTCAGCCTGGAAGGAAACCAATGTGGTGTGTTAATAGTCTAACATCCAACCAAAGACTATTCTACAATCACAGGAACAGGAAAAATGTGTTTGGTGCACAACTGCCATTATTTAGCTAGTTACCGATTATATAAATGAGGTGAATTTATATGTTTCGCAATCCAATAAACATGACTGACTTTGACACACTCTGGAATAAGTTCCAAGCTCCTTGTGGAAATATTTGCACCCCGAACAAAAGGTAGTGTTGCATAATCATTATTATTTTTTATTCACAGCTGGCGAGTGGCCACCATGATCGTATATGTACAGCACTGTGTATGGACCGGGCTCTGTAATATACGGTTCCCTCCTGCAGTGCGTTTTATCGTATTCAGACAAATAGTATCTATGGAATGCTGTTAAAGCCAAACAGTTAAGTATTAAGAGTCGGCTGCAGTAGGAATGCTTACTTCTCTTTTATGATGAAGTTGCCCCTCCAGTTTCTCAGAAAGAATAAATCATTGTATTAAATGGTTTACTTGCTACATTACATGAACCGATTCTGCGCACAAGATGCACATAAATGCTTGTGATGCACATGGAAAGACGCACACATACGCACCAATCAACTCCCTTTAAACTGTCACACGCTGAAACTCTGCACTGTGTTCAGTAACTCTCCACCACTGTGGACAGAAACGGAACCAGACAGCTGTGTGAGAAATCCCCGCAGCATCGACACGAAGCCTTAGGACCTCCAGTCTCAACACAAACACAGGGAAACACACACACAGCTGGCGAGTCTCGGTGTGTCTCTCCAGAGAGTTTTTTAAAATGGGCTCAGAGAGCACAAGGCCAAGGCTGCAGACGATGTAACCTCTGGGCTCAGTTCTGATCTTCACTACTGGGCTACATCAAGTTGGATTTTCTGCGCCAGCTGTCCTCCTTGAAGCTTTCAGTCTGGGTGTTCCAGTCTTTGACGCGGTGTGTGGTGTGTGGTGTGTAGCCATGCCAGATGCAAAGAGCTAAATCATAGGTTAAAGAGAGAATGATGCTGAGTGGCAGTTCAAATGCAGCTTTTTTTTTTTTTTTTGCCTGTGGTTGGACAACTCAACTGCGATTAAAAGGCAGCACAAAGGCAGATATATCACTAACAAATGTAGTATGGTGGATGCTTCAAGTGCCTTACAGCAACACGCCCGCTGACACATTTAGCACACGAAACCCGCAGGCAAGTTTTTGGCTCTCGTCTACGAAGAATTACAAGACCGCGATGGTTATTGTTGACATGCTGCAGGAATGTGCTGCAGCTAATGAGTTGCTGGTCTGTAAGCTGACCCACTGTACTTCAAGGGAACATAAGCAGCTCCTAAACTTAGCTACATTCTACACACATTATATATCAGGTGCATAAATAAATCAAGCCTAATCCCTTGGAAGATTGTCAAGAATTTGACAAATGACTGTCATAGATTATACATGGAGAAATGGAATATTATGTGTCCTTACCAGGAGGGTCTCGTGAATTTTACGTTAAGCAAGCAAGATTTTTGTTCAGTAAGGAGAGAGGAATGAAGGTAAGATGTTTTATTTAATACTTTTCATCATGCATACATTGGTATTAATGGTACTTTGCATCATGCATAAATGGCACCATTGAAAAAAATTCCGAGGGGGGGGAAGAGATGCTCCCGGACCTTCCTAAGAGACTTCGACTACATCGTTATTGTATAATTTGCACTCTGTTGATCACTTATTTAACAAAGCTGTATTTGAACATTATCATGTACAGCTTGTATTCCAGGACATAGTCCACTCTATAAATAAATCATATCTACGAGGCTGAGACAGAAACAAACACGTAAACGCATTCTGTAGCACTCGGAGCTGCGGTTGGACCGATGCAAACGCGAAGGACAGTGATGAGATAAGTGCAGACGGGAGTGTTCCCGGGTTTAGCTCTGTGTCAGGTGGTGGACCATATATTTCCACGGCAGTCAGACTAGCGAGGACCCGGGGGAGAGCAGGGGAGAGAAATGATAAGATGGAGGGGGAGACTGTGTCTCATCATCACTTTATATAATGAAGTTGTTTTGAAAGCTACGTTTTTTTTTTTACATTAGGTTCTGTTTCCTGCCAGACAAACTCCTTCCAACCCTCCTCCTCCTCCTCACTGGGGGGAAAAAGCCCTTCAAATCCCCCTTCGACACTCACAGACACACCCACACAAGTTCATGAACACACATCTGCAATCACACAGCTGGAGGAAGTGCACAGTGCATAGCATTCTGTGGAGGGAGTGTAGACATCAGTCTAAAATGCTGATATTAGCATGGTGACCCTCCTGTTATGTTTTCAGTTCCAAAATGACTGAGTATGAATCCATAATAATCCATTTATTATCACCTAATAAGTTCTCGTGAACATTATACGTTTTGGACTTCTATTTGCTATTTATTGGCTTATAGGGGTTATTTATTCGATTAGTAAAGAAAGGACTTAAGCACTGGTTGTCTCTTGGTCTGCATCATATTCTGTGACGTCTTCATTAATGACTTCCTCCTCTGATACATCTTCCCTGTCAGTTCGGTGGCCTCTCTTCTCATCCCCAGTGTCAGGATGTGAAGAGCTTCACATGCAGTCCATTGTGTTGCCACAGCATGAGTGCTGTAGGAATGAGTCCCAAAAAACTGGGAATGAGTTTTCATTTTTGCACTTTCGGATCCCTCGTCTCAAAGTCGATGGGTTTTTGAATGCATTTTTGGTTAGATGCTTGAAATAAGGTCTGCGGTAAACACAAGCTTCAGATATTTTAACGTTTAGTTCTATGATATATGTCAGTGAATTTTGAAGCTTTTTAGTGTCTTTAAAAAGTGGCAAAAGGAGACACTTAAATGTCATTATGTCTAGTTCGCCTTTACAGTCTCATCATGTATACTCACTTATGTGACTGAGGTTTAATTCGTTTACAGCCTAATGTTGAAGTTTTGCTTCATAAAAAAAAGAAAAATCATAAAAACGGTGTAGATAAGAGTATTTTGCTGAACAAAACGTTTAAGTATCAGAAACGAGGGAACCAGCGACACGTTAACTTCCGGGTTTGGTCAACAACAAGTCGTCCCTGCATCCCTCTATTGTGAGAAAGGCCCTCAAAGAAAGCTACCATAGCTGTGAAAACAAGTTCTATATATCATTGAAACAATGTTGCCATTGTTTGGTTAGAACGCCAACAGGTCAGGCGCCCGTGGGGAAAGATTCTATAGAGCGGTGCAGCGATGATGTATTTTTGTAGGTCGGCCCTGGAAGATAGCATCGCAATAATTCCCTTGACAAAAAGGCAAATGGATTTTGTGCACTTTAGATATAGGGAAAGTATATTTTGAATAGTGCTATCTGGTCCCATGCGCAGTCACTCACCGTGTCCCTGAATCTCTCATTTGTCACGGCCTTTTCCATTTTCTCCCTGATGCGTCGCTGCCATTGTGACTGCCACTTTTCTATACTCTTCCTGCCCAGATTTAGGGTGGGGGAAGAGCGAGGGAAGAGCAGCGGAAACAAAAACGTAGTCACACCTGATTACACGGGTGCAGTCAGTGTATGAGCAGGGGACGGCAGCTGCAGTCTCCCTAGGGAGCGCCTTCCCTCCTTTGCGTATGCGCTGTACTGTCAGAGAGCTGTGAAGTGTCTGACATCATCGGTAAGTAGGGGGGGGGGGAGCTTCAGCTCTAAATCTTGCATTTGACCTCCACCCAGACCACAGAGACAACATAGCTGTCACTATGTGCCACACCCTCCTCTCCTTTACCTCCCCTTGACCGCTGTATCCAGATGTCCACAAAGGACCCTGAAATCTCCCCTCACTCCTTTCTTTTCATTCCCGACTAGGAGAAATACCACTTCAGCTTAACTTGGGAATTCTTTCAGTCTCACAGACGCTCAAGGGAATTCTGGGACTAAGAAATGCAAAGAGAAGGCAACCAAGATGGAGTAACGAGCCGTAGACTAATTACTTGTATTATCGGTTGAATTTCAATTAATTGTTTAGTCAATAAAATACCCAGAAACCTGTGTAACAGCGTGTAAGTTTTAGGACTCATTCCGCTGACTCCTCCCTTTCCAAGACTGTCAATTAAAACATAGAAATTAATATTATATTCCACTTCAGCAAATAGATCCTCTGAAATGCTACACTCTGGCCCTTTGAAATAAAAACAATAAAGAAGAAGAAAGAGCAAATCCTCACATTTCAGCAACAGATGAGCCACGATCATTTGTCGGCCTACTGGCTACAATAACAGCTCCTGCAATCATAGTAAAACTATCCTTCAGGTATTAATAATGTTGTCTCACAGCACACCACAAATAACACAATTTCAAACTCCTCAGGCTGTGCAATAAAATAAAAAAGCATACCACTAAGCGTAGCCATGAAAAACACACAAAGTCCACTTTACTACTACTTTCTACAGTAACAATCCAAAAGACAAAGTAGCGCAGGAACACACGGGTCGTGCCCCCGAACGTGAGAACTATTTTTCTTTCCGCACAGACGGGTGGCAAAAGTTGACTTTTCCGCCCTGCCGACGCCCCTGGTGTTTTTAAACAAAATACAAGATAGATTTGAAAAAAAAAAAAAAAAAAATGAAAAGGAATGAACAACAGCTTTGGAATGTTATCCATGCACATCCTAGGACAGGATGTGGCTGTCACAGCACACGGCGTGCAGTGACCTCTTCGAACTGCATAGGTGAACATGCTGAGGGTTACAGATAACACTCCTGGAGTGGGATTACACTTACACACACACACACACACACACACACACACACACACACACACACACACACACACACACACACACACACACACAATAACTGTTATCATGGGGGTGTGGCACGGCGGTTGTCCTCTGCATTATAGTGGCTTGATGTGATAATTTACTGAAAATGTTACTCTAACTTCAACATTTGTCTTTCCTTCATGCGCACTTCTTCAGCGTTTGTAAAACCAAAGGCTGAGGAAACCCTAAGGAGGGATGAAAGCAAAGAATGAGAAGACAACATTATGATTGATAGCAGCTACCGACCGTTGTTTTGATTCAACCTCTAATTTACTCATTAAAATAGTTTCAGCAGTGCAGTGGAACTTAAAACCTGTTTCCAAAACAGTCCATCCAATTTTTTGTTAGCGGATTAGAAAGTGGAAACACCAGCTGCTCTCTCTACGCTGTGTCAGAACCAGCACTGGGGCTGCAACAGCAGATGTCCATGGACCGATTCCAGCTGCTGCTTTTACATGAGACCGTGTGTGGGAGGGGTTGTAAAAAGATATTGAAACCTATGGCCCTGAACAATCTGGCTTCGATATGATTGAAGCTAAGGAGCCAAAGCGGGAGAGGAAGATTGAGAAATAATAGCACGAAATGTGATCGCCTTCCAGATATAGCTAAACTCTGCAGTTCTGTTTTAAGTGCACAGAAACTCACTGTTTATACACATACAGAACGGATGAAAAAGGGCCAAACTCGGGAACCTTCAGCAAAAGAGCACGGTCTTGTGTTTTCAATTAGGAAGGATAAAGCGCGGCTTCAACGGCATACCTTTTACCGAACATTAATTATCAAGAGCAATTATTCCGGCAGTCAAAAGGCCTCAGCCAAGGCTCATTAAATGCTTTTATTCTCAGAGGTTAACAGTATACCCCTCCATAAATGCAGCCCTGACTGGTTAGCCAACATACACTACAGGAACAATAAGGAGTACCATTGCCCGGGGCAAGTAAAATGCCACTTCGGGTTAGTAAATCTACAAACTCATTTGCCCGATAAAAAAAAATAATTAAAAACATATTTTTTTTTGATGATGGAAGTGGCTAAGGAGTGAGCCATCTGGCTTCCTTCTCATCTCTGTTGAGAGCTTCACATGCACAGTATGCTAAATTATGAATCCTGCTTTGGCAAAGGCATGAGCTGCCCTACTCTGTCAATGATTTGCAAGTACTCATTGAGTGAGAGTGGTTGGGGGTGAGAATATCGGGGTTAGCCAATCAGAGGCAGAGTAAGGCGGGTCATGTCTTTGCTAGAGTAGGATTTGGAATATCGCACGCTGTACCGACCGAGCAGTGGTTAAGACAAAGTTTATGAACTGAAGCAGATTCATTTACTTAAGTAAAGATTAAACATGACAATTCACTTTGGTCTTTGTTGTGATTTGATAACCGCTTAAAAATGAACAGATTGCTGACTGGAGCAAGTGAAAAAAACACGTTAAACCCTGCACTGTGTGCTATAATTGCCCATAGCTTTATGCTGGTGTTTGGCATGACGTCGCCGTAAACTTTGGATGAATGTGAGGAGGAACACTGAGCAGTTGCTGAAGTTTTAGTTTTGCGCCGGCGTGAAAAGGCAGCGATGGCACAAGAGGCAGGGAGCGCTCACGGGATTCTCCTGTTGGATTTCACACAATAATAATCTTTGGGCTTGCTCATTAGCTGCACATATGGCCGATTGTTTTTGTGATCAGTGATATCTGGAACCTTGTCCCGCCAAAGGAGGAGAGGGGGAGAGCCCCCCCCCCCTTTTATGCTGGTAAAAACCAACAGCTGTAAAATTGCAGCAGGGTGCCATGGGAACAAGGAACAATAACCTCACCAGAAAACTGCAGTAATTGGAATAGGAAGATTTGAATGCTAACACAGCGTCTGCTTTTCATTAGAATTGCTTCACTGCGTAAATATTGTTGCTAGATGATCTACTTCTCCAAGTCAACTCCTTTTTTTTTTTTTTTGGATGATCATTTGTTAGCGGCGACCGTGGTTTTGTTTTCTTATCATTAATATGTTTTCTTTGGACAAGAGTTAGCTTTAAATGAAGATAATTCAGAGATGCCCTCCCCTCCCCTTGTTACGCTGATTGTCTGATGAGAGCTAGCAGACGAGGTAACAGAGCGGACACTGGCAGACAGGCAGTGTGTTTGTTTGAATATTTTAACGGTTTCGGGCTGTAGCCTGACCTGGCTCTCTCACATGTAGAAATCACTGAAGCAAATTGGCAGTTTGACAGAACACAGGCTCCAGGTTTCATTACTCCGCAAGCTCACGTGGCTCCATAACTCTGGGCCCAAGTGGACACACACCCTAGCCTGACATAAGACCGCTATCTGCCAAGGCTTATATAAAAAGTCCCACGCCCACCAGAAGATGACGTGAATCAAACTTCACCATCGCAACCATGGGACTGAAAGAATGCTGGTCAATAGCCGAGAGCCATGAGAAAGAGAGTGGCAATATTCTGCCCATGTTTACGTTGGCAGGGCGAAAGCTGCTGTCAGAGAAACAAAGTCTTGTGCATTTCTGCGCTGATTTTGACTCTCCGTAAAAAGCATGTGTTGTCTTTTTCAAGGTTTTAATCGAGACATTGTTTTTCTTATACATTTTTTCCCGGAATCCAGCAATCTGTGAGTTCTTGTGTCTCTTCATCCTTTGCATTCAATCATTTCAGTTTGTGCCATCTCGAATAAACTTGTCTCAGTGAAGGCCACTTAAGTGCGTGTTGCACAAAGTATATCTACAGAGCATTGGTGGCTTGTGCACAGACAAACACACACACACACACACACACAGAGGAAAACTCAGCTTGGCCTGCGGCACTGACTTCGCGGCAGAAACACTCATTGTAGATGACAACCTGAAATGAGCGAGACGCTATGTTTTTCCCCTTCTCCACAGCAGATGCTTGGGTTTTCCCCCTGAAATCTTGAGAGAGCGACAGCTTCAAACGCACTCCAAGAGGCGATGAATGACATCATCCAACATCGCAGTCCATGCCCGTTTCAGCGCTACATATTTGCACGCCTGCACAACTACTGAATGACAGCCATGGGAAATGGGAGCATAAACTAAAGCTGTTTGCCGGAGATTCTGGATGATTGGCCCGCTCATACAAGACAAGGATGTTTGCTCTGATTAACAAAGTCAAACACACACACTTATCAAGTGCATCAAACGCTCTTATCCTGTTTCTTTTGCTCCCCATCCTCCAGCCACTCATGCTCTTTTGCCTGAATCTGTGTTTCGAACCTTCAAATCCCTTCAAAAGTCTTTGACTCGGCCCAATGCTCGAAAATGTACTTTTCCCCCCCCCGAGTCGTACGATGAGTGGTAAGTCCAAGGTCTTTGTGAAATGAGTTCGCTGGATTCCAAATGTGAGACAAAGAGAGAAAAGCTAACAGTCAAGCTGTTCTCTGTTTTGCAGAGATGCTAGAGAGCCTGGTTAAGACTGACCTCAGATCAGCTGCCACACCCATTTCCCCCCCTTCTGGGGCTAATGAACTCACTCCCAAATCTGAAGCATCGTAGATCAAACCTCCCGATTCAAGACAATTCCTCACTGAGAACGAGACACAACTGTGCAGTGGAGCGCCTCTGCATGTGTCAGGATAGAGTGACTTGACAAAGAGTCTTCTTTGTGCACATCAGGACAGCCATAATGGAGCAAGAAACATTAAAATGGCTTTGTGTCTTTGAATGAATAATGACGCATATACCACTGCAGCCACATAGGGCTATACTGTGAGAAGAGTCAAAGAGGACACAGATTGCCTCTTGTGACTTGGCCACGCAAGTATGCAGACGATCGACACAACGACAGAACCGGCAGGATGTGGATCATAGTAATAATAATATATGCACTAAACCATTCTAAGTGAGAGGTTTTCCCTTTTTATTCCGAGCCCTCTGTGACCAATGGCTCTGAAAACTCGCACCGCATTGCCAGTTGGACACAAGTGTCAACAATGTAGCGAGCCTGTGTGATCGGTGGACTGCTGTTGGATGTGGTGAAGAATCGAGGATGGGTCAGCAGACTTGAGGCAACACCTCTGTGATATTCTTAAAGTAGAAATCAGAAGCTGTCTGCTAAAACCTAAAGCAGAGGCAAGACGTTTGGGCCAATGTAAAAACAAAATCCTAATCATACAGATAATAAGATAGCAGAATAGCTGTCCCCCCCCCCCCCCCCCCCCCCCCCAATTAACAACAAAATACACGCTTGATTATTAGTCGCGTCGAAAGACATTGTCCCTGTATTGTAGCTTTAATTTGTCGGCAGGGTGTGCCCAGAATAATTAGATTTCCATGTAAATCTAATTACCATCTGTTAAGCTGCTGATGCAGGCGGTATGTGGCGTTCCCTTTTATTGTGCAAACTACAAGCATGTTCCGCCATCTCATGATGTCTCTTTTCCCCCGTTAAAGTAAACCCTCGACTATTTTCATCAGTCTGGGACACTCCTCTGCTCAGGGTCACCCCAAAACACACCCCGCCCCTGTGTCCATAGATGGGTCCTAATGGCTCTGCAAGAACATTGGGCCAGAACTAGAACGAGTCCTGCATTACAACCAGCAGGGCAGCAACACCATCCAAGCCATACAGCACCCTGCGATTAGCGTCTGGCCTCAGCCTGATTTGGAGTGGGCTGCCCAGTGCGTCCACACATGATTGCACGCAAAGACACACACACACACACACACACACACACACACGCACACACACACACACACACACTTACAGTTTGCAGATCTGCAGGGAACACAAGTAAGGGAACTATTTTATTGCTCTCTGTGAATCCAGGTCTCATGCGGTCACTTTGTTATTCGTAGCACACTGCAGCTCACATTAAATATCGTTTTCCTCACTGGAGTCACAGTCAGGCATATGCAACAGATGAGACCAAACTGATCCTGTTTTTAACATTAAAAATACTTCTTTTTGTTGTTGTTGTTGTTGTGTGCTTTGGTTTTAATCCCTTTACACCCATTCAAACAGCTCCGCCCAGATGCACTGCAGGATGTAAAGCATAATTATTCTTAACTGCAACTTTCCACTCCTGAGCAGACCCCTTTGTGTCTGCAGCCACCCCGCCGCTAACCATGCCTCTTTGCATCTGCGTGCAACCTCATGGCAGAACACATCAAAGCAAACCCCCCCCCCTCTCCCCAACTAGCGTGTAAAAAGCCACTGTTGATGCACAGAAACTGCATGACGCAAAACAAGAATTTGACCCACTATAATGTTGGAGACAGCAAAAAAGTTGATATCCACAAATAATAATAAGACTCTGTGCGGATCGATAACTAATTAATATTAGAGCTGCAAAAGAACACGGTGTATAATCAACAATTATAAGAGTACTCACTGCTGAGCATTAGAGCACAGAGCACCAGAACTCCAGCCATCCTTCTCCAGGGGCCATTCATTCTCCACATGGACGCAGCCATCCTCTCTGGTCAGACTCAGCGCGGCCGGTGGGACTGTGTGAGAGTAAAAAAGTGTGGCGATTGATAATGGGAGAGTGTGTGTGTGAGGGCCGGGGGAGTCGGGAGTTTCCTGTGAGGTCTAAGTGAGCGGGACAGTCAGGCAGGATAAAGCCTGGCTTGTGTTCTGTTGCTCTTTATATGGCCCCACTCCTTTAGCCTCTCTCTCTCTCTCTCTCTCTCTCTCTCTCTCTCTCTCTCTCTTTCCACACCCCTTTTTCTAACTGCCTTCTGCTAACCCATTTCCCCCAATGCAACCGTCCCTACGTCCTCCCTTGTCCCTGTGTGTGTGTGTGTGTGTGTACGCGCACATGTACAGCAAGCACCAGAACCAGATGTTAGTGGGTGACATCCTGTTGAGCTTTATCTTTACTGCAGTTTTGTTTCCTGGGGAAAAATGTTGGGTAAATGCATGCTAGCGGTGTAACTGTTTTTCTTGCAATGCGGGGGCTGTGGTTGGACTTCAGGAAAAGCTCCAGGTGATGCTTTAGTAGACATGGTACAAACACAGGCTGTTTCCACTGGTTGGTCTATGAAAAGAAAGTACACTTGGGGACTAAGCACCACTGTGTGAACACAATTTTGAAATATCTACAACAGGCTTTAGCTTGACTTAAGACAGGATTCGTAGAAAAAAAAAATGCTTTAAAGAAGCTGAGCCTGTCCTTATTCTCGATTTTTGAAGATGCACCTGGTAAACAGGAAGCACTCCTCCTGCCGCCGACATGCTGTGTACATTGCTGAGAGGCCTGTAAAAGCACATGACGTCACACAGAAAACGGCCCCTGGTTTTTGTGCGTCCCTGGACAAATGACTAACAGCTTACAGTGCGTCATCCATTGAACCGCACACAGTACAGACATACATGCACACTTACATGTACAGCGCACATGCTTTTTAAGAATGCTGTAACACACACACACACACACACACACACACACACACACACACACACACACAGGCACACTGACATCATTACATCATTAATTGCACCACATCAGCAGAAAAGTGACGAACTGTTGAACCAATGTGCGGTGTGCTGTAGGGGTGTGATGTCGGGTGTTCACCGATCATGTTCACACAGAGATGGGCTGTTCCAGTGAATTCAGGCAGGCCACATCTGGAAGCACTGCACTGGGGTTTTGAGGACTGCCTGGAGACGGGCTTGTCAAACAATGCAACCATATGGGGGCTGAATCGAGCCAAGATCAGGCTGTCTGGCAAACAGGCGCTCCTGCTGGTCACCCTGTATGTTTCAGACCAGATACTTGTAGAAGTTTGCTAAGGGGGCCTTGAAATCACATTTACAATTCATTAAACGGAAGCAAATTCAAAATTTGAATTTCTGTAATAACTGCTTTGTACGTACAGTGTGTTTGCACTTATATATTTGCAATATTAGCAACAGCGGTGCATGTACATGTTGCGGCCGGTAGCTCCCATGAATTTCGCTCTTTTTTTTTTTTTTATTGTTTTGTGTTCATCACTAATGGCATGTGACAGAATACATTCATCAACATCTGAAAAGGGAAGGGTGGGGATTGGATTAAGAGCAGCAGACTTTGAGACGATCACCGTCCAGGACCGACCAACCAGCCGGAACCAAACGCCACCAAACTGCCCCAGAGAGGAAAGCGGGAGGAGAGCCGAGATGGAAGCTAAGCTAAGCTAAGCTAGCTAGGACCAAAGGCTACTCCACTACCCAGCCCACTGCAGAACAATAAGACGGATGAATGCAGCGGGAGGTCGGTGGCTGTTGAGCCCACATCCTCACAGAGACCTGGCTCCGTCGCTCATCCCGGACCACGTTGCAGCCGACGGGCGGACAGCAGGACTCCGGTGGGACGAGAGGTTGACTCTGTGTTTAAATGAACTCCATAAAAAAAGTTAGCGTTAGATAATACCTTATTTGCATAATTAAACATTAAATCTATAAAAACAAACTTGAAAAACAAAAAACAACGGCATTAGTGTAAGGAAAAGTTCCAGGGAGATATCTATTAGTCATTTTTACATCTTAACTACCTATAGTTCCAAAAAGTATGGCGTTTCATAAAAATGAGTTTCTCAAATCTCCACCTTAGTAGCACTTACATAAACACAACTCTCCAGTTTTATTCTTATCTATTTCTGAAGGTTTTTACAGAACGATTTTGTTCATATATCATTCATAACATGATTTATTTGCTATTTATCCAATATTTCTGTGAGCAAATGTATTTGATAAGGAAATGCCTAAATGTCTGAAAACTTGTTATACGAGAAGTATACTGGAGAAGTTTCATTATGATATATATATATATATATATATATATATATATATATATATATATATATATAGCTACATTCTAAAAATGCTCCCAATCTATTGTATAGCACCTTTGAAAGACAATTTGATAAACAGCTGTGTGTGAAAAATACTTTACACTGTTATATAGAAGTATCTCTATCCTGATCTTGAAACAAACATGAACAAAAAATGACTGCGCCGTAGCCTAATTAAAGTCATCACAATATTAGAAAAGCGTTATGAAGGGGTATATCTACTGGATTACTACCCTTAATATGCCAAAATACAAATAAATGAACATAATGGACCTCAATACGCCAAAGATCCTGACAGAGTAATACAAATATGTGGATATGTTTGCACGTTTTCACATCCATCTTTCGACTTCTACAGTGGCGTGATATTTGTTTGTGGAGGATTATATTTGCACAGTTGGGTTAACACTTATTTGAATGTGAGGCATGTGTCCGTCTACAGCTGAAGAATCCTGATTAGCTAAGCCTGGCAGGGGAGTATTTCTGGAGGGTTTAACTTATATCTCTTTCTCCCTTCCTTCCTTCCCTCCGTTTAGTCACTCTCCCTATCTTAACATTTGACTTATTTTTGGTTCATTTGCACAAAGAGTCTCTGTAGAGTTTGTGTGTGTGTGTGTGTGTGTGTGTGTGTCTCTCAGTGGGGGGGGGGGGGGGGGGGGGGCATTATCAGGACATCACGAGGATCGACACATGGTAGCAGAGAATCCGACCCTCAGGGACATGTTTGGCTTTGCTTTAGTTTCGAGGATCTGGAGTTGTGTGAGTGAGCTGGATTCCAGTCGGATGCAAACCATCATAAGAGCATGACTGACATGTGACAGTGGTGACAGTACAGCCATGGATACGTGGGTAATCTTGATTACATTAAAAGCGGACATTTTGTTAAAACGCATGAATTTGAGAACACTGCAGGACATCCGAAGTTACTGTTCCAAATCTTAGTCATGGTTGTGGCCTTGTCTGCCCTCATCTGTCTCTCTGCCCGAAGCGTCTTGTTGTTTTTCGTTATCCGCTATGTTTCTATGTATCTACTGTGGCACGTCTAAATATCCTTCATACTATAATATCTGTTTTTGCCGTCGACAGCTGAAAAATCAGGAAAAAATAATTGAATGGAGTTTTGTGACCCTTTCTGTTTATTAATGTATAGTCATTCTGCTTATGGCGATCATTTTGTCTAAATGTTGTTTAATCTAATGGGCAATTGTGAAGCGGATGTAATGACATTATGCCATTTAAAGAGCTCAAATTGAGGTCATTTGGGACACTTCAAGGCTACGCCACAATAGCTGAATCAATTTGTTTTAAAAAAACAAACATCCCTGGAAGTTGAGAGGCCTTCCTTCCTGCCTTCCTTTTTCATCAGTGTGGATTAGGAGGGTGAATGCAGAAAGACTTCCCCAGACACGGATATCACTAATGCTTTGACCAATGATAGAGGAGGAAACAACGAAAAATCCTCCCTCTCTATGAAATGACACCGCCGGTGTCCGACGGGCTCCTCTCCTCCCTCGACATCCTGCTGACCTACCCATCTGTCGCCACTCCCGCATCGAAATTCCTCTTCTGTTTCCTGCCATTCTCCTGGTGCGTGATGTTTCCTAGAAGCCGAGGATCCACCCTTCCCTGTGCAAGTCCAGGAGCGAGCAGACAGACCCAGCGATGACCCCCCCCCCCCCCAAAACCAGTGAAAGAGAAACATGGAAACGTATTTATTTTCACCCATAACCCTGCAGCTTGTGTTATCTCGATGCCCTGCCTTCCACGTCTGTTACATAAGACCGTGTGAAACGGGACAGACGTGGCCAAGTGTTTCCGCATTATAATAGAGGGGGCAGCACCGCAGTCCACTTTCTCACAAAAGGGGGAGCTGGGTGGAAAGAGCAACACGGAAAGAGAAAATGGAGGAAACGACATAGTGTAACGCAGCTAAACCTTTTGCAGATCACGCGGTTGATCGATGTGGAGCGTAGCCGTCTGCCTCGGGTCTGGGGGAGCTCAAATGTGCGAACAATGAAGATATATTGTGTTACGGGGAAATCTAATCGTGCTGGGATCGGCTCCAGCGTTTATGGAAATTCTTCTCTCGTCTTTGGGTCCCTGGCAATACATCCGCCAAGTGTAAAGTAGATTGCTTCTTAAGATATACAAAAGGACACGCCCCCCCCACGGACGTACCGAGAGAGGCAGACGGAGATTCATGATGTCATCATAACATTATCTTGACGCCGCTCACAAGTCCTGTTGAGGGAAAAGAGAGTGCCAGAAGTAAAATAGTTAATATAACAGAGGCCTCCTCAACCTCTTTTGTTATTACATCATGTTCTGGGAAACCCAAAGAATGTTTCTGTGTTTAAAACACAATTCTCACACACACACACACACACACACACACACACACACACACACACACACAATGCTGTTGAATATGTCCTGCAGGAACTACAAACTGAATGTTCGATACTCAGTCTTGATAATCTTGTGAGGAGCTGGAGAAACTGTCTTACTTGTTTACTTACGATATGCACGACCTTATTGCTTTATTGATCGAGCAGCTCGGCGTTGTTGCACTTTCCAAAACACAAAGTCCACTGCCAAAAAAATCCCCCCCCCCTTTAACTCTCCCACTGCCTTGATCCCATACAGATGTTCTTCTGTAGCACTCCCCTCTGGAGGGAGCCCACGACCTATTGTTCATAAAAATCAATTCCACGGTCCCGGGCCGACCACGCCCAACACACACGCTCACTTTCACGAGCAGACAATCATGCACACTCAGGCTTAGACACGCATGATCAGAAACATAACACAGCATGGAAGGTTAGTCAACATGGCAGCGACTGCAACACTTCTGGGAAATCCCAGCTCAGAGGACCGAAACTCACTCTTTCTCTCTCTGTGTCACTTTCTGTCCCCCGACAACCTCTCTCCTCTTCGTCCCCCTGCTCCCTCGAGTCCTTTCCTTTGTTTTTTTTTTGAGTTTTTTTGAAAAGGGCAAACTCCACAGGCCTGTAACGAGCCCTAATTGGCTGTGATTGGGTGGCTCCGTAGACATCTTGAAGTGATTTATGCTCAAGGTCGAGAGGGTCGTGAATTTCTTTCGGTCTCAGAGATTCTCAGTCATAACCCCGGGAGCTTTAAATCCCCGATCCAGATTTCCTTTGGAGTGTATCTATTAAGGGTCCATGCATATTGATGCACTTGCAGAGAACGAGGGCAAAGCTTTAAGTACTGCAAAAGGCATTTCAGAACTCATATTTCACCGCTCCGTATGTTTTTGCGTGTAATTCCATTTTATTTATTTTTTGCAATTAAATTGAGCAATCATTTATTGGTCTTTAATGCCCAAGTTATCGGACTAATCTGATATTAATTTGCCAGAAAAGATCAAGAGGGAGAAAAACAAGAAATGAAAGACTTTTACCATAGAATTCCCATTAACATGTTTCGAAAACAGTTCCTTGTTTTGACTCTTTTTGGAAATGCCTAACTTCCCCCGACTGTTCTTTCATCCGTCACAACTAAGAGGGACTGCAGAAAAATGAATCGCTGCTGCTCTCACCAGACGAGAGCACCCCCCCCCCCCCCCCCGCACCCCCACCATGGCGTTGGCATCCTGTAAGTACATCGTAAACTGCGTGTGTTCTGGCCGCACATGGCCAGATAAGGTCTGCGGGATTAATTCATTAGAGTGCCGGCTGCCCAGATGGCTCTCATTACATGTATCTGTTCAATTCATCTCTGGAGCACTTTCTCATAAGTCAAACTGTCGGCGGCAGCGGCAGCAGCAGCAGCAGCAGCAGCAGCAGCAGCAGCAGCGGTCCATCGGTAACAGAAACGTGGTAGTTCTAGCCAGTTGTATTGACTGATATTATGGTCTCCAGGGGCCCTATTAAAAACCAACATTAAGTTCAGACACTGCTTTGCTGAAACAGATGTGAAACATTTTCATTATGAATTAGTTTTACCAGGATATGAATGACTATACTTATTTTTTTAAATTACTCTTACTGAACTGTTAAATGCAGGTGTTAATATGAAATCAACAGTTCCTAATATGATGCTTTTATTTCGGGGGGTTTTTTCTGAGTGGTGTGCTTCGTTTTACAAGGACATTTGACCATGAGGTGGCACTACAGGATCAGGCTTTTCAAACCATCCCAGTCCGTCACAAAGGGAAGGTAGACTCCTGAATGACTCAACTCTGCACTCTTGTGGCAACAAGAGAAACTAAACGAATCCATTTTTTGTTGCATTTCCCCAATTCTTGCCACAGAAAACACACAGAGTTGACTAATGCCACGCCACGAAACCGTCAGCATGTCATAAGTTGAGGTGAAGATGAGAGCCAGAGGAAAAGTGTGAACTAAAAGCTGAACTAACCCAATGTGTAAGAGAAGATGGCAAACATAAGAACAGTCTCAGACAGACAGCACCCACAATCAGATCAGTTAGCCTCCAGACTGTATGAGGCAGACCATTTCATCCAATAATCCGCCATAACCCATCTGGAGTGTTTTTTTTTTGGGGATATGGTGATGAGTGGATGAGGTGGTGTGTGTGTGTGTGTGTGTGTGTGTGTGTGTGTGTGTGTTTTGAAGCAGGTAGCTATACACCTTCTGAAGTGTTGCTTTGGGCTCGCCGGGAGACGCTTAGGTCCTCCACATCAAATATTCATTTCACAGAAACTCCTGAGTCTTAAATAATTCTCAAAGAAGTGTGCCGAAAGCGAGCCCTTGCAATCCCGGGCACGTTTCTATCTGGACAATGGATTCAAGGGGGGGGGGCATGAGGAGGGAGACAGAAGGGGGGGGGGTTTGGCAGACAGTGGATTGGATCTATTGTGTGGGCCCAGAACAGATGGGTTGCGATAAGAGGTTATCACCTGAATATACAGTGTGCGACATGTTCAGCGAGCACAGATTACGTTAAAGGAGATTCAAAGCGGTGCAACATTTGAAACATGTGGCTTTGTAATAGCAAATAAGGATCAAGACAATGTTAAATAGCCCGATCCATCACGTTTTGACTTCCATGACGGGCTTAGTGATAAACCACTCGGAAAATATCTGATGGATATTATCTGTTGATTTAGTGGACCACGTCTTAATTTCAAGGTTTTCTGAAAACCTACTTTGATTCTGACTGAGCCCCGCCCCCCCGTTAGTCTGTGTGATAACAACCAGCACCTGATCTCGTCTGACCTGACCCTGCTCTCATCCAGGACTTTATTCCAACCACAATTACACCATACCGGATGGATGATCTCGCACTCATTACCCCTCCATATCGGAGACCCTGACTGAACGGATCCGTCCCCTCTGGTGAGTGTGTGTGGCAGGTGGTGTGTGTCGACTTGGCCCCCCGCCCCAGTCCTCGGCCCTGGCGCGCTGATAAGAGCTCAGCGTGGAAAATCAGACAGCGGCGCTCTGGCCTTTCAGATGCGAGCCGGAGAAAATGAGCCATGAAGGAAATCGGAGGTGATTATCTTTATTATCAGCCAGGGGAGTAACTGTGGAAACGGCGACCTGTGGGGGGGGTGGGGGGGTGGGGAGAGAGATGCACAAGCTGTTCCAGCGGCACGCTGATTGGCCCATACAAGCTCCAGTGGTAATTAACATCTGCATATGCAAACGAGTGCTCCAGCTAGGGAAATTTGGCAGGCGTTCCTCACCTGCACCCTGTGCCTGAAAGCAGCAGGGTAGTTGAGTTTGTGTCACCGTGTGTGTGTGTGTGTGTGTGTGTGTGTGTGTGTGTGTGTGTGTGTGGGTACACACAGTGCAGACGCACGCACACACACACACACACACACACACACACACACACACACACACAAAATCAAATTATGTATGTTCTGTGACTTCATATTCATAACACAACCCTGTTCTAGGGTGCACTTGTGTATTTTAATGTTCCTGTGCATTTGCATAGCAGGAAAATACTTACGCCTGCACTTTTTTTTTTTTTAAGCACAGCTGGTTTGGGTGGACCTGGGGGGCTGGACCGGGGGGGGGGCTACTGGGCCGAAGGGACGCCATTCTCCCACCTCTTTGTTTTTGCTGAGCCGTGCTAAAAGAGAGGAGGCCACACAACAGGAGGCTGTCAGTGGGCCTGCTGGGGGAGACTCATTACCATCTCAGGGAGCAGGGACAAGTCGCGTCCGGAGAAAGGCACCGATCGCCAGCCTGGCCTGCTGATAGGGACAGTCACAGTGGGACAGTCACAGGGCTCAGACAAGTGGGAGAGCTTGTTGTCAGCAAACGGCAGAGGGAGACTTTCTATACGCATGAGTGAAGCAGTTAATTAATATCTGTTTCCCTTTTCATTTGAACATGCATGTTTGCATGAGTCCAGGGTCTCGTGATGCACCTGTATCTTTATGTGTGTGCTGTTTTCATACCATTTCCTGTGTGTGTGTGTGTGTGTGTGTGTGTGTGTGTGTGAGAGAGACACAGACATGCTGCTATATGAGTCTCTGACCTGTGAATTATGCAGAGCGCCCACTGACGTGGCCGGCGTGCGTTGTGCAGTGGAGTCCTAATGAGAGAGAGGCTAGCGGGCGGCAGGCAAGACGGGCTGCGGAGCAGACTGAGAATGACAGCCTCGACAACGGGAAGCCAGACTATAAATAGAGCCTGTGCTGAGAGAGTTTATGACACCTGGATTCACATTCGTTCGCGATTTCTCTCCGACCAACTTCCACACCACCCACATCTCTTTCTTTTGCGTTCTTCTCGGCCTCCGTGCCGCCACTAATGTCTTCTCTCTCTCTCTCTCTCTCTGTCTGTCTGTCTTCTTAAGCATCTCTCTTTCCATTAACTGTCTCCTGCTCAGATGGTCATGTGTTTTGGGACGTCTCTTCCTATAGTTTACGGACACTCATTTCCTCCATCACCTCCAATCTGTTCAATTTAAAGACCTCATTTTTTTTAAATATTGTTTTTATTAGTTAAGTTTACCAAAAATGTTAAGCTCACATACTCGGCGTAAGGCTCTGACCTGTGGGTGATTAAGTAAGAAAGATACCTGCGTATGTTAAGTTGGGTTTATGATTTCCAGCCAGTCAGACGTATTCTTAAATATATTATCTTCTTTCACCCACTTGTATGTATTTAACTGGCCAATAAAGCTGATTCTGGTATGTATGATAATTATCCATTTGATTCATTTGTATTTTACAAATTAATTACTTATTCTCCAAGTAAGTAAATTTTATCGGAGACGTGTATAAAAATGTACAAAATGTAAAAAAATAAATATTAATACGTGGCTGAAAGTAGACCCCCATGAAAGCATTATTTACCCCTGTTTGAGTACGCCCAGCTATTTAAGGACAGCATTTAAGTTGTAAAAAGAATATAGCCGATAGTCATCATGACCCGTTTCTATAGAGTTACATGGTGAAGTATTGAGAGACGGATGCACTGTTAGTTTGGGCCTTTACATACGTTGACAATAACACTTTGGGCTTTGTATTGACAAGAATCTGCTGATAAGATATTCATACAGGGGTTACGATTCAATATATTGCAATATGTTGCGATACAACAAGGTGATATATTGCAATGTTTTAAGGAGAACTGTCATAATATAAAAAAACACTCCATATGCTCCATATGCATTTAATCTGAGTAAAACAAGTATAATTTTGGGGATTTGCATTTATCAAAGTCTCTGTAACGTCCAACATCATAGCACTTCTGAGCCTCTGACTCTGCCACAAATCTTTGCACCTAAACTATCATTCTAAAATCATTAGAGTGTTTTTGAAAAGTGCAATACCACAAAACATAATATTGCGACGCTGAAGCGTTTCCAAATGTTCTTACACCCCAGACTATCACCAGACTTATCCTTGAAAAGCTGATTCTGAACAGAACCTTTACATTACTGCCTATGACCTGCATGCATAGATCTAAATGATAAACGGTGTGCAGGTATACAGCGAGGTGGGAAGAACCCTTACAATGCCCCAAATTGTCCCAGGCACTCATCAGAGGAAGCTCGGGGTGTTTTGTTCAAGGACGCTTGGAGTTGTCTCCCATAAATCTAACCTACAGAACTCTGCCAACACCACAATACACAATAATACAGAACTTTTCTTCCTTGTCAACCACATGGCTACAAAGTGATCCCCAATGCAGTGGTTCTCCTCACTTTGCCTAAAGAAGATCTCGACCAGCGGCAAAGGGAAAACAAAGACATCTACCAACCATCGGTACCAGAACGAGAAGAACTGCGGTCCAACAAAGTGTCGGGGGTTTGTTCCTTCTGTGAAATGAATACCCGGATATTCCTCCAAAGTGGAGCAGAAATCACCGCTGGCATCGACTCGCAAACTCACATTACCGTAATTATTTTAGAATTTGCCTTGTAATCCTAGGCTGAGAATCCTACCCAGAACGAATGGGATGTCAGCTTTATGCAACTACTTGTAAAGGCATTACAGGGCGTTAAATCCCGCGTGGATTTGAATTGGTCTCAGCAGTACAGGATTAGAAGCCTTGGGGATTAGACCTTCCCTAGAGGAAATATAGGAGCAGGGGTGGCCAAGAGACTCCAGATAAAGAATACATATCGCTTGATAACAGGGCAGCTGTTTACCACTACTCCATCCTTCTGTAAACTGTCTAACTACTCTTGTGTTTGTATTAATGTCATGTATGAAGGACCACTGCTCACTCTGTCTACACACGATCAGTTACATCCCATTACTCTTGTGGTGCAACTTGATTATTATTACATAATAAGGGGGCCTACTCACGTGATCTTCTGTTTTCCTTCCTCTCTGATAAAATACAAATGAAACCAGGAAAAGATGACAAACGCTTGAGCTTGTGCCTCAGAGGATGATGCAAGTGCATCATCCTCTTGAGGAATCGATGACCTCGCAGCGTCATTTCATCCCCGCTAAACACACTTGCCCCAACACTTCCACGAGCAACCTAATGCGATTGCAGCCCCTGTGGTGGCGCAAAAGAAGCCGAGCGCCAGTGTGCGTTAAAGACAAAAACGGGGCCGCATTTCAGCGTGTTATGGCCACGGGCTATTCTGTTAGCCGCTGGCCAGGAAGGAAGTGAGTGGGATGAAGCCCGAGAGATGGAGAGAGAGAGAGAGAGAGAGAGAGAGAGAGAGAGAGAGAGAGAGAGAGAGAGAGAGAGAGAGAGACGGCCCGTGTCTCCTGGCGCCTGAACGCTGCGGGGGTCTGGGGATGTGTCCGACAGAGGCCGAAATTGGCATCACCTTTGGAGAGAGGATTTCAAACTGTGAGGCCGGGAGGGAGAGGCGTGAGGCAAATAATATACTGCGAGAGATGAAAGGGACGGGTGTGTTCCAAAAACACACAACGGGAATTTAGTTATTGTGGTTTGGCCCGCTGATCAATACGATCACGAGTAACAGCTGGCTGTTTGAGACCAGACCGTGCTTCTCCTCTGAGTCATCATTCAGTCAAACAACGCAGGCGTAAAGAAAAACGTGACTTCCAGACGCTCCTCGTTACTCCATCTCGCTCGAGGATGATCAAACTGGAACCTTTCTTCAGTACCAAACAGTGATGTGCGGTGAGGCTCGTGGCAGGTGAGGAACTGCCTGCACACTACATAAATCAGATTTAAAAATATATGAACCCAATAGAGAAGCTTAAATCACCAGTCAATTGGCAGCTTGCACATTGACTACTGGTTGTTTTTCATATTTCATATCAGCATTCTTTACACACACATAGGTAAGGTACATATTTGATTCCACCGGGAGCGTTTCAGAAGCGGAGCGCTCGCGAGCACCACCCGCGAAAATCGTGAGAGTCCGCGATAATCTGTGTAACAACCACGATGTATAAAGAGAACAACAAACACATAAAAAGGTTACTTTACCTGTCCGACGTTGAATTGCTGTTGATTTGGTCATATTTCCCTGTTTTTTGGGACATTTTTAAGCTTGGATGTATAATCTTACATTTTAGCGGTCAAAGCAAAATATAAGAAGAAGAAGAGAAGTGTAGAAGAAGAGCAACGACAGAACAAGCTAAACCCGACCCGTGGGCTCTCGCTCGCCCTCTTCAGTGAGGCAGAGGTACTGTTCGCCTCTCTGTGCTTTTTCACTGCGGTTTAATGTCAGATCAGCAACACTAAATATGTTCTACACATACGTGACATACAGTCCATATTCTATGTAAAGAAAGGACATATAATAAAAGTGTCTACAAATATTACAGTGGTGACAAACAATGAGAAAGCAAAAGACACGCGCTCAACCCAGTTAGTGAGGATTCACAGTCTGAGGTGAGGCTCAGCTCGTCTGCCTCACCTCACTGTCTCCTCTGTTTGAACAGGACATGCGCTAATTCAGCAATTTTGATTATAAAAATGCTTGAAATGATTGGAATCATATATAAATTACATTTGTAGCACATATCAGTAGAGAAATATTAATATTTATTTTATTTTATCATTATTTGTTTTTTACTTGTCATGATGACCACACGTCCCTGGTATCAAACTAATCCATTAATGTTGGTCTGTAGGCATGAATCTAGGCATGAATCTATGGGCACAATGTAAATAATTAGTTCATTTGGCACACTTCTAATGGTGACAAAAATGCGGTGTTGAAGTTGTTATACGCGCTTCATACTGCATCTTTGTAAACATTATACTTCCTGTTTACATTCCCCAAAGCATTGTGGGAACTGAGTATGAGTCCGTCTTCATCCAATTTGGGTGGTTGCTCCACAAAAAGACACGAATACAGATTTCGGCTCTATGCAATTTTTAACCAGCAAAGTTTATTTATATATAACAACAGTACAAAGTGAATCCTTGGCTTGCAAAATAGGTGTGCTTCATATTTACAATAGGTACACAATAATATATTATCATAACAAAATCAAAGCAAATAAAAAAAACAAGAGAACAACCTTTTTTAAATACTTTAAGTTTCTTACAATTTTCACAACACTTTTATAAAACAAGAAGAACAGACAGCCATTATTATTATCATCGTCATCATCATCGCCAGTAATTACTATTTTACAGAACTCCAGTGTCTACAAAGGGTTTGTTTACAATGTGTTTAAAATGGAAGGATACTCATTTTATACTTTGTGATATTTCGACTTGAGAGTAATACATCGGTCAGGATTTCAATTCCTCTGTCTAATGCCAAGAAGCGAACGAAATGCTGATTAAATGCTTTGTTTTGTATAAGGAATGACACGTGCCAGTCTAAAAACCACAACACCATCTCTTCGGCAACACATTACACCGAGAGCAAAAAAAAAAAAAGTGCACAAAGCATCTTCAATTAGCTATCAGCTTGAGCTGAAAAGAGGTTGTGTTCATGACAATCTATCTATCTATATCTCACACAACTGGCAGTCAATTGGGATTCTGCGCTGCAGAAAGAGTAAACTAATTTTTCTCTTCTCAGTTCAAACTGAATTTAAAAAGTTCGCAGAAATGAGCATACAGCATGGAGACAAGCTATATCTGGTAACAAAGCAACAAAAAAATAAAAAAAATCTCTTTCACAAAAAAAAAAAGGTGCATTCAGCTGTGATGCAATATGTGCACAGATGGGCTTTCGGGAATAATTGCAGTTAGACTAATGATGGCGTGGATCGATATGGAATACCGAGCAGAACCAAAGCATGAATTAAAATGCATGCACAAATCTCACACAAGACAAAAGGAAACATCCTGATATGAACGATCTCTGAGTGAAAAATCAAAGCCACTTTCAACCAATTTGTGTGCCTCTGATTACGTTAGTCACAATTCTGAATACAGGGGAGCTTCGTGTAAGGGTTGGAAATACTCTAATAAACATACATTTTTCATCCCTTGCAAAAAGGAAAAAGGCATTTAGGTCCTGTTAAAATGATAAAAAGCATTACTCCATACAAGTAATGTGAGGTATGAGGAGGATACAATTCTATATGCTGAAATTGGGAAGACACCTTAATCAAAAGGAAGAAGCTTCATGTTTTGTGTATGTACTGTATATTTGCGCCACTGTGTACCTATTGATGTTGATTAGGAGGGTAGGGAGCGAGAAGGTGCTTTTTCAGATTACGGAACAAATTACGACTACTCTGCCCCCACTGGCCGAACACAGTAATAACATGTCAATCATCACCTCATCCTACATTTCTCCTTGCATGTTAGTTTGATGTTTTTTTCTTCTTTCCATCTTCTGATCACACTGTGCACACAACTGACTCAGATCAAAGAGCAGCTTCAAAGCCGGAGCAGGAAACTAGAGCTAAAGGGGTTCTCTCTCTCTTTCTACCTCTCCCTCTCTCCTCATTTCTCAACACTTCTCTTCAAACGGCTCAGGCGAGCCAAGTGCTGAGCGAGGCAATGTCTGCCTGCGCCAGGCTGTAGCCTCTTCACCTTTCCTTTTACTTTATCTCGCTAAGACAGTTCTCAGCAGAGTGCCAGCGCTGGGTATCACTGAAAAACCATTGGGCTCCGAAAGCACTGAAAGCACTGTGCCCGAGTCGAGGACTAATAAGATCAGGAACACTGAGCAGGTGGGTATCTAAGGCCACAGAGAAAAAGAAGCACCTTTCACCCACTACTGGTGTTTGTCATGCTCTCAACACACACAATTGCAGTATACTGTGCAAACCTTTAATACTACCTATTTTCAAGTACTTGATGTAAACAACAAGCAAACATACAACCCAGAAACAAAATTAAATGACGTATCCAGAGGATGGAATCTACAGTTTGTTGTCATCCAGCTAGAAGGTTGAAAGGTTACATCAGCCTTTTAGCTTGTGACGTTTTGGTTTAAGTCAGGAGACGCACCCACTCAACATGAAACATACTAGTTTTATATGTCTTTGTGTTTTTCATGTTGTTGTTTTTTCCTCATTCCCAGATCCCTTTTTTCCGCCGCTTATGTTTCGTACCTTCACACAAAACTCACCATTCCAGTTATACGAGCCTCAGCTTTAACCGGCTCTACACTCCAACGTGAGAGCTTCGAGAGCTTTGCTCCCTCTGTAAAGCATGAACCGATTTTTGACACGTTAGTGAACAATTTGAAACAACAGGATCTTTTGGCACTTGTTCAAACTAAACCCGCGGAGCTAGACTTCTTATTGTCTGTGTGAGGACATGGGTGGTGGTCGGGTTAAAAAAAAAAAAAAAAAACTCCCATCAGCTAACACCTCAACGGGCCAGCTAGAGCTGGCAGGACTCATTGGCACTTGATAAAATCAAAAGATGGACCCTTAGAACACTTCTGATGTGTGATAGCATGCATGACAAGTACACATAAAGTTGATCAAGTTCCCAAAAGAGATACACACTGTGGTTATATAAATGAGAGTTTTAGCCGACAGAGACTAATTGCTCTCGTCTGGTTCCTACTAACTGCAAGCTGCACATACTGTGGCGTACGAGTCACAGCAGCGACGGCCACGACACACACACACACACACACACACACACACACACACACACACACACACACACACACTCTCCTCTAGCAGAAAAGTGATTTAGGGTAAATAAAGTTTGGGAAGCAGCTGGATGGGCTGGGGCCAGGACGGACAAATGGAGTCGTTCACTTGATGAGCTACTGCAAATATCTGTGGAGCTCAGTTCCACCGAGCCCCTTTCTGTTTGCAAAACTCAAATAGACAGACAAACAAACAAACAAACTAAAAACATTTGTACATTCACATACACTGATTGGCCAGTATCAGCCGGTACATACACAAGATGACCTAACTGCTGAAAACAAAAAGCCTTGGACACCAGATTGATGCTGATTTATGGTCATCTCCTAAATACACTATAGACTTCATCTCCGTCACCCTCAGTTTAGGGTGCAAGCATGCCGGCTGAACTGTGACCACCACGAGCGGAGTTCCGTTGACTCTTCGATGATGAGCACAAGGTTCATGTTTTCCTGTACACTTCTGATTGGATAAAAAGCAGAGGTTTTTGTCCGAGTCACGTGGAGCATCAGTCCAAGAAGGGGAGGAGCGAGAGAAGACATGGGCCACGGCCCGTTTCACCACCGCACTACGCTGACGTAGTGTTGCACTCTTAATAATGTCTTTATACAACAACACGTATGGGATCCTGGGTGGATGTTTTTTTTTTCCAACTGCAACTGATAATATTCAAATGTACAAGTACAAAAATAAAATCTGAGAAAATCTGAATGCAAACTCAGCTGTCCAACATGAGATCTGCTTCTCGCCTTTTTTTTTTTTTTTTTTTGTCTCCGTTTCACACTCAAATGTGAGTTTCTGTCTGGGTGGGGAATAAATTTGTTCCTCCATTTGCTCTCACCGTCTTGCAGGAGTCTTCCTCAAACACACACTCATGCACGCACGCACACACACACACACACACCACACAACATACAATTTCCTGTCAAACTGAGAGAAACAGAGACAAAAAAATAAAATAAAAAATAAATACAAGCCATGTTGTTGCCTTCTCTGCTGATGCCATTATTAGCTCCAGCTGCAGGGCCTCTGTCTTAGTCTGTGGGCCCTTAGCTGGTGCCATCATGGAAGGAGGTGAGAGAATTACAAACTAAAGCAGTTGTATGTCGGTCCGGCTTTGGATGCAGAGAGGTCCCAGGTCTGGTTCGTGGTTGTAGCTCCCACGATGAGAGGTAAGTCATTCGGGACCGTTTTGGGAGGCTCTGTGGAGACTGTGGTCCTGTCTCTCTCGTCCTCTCTCTCTCTCTCTCTCTCTCTCTCTCTCTCTCTCTCTCTCTCTCTCTCTCTCTTTGAGTGGCGGTCACCCTCAGCTCTCGAGGGACATGGCAGAGATGAGCTGCTCCACCTTGTAGGCCAACCTCTGCTTCCTCGCCTGTTCATCCTGCTCCAGGGCTGCTGTGATCTGAAGAGAAGAAAAGACTATATGGTCAACAAACTAGAATCACCGTCTCGCTGTCGTTTGCCTCGACCGACCAGGTCAAGTGTGCAGTTTACATCCACGTCACAGTGACCTTTGACCAACAACATCGCTGAGTCCAAGTGGACGTTTGTGCCAAATTTGAAGAAATTTGCTCAAGGTGTTCCTGAGATATCACGAGAATGGGATGGACGGACAACCCAAAAACACAATGCGTCCTCGAGGCGACACTGACAGAGAGATGTACAGCCTGAAGACATAATGCCTCCAGCCACGACATACAAATAAATAGTGTGACTGCATCCTTGTTGGTTATGATATGTTTATCAAATTAGAGCCGATAACATTTAATAGAAAACTGTGTTTCTTCACAGAGTAGAGCCTGGTCTTTTAGGTTTGCATAGGCAAGTCACATGAAAGAGAAGAAAAGAATTACATCACTGACTTTGTCTTTGACAACATGGAGAATATTTGTGTATTAGCATTTCCCCGTTTTATCTTCTGAGCCCATTTCTTGTAAATTTGGCATTTGTCAAGTCGGGTTCAAAAAGGAATTCAGACAGGCTCTCCACCTCTTCGTTTTCTCATCTAGTGTCTGCCTTGTCAGGATGAATCCATGTCAGAGTGGCAGCAACACACATGGCAAAGGCCTTTAATATGAACATAAAACAGCAAAATATACTACAATACGGGCCATGTCGTCATCACCTTTGATATCTGTGTCCAAGGGCTGGAGCTTTTAGTTCAACATAAGGTTTCTAGTTTGCTTCTGTTGATCCATTTCACATCAAACTACATTAGACTGGAATGCAGTGTTTCACTCAATAATTCATGATTCATGAACAAAATAATTAATTGACCCCTCTTATGCAAAGTAATTTCAAATATTCTGCGGTGAAGAGATAAATAATAAATGAATGTGGGAGAAAAACTGTCACCCACAATGCACCATTTATTCACTTTAGATTAATCACCGATTTTTTTTTTGTTGCCTTTACTCATTTATTTATACTCAGAGGCTCATCAATACAACTATTATCCTGTCTGTATATATCATATTTTTTGTTTTTAGTTATAGTTATATTTTATTTTAGTTATTGTGGATTTTCTTTTTACATTTTTACTTAGTTCATATTCTCTACTGCTTATTACTTATTTATAATACTTGTTTGTATCTTGTCTGCACTATCCACTATGTTGCTGTAATCCTGTAAATTCCTCCACTGCGGGACTAATAAAGGATTATCTTATCTTATCTTATCAAAGGCACAGGCATATATCATAATGATATATCATTCTTACTGATAAAATATCTGATTTGTACAAGCATTTTGCCAACCCAAAGAAATCAGTGCTATCTCTATTTATGTGCTTTTAAACATTTTACAAGGCATGTAGTGTCAAGTGAGCTAAATGTCATTTAGGTGTCCTTCAGTCAACGAGAACCACACTTTCAGTTTTCAGAGGTCTGTTTTTGGTGGGTCGGTAGCTCCACCCCCTTGTATTTCTTCGCATACAGCATGTCAAACCTTTGCTTGCTGGCTGCCGTATTGCAGAACACAGTATCCGTCAGAACGCCTACCGTCTTCCACTCATCTGCTTAAGTGCTCTTAAAGGCTTGGCAGCTACAGGCAGAGTGTTTCCTCCTCCTCATTGGGCCCCGATAGCAATCTATTATTAATCTGTAGCACTGTATGCAGGTGCAGCTCCCACTGCCATCTCCCAAATCCATTTAAGTAGGCTGCAGCTCTGGCCTGGTCAGCCCTTTGTGAAGGGCTGAGTTAGAATGAAGAACCGTTAATGCTAGCTGAGGTTTTTACACACTGCACTCGGGGAGACGGCAGATACTGCAGGATTGATGGGGTACATGTGTGTAGAGTGCATGTGTGCACAATGAGTGTGAGTTTGCATATGTCTCGACGCATGTGTGCGTCAGACAGCTACAACTGCAGAGGCAGCAAAAGTGGCTGGATGAGATTCATGGAGAGCAAAGGGGAAGCTGACTGGATAATAGGTAAAAAGAAAAGGAAAGTACAGGAAGGAGGGACAGAGAAAATAAGATAGAGAGAGAGAGCGAAAGAGAGAGAGAGAGAGAAAGAGAGAGAGATACTGTGGTCCAACATAAAGGTCAGGCTAATGCTTCCCAGAGGAGGAGCTGACATTAGAAGCAGAATGTCTCCATAAATGCAATCTCTTTCTCCTCATTCCCTATCTTCCTCCCTCCTTTTTTACGCTTCTTGTGATCTGACAGTGCCTGTGTGTGTGTGTGTGTGTGTGTGTGTGTGTGTGTTGCCTCGGATTCCGCTCATGAGAGTCATATATAACAGATAGTCCACTCTAACTCAGCACAGACGAAAGGACGGAGCCGCATGCTGAGAGCTTGTAGACATTTACTGTCTGCTCTGCAGATCAGACACACTGCCTTGTTAAGCGCAGGTCTCTCTAGACCTCTAGGCTTTGGGGAAGTCTACTGAAGACTCTGAGCTGACCTCACTAACCTTTGCCGGTTATGAATAGTCTGGGAACACCAAGGGCAAGATAAACGTATATTAAAGCGCGGGGGCAAATTTTCCTGCACGTCTTTTGTTCAATTTGCGCTGGCAATCTGCCCGTAATTAGCAGCTGATTTTCTAAGGCAGCAGCTCATTACGCAATCAGACCTGGGACAGCCCTCCAGGTAAAATCTTCAAGTGACGGTGCTCAGTATGTAGTTCAGAGAGGAGGGATTCATCCGAGATCACCAAGCTCAGAAAATAAATTATGCTGCGCAGAAATAATTACGTAAAAAAAATCTTTTGTATACACTTATTATAATATACTTGTAGGAATTTATACTACGAATGAAAAAAGACGAGAGAGGGAGGGAGAAAATAGAGAAACGGAGATAGCAGAACAGCGCAGCAGAAGCTCAACGCAGAGCAGGTGGAGGATGGAGATGGTGCTGATACGGATGACGTTTCAATAGAATAAAGCTAAATGTCTCAAATTTAATTAGGGAAAAACATTTCCCATCCTCTCTTTATTAGGTGCTATAAAATAGTTCTTTTAAACACTCCTATGCCAATTGTGCTCAGGATTTTTTGTACAAAACTGGACCAATACCGATATTGGGCCGATACTGACTCACATAGCTGATTCGGGTATCGATGACAATGGGGTCTACATACTAGATACATTATATACTTTGTTTATGACCAATTTTTTTGCTGCATTTTGAATTGTAATTCCAGTTAATGAGTCATGCATGATGTGGCCTTACACGTAAAGGAATGACCCCAGTCACTTCCACACAGTGAGGTGTACAACTTATTAATTAAACCCTTGTATTTGCTCGGGACTCTGTGTCGGCCGGCACCCGAAGTCCAGGTATCGCTATCGGGACGTAAAAAGTTGGATCGATGCATCCCCATCGTAAATAACGCGAACCTCAGCGATTCTTCCAGAATGCATAAAAAAAAAAAGAATTGTGCTTGTCGTTAGGCGTGCACGTGAGAGTACATGCATTCATGTAAGCGCCACTTACCTCCTCACTGTACTTGCTGATGTAAGAGTAGATCTCATTGAGAGCGCTGAGCATGTTAAATTCTGTGGAGTGGAGTCTGGCCTGTTCTGCCAAATAGGCATTCATGTCCTGGTCACTGATGGCTGGCAGCCGGTTGATGTCAGCGTAGTACCTGAGGACGCAGACAAGGGGCAACACTTGGCATCACTAGCAGCCACTCACTGAGTCAACGCTAAATTCTTTGTATAGTCACATTTTTTTTAGCCATAATATCACTTTCACGAACAATGAATGTCTGGTAATAAACGCTGACAAAAGGCTTTTACATAATCTGATTGAGAAGTGCAGGCTTGAAGAAAGAGAATTATGAATCAATTCCCCCAAAGTATCCCAGATTTTATTGTAAGAGGATACAAAAAAGATGTGACAGATGGGCGTGTAAAGCTCGTACCTCTCTACCCAGCTCTTGTAATTGGGGATATCTTTAGCGTAGAGTAGCTTATTGGATGGAGAGTCTTTGCCCAGGCGGTGCTCCGAAGTGGAGCAAGAATCCATAAAGGTCTGCGCTACTACAGACAGGCAGGCGTCCGTGATGCTGCTCTTATGGATGTCAAACACGAACTGCGGGTTCTTGATCACGTTCACCCAGAAACGCAATGGAAGGCTGGAAGACAGAGACAAACAGAAAAAGTAAGAGAAGAGTGAAGTTATCTCACTTGGTGAGCCTGACAAGGCAAAGGATTGCTTCACCACATGCCCATGGCATGAGGATGTCCTGCATGTGAAATTACTTTTGATGAAAAAGGCCCTTACCAGTTGCTTTTCCACGTGTGACGTACATCTGTGTCATGAATGCCATGTTTGTCCGCCTGCTCATCCAGGAAGTCAAACATGTATTTGATGGCGAGGGGAAGAGTGCTCCCTCGGTGAACTGTGCTGAACAACGTCTCAAATAGATCGTCGACAAATTTTTGTAAAGTACCCTGGGGAAAGGAGAGCACACAGAGATGAGCAATTTGTGGTCAGCGGGAAACAACGCTAACGCAGCCAGAATGCAGTAATGCGATGAAAAGATAACTGAACATGTGCTAACGCTGAGAATATCTTACCTTGGTAGCTAGCAGCCTGGTCAGATAAATCTCAGAGACCATCTTGCTACCGCGGTCTCCTTCCTTCTGGTCTCCGTGTTCGTGGTTCTTCACCAGGTGCCACACCTTCACGCCGCTTTCTAGATCCGGGGTTATCATGGGGGCACGTGAGCGGAGGCTGTCGGGACTGCCCGTGTAGCGGAATGAAGAGTCTGTCCAGGAACAAAAAAAACAGACACAGAATTGTCAGTAATCCTAAATGACACAGCCTCTCTCTCATTTCCATCACTCCTTTGTAAGTCATTACAAAGCCGAATCTTCCGTGTTCCACCTCTGCTCTAAAGGCCTTTACACACCGGGGGTGGGATGAATAAACGACCCAAAAATGTGGACTACATGGCTGCAAATTTTTTGCATCAAAACTATACATACATTTGCTACAGTTGCAACCCTTGTTCAACAAAAAGTTTTCAGAGATTTGCACAGGCAGAGGATAAACTACCAAAGCAAGGCAAGTTTATTTGTAGAGCACATTTCAACAACAAGGCAATTCAAAGTGCTTCACATAAAACCATTAAAAGCATCAAAACATAATGCAAAAGAAAAGGATCCTGGATCCTATTGACCCAGAGCAGAGTCTGGCAGTCTGTCTGAGGTAAATTGTTGTATAACTTAAGCTACTGTAAGCTATTTTATTGAATTTCATTCAAGCCAAATGCTCTGAGTGAATTTTGAGTTCCCTCTGGTGAACAGTGTACTGTATACGTCTAGGGCTTTTATTGTGAAAGGTAGGAGCGGATAGAGTGAATCTAGTACTTTGTCAAATTTACTGACGTGCAGATTATTTGCATGAAAAAAAAAAAGAAAAAACGCCCCTTGTGTGAAAAGGACTTAAGCTGTGCTGTAAAGGAAATTGCTGTGGTGGATAATTTCATAGAACAGCAAGTAATAAATGAGAGGGGAAGTTGTAAACTCATTTTTCTCTTCATTTCCCTCTTTATATAATCCCTGCCTCACTGACTGCGACAAGGTTGTGTCTGGCTCTTCTTAAAGGCACCCATAATTGGCTCTTCGCTGCCACATTGTAGTAACGCCATGTTGAAAATGTCCCGATCACACTCTAATAAACGCATCAAAAGATCTCTAACTCGTTAAGCAGCGAAGGCGCTCTCCTTCATCCATACAGTACATCTGTCTCGCTCTCTGCTCTTCTGTTCCTGCCTCCTAGCTATTCACTTTGTCTGAATGATGCTGGTTTCAGTTCCCCTAATTAGCCAGCATCTACTCCTGACAGCGAGCTCTCTAGAGATTCAGGATCTGAGGATCTCAATGAGAATCTGACCCGACTTCAAAGGCCAGGCTGAACAACAAAGCTTTTTGCTGCCGATACAGCCACTTACACCTTTCAAGTAACACCAACCTGCGCCTCTGCAGTGGCCACTAGGGACCAGGGCCTGAGATAGGAGGGCTGAATATATGTGCTTGTGTTCAGGGTGGATTGAGGTCCCAAATCTCATCTTAATCCAGTCACTGCTCTGGTATTTCCTCATCCCCTCCATCCTTCCGGCACCCTCAGCCTTCTCTCCCAACTCTCCTAACACCAAGCAGGGACGAGCAGCTCACTTCTGCTGCTGCCCTCAGCTCCTGGACAGTAGCGGAATGTGTTCTGGCTGATTTTAAGGCTGGAGGAGGGTTTGGTGGGACGGGGGGACGGGGGACGGGGGGGACGGGGGGCTTTAAAATTGAGTCAAGATGCTAAGTGTTGAACGTGAAATTGGTATGAATCCATCAGCAGGTGTCGAGGTGCAGCTGTGCCTGCTGTGCCAACCCATGATTGATGAGGGACGGGCAGGCGCCAGCAGAGCCTCTGCTTCCTATGCCATGCACGTCCAACTCCGGTGATGGAGCACTCGCACACACAAAGTCAAAATTAAGAAA
The DNA here is from genome assembly GCF_023349555.1 of Cebidichthys violaceus. NCBI lineage: Eukaryota > Metazoa > Chordata > Actinopteri > Perciformes > Stichaeidae > Cebidichthys > Cebidichthys violaceus. Next base: position 2,132,784 of record NW_027176816.1, read on the forward strand.
AGAATGCGAGAGAGCACAGGCTCTCAGCAGCCACCGGCCGCAGCAGCTCATCGCAATTTCATGATGGATTCAAATATCCCTTGTGGCTAAGGCCGCGGCTACACTTGTCCTTTCAATACGACTATTGTGACCGGATGCGTCAGATCGGAAACTCAGCTGTGTCTGCATTTGTGTGTCCACACTTGCAACTCCATACGACCTGCCCGACCGGATAGTAGATCGGATAAACCCATTAAATGTCCTATAAAGTCTTCATTGCTGCTTACTCTTCCTCCCTTCAGTATTAGTACACTTGATTTTATTCGAGAATAACCGCTGACAAAGCTCCGCTTATTTGGTGATAAATACACTTAATTTCCTATAAACTCTTCACAATAAAAGCCCCGCCATTACTACAACAGCTTAATCTTCCTTTTTTTTTGCAGTATCAGTAGACTTGTTTTATTGAAGAATAGCTGCTAAAAAAGCGTTGCTAATTTGGTGATAAACACATGAACACCTCTAATTTAGTCAGCAAAAGCTCTTGCTCCAGAGGTGGGGAACTCCCGTGTGGGAGATTATGCATTGCGGGCCAATAAAGATATGATATTAAAATAACAACATGATGCAGATAAGGGTTCCTCCCTTTTGTTACTATGGTGTAGGTATACTTCTTTACACTACTTTGGTCCTGTATCATCTGTTTAAAAGAGAGTAACGCACTGTAATGTTGGACCTACGGTCATAATAGACACACACATACACTGAAGGATACACAAAGTATCCACAGGTATACAACCCTAAATAAGACTTGTAATTGCTTGGAAGGATTAGCTCTGTTTCTGTGTTAGGCAGTTTAAAGGCAGCGTTCATTTTCTATCTCCAATCCTGTTAATTGGCCATGCTCACTTTTCTTTTTTCATGTTTCTGTGAAGTATCATTCACACAGAATAATTAGCAATCACAAGTTGCCTCGTGCTGCCGTGAGTGTCTGGCGTGGGACCAAATTTTGCACTCATCAGCACAAAACTACAAGCGGGTGCAAGCGTGCAGGCAGCTACTGTAGTAGCCCACTGTGTCCTGCATAGAATGCAGCTACATTATAATAATATCGCAGCTTTAAAATCAAACAATGGCTATATCTCTCCTGCTCCCCTCTGCTTCTACTCTTCTTCTCTCTCTCTAGTCTCTTCATTACTGTACCATCCAACAGAGATTGGCCCCGAACTGCAAAGCAAACTGCAGCACACACAGTTGGAGAGAGAAAAAGGCTGCAAAAAAAACAAACAAGCCTCTCTGCAGCAAAAAAGAAAAAGCTGCTCCAAACAGAGCTGACCATGGCTTCGGGGGAAAGTGGATTTGGCTTTGTTCATATCTGAAACAACTAATATAAAAAAAAAGTTTCAACAAGAACAACAAGATTACATTTGCATGGAATTAACTGTTGATTACATTTAGCATTTTGCAATGAATGCAATCAATGTGACACAACAAGGGTATGAAAAGAGCAATCTGGTCTGCTGACTCACCATATCTGCTGATGGAGCTGCGGGATATGCTGGCTGAGGAAGGGATGTTGTATGATGAGGTCTGTTTGGGCACCAAAGCCACGACGCAGCGGTCTGACACCTGCGTGAAGAGACACATGTAACATGAACCTGCTGGCATCATAATGGTGATTTGCACATTTTAAATTAGACCGGAGTATGGGTGTTAATCCTGAAGAGTTTATTTCCTATGAGAATAAAAGTAAAGGGGTAGATTACGTGAAGGAATGTAAGGCCCTTAGTGAATAATCCCGTAAACAAAAACACATCCCAAAAACCCCTGCGCAAACCCATCCCCTTCCTGTCATATCTGTGTTCCCTGCTGTTCTCTACCACAGCCCCGTGGCTTTCTTTCAGCAGAGCAGAGTGCTGTGGCTGCATGATGGCTGTACTCAACATGACTGTCATTGTCATCCCCTTCACAAACATCAGAGACATGATGTAAGCTTTGGAACCGGGATAAGACGTTAAGAGGGAGCGAAAAGGGAGAGCGAGAGAGAGAGAGAGAGAGAGAGAGAGAGAGAGAGCGGAAAAGGGAAAGAGAGACTGTCAGAAAGAGAGAGAGAGAGAGAGACAAAGACTGAAACGCTGAATGTCACATCTCGTGTACACTTCGCACCCTTAAAGAAAATGGGGTGCGCAGGTATAATAATAGCATTAGAGCAGCACGGAGTCAGCGTCAAAGAGGAAGACGAAGAGAAGCAGCTGTGTAAAAGATGGTGTGTCATGAACAATAGACAGACACTGGGGTTCACCCCCCCCCCCTGTGGTTTGTATTTACAAAGGGCTCTTGGCCCTGTGTAACGTCACTTTAGATAAGCTGAGAAAAACTGACAAAAACGACAATAAAAAGAACAGTTTTTAAGACACTTCTTAACAGAGATCCTTCATCAGTCTAACAGTGTATTTAAGTATTCATGAGATTCAGTTTAACTATATGATACCACTGTTTGTACTATGAGGAAGAGGGGGAACTCACACCAGCGTTGACCACGGTGAAGATACAAATGTTAAGGAAAGATAGTTGCGCACTCCAAGCCACGATGCAATAGATATTTAATTAAATAAACCCCTGTTTGTACGCCAGCACAACCCTGTTTTACAAAAATGTAAAACATAGCAAACAAAACTTGTGGTTCTTCTCTGAAAGCCAAAACAACAAACAGCTTGTTGGCTGGCATTTACAGCCCACCCCGAGGAAGGATTTCTGCTTCAAACCTACCAAAGGAAAAAAAAACTGACGAATCTCCAGTGAAGATATAAACAAAAGGCAAATGCCAAAAAAAAAATACCTCAAAGAATCTATAGAGAAACAGAAATGTATTCTTTTCATTTGCTTTAGAGGAAATGGGCTCCTTCCCATCCCTTGTTGGAGAATAAGCTAGTGGATGTTGGGATGAGCCTTTACAGAGTCCCTTGTTTGCTCTCTAAACCCAACCGCCTCTCATCCTCCCTCAGTCTGGTCCTCAACCCCTTTCTTCCCCCACTCTTCCCAAACTAATCTCGCCTGCGCTATTAGTTGGAGTTGCCATCTGGCCTCTACTGTCCTCGCAGGAGAGACACTTGAAACTGGAAATGAAATCTGGAGGAATCCTCTTAAAAGATGCAACTCTGGCTCCCCGGCTTCATGGAGGGAAATGAAAAATGGTCTTCCTAACCCCCTCCCCCTATCCACGACCGCCATCTTTGACCCTTTAATCTCTCACCTCGCCTCCTTCTCATTTGTCTCCGCTTTCCTAAACCTAATTTCTAAGGCATCTCCATACTATAGGCTCTTCTGGAGTGATGATGCGCGGACCAACTCTGATACAACAACAGTGGAGACTTCGTGACGTTTCACCTACTATTCATGCGATACATTTTCTCTGGGGAGCATGAAATAGCTTCTCTGCCCCCCCCCCCCCCCCCCCTTCCCTTTATGCCTCCCTCCATCTCTTTCTCTCTGCTTTTTCTTTTTTCAAGGCTGACAGAGAGGATACAGCAGAGATGGGTCCTTGTGATAAAGTAAATGATTGAAGGCGTGCAGATTCGCCCTTCAGGGATAATCCAGTGTGGGGCTGATAGTGGGCAGGTGTGATAAGAGCTGTGGGCCCTGCCTGTGATAAGACCTTCCATTAGACAGTGCAGAGCCGACCAGACGGCAGAGTGTGGTCAGCCCCTATCTCTCTTTTCTCAGCCCTCTCCACACAAACCACAGCCCTGGTCCCAGCCTGTTCCCCCTCCGTGTCCCATCTCAGTTGGACTCGTGCCCCGAGATCATGATGCTTATCACACCTGTCCACTCTGCCCAGTAGCTTTGAAACACACAACCTGCGCACATGTGCCCATCTCGTCAGCAATGACGGAATTTAACTCTCGCATTGGTGAATCTTTCTAAAAGTTAAACTGCCAATCTGCTGGCAATTTAATGGAATTCAAGCCGGGTTTTAATCAATAAAATGTGTCATTAAAGTTTTTACAAATACTACGGTTGTTGCTATTGGAGATAAGATTAAGGGCGCAGCTGCAGCAGCGCAGGATTAATCAAATATGTCTCTCCTTTTCATTGGGGAAACACTATTCTTCAAATATTTACTCAATAATCATCCTGCTAAAAACCTTCACATAAGAGTCCCGCAGGAATAAGTCCCAAAACACGGAAACTAGTGAATCTTTTTTGCACTTCCAATTTCCTCGTCTCAAAGTCAATGTTTTTTTTTTTAATGAGTTTTTGGTTAGATGCCTGAAATACGTTCTGTGGTTAACACAAGCTTAAGAAATTTAACATTTTGTAACATAAAATACCCCTCTCAAGAAATTTGAAGCTTTTGCGTGCGTCTTTAAAAAGGCGGTTGCTAACAGGTGGCTAAATGAGACTACTAGTCGGCCTTTGGCTTCGTGGTGGTCACGTGAAACCATGCGGTCGCGTTGTAGTTTGTTTATAGCCTAGCGCCTCAGAAATACGTCATCCCTGCAGCACTGTATCACCACCTGGCAGAGATCTGGATTCAGATTTACATCGGGGACCAGTGGACAAAGACAGACTCATGGATTCATGAACGGATAGCGATGTAGTAGGATCCGTTGTGTCTGGGGCTGTTGAAAATAGCCCAAAAAAATGCCCCAAGTGATGTCTGCAAGGTCTGTAACAGGATCTAGCTGGCAGGCTCTCCTGGTGTGGTCATCAGTGTCTGCTCTCCCTGTTCCTTCACCGCAGAGAAGAGGACAGACAGAGGTCACCAGGCAGCAGGGGATGGAAGTTTCCAAACAGACTTTTTTCTTTTTTGACGCAGTGAAAGAGGGAGCAGTCTGCCGTGAACTGTCACTTATTTGCACATTAGGAACAATATTCCAGACAAAACACACACTGCCCATGTGTCCCTGCAAATTGATGTGGCAAACAAATATTAATATGCTGGTAAAGCCACACTCCACCTGCCATAAATCAACACTTTGTCAAACATCATCAATGTAATTACTCTCGCGCTGCCTTTGGATATGATGCAGGCCTGTTTGCAATTTGAATCATCATAAACAACCTAAACAGTCTGTCAACTTCACTTCATTACAACGTCCTGTTCATGGGGATTGTTAATGCTGCCTCTCTCTCTCTCTCCAAAGTGACTCGTGTGGCGGTGGCATCCCTGCTTGCTGCCCGGATGCTGTCCAGCAAGAGCAAGGTTTGCACTAACGTGTCTCAAGATGACAGAGACGGGGGAGGTGGAGAAGAAAGAAGGTGTGATGAAACACTTTCCTTTGACGGGGGTGGAAGATTAAACAACAAAAAGATCCAAATCAGCAATCAGCCAAAAACTCTCCAATCTCAACAATCTTTCATCTCAACTCCCGTGTTTGTCTGTATATAAGCATGTGCAATGTGGATATGTGCTGCAAGTGTGTGTGTGTGTGTGTGTGTGTGTGTGTGTGTGTGCACATGCACTGTGTGCATAAACTGAGTGTGCTGCTATCTTCCCCTATCTTGATCTATGCACAAAGACTGTAAAAAATACAGAAACAGAGAGAGTGGGAGGATGAGAATTTAGTTCCCTGACTGTGAACGCCAAGGCGTTGAATAAAGATTAAATAAAGATTCTGAACTAACTTTAAATGTGTGCATTCATGTTTTTAATGTTGGTGTAACAGGGAGCTAGGAAGGTGCGCATTTCCATATCCAGGTTATGTAAACCATTATTTCCCATGTGGCAGGGTAAATACCCGATGGGGTTTCTTGGGAGGCTGTGATTCCTATGAATTGTAATGCCTCTGTCTGGTCCCCGTGTCTCCTCTATGGGAGCATTAACAAGGTGATGCTCGGTCTCACTCTGCGTATTTCAGAGCCCATTTCAATACGTCCTCTTTACCTCTTCCCACTCCTTTTTTCTTCAAGCTTTTCCCTCACTCTGGGGCTTAATGAGCTGTGCTCTCTAGCTGTGATAGGCAGCCAGATGTGCTGTTGCAACTGCCAATGCTTGTGTGTGACGCAAGTACACCAGCTCACACATTGCTGGCCATTGCCAGCTCATCAAAACAGTAACGATGCACAAGTGTGTCTGTTGTCCCATCCGACTCTCATCTCTCCTACCACCAACTGTCCTATTCCTCAGTGCTCCCTCCCTTCTTCTCTCTTTCCCACGTTGCCCCGCCGGCATCTCTTCTGTAGTTGCACAGTGTCGGGCCTTATGTTCTGCGCAGGGAACCTCAGATGCGTGATCAATAGGAGTCTTTAGATCTGCTATTGAGCGAACGAATAAGTGAAGCAGCAACATGCGCGTTACCGTGTTCCCCGTAGCATCTCCCTTGGCTAACGATGGCAGACAAACTGCGACGCAAAGGATTGCAAAAAAAAACCCCCAACAACAACAACAGAGAAGCCCATTATGGTGTGGAGGTGGAACATACTGCACTGCTTCATCAAGCACTAAAGCACTGCTGAGACCAGAGAAAAGGTGCTCAGACCTAGAGAGGGAGAGAGTAGGAAATGAAGGCAAAAATAATTGCACGTCAGTGGGCGACAAGGGAAAAATGTAAAGAGGGTAAGGAAAAATATAAACAAATGAAAGGTGAGGACAGAAAGGAGAGCGACAAGGGAGGGAGGACAAAGGGAAAAAGAAGCTGCATGGTGCCAAGTCCTTGGTGAAGGACACTATGATGTGTCCCTTCTTCTAATGACTCCTACATCTGTTAAATTATTCTGCATACTCTGCTGGGTCAGTAGTTCAGAATGACCCCCAGCATGAGGGCTTGAGCCTCATCGTACCTCGTCCCTTATTTTCTGCTCCTATATGGAGCTTCATCCCTTGGCCCCACAGCCCAAGTATCCAACCCCATCACTCCCAGCCACAGCTGCATCTCGGCCCCGGCCTCTGCTCTTGACCAGGTAGCCCAGAACCGAGCCTCATGCAGTCTTTAAGCAGATGGTCCCCCCTGGTTGACTAATGAGAGCTGGCTGAGCATGTGCTGCGAAAGATTCATGACCTGCTGAGAAGGCTGCCTTCTCATTCTGCCCTGCCTGTTCCTTTTTTTATTCTTTTTTATTTCTCTTTATTATCTCATTCTGGCTTCCTCTAACTCCCTGCTGCTCTCCCTTTTTTCATTTAGAACCTCAACAGCCATAAATTTCCCTGAAAAATGCAGAACTAAACTTGTTCTCAGTTTTCCTCCTCTTTAGCCTTTCACTTTCCTCTCCGTTAAACAGGGGGAAGCAGGTAAGCCCACGGGCCCTAAAATTGCAGGGGTGTGAATCGAGGTTCTACATGTGAAGAGGCAGAAGTCGGCAGTCACAACAGGTCTAATTGTTGCCAGCATAGGAGTCAATGGGGCAGAAAGAGAGAGAGAGAGAGAGAGAGAGAGAGAGAGAGAAGAGAGAGAGAGAGAGAGAGATGCTGTCCTCTGACTGGAGCAGCTTCCTCTCTCCAGGGAGGAGGGAGAAGTGTCAGCTGAGATGCTGAGAGTTCATCTCTCCTGCCACCTGTACAGTAATTGTCCTCTATTCTGTCACTTGGATTACACCAGGCAAGGGCATGCAAATGAGGAGCTGAAAAATCGGCTGCTTAAAAGTCAAGAGCGGGAAAACATCAAAGTTTGGCAAGCTATGTGGTACAATTACCATAATAAAAGCAACAGCAGGATTTGAACTGAAATAAGCTTTTTCTTGGAAAAAGAAAAGTGAAGTTTGAGAGTTAATTAAGGTACATTTCATACGAAAGCAAGTATATTTACCTGATAGTGCATCAGAGTGTTGAGTCTCTTCCAGTCATTTTCTATCTTGGTGGTGATGTCTTCGTCCTGCAACACCACCCGAGCCATTCGCCCCTGGCGCCACTCTGAGGACACAGACACATTCTAAATTATACACAGCTGCTTTTGCAAACTATTTTGCCACAAAGAATGTTATTTGTCTTGGTTTTCCTGCGGAGAGGTTTGGTGTCACGTTTTAAACATGTACAACTTGAAACCACCATGTGTTCAAGACGCACATCTGGTTTGAATGAACATGTGGGTAATACTGTGGTCTGCATTCAACGCTTTCAGGACCAGTTACCTTGCAAGGCAATTGTGAAGTGTGCTAAAATAAACCTACGTTCTCACATCACACAAAACAAACTCTTTAAACACTTCCCTTTCAAACCTCATTCACCTTTCAGTCGGTGGAACGTCAGACTACATGAGTCGCAAAGAGAGCTCTCTTCACACATTACCCAGATGAGTCGATATCAGCAGCCGGCGTTCTCGTACGGCTCCCGGCAAGCGCTTTCCTCTCTCAGACTTGGATTGACACGCATCTTAATTAAACATTACACAAAAAACGATTTCAAGATGTATATGCAGGCAGCCTGCACGCCTTAATTGGTACTTGCGTCGTGGAAATGGCGTGGAAATTAGCATACGCCACAGTCGGCCCGTCGGGGTCAGAAAGAAGAGAAGAGTGGAGCAGACGAGAGAGGATGAAAATGCTATCTATGAGGAAATCAGCTCCTTTGAAAAGGGGAACATTGGAAGCAGGGGGGAAACAGGTGGAGGCTATAAGCAGCACTGATGGAGGCCAGTGGCTGACGGCACCTTGCGGGTTAACGAAATGAAATGAAGCTTAGCGGAAGTTCAAACAGGAAGACTCTCTTTACGCTCCATTTTTATTCATAATATCTCTCTCACCCTGTAATTACTCTATCAGCTGATTTTGGGCGTTCGCCTTAAGTTAACTAACCAGATTCTGCACGGTTTCCTTAAGCCAATCACATCGTTGCTGTCAAACTTTTAAAAAAATGTTCTCCTCTCTGCAGCTGTCAGTTGTCATTGCGGCACAATCAGATGTGAACCTCCTCCACCCCAGTCACCTCCAGTGGGCATCACAGTCATGCTCCTCATTCATCATCGGATTGCAGCAACTCCCTTCATCAGCACCACCACCATCAGTGTCTGGACTCCAGGGAGATTATGCCTTATCTGACCTCAGCATCACTACTCCTCTATTACTTCAGGATGGAGGCCAAAGACTTGGCACTATTCATTTCTTACGCATGTTTAATAAATGACTGTTCATTCTAATGACGTCTCTCCTGATTGAAATGATAATTAGGGTGTTGACGTGGAAGTGGACAGCCATTGTGGCTCTCATGCTGGGAGTGATCATTGATTTTCTCCACTGTTGACTGGGTTTTATTGCTTTGTGCCTCTGCCAGGTGACCACATGACAAATCTCCGCCTGGCACAACATCCTCTCGAAGCTGTCTTGCTAGGGAGGCACCAATACCGATATGAGGCCGAGGCTCAAACAGCTGGATCGGGTATCTGTGACAATGGGGCCGATCTATTCAATTCTATGTTTACATACTTTACACATTATATACTGGAATTTAAATTCCTGTTTAAGTTTTGACCAATTGGTTGCTGCATAAAAAAGGTTTACACTTACATTTAAATTTATTTTTTTTTACAATTTATTATTTTAACAATTCAGTAAATTAAAATCTATGTATTTATTTGTTGCATTTTGTTGCATCAGCCCAGCCTGATGTTACCGTACACATAAAGTAATTATCCCAGTTATTTCCACACAGTGAGCCAAAGTGAAGATATCGGTACTTAAAACAGTCAGGTTGTTGCTTTCCAATTTTAAACTACGCTCTTCGGGAAAAAAAAAACCCCAACTGAACATCCCACATACATACAAGTGCATACAGGAATGTACAGACCAAATCATATTCAGGGCATCGGTGAACGGGTGAGAAATGGATCGAGGAGAACAAGAGAGAGGACAGTGGATGGACAGAGAGCAATATTGTGAAGTGATGGCCGGCGTGCTGATTTGCCACAAAGCGGGAGGGATCCTTTTGTTCTCTCCACCCATGTGAAGTGAGAGAAAACGAGAGGGACGGGGAAATGAGAGGCAAGGTACGGACAGGCGAGGATGGAAATGGCAGACCGCGTGGGAGTGGAGCCCGGCGTGGGGCTGGCGAGCCCGTCTGTCAGCTCTTACCTGGTCGGACAGCCACGTCACTGACGCAATAGCACACAAACATACAGACATGCACACTTCTCTATCTCGATCTACTGTGTCTTATTGGCACAACCAGGCAGCGGAAGCAGCCAGACGGAGGGCTGCAGCGCACACTGTCAGTCAGCTTGATAGAAGACCTGGCAGCAGCTAACTGAGGCTGGCTGGCTGGCTGGGCTGCTGGAACACAGCTTTTATCACACTAATGCACTGATAATCTGTACACATAGCTAGGTTTTCTCCCACTGATACATTAATCTGTAGGTGTGAAGGACTTTAAACCTGCCAACTGCATCTGTGAGCATCTGAATTGTTTGTGTGTGTGTGTGTGTGTGTGTGTGTGTGTGTGCGGGTTGTTGCAAGTGTGTGTTTCATACCGAGGTCCATGTCGACGGCACGTGGACGCTGAGAATAGGGCATGTTCTTGTAAACCGCGTCCAGTATCTTCTCCTTCACTTGGGTGATGGTGTCACAGTTGAGCACCTTAACCGGAATCTCTGGACTGTTCTCATTGTCTGGGTTCACACAGTTCAGGGTCTGGATTGTACAAGTGGGGGAGAAGGGCAGCGAGAATAAGACAGAAAAAAAAAAAATCACAGAAGGAAATGATGAGCGCAGGAAGAGGTGTCCTGCTACGGCCGGACTTGGGTCCAGCTTGAGGCTTCGCCCTCATTAGAGTCTCCTTGGAGCATGGCAGGAGCTTTGAGAAACCATTTCCGCTCTCACTGGCATCTCAAAATCTAATTTCACACCTTCGGCGGGACACCAATTTCCAGCTCTGCCAGGGTATTAGCACGTAATGAGCTAAATTCCCAGTCAGAGCAATCAGAGCATTGTCATGTCACATGCTGGCTGCGTGAGTGTGTGTGTGTGTGTGTGTGTGTGTGTGTGTGTGTGTGTGCATGTGTGTGTAGAGGAGGCTGTTTGGTGTGTTCCAATCTCCACAGCCAGCTACCCTGATGTTGGACCAACACTGGAGCCAGTGGGATCATTAGTTAATTTTCTTCTCATACAGCGAGGAAGAAACCCAACACAGCAGAAACAGCTATGCTATCTTGAAAATGATTTTTGGCGAAAAAGAAAAAGAAGAACTGTACGTGTGCATGTTATTAGAGCAAACAAGTTTGGGCTTTTGTGTACGTGTGTGTATTTCACACAGTCAAGAGCTGCCTGTACTGTACAGTAGTACGTCTTATGGCTCCACCTGTGTGTTTGAGCGTATCTGTGAGTGTGACGTACCAAGGTTTTGTACTCGATCTGCTGGCGGATGAGCTTGTCTTCACTAAGGGAGTAGCGGGCCTCTCCAGTGATGGCGTCGATGGGCCCCTTTTCCATCTGCTGCTTGATGGCGCAGTACAGCATGAACAGAGGCTCCCCAGCACACTCCTGTGAACACACACACACACACACACACACACACACACACACACCCCGACAGACACAACCCACAAATTCACACATGAGAAATCATCACAGCGTAAACACACAAAAAACTCCCTAGACCGAAAAACACCTAACCCAAAAACACATAAATATCTGATCACGTGCAATCACACTTTTAATTTAGAAAATTAAACAGATACCCAGGATGGCTTTATATTTGTACATGTCAACACATACAAACACACACACTACATGTGTTGCTGCTTGGTGTACCGACCTTGAGGAATTTGTGGAGGAGGAAGGCGAACCAGTTTGTAAGCATCTTCTCTGCAACCGACTCCGTTCTGAAATCACAAATATATATATATATATATATATATATTTTTTTTTTTTTTTGAAATGGGAAAAGCTAAATTGAACTCCATTCTTCCTCTTGATATTCCAAAACCTTTAGATAATACTAGAGTTGCATAATTCATGAGGTCATGTGCAAGACTTCATGGAGGTTATCTTGGCATCCTGGGTGGGTGCATCCTGGCGTTTGGTTGTGCTTGTGCAACTCTGTGGTCACAGTGAGTGAGCAGAAGAGAGAGGGCATCTGTGTGTGCGTGGACATGTTAAAAAGAGTGTGTGATTGAGTATGCCTGGATGTGAGCGTGAGATGCGTGTGTGTGTGTGTGTGTGAGTGTGCGTGTGTATTCACGTGTGGTTAAACACGGCGGGACATCAGCAGCTGCGACAAGCCTCAGCTGTTGAGAGAGACGAGTGCTGTCACAGCCAGGTAACGCCTGATCACAGCCAAAACGATCTCCTCTCTTCCCCTCTCATGTCCCTCTCTTCCACCCTCCCCTACCTCGCCTCCCTTCCCAGTCAATCACACACGGAGCTACAGCTTGCTGCTGGGCTTGATTGGGCATGAAAACACACAAGTGTGCAATGACCTCTCGACTGTTTCTACCGCAGAGCACATGAGAGGACTGTGTGTGTGTGTGTGTGTGTGTGTGTGTGTGTGTGTGTACCTCGTTTTTGATTCCTGCTCATATCTTTTTTTATCTGAATGCTAGACAAACACCCCCCCACCCCCCCACCTTCCTCTGCCTCATTAGCACCAACATGGAACAGTAGAGAAACAGAGGTTGAATTTAAAAATAAAAAAAATAAGTAAGGCAGAACACCAAACAGCCAGGTGGGAACGGTTAACTAGCATGAAGCACAGATGAAAGGGTTAGTTCTGTGCAGCTCGTGTGTACAAGCACCTGAGGTGAATAGCAACAACAAGCTCAAGCTTGCTCTTTTGCGTTCCTCGTTTGACACCAATAACCAAACTGCTTTGGATTGGAAATTCATTTTACCGGCCCGCTTTTGGTCCACACACCATCATCGCTGGCAATACTTCGGGCTAGCACTAGCAATGCTGCTACCATCTACGCTGGAAGTCAGTCAGAGTTGGGGGTACTGAGAGAAAGTCAGTCTATATAATAACGTCGTACTAAATGATGCTCGATATTCATGTTTTACTTTAATTTGAATGGCCAAAATCATTTATGTTTAATGGTTATTAACAAAATTTTGCAATAAGCTTCAGGGTCCCCCCTGTGTTTGTAGAAAGCGTAAGTACTGTGCAGCTGTTGGGGTACATCATTTTCTAACAAACATTTGATTATTCTGGCAATGTTTGCTTTGTTAACTCATATTCTGTAAATCGCAGATTAAGAACACAGAATATTGTTTTATCCGTGAGTTTATCAGTACTTAACATCCAACATTAGTGAACAGCCAGTTCCTACCTGGCATCAATAAATTACAGCAACCTCGTGCGTTGGCGTTGGTCCGGATGTTCTCCAAGTTGTTTTTACACAGCGCAAAAAACGCGCCGCATTGGCTGAGAAAACCCAGATTTTTTACTGTATGTCAAAGCAGCTACGGCAACTACAAAGTCAACAACAAGGAGCTAATGCATGACAACTGCAAGGGGAGAAAGAGACAGTGTGGTGGTGTATGGATGACCATAAGCAGGTTACTATTATTTATAATGCTGGACAGTGAGGATACAGTTCATACAGCGGACGAGAGAGGATCTACCGATGCACATTCACACAGGGCAGGTTCACACACACATATATATATATATATATATATATATATATATATATATATATATATATATATATATATATATATACATATATATATATATATATATATATATATATATATATATATATATATATATATATATATATATATATATATCCTATGCAGTTCAACTGTAAGCCTACAGAAAAAACAGCCTTAGCGCCCCACTCCCCACGGCAGTGTCTACACACACTAATCACAAGTCAAGATGCCATGTTAAAGTGCCACATAAATGACTGAGTGTGACTGCATTTGATTGTCACCTGGCAGCAAATATCCCTCCAGTTGTACATGTGTTACCAATTCAAATGGCAATGCATTGGAAAAATAAATAAAAAATGACCTTCTGTAGCAGGAAATCACTGTGATTACTCTGGTGTATATGATAAAGGGCCTTACAGCAGTGCTGAACAGGGGATTAGCAGGAATCGAAGCAGCCAGGTATTAAGGCAGGCTGGAAGGCTTTCGTCTCCTCAGAGCTAAATAGTGCCAGGGATGATTATACCTATTCAGGCTCTAAATGGACCGAAAGAGAAATTATGACCATTATGGAGATAATTGCGTGAAGTCGTGTTCGAGGGCAATAAGCAAGAGTCTGGAACCGAAACAGAAGTCCCTGAAGGATTGTCTGAGTCAGGGGAGGTTACAACAGCTACGATTTGAGTCACTGAGACAAGAGAAAGTGTCAATCATTCTTCCTGTCTCATTAAATTGAGATAGAGCGAGACTTCTTCTCTCTCTCTCTCACTTGCAAATACAGAAGTCTCCTACAGTAGCAGGACAGCGGAGCAGAGGTTACGTTTTTCTTTTGAATGACGCGTGGCAAGAGTTGTGATGTTGTCTCCCATGCCAGGAGGCTATTCCTCTGAGAATGTGACGAGCGGCCGGTCTACTGGCAGCTCGTCGAGAGGATGGAGAGCTGGGTGACAGCCTATTTGAAATGCGACGTGCCAGCGGGGAGGGGGGGGGGGGGGGGGGGGGGGGGATGTAGATATTAGTTTCCCTCAGTTTCAGCTACAGGATGAGGGAGTAAACATTGCTGAGGAGCTGTAGAAGAAGCGCACGCTCTTGTGTGTGTGTGTGTGTGTGTGTGTGTGTGTGTGTGTGTGACGGGTCGACATCCTCTTTGGTGGCACAAATACAAGGTCTGTGCTTTTCCCCTCTTTGTCATTCTGACATAAACAAACACACAGGTGGGAGTATACATGGATAGATAAAGATATACACATACAGAATTCACAAACTGAACCTTGACAATGCAGCACAACAAAAAAAATTAATTCGAGTGCCTGAGGATGTATTTGAGGATGCCGAATAAACCTCGATATATTGTGGATCTTCTTCTTCTTTTTTTTTTTTTTGTTGGACAATACCCCAAATCCCTCTGTAATTGCCCTCCTTCTTTTATGAGAATTCACCTCTCTTCCCCATGCTTACCATGCGCCCCTCCCAGCTTGTATGAGACTTGAGTGTGTTAGAAGTTAATGGAACCTATTAAGCATTTTAATAAGCTCAGCAAGTCCCGAAGAAGGAAGTCAAATAAAGCCTTTTTTTTTTTTTGTGGGGGCTGTGCTGACTCCCCCTTAATATCTCTCCTTTTCAATGTTGGGGGGGGGGGCACTTTGTTCTCCTCCTTCTCCTTTCCTTCTTGTCCTCCTCCTCATCTGCCTCCACTTCCTTCTATCTATTAATTGAGTTTCATTAATGAACATCAGGATTTCATTATCCCACATAGTGTTTAAGAAGGGCCTCACATTCCCCCTCCCATTTCTGGTCTCCTAATGGCAGCTCGGGTGGAGGGGTGGAGGCGTTGGGGGGGTGGGGTGGGCTTTATTAGCAGGCTGTGGAATGTCTTTCAATGAAACTAATGCCAAACACAATACTCCCACTCTTAATAACTCTGTACTCCATTGCTCTGCATGGGCGGAAATCTCATTACAAAAATGCTGAGGAGAAAAATAATACAAGATTGAAAAGTCTCAAGGTGATAGAGGCAATGTTCTGTGATTCCATTAAAAAAGCATTATAAAGAAGAGAAGGAAACTGGGTAAAGAGAGCGAACTTGAATGTTGAAGATGTAGGAAGAAGATGGAGCGAATAGAGAATAGAGCTTGAAAAAGAAGTGGCTTGCTATTAAAGAATGTTCCGGTGTGGCGGGGGTCATCATGCACCAGAACAGTTTCAGTAATAATGGACGGGATGAAAGACTGACTGTGAAATGACAACAGACACGAGGAAGGTTGGGATGAGCAATGGAGAGGTAGGGCACCGAGAGAAAAACGAGCGCGAGAACATATTTCACCAATGTAGCGGAATACAATCCAACACCATGAGCCGCAGCATCAGTTCCACTTAGCGCTCCGGAGATTGAGAAAATCAAACACATTGTCAAAGCTTAGATGTTGCTTTCAAAAAGCTTTTAGGAGAACGTGAGTGTCTGCGAGCTAAAAACGTATCCCTATCAAGACAAAGAAAGAGGAAGGCATCACAAATCGTTAAATACCAAAGAGACGAGAGTTTCTTCTGAGAAACACGCCTCAGAAGAGCATGAGTGCACCCTTCAAACGAACTTAACTGACTGGGGATATTATATCTCCGCTGCAAAAAGGCAAGACACGGTACATGCCAGAATTTGTTTTCACTAGGCTGGTGGGATGGATGGTGAAATGGGATCTGGCACTTATGGATGAGCATAATAGGAAAAAGAGTATGCGCCACAGACCAACTTCAACATAACATATTACAGACTTCTTCTCCGGCATTAAAAAACATCAAGCCGACCGGTTACACTCAGCCAACGACGCGAGCCAAGGTCTGCTGCACTTATTGTAGTCCCAGTAACTACTATGCGGTTAACTACTTCCATCCTGCTTAATATGCCAAGAGGCTTTTCACACGCATTCATTTTCGTTCTATTATATACGACTGGCGACTTTGTTAATTTCTCAGAAGTGGGGACAGACCCGGTTGGTGTCATTCAGCTCTGGCGGCCACGTTGCAGAGGGAGAGCGGCGCAGCTGCGCCCCGCGGAGGCTGCTAATATTTTCGGCTAAAGATACTAACTTGCACAAATCTCAGTCAGATAAATGATTAATGAGTCAGACTGGACTAACATGTTTGACTAAACAACCCCTCTGTCCCTGCACTCTGTCTGCTATACTGGGGGATGGAGAGGGACACTTTCCATTCAACTTCTTTCAGGAGAAAGAAATGTCATGAAGCCTGTGAAACGCATATATATATATATATATATATATATATATATATATATATATAAATAAATATGACCTACCGTAAGCATATTAGGTGCTACTAAGTCAAATCTACTGTCAGAAAATGTATCTGATCTTGACGGACACTTAAGATAAGTGAAGAAGAGGGATGTTATTTTTACCAGCCATTTTATTCAATCTACCTTTAGCCCTGCAAACTAGGTGAGAAAGCCACATTCCTCATTACTTTTTTATTACAAATCTCAAATGATTATAGCCCATATCTATAGTTAGGACTCTATATTACAAGAAGAGTGTAGCAACGGCAGACTGATATAAGTCAATCTAATATCGCCATCCTCAATAAAGTGTAGTTAGTACAATCGGTACATCTTCCAACTGTAAACGCTAATATATTAAAACAATATTATTAGGACATAACCTGCCCATGTGAGAGACGTGTGAGAGGAATACAGATAAGGGGCATGTTGGAGGCATACAGAGGTGTTGAGAGGCAGACAGAGACGCAGTGCTAATGCTAATCAAGAGTTTACATGCAGCATCTTCAACGTACCGGCCAAGAAACTTGGAAAACACTCCGTGGAAAGCATTCAGAACCTCCGTTTAATTTGCTGAATTATATGTTCACTAGTTGTTGAACTGTAATTCTGTCATCGGTTCTAATACTCCTCCTCTGCTCTGGCTTTTCCACATTCTCAACTCTTCCCCTCATGTTTTCCTCTCGTCTTCATTCTTGTCCTCTGCTTTCCCTTTGTGCTGTGGCTAGTGACGGCATCCCAGTCCATCTTCTCACCGCACTGAACGGAGCTAAATAATTAAGGGCGCTTTGCTTCGCTGGAGAAACCACATTGCACCACGCTGCTGCTCTGCCATAGCTTCCCTCCGCACCGTGTGCACATATACATTATACAGCATATACTCTAAACCCTGCGTACTGTAAAGCTTTCAAGATGTTACCAGGTTGCAGTCAGTCCTTGTATCAAAATACCTGTCCATTAATTTGAGAATGAAAGCGTGTTTGAATCCCATTGCCATCTAAATGTAAAGAAAAGATAAAGAAGGGATTGTGTCTGTAAGGAAAAAGTCTGGTAATATTCTAGACATCTATTCCCATAAAGCACCAAAAGAAAGCCAAAAACAACAATTCATTTATCTTACTAACATGTATTGCCCGTGTAGCCAAAACCTAATATTCATTTGCTTGTTCCATAGAAATCTATAGTTGACCCCAAATCACCTACACTAACAGAGTTTACTTAGAGTCAACACCCACATTCACCTCCCTGCTGCTGCAAATAGTCACAAGAAAATCAAATCTGCAGCCAAAAGAATACATTTGCTCTTTGCTAAAAGGTACAGCTCCCCGCTGTTTTAGGAAGTTATTTAGTCTATTTTTGTTTTTTTTCATGAAAGTATTTGTTCATGAGCTGTTTTGATATATTAAAGTCTTTAGAAAGAACAAATGTGTTTGGGGCCACGGACATATAGAATATTGCAAGTCTTATCTTTTAATAAACAACCTCTTGGACCCAAACTACACAACACATTAAACATGGTTTACTACTGCAGGTCACTGAGGGATCGTGTGGATAACATGCTAACACACCATGACAGATGGAACTATTTTTGCATCTTCGTCTGTAATACTTGTGAGATTATGGCTTTCTCTTAAAAGGTCTGACATGCTAGCTTGTGGGCATAGTCCCCTCTAGAGACACGCATTCAATGACAGCTGAGGAGCAAAGGAAAGCTAAGTTCTTTGATACGACTCAACCCACTGTAATATAAATGAGAACAGGAAGAGGGTTGGCTGACCTCAAGGTTCTTCCTGTATGTTGGCGCTCTCCTATAGCCATGTGAACTCGGCCCAGCAGGGACTGTAAGCTTACTAATAATTCATTTAGAACAACATTCAGAGTGACCCCTACTTTAGCTAACCAGTCTGGAAGGGCATCCGGCATAAAAATCTGATTTCCAAACCGGATTACCGACTTCAGAGAAATAGAAGATCCGCTGTGGCGACCCCCAACGGGAACAGCTGAAAGAGGAAAAGGGCTGACGGAAAAGATAAACGCGAAATTGCAACAAATCAGAGGCCAACAGCCTCTCTCCGTGACCTGCACAAACACAATTACTGCTTTGAGACGTGCTTAATTTGACTGCGATTGCAGACACCTGTGTGTGTGTGTGTGTGTGTGTGTGTGTGTGTGTGTGTGTTCATGTGTGTACAATCAGCACGCCGGCTTGACTGTCGGCTTTTTTTCTAAAAAGCCAACGAGGAGGACAACAACAGCAAAGAGCCATGTCAAATCGATAATCCCTTAAAAAATAAAAAAAGGGATACAAAATTTGTGAATTGTAAAAACTACGGGACATTTAGCCTCCAGGCTGCAACGGCAGGACCCGAGGATTACGTACCACTGTGTTCCTAATGAGAGAGGATGGTGACAACGTCAAAGTGACGTGGGGCCCTGCTGTCATGAGAAACTCACAGCTTAATCCAGGTCCATTTCATGCTGCGTCGCTTTAGTCCACTTCTCTGTCTTTTCAGCCTCATTCTCTGTTTGCTTCGTGGTCTTTTCCACCGAGCGATTATTTACTCTGACTACTAATGGGCGGGTTTTCAAATAGAGAGACTAAGGGAACATTAACATGAGAAGGAAGGTGTTGTTTGAAAGTACAGCGGCTGCCTGCTCTCTTTGTCTCTGCATATTAGTCATGCAAACATAATCAAAATCATGTCCAGAGCAGTCAAGCTTTCAGAGAGACTGTTCACAGAACTGTGCCTAAAACATCCTGTCCCCCTTTTCAGCCGACTATTGTGAGTCCTTTAACCCGTTCTATGCCTACAGAGCCACCAAAGCAGCTGAGGACACTTGGACAAGGACTTGGCAGGTATTTAAAGTTTCAGCACATCACCCTAAATCCCCCGGAAAACAAAGTACACTGGAGAGACAGAGGGAAAAAAAACGAGAAGAAAGTTACATCGAACTGTTTCTGAATGTTTTATAAGGACCCCGAGCCTGGAGGATAAGTGAGACTGACATTGGCATTGAGAGAGAGCAGGGGAGGGACAGAGCGCGCGAGAGAGAATACGGAATTATGCAGAGAATCAAGATGTTTCTCATGATGCGAAGAGTGCTTGCCGTTTATCTCAGTATACTGTAGATGTACCGTTAGCACTCATTACGAGCCTTATTCTGTGAAGCGTCGACGGAGGAACACTGGGGAAAATCAGAATGCATCCACCCACAAGAACAAGAGAGAAGAACATACAGCTCCAAATGAATCCCCATCCATCTGTCTATATGCATCTACATCCTCCTACAGCCTTGTGCTTCTTTACATGTTTTTAAATTAGGACTGCAAAACTATCCTCGGAGAACACGATCACATATTTACCGATATTCAGTGATACATTAAGTTCTCATTCCTGGAACTAATCAAATCAAACAACTGAAACTGTTTTGAAGAGCATACAGTGTTACTGAGGATTATGGGATTCCTCGGAATATGATGATGTTGTTTGTTTGTATTAATTTATGTTAATTCACTTCTCTTTCTACTTTTTAATCAATCAAAAGTCAAAAGAGGAACATTAATGTCAATCAAATTAGTTTTCTTTGTCAACTGAAGTAAAAAGGTTTTTGAATTTTTGATGGTTTACGCTGATCTTGAGGTGGTGGAAAACTTTTTTAGGGAAGGCTGGGAACAAAAAAGATTTTGTTGTTTTCTTGCTATAACAAGAAAACAACAAAATCGACCTGTATCGGCTTATTTTGGCTCATCAGATATCGTCAATTCGATATTGGCGGGATTGTGCCAACCTAATCGCTCACTCAAAACCAACATGCGCTCCGAACCGTGAGCTGTGTGATCCCTGTGCGACGGGACATCTTCGTGTGCTGCGTTACCTGCGCAGCAGCAGTTTGGGGTGGTTCTTGCTCTCCAGGTTGCGGTCGATGAGGTCCGACAGCAGGTGTTTGAGGACGTCGGTGGCGTACTCCAGTCGCCCCTGCAGGGCCGTCATGATAAGTGAGGCCACGTTGCCACGGTCCCTCATGGAGAACGAGCGCTGCATCTCCAGTGTTCGGATGAAGGTGAGCAGGAACACCTTGTTGTTGATGAGCTGTCCGAACAGCTTCAGGGCCTTCTCCACATTCAGCTGGCCATTCCCTGACACCTGGACAGAAGAGGGAGGGGGAATAATGCGTGTTAGTGCTAATGAGATTCCAGCACTAATTTGAATAACAAATGTCCAGTAATAACTTGAACAGCGATGAGCTGAATGTGTTTTGAAAAGGATTGTTGCTCTTCAACTTTCATCGTGACCTTGTCTCACAGAAAATAAAGATTATTTTTCAAAGGCACCAAAATCCTCACTCATGTTTCACTCAAGGCAGACAGAAGTTCCTACTCATGGTGAGTAACTGAGAAGATCTTAATCAATTATTGACCCGAGTCTGTTAAAAGGCATTGTACACTGAGTTAGCTGCCGTTTCACTTTCAACTCAAATGTCAAATAACTTGCCTGAGTAACACCAACCCAAAGGGACAAAACTCACTTTCTTTGTTTGAGCGCACGTTGCTGGTTTTCAAAAGTTTGAGAATCAAAAAATGGGTCTTTTTGGAAAAAAAAAAACAACTAATAAAAGAAACTTGTCACAAGCTTATGCGGCTCACTGAACGTCACTGTAGTAAGAAGTGACACTTTGATCTCGACCACACAAGGCTAGTCTGATCTGAACCGCCATCCCTCTACCTAACCATGCAACGTGTTCCCGGTAAACCACTATCATCCTGCATCACACACAATCAACAAATCAAATGGTGGACCTCTATCAGGATGAATATTTTCATCCTCTGGACTGTGTTCCACATAAAATAAAACTAATTTCCCAGCACCCCTCTGGCCCCATGAAGAGGAGCGAAAAAGTGTTAACCAGCCAGTTTTTCCTCCCAATGGAGAACCCCACAGTCCTGCTTGAGGATAGGGAATTATTCAGTTCATTACCCCTCATACTGCAGCCACTGGTGGATGAAATAGCCATGTGCTGGGACCCTGTTTTCCATGAGGGAGCTTGCATGTAAGATGTATATATGTGTGTGCTGCCCAGCATAGTTGGCTATATGTGTGTACGTTTGTGAGACCAGAGGGTAGAAAGGATAAGTGGCACACTGGTATCCTTTTCCCCTCAAGCACTTTTCCCGCTTATGGAGCTTACCCTGCAGAGAGAGCGGTGAGGGCAGACACAATCTACTCCTCTCTCCATATCTCTCTTTTCACCTCAGTTTGACTTTCTCTTGCCCTTTCTTCATGCATTTGCTGCCTAGTTGTCTCAGTCATCTTCTTTCTGATATCTCTCTTTCTTGCCCTCCCGTCTTTCTCCCGTTACCTCCAGTTCTCTGAGGACAGGATGATCCTCTATGCCGGGGAAGAGGACCCTCATGGCGTACGTCCTGTAGTCCAGATGGGGGATACCAGCTCTGTCCAGGTCACTGGTCAGCTCATTGATGTCTGTCTGCAGCTCTGCAAAGGCTGGGAGGGAAGGGAGAGAAGAAAGAGAGACGAGTTGGA
Organism: Cebidichthys violaceus; assembly: GCF_023349555.1. Taxonomy (NCBI): domain Eukaryota; kingdom Metazoa; phylum Chordata; class Actinopteri; order Perciformes; family Stichaeidae; genus Cebidichthys; species Cebidichthys violaceus. The sequence goes on from NW_027176816.1 coordinate 2,155,113, forward strand.
GGAAATACTTGAGACATCCAGCATGAGAATAAAACCGTTCTTTAATCCCCGGGGAAGAAATATGTGAATCCTTCTCATATTCAAAGTGTTTACTGCCGTTATCACGAAGCTGACAGTTAAAGCCCAAGATAGTCTTCATGTCAGAGAAACTCAATATTTCACATCTCTCCCTTAAAAAACACAGACCTCACTCTCACTCTCCCTCTCAAACACACGCTTCGCTTTCTCACTCGATTTTATCTACCAGCCAGTAAATTGGCTGTAGCTAAGGCCCCAAAGAGTGTGTGTCATCTCAGTGTGAGGCTGCAGGTGAGCACTAGTTAATTGGCTCCATCCTGACTGACTCCTGTTCAGGCCCACGGCTCTGTTGCTCTGTTGCTCTGCTTCGCCGCCCTTGGGGAGGCTCCCTGTCTGCAGCCTATCACAGGAGCAGCAGCAGTCCCCTACGACGCCATCTCCAACCAGTCTGAGCCCTTACGTCCTGGCCCCTGGCCCCCTGCGGCTCCTGGGTTTACACACCAACACATGGGCTTACAGGCACACATGGAGAGTGTATACTCATAAGGAGGAACCCAGGTACCCATCTAAATCCACCCTGCAGGGGCATTACACTCCTGGCCACTGCTAATGGTTAAAACATTAATCTTTCCTTTCCCAAGGCTGCCTGTGTGTGACTGATTCCCCCTGTTTGCCTGTCTGTCTATCAGTCTGGACCATCCTTGAAGTTTGCTGCAATAGGATGTTTCTTTTTTTCACTGCATAATAACATTGGGAGAGCCGATCAGGGGTGGCTGGAGGAGATATATAATGTCTGGCTGATGAAATCCCCCTTAACACTCTCAAACATAACAATTCACACACCTCAGTTTTGTCATCTCAGGCAGTGGTTGCACTTGTCTTTTCATTGCGGCTTTTTGTGATCGGATGCGTCCGATCAAAACTCAGCTGTCGCGTACGTGTGTCCACACATTGCGAGGATTGTGCGCACATGCTGTGCACACCTCACCGAGGTCCGAAACTCAATGCGAGTCAGGCCACCTCGGCATGTTGTATGGCTGATCGTATCCCAAAGCGTGCAAGATCCAATCTTGTAGCACAAAAAGTTATTGTGTTTTTGGGATGATCGGATGACAAAAGATGCATTGAAAAGACGAGTGTAACCACGGGGCTCAGTGATTGGCTATAATGACCCCAGTTGATGACATCAGGGGCAAATCAGCAGTGTATATTTGAAAGCATTCATATAAAACTGAATGCTGCAACATATAGAGCGCTCTTTGTGAACTGCTACTCGGGAGTGATGGCTCGGGGTCAACCTGTAGTTATCTGTGTGACCACCCAGTGCAGTGACTTGAAAAGTCAAAAGGTCAGACGGACAACTTTGCCCTCTCTTTACCCTGAGCCGCGGGCGAGGAGTGTGTATCAAAGCCGCTGCGTGTTCAAAACCGTCGCGATGTCACTGTCGCTTAACGACATTCATTTGTTCACATAACGCACAGGTGTAAAGACACACACACACACATTGCATACAAAGATAAATGTGGAATTACCCCCTCCGGTTAAGCCTGGCGTGGCTCTCTCTCTGGGCAGTGGTTGGGTTAACACTAACGAGAAACACTCTATTCACGTGTCAGTTTGTGTGCGAATCTGTATCCAGCATGCAAACTAGAAAGAAGTAAGAACTCACTACAAGACGGGGCCGCATGCAGGGTTAACCGACTTAAAATAAGTGTTGCGATATATAACCAGGATGATTCACTGACCCAGATTTAGAGAAATTTCTACTGCATTATTTAACACACAGACTACCAGTAATTTACTTTCTGTACTATAGGCACAAATTATGCCTGTTATGTGATTACAGTCTGCCCAAGTGAAATGCATTCATCAGCCCCATTCAGCCAAATGGGTGATGGAGTAGCCTCTAAAATTACTGGCTGCAAATGGATCAAAGCAGACCCATAATCGCCCCCTACAATCTATAGTCTAACAGTAGGTTGTTACACAGCGCTGCACTTGGTCTGACCGCTGACTCTTATACTATTCTAAATAATTACCTTCTTTGCACTCTAGGGCAACTCGTGACTCCAGGTTGTCCATTTGCATCTGCAAGCGCTTCAGGGTGAGGTCATTTTCGCGCGACTTTCGCTTGTAGGCGATGAGGACGAGGATGACGATGATGAGGAGGAGGCCTCCGCCGGCGGCAATGCTGACAATGGCCGGAAGGGTCAGCAGGCTGTCAGACATGATGTGGACGGCACCAGGAGAGACGTGGAGACCACCTACCTGAACCTGCGAAGAGAAACACAAATACATAATGGACGTGCACATGGCCATTAATCTCACAGAGGAAGACGCATGGTGTTAAAAAAATTATCTGATTACTAGTCTTAAAATCGACATAACTGATACACAGCAATGCATCAGCCAAGTCTCCGAATTCCTGCAAAAAACATAAGTAAATATTGGCAGCTGAAATTGATACTGAGTGCAAACACACCTACATGCTGACATTGAGAGGAAATAGTCTGGGGCTTGCACTCAATAAGCGAACAGACAACTAAAAATAATTGCCATGGATTCTGGCCGAGCCTTTTGACAGCTAGAGCACACTCATGCTGGTCTCCCTTTGACCTCTTTTTCTTCAGTTGAATGAACAATGATGAGAGCATGAATAATGAAGTTTAGAGGCCAGCTATTATGAGGAAGGAACCCGCAAATTCGGGGATTGACGGAAATAGAGTGGAAGAGGAAGTTATGAAATAGACACTAACAAACACACAGCCCATTTTCCATACTGACCATGACTTTGTATTGTCCGGTGAGGTTGGGCGGCTCACAGAGCAGCTGGCTCTCAGACACAGTGACAGAGCAGGGAGTCTCTCCGATCAGCACGGTGTAGTTAAGCTTCACCCCTCCTGATGCTGGGGGGACCAGGTTTCTACCCTGTGGGCATGCGGAGATGGACACAGGGGTGTGGAATTGGGAGAGGAACACAAAAACACATGTTGGGAATGAAGACAATTTAAAAAAAACCCACAAAGCCAATATATTCCCTTAAAACACTGTGAATAACATCCCTAGGTTTGGGCACAGCTGCGGCCAAATTTGACTCCATACTGAGATCAAACAAGGTGATATATTTCACAGTGGCGGCAAATGGGGACAGCTGGCAATCATGAAATGAAGTATATTCCTCAATCAATTCAGAGTCAGGTACAAGGCTTCTTACAACCAATATAATGAGAAAAACTGACATCCTGAGAAACAAAGATTGAGCAAGAAGAGGTGTCTGTGTTTTGCCCAGAAACACTGCGATTGTGGACATAATCTACGAAATAACGTCATTCTGTATTGAAGAAGACTTCAATATATTTACAATGTTTACTGAGGTAATAAATTAAGTGAGAAGTAGGGTCATAGTTGACCTTCATAGCCAGTAGAAAGCATGCAAGCTTAAGGCACATTGGCTTCCCTTCTCACAACCAGAAGTTGCGGTGTGGGTTGAGCCAGTAAACGATCTGTAGATTTAAATACTAATCAGTGGTTCCTGTACCTTGAGAATGATGGGTGAGCCTGGTTTTTGCTCCAGGACTCCATTAGTGCTGAGGGGCTCAAAGTAAGGGTTTGGGTAGTAGAGGAGGTTGGTGTTGTTGTAGACCAGCAGCGCCTGGACGTTGTTGAAGATGAACCCAAACTCGTCTGCGTGCTTTACTGTGTCCAAACCTGGACTGTACTCTGCCATCAGCGAGGGAGCGAGGCAGCTCATACTGGTGGTGTTCAATACTTTACACACCTAGGGAGAATGAATAAAGACAGAGAGAGAAAGAAATCCACTTTTTAAGATGGTACTGGGCATATGTTGCACTCAAACAGTCTACACGTGCTAAGAACACCCTGAAATGAAACAAGAAATGAGATTCAGTCATCCAGGATAAATTTAGACAGTTCGGTACAGCCAAGATGTTTGTTTTTCTTTTTCTCTGGCTACGAAATAAAAAAAAAAACCCACCAAGATTTAAGCTGATCTGTTGTAAAGCCTTCTGTTTGTTTTAACCTGATCTTAACTGAAACACATTGGTATCAGCACGAACCCTGCAGGGAGCTCAGCAACCTAATAATTGGCATATAAAATCCCCAAAAGATTTATTGTCTGTTAAATTAAATTCATCTTTACTGGAGAGGAAGCCTCCGTAAAATCGGAAATAAACTGCTGCTACTGCTTCGCTGAGAAACACTGGAGGACAACAAGCACAAAGGATGGAGGCATTGCTCCTTAGTCTCCTCGGGTGGAGGTTGAGGTATGGCTCTTTTATTACTTCTCTCCAGTTTTCCCAGATGAGAGACCTGTCTTCCATCCATCCTCCCCAGCTCAGGTCTAGAGGGAAGGGGAGAGAGGATTGATTGCTGCACAGCACTCTGTTCAGAGAGGTTTTTTTTTTTTTATCTCCTTTCACTCCCTCTCAGCTCTCTCTCTCTCTCTCTCTCTCTCTCTCTCTCTCTCTCTGGGGAAGAAACTTAATTAGAGGTAAATATCATCAAAGCTGGTGAATACTAGCGAGTACCACGCCTCCTACCTGTTGTCTGCTGCTACGGAGCAATCCAGGGAGATCAATGCAAACCGATTCTGTGTGGGCTACACCTGATTGTATTTTGCCAGCATGGTGCAAGGCCAGTTGAGGGAGTGGGAGTGTTGAGGTGGAAGGAGTGTTAGTCTCCTTACTTACTTTCTTACTTTGCTCTTGGATATGGACTTCAGAGTGCTTTCAATACGCACAGCATCGAATGGAAAAGGGTACACTGTGTGCACACATACATCACATGTGTATGACTTTAGGCTGCAACTAATGATTATTTTAATCATCTATGATTTTCTCAATTAATCCATTACTTGTTTGGCCCATTAAATATCAGGAAACATGGAAAATGTTAAGCCACTAATCAGAGCCTTTCCTCATACCGTAGCTTTTTTAGTCAGGGGATTCTGAATGACATTGAAAAGACAACTCTGGTTAAATAATGGTGGCTTTTTTTTTTTAGATGTCTCCCAGTATGCCATCACATAAACAGTTTTATGTTGGAGTGTCATTTGAAGTGCCTATGGTACAGATTCTGGGCTTTAAATAATTTCAACACTATATAAGGGACTCCAGGAGGTAAAAGTACCACAAGTACCACCTAAATAAAACAAAAATGGGAAAGGGAAATGAACAGTTGCAATTCAAGAGGAAGTCTGGATAAAATATTGTGAATTTCAATGAAGGATATCAACCTCAACCCCATGGAAAACGTTTGGCAGGAAGAGCCTTAAAATACTTTATTACACCTGAAGTCTCATCACTCGGGCTCTTCCAGCTGCTGGAGGAATCGTGGCTCCCTTAAGCTAATCACTACCACAATGTTTGGGCCTGTCAAAAGTAAATACTGTTTGGCGTAAGATCTGAACAGAATTAGTGACTATATTTGGGACCAAAAGACTTTGAATTGGGACAAACTGCTTTTTAGGTTTCTACATTCAACACTCACAAATATGAAAACAAAATATGTATTTGAATACTGAGTGTAGCTGCTAGAAGTGCAATTACAAAGGAATATATATATATATAAAATATTGTTATCATAATATTTGTGAAATCTTTCCCATCAGGCTTCAAGAAACTAAATTTGAAAACAATTTGGCCGAAGTTTCCCAGAAAATGTCCTTCTTTCTTTTAAATATGTTTATTAGATTAGCTTAGCTTTAGCTTGAAAATTGACCTGAACATATGGTAGGATAGGATCTAAATAACTAGTAGTTCAATTTCCCTTTCCAGTAAAATCCTGGATGAAAGAAACCGGCTTCAAACATTACAACTGTTACAGCAACACATACTCCAACACACTTGTACCAGTCTGTACAGAAGTAGTGGCTTTTCCTCATCTTGTGACATTTTTCTTTAGAATCACACTTGACAAGCAACAGCAGCAGCGCGTGACAAACACATGGGAGCGACTCCTGCCAAACATCGAGTTTAAGTTCTGTGGACACACTTCACTGCAAGTCAGAAGTATCTAGTAGAACGTTAAAGGATAAAGAACACATATAAAAGAGATACATGCTTCAAACAAAGCAACTGACTACATGTTTGATGACATTGTCTCAGTGATTCACTATCACCTCTCGAGGTACAAGTGGTTTCACAAGAAAGGACAGGTTGCCTGTTAACGCGCTCATTTCAGTAGACTTCTCTGCAGCACAAAACGTCGGCATGACGTCAACACTATAACCTCTTCAAATTCTGTTGATAATGTTATTTCACTTTTGTTTTTAATAATGTAACCTTTCATTCATGGATGAATGATGTTTTTTTTTTAATATATAACGTGTGTTTCGTATCAGTTTGTAGGAATTAAAAAGGTTTAACGGATAAAGGGGTTCAAGTAAAGTTTGATATATTCTTACTGTTTGCATGGTGACATGTTATATAGACAGGCCCAGATGCTCCGGCAGCATCCTCGTGACTGTCACGTTGAAACAGCGAAGGCATTTGCAAGTCAACTACAGCTCTGACTACCATCTGCTCTGCCAGAGATGGATACTGTGGGGTTTTTTTTTTTTTTCCTACACTGTCCTCACTTTCTCTCCTCTTTCTCTCTCTCTCCATTTTACTTAAATAAATCCTGTCAGGGTTGAAGACTGCTGCTATAGTGGGATGTTTCTCAGGCAGCGTGGCAGTGAGTGTGCCGTTTGTAAATCCAATGGATGAGCAAGTAAATAGTGATGGGTATAGGGGGCATTGTGGCATTTGATGAAGCAAATGAGGTGGGTGGGGCAATAAGTGATTGTATTTCAGAACATCACAGCACCTTAGCATGACTTCTGCCTTTCAATAGATGGATTTTAAGTACTTTTTTTTTTACTAATGTTTACTGCATTCTGTATACTAGCCAAAGGATTTAGAAGGATTACTGGATTTCTTCTGTATCACAAGATTATTTTTTACAATTGCATTTACTTCAGAATGCTACAATATACAGTCATGCCATTACACTGCTTTGACTCCAAACAACATGTATTTGTGCTTTCTATCTCAATAAAAACAAAAGAATTTCTGCCAAACACAAGTATACGATTGTACATCCAGTCCTTTAGGCCGTGTGCGGAAAGAAGCTACACATTGTTCAGCATTGATAAAGTGAATTGAGGTCAACAGATAGAGAAAATAATTGGAATCTTGGCCTCATCTGTCTTCTTTCTCCAGTGTTGGATGGAGCCCGGGTGTTTTAAGGCAGTAACACTCCAACCCCTCTGGCTGAATACATTACCATGATCTACTGTGCTGCTACAGCCCACTCAACCATTCAAAGGTCTCTGGCCAGGGTAGCAGTGAGAGAGACAGAGAGAGAGAGAGAGAGGAATAAGGAATAAGATGGACTGGCTGTGTAGATGTGCGTAGGAGAAATGTGAGGGGGGGGGGGTCACACAGTCAAAGGTCACCTGGAGGCTAACATTCGATAGCTAGTCACTGGCTGTTCCTTCCTGTACGTTGTTACTCCTACACTGTCTATCTTCCTGTCTGCCTGCTATTCCAACCAACTGATTATACTGGCATGAATTCTAACTTCAGCTCCGATCTGTCCATAACGAACCCGTGTGGCATTTAAGCTTGTGCAAAGATAGAATCAGTAGCTTACATTTTCCTCTAATGACGAAATAAAAAAAAAAAGAATCATCTTGTGATAAAGTGACTAATTTCAAATGTCCCCCGTAAGCACTGCGTTGTGCATCAACAAGTGGCTCTTCTTTAAAAGTCAAGTCAAGCAGCTGCACTACACAAATTAAATTGCCTCTCAACGGCTCTCAACATGGCGATGCTTAAGCCGTTCGCTCGTAGCTACCAGTGCTAACAGCCCGAACAGCAAAAACTACGGCAAACAGCGCTAACAGTGTTTACCTGAGGGTGAAGCAGAGGGTGGGTGTCACGCTGCCATGATGCCGCTGTTAGGTCAGGACAGCGTTATCAGATGTGAGCGTGCCAGTGAGGCACGCTCACATGCACTAACATGCAGGCATGGCCGGGCCAACAAAGAACAGGGGAGAACCACGGACAACAACACACAGAGAGGGAGAGTGACTCCATTCTCTGCACAGGTGTATCACTCCACTATATCTTTACATAGCAAATAGTTGTTTGCTGCGATATTAATGCTCCGAATGTCGTATATTGCTCCTGTAAGTTCTGAGTGTCGATTATCATTGCCTGCAGTGTAATCGGCGCCTCCAGTGCTCAGTGTATCAGACAATCAGCCTGATTGGCCGAGACGTGATAGGAAGCCTGGCACACCCGTGCTGAACACTTTCTCTGATCAGCAGCAGAGCAGACACTCAGTCCAGGCGTCTTAAGTGTGGCGAATGCGGTAGATGAAATCTTTCTGGGACAGGGAAATGTTCTGGAGCTGGAAAATAACCCTTTTAACTTTAATCAAGATTATGATAAATGTTTCAATTGTGAAACCTGTGACAGATACAGAGCATTTCACAAAGAAAATTGTCTTCCCCCCTCCCCTCCCTCTCCCGGTCTCTTTGTAAATCTGTGCAGGTGACACAAGGGAGGGAGAGAAGAGAGGCAATTTAGTGGGAGACAGGTGATCATTTGAAGGCTGGCTGACAGACAGAAGCTCTTATTGCTATAGGCTGCTCTGCTGTTTGCCTTCCTCCAGTGACAAAAGGGGAAAGGGGTAGACGGGGAGGGTGGGGGGGCGATGAGGGGCGGGTAATTGTAACCTTAGCATTTAATAGAAATGCATTCTCTGTGGCTGTGGGGCCAATCAAGACAGTGACACAGGCTTCTTTTGCAAGCTCCTAGGTGGGGGAGTTGGAAGAGATGAGCCAGGGCAAAGATGAAGAACTCTCTTTCAAAGCCTCAGAAACTGACAAACCAGACAGCACAGAACACACGCAAGTTAAATCCCATTCCGCCAGGTCTCTGGGAGTGTCTCCCTTATCAAGTCTTCTCTTTTCTAAAACATAAAACAGCCCAGATCTATCTTTTACTTGTAATCACTACTGTTTTACAACTCACAAAAGGTGTTTTGGGGAAACTGTGTCCTTATAAGAGGTAATATTGTAGCACCAAAAGCCCAAGGCACAGTTTAGATTTTTAGTAAAGCAACATTCACTAAGCAAGTCAGACACTTAAGGCCAATTTTAGAATACTGTTGTCAGGGATGGGAGCTTGGAATTGCAGAGAGGGAAGAGGCACGTTGGGACAAATCTGTGTGGAATTCTACAAACGAGACGTGGCATTGAGGAGGCTTTTGTTTATGCATGCATGTGTACTAAACTCTCCTGAGATTCTATAAATGAGGCATGGGATTTAGGAGGCTATATACAAGAGTGCAATGTGTGAGACTGGTTTAAGTATGTGCCAACTTGCATGTTTCCCAGGTTTTTATTCTACAGTAAACGCGTGTGAATGAATGTCTGTGTGCAAGTGTACATTTTGTCAAGGTTTCTGAATGATGTATCTTGGCAAAATAAGAAAATCTAAATTCGGATGAATGACAATATTACATAATTCAGTTGGAATCATATAAAATATGTGCTCATTAGAGAAGTTGAATTGTTGACAAATGCTGTACATTAAAAGTTCTAGCAGCAAACAACTATTTTGCTGTGTAAATATATAGTGGAGTAATGTCTACCTGAGCAGAGAATGAAGTCTCTCTTGTTATCAGAGCTTCTCTGTGCTTTTCTGACATAGCCGGGCCGGCAACGTGTGCATGTTAGTGCATGTGAGCCTGCTCCACTGGCTAGCTCGTAGCCGCCGCGCTGCACTGCAGATAACGCTGCCCCAACCGACAGCGTCGTGACAGAAGGGCAGCGCCCCACCTCCTGTTCCTCCCCAGGTAAACACTGTTAGCTCTGTCAGCACTGTTGCCAATGTTTGCGCTGTTAGCACCATTAGCTCAGCTTTCGCCATTATGATAGCTGTTGAGAGGCAATAGAAATGCTCTGAAATTCACAACTAGCACCTTTTATAAAGGACATTAATAAATGTTTTCAACTACATTATAGCGTGTCATAAACATCTCTTTAACATTTAAGAGGGGGGGTTAAAGTGTTACCAATTGTTCAAATAAAAATTATACAAAATACCTCTTCAGTTAAGCTGCCGGAAACTCACCAAAAACGGTTGGGAAGTGCGGTATTACAGTGTTTGTGCCGTGTTAGTAAAGTGTGTTGGTATGGAGAACAGTAGCTACTGGGCATTGAGCTCTTTTCTTTTACCTATTCTCCCCCTCTGCCCTCCTTTCACTCTCCGTTCGTCTGCCCTCGCCACCTTTCCCCAGACCACGGAAAGAGAAATCCCATCCTCTTAATTAAACAAGGAGCCCCAGGACAGGGGCTCAAATGCAATTTGTAACGATTTCCCACAGCCAAGACTTTGATTATACAAGACCTCTTTATGCTGACCAAAGACTTCTTCTGAAAGCAGTTAATCTTCCATTGAAACCCATTAGGAGTCTCCTTGGCCCCGATCATCCACCCCACCAACAATGACCCACCCACACCCCTTTTCCTCAAACTCTACTGTCCTTGACTTTTTCCTGATGAATAGGGTGAAAATTACAACTAATAGATATCGCAATGAAACTTCCCCAGCTCATTAATTATATTAAGGCAATTATTTTTTGTATCAGAAGTTTTCTGAAATATTATGTTTAAACATGAAAATGAGGCATGATCTTAAGTATGTCCTAATTTGCGTATATTTTAAGAACAAAAATCTAAAACATTGGATAAAGCCAGGCACGCATTAAATATATTAAAGTCACAGGTTTAAAAAAAAAAAAAATATTTTGAGAAAAAAAATTCTATATTACAAGTTTCCAGAAATGTTATGTTAAAATATGAAAAACAACGCATTATCTAATGCTAACTTTTGGGGCATTAAGGAGAGGTCTACAGATGCAAACAGTAACAAGTGTTGTCAAATAAACAGCTGTGCATCCAAAATGTGTATTTTGGATGTTTTCGCTCCAGTAGTCTGAAACAGTGTCTGTAGCAAAATAGCCCCAAATCTCAAAATTGATCAGAGCATGAGAAAAGATGTTTTTGCCTGTAGTGCCTCCCTTTAAACAAGTGAACATGTTGTTCAGGATGACTAGTGTGACACTAAAGCACAACAGGACAGGTGGGGGGGCTGGAGTTGTGATTTAGCCTGAAGAAAATTTGGATCAACTCTTAATTAAATACTGCATACAGACCACTCTCACTGCCAGTTACATTATTCAGATGATCGTTGGAGTGCTTGAGAACAACTTGGTTTAAGCGAAAGTTAGGGAAGCGTAGAAAGCTGGAGGGGCTGTTAGCAGAGATAGTCCTTTTTTTTTTTTTTATCCAAGCTAAACATCACTTAGCTTGCTTGTATAGCAGTATGTGGTGAGTCAAGCAGGACCTTGTTAGCATACATTTCCCAGCATGTAGCAGGTGTATTCAAGGAGTACTTTCTGTACTTGCTCTATGGTTAAGACAGGGTAGTGGTTCTTACATTGACAGACTCTCTGCCGGCGTATTTGACACGGATCCTGGGCTCCTGAACCACGTCCAAATTGGTCCCTGACACCATCAGGGGGGTGTGGCCGCTGAGGAAAAACACAAGAAGACCCAATTTACTTTGAGGGTTTAAATAAACATCTTCATAAAATCATTTCTCTGTCTCAAAAATTCAAGAGGAAAAAGAGACAGAAAGACTGAAAGGGAGTCATCGAAACGGAAAGAAAAGTAAAGTAAGAAAGAAAAAAAAAAATCATAAAGAAACAAAGTAATTCAAAAGCCATTCTAGACTAAACTTTCTAACTCAGACGTATCTCTCGTCTGAATATTCGCCATCAGTCAAAAAATGAGCGCATCAAACCGCCTTTCATCCTCAGTTTCTTTAAGGAGATAATAGCCTTTGGAGAGGCGGATGATTAGAGATGCTTTTTAACCGACTTCGCCGGCTACAATCAACTGGTGCACATTTGTGTTTGAAATACCGAGGCAGCTCAAGCATATAAGGATGCGGTGGTAGTCCTGGGCTTCACAACACAGCAGCACGAACAAAGCACGCAAACAAAGCGGGGGGGGGGGGGGGGGGGGGGGGGGGGGGAACTGCTGGGTGTGCATCGCTCCCTGCAGCTGTTTGGGTTGTTGGTGATGTTTGTTGTTTGTGTTGTTGCGCCTGTCAATGTGGCGTGCAGAATAAAGATGGTACCACACAAGAGCTGTTGCAATAATACATGTCAGATGGGTCTGTGTTATTAGGCTGTTATGGGTTCACTTCAAAACTGTGGATAGTGAGTTACTAAAGATGGACCTTGTGCTATCTAAAGGCTTATAAATTAGATATGCTATACTCACACACTGACCTCTGCTCCCTCTTTGTCGAAATAAAGTATTTATCCATCTGTCTATCCATCTGTCTTTCTATCAGTCTATCCATCTGTCTGTCTATCTATCCATCCATCTACAAAGCAAAGAGCGATGACCAATATGATGATCCTTCCTTCATTTCCCCTCTCTTCTCCCTCTCTGCCGTCACACTTCTGCTGCAGCGTCGCCTACACTCTGTCTCTAAGCCCAAGCCATCTGCTGTAGACTCACACCTCTGATAGCACATTGTTCTACTAAGCCGCTATTTCATCTTTATCCCTCTCTTCCTTTTAATTAGTAGTGTATGTGTCTATCTGCCAAAGTCCTTCAACACATGGATCAACATTGAATTCGATAGGAGAATCTCAGCCTCAACAGTAACTATCCTCCCCAATCTGTGAGCTGTGGCAGTTCTATCAGATCCACGCTAATTGGAAGAGAACCGAACAGTAATTGAAAGTGCAATATTGACTTGAGTCTGCTTATTGCCACTGGCCTGGACTGGCGGTGGTAGTGGTGGTGGGGGGAGGAAATCCTTATTCTGGGTGACAGAAGCTCAGGGTTGTTTGGCAAGGGTGTGGATATAAAATGGCATCCCACACGTACAGTCTGTGAAGTCTTTATGCTGCAATCCTACGAGACAAGTGTTGCGACTTTACCTCGCGATGCTCCAGTCTGGATCGATGCGCTGGACGGTTGGGTCCTCTATGTACTCGAAGGTGAGGCTCTCCCTGATCTGGGCGCGGTCCACGCTGACGCTGATCTGCACTTGGCCGACCCCAGACAGGGAAGGGGCGGAGTAGCACACGATCTCCGTCATGGTCCGTCTACAAGTGACGCATAATTGGAATTATTTCAAAATGTATACAGAGTAATGGACATCTGTCTATGGAAAGCTTATACACGAGTGCAGGAAGCATCTACACGTTTTGAAAAGTAGAACTAAAGATACAATTTAAGCACAATTTATTAATTTATTATATAAGAATGCTTTCCCCTCCCTCTCCAAGGCTCCATGTTCCTCCTGCCCCCCCCCCCCCCGAATTTGTCCTAATTCATTAGCAGAGAGCTTGTACTAGAACGGCCCCCCAACCTCCCATCCCTTCCCATGCCAAGAATACAGTGGAGAAACACAAACCAGTAATTAGCCCCATATCTCATTAAAGCTGGCTTGACTCCTCAACCTTACAACATTACAGTCAGACTACTGTGGCGGGGGCTTAAAATAGATGCCGACAGCAGAGGAAAGTAGATAAAATAGATGCCGACAGCAGAGGAAAGTAGAAGGAGGACGTGTGAGAGCAACTAAGAGAGGGAAGGAGGGCCGGGTGGAGGGAGATGGAAGAAAGCTGTGAGAGTGAGAGACAAGAGAATAAAGAAAAACAGGGAAGTGTGACCAGATGAAGAAATTGATAGAAAGTGAAGGAGAGGGTTGGATAAAAAAGAAGAAGAACGATCCATAGGAGCACCAGGTTTTCTGAAAGCTATTATTACAGAGTTTAATGCAGTGGGTCATCAAAACCGTATTAAGATTTACATAAGTTTCTGAGAGAGGGAGAGTGAGAGAGGCTTTCCCCTCGGGGATTTCTCAGTAATATCAAGGGGAAAAAAAATACCAGAAAGCCGTGAAATATAGCAGCTTCTTTAATGGTAGTAATACACATCGTCATCTAGGGAACAAGAGCTCTTGTTTTTTTCCGTCCTCTTTTCATTTGCTCACAGCATGCCATATATCTAACGCTGCCTGACAGTGATGCATGTAGCGGCTCAAAAAAGTGAAAGAGACACTGAGTCAAAAAAATTGTGATAATAGCTGTAAATATTTTTTTGTTATATGAGGCATAGATGCTGTAGGTGTTAAGGTGCTGTAGGAAAAGAGAAAAACAAAGACGAACAAACCATGAAATGTCGCTGTTGATTTTCATTTTTTAACGTAATGTAAGTGACAATTCAACATTCACAGTGAGTGGATCCGTTTCACTTCCCTATATCCGTATTACACTGTAATGATGGAACTGTAAACTGTGAAATTCAAATGCGAGTCTTTCATTTGCACTTTAGTGAATTAATTTCCTCTTCACCTTAAAGTGCAATGAAAAGCCTTTCTCCATGAATACTCTGTCTTAAGCAAAAGCACGATCATACAGGCTGTTTAAGCAAATTAACCTTTGTGGTCCTCGAAAAACACAAGAGGAAAGTCTCACCCAAAGAACTCGCATGTCTGGTTTCCAAACTGAACGTTGACACTGCTGCCGGCGCCAAGGTTTTCTCCCATTATGGTTACTTTGGTGCCCCCGGACTCTGGACCTCTGCTCGGGGACAGACCTGTGACCGTGGGAGTCTACAAAACAGAGAGGTGCAGGGTAAGAGAGCAAACTAAAGGAAGAGGGAAGCAGCAAAATGAAAGAACAAAGCAAGAGACCAAAAGGCAAGCTAAAAGATGGGATATTTTCTAGTGGTAAAAAGGGCAGCAATTCTATGGTACCTCTTGATACCTTCACGTATTATCGCAGATCCCAAGCAAATTACAGTTATTCATATTGCCAGGCCGATGGCAGTAGAGTGCAGCGCTGGTGGGAGAAAAGAGGATAAAACCGGGAGCTCTTAGAGTCCCTGAGAGATCCTCCTCCTGTGTGTGTTTGAGTGAAGCTTTTTAAAAACAGTCTGAAAATAACTAGTGGTTACAGCTGCAGGCAGCTAGCCCGCCGTCACACAGACAGATGGAGAAATATCCAAGCAGAGAGCCGATAATATCGCAAAACACACATGTACACTAGCACACACGCATAAGTATTGCAGGCTGGAAAAGACAGTCACATAGGGAGTGTGTCTTGTCGGGAAAATTGAAGAACGCTTCTGTGATGGTGTCTTTTTTTTTTTTTTTTAGGTGGCCTCCAATACAAGGGAATTGCAAGTGGTGCCAATTCTAGGCTCCGTGGACTATTCTCTTGATAGTTCCACTGCTTCCCAGAGTAGCAGCTGTAACATTGGTGGGAAAAAAAAGGATTTATAGCATTTACTGCAGAGCCGAGAGCATCGATCAAAACTGTCAGCTAAGTGTGACTTCCGGGACACACGCAAAAGCACGTAACCTGAAAGCAACAGGGGTAATTAGTGGCTGCTGTTAATTGTTAAGGGAGTGCTAATTGTGAAGGTGTGAGCGAGCGCAAATGGCAAAACGAAGATTATCTGTTAGCTGCAGGCTGAGCAGACAGCAAATGACAGAGACGGGGAAATGTGTGCGCGAACTTGTGAGAATGGGGAGTCGATAATGTTTACCTGCTGACGGGAGCTTTGCTTTCCATTTCAGCAAGTTGATTGTTCATGTCTTTCTCTCGCTTACCACCATGCACAACCATCCAATCACACTTCATCTACGAGCTATTGCCTAAGGAATTTACCTAAAGCACCGCAAGATTATTATTATTATTATTTTTTTCCCATCCATTAAGCAATGCTGAACTTTATGCAGCAAGTGAGTTGTAAAGAATATATTGATTTGCAAAACTGTTTTGTACAAGATGCAATATAAATGTTGCTTTATGATCGTATCTCAATAAAAGCAAAGAGCATCCACCACCAGAGAGCCGCAGAGATCATTAATGGGAACGTTGCGCTGTTTATGGAAGAATGTTATTTCCCAAATAAGAAGCAAGCATACACAAAGAGCAGCTTAATTACGCTGTCGGTAAGCATGGCAACTCACACATCGTTATTGGCCCGTGGCGCATAAACAATTACTTTGCAAGGTAATTGAACTAACTGCGTGTTTTCACACTGAGTAGAGCACATTTTACTAATGTTTTATCATAAACAGAGTTATTCCAGTCATACCACAAAGGAGTAAAGTTGCGAGGAGCGAGCCCTGAGTTCTGGTCTGCACTCTCCAACGCACAGCTGGACTGGACCAGGTCGACTGTCTGCAGGAGCGGCATCCATCTCACATACAATCCTATAAAAGACACAGAATAATTCATCAAAATCACTGTACATAATACAAAAAAATAAAAAATAGTAGCTATGGAGTGAACTCAATCTTTCTTAAAAAATAACTTAAAGAGCAGAACTTGCCTATAGGTTTAAACGCTTGAGAGAAGTTGCGAGAAAGTAATCAAAACACTTCTCTGCTTGATATCGATTCATCTTCCACTCTCTACACAATCTTCTTTTGTTGTCTCACTCATTTCATTACGGGACACATCCAGGCATCGACCAGGACCCCCTGGATGACAGTCTTTAAATGAGACCGGTGCTCCTCCTCCCTTGGCACTACAGCACACCCGACCCGGGTGAAGTAAATTTCCCACCAACAACAAGGCCCCCCCCCCCCCCCCCCCCCCCCCCCGACCGCTCTGGTGCTGCGCCATCTAACGTAGATCACGCAGCGGGATCAATACAGCTTTACTGTGCCATGTGATCAGGTGAGACCAAAGCGCTGCAGGTGACCAGATCAAATGACATAATAAAATGAGGACGTCTATAGATCAGTGGTGCCAGGCAGCAGTAAAGTACAAGACAGAATCACAGGCTGGAAAGAGATGGGATATGTGGTGACGAGGCAACGGAATCAGAGAAGAACTGTTGTTGCTCCAGCACTGATCATCTGAATGATGGTGACGCTTTATAATAACTATCATGCATGAATGGTAAAATGAATGGTGATTACAAACTATCAACACCGCTGTAATGAATGTAACTTTAAAAGTTTCCTGTTGCACACATTATAACATGTTATATTAAGTATTTTTTAATAATGACAAAATTATTTGTAAAAAAACAAACAAAACATCTATGAACATTATTTAGACAGATAGTTAATATTTTGTCAATGGTTTGTAATTGCTTCATGGTCCATCTATCTATGTAATATTTATAGATGTTTTACAAATTATTTCTTAAGGGTTCGCAAATATTTTGGTAATAATTACAAATACTTAATGGAGTTTTATAAAATGTTATAATGTGTGCAACAGTAAACTGTTAATAATTTACTCATCTAATCAGAATGTAATTGTTAGTGTTTTTTCAGCTATGATACAAAATAAAGTAATTCATAATATAGTTTATAATCATTTTAATGTTTGTTAACAGTAAAAAAACTATCAACTTAAGTTGAATTAACTATACATTTACCATTCAGTAGTGATGGTTATTACAAAGTGGAGATGCTGGATGAAATATGTGGAAGAGAGTGGCTAAAGGAGGATTTACTCACGGACAGAACTGAGGTTTTTTTTCTAACATGGCCTCAGAGATACAGACACTCGCTTGCTTTCCTCACCTAAAGGCCAACTATACTGGTCCTTTGTGAAGTGGCATATTTATGGAAATAGGTTTTTGCTTTTCAAAATGGAAAATTCAATTGTGTCCTCTCTGTCTCCATCAAGAGACCTGCTCCGTCCGTAAAACCGGAGGGTTACTTTACTTCACACCAATTTAAACCAAATTCTAATGAGGACACAATTTGGCCACTATAAAAAAAAAAATGCTGCTGAGGAGTATCAGCGCTGCTGAAAAACACAAAAGTTGAGACTTTTACTTCAAAGCCGGAGAGGATTTCACACACTTTTCTGAAGTGCTACCATAAGGGACACATAAATATGTATTTCTTTTTGTTTTTGTCCGATCCAGTCCAGTCCATCCTGGTGGCTGAATCAAGACTCAAAACAAACAGTAACAGCAACAGTCAGATAAGGACACGCATATAATAGAGATGCACCGATATCGGTATCGATATCTGATATCGGTCCGATACTGACTGAAATAGCTGGATCGGTGACAATGTTCCAAATTGGTATCTGATACAATGATTCTTATAAATAGCAGCACTCAGTATCAGCCGATACCCAAGGTCCAGGTATTTGAATCAGGACTGAAAAAGTGGGATCGGTGGATCTCTAGCACATATCGAACCTACAGCCAACATGACCCCGAAAAAGCTCTGAATAAAAGTGCAGCTTGAAACATCATCACGGAGACTCCAACTCCTTCGAAAGTTAGACTAAAGGGGTCATAGGTTAGTTTTTTAATTTTGCACAGTCAATTTTCTTTTTTTTCAACATGCCATATAAATGAATTCCCTAGCTTGTCCCTAATTGGATTAAAGTGGTGTCAGATCAGTGCACTGCTGACAAATTGTCCCCTACAGCCAAGTGGCACATAGTGAGTTTTAATTACAACTGCCCAGTGAAGAGCTGGGAACCACACAGACATACTGTGTGTCATCCACACTGTTCATTCTAACATCTTTTCAAAATACCACCAAAAGGGGAAAATGTAATTCTCAAAAATAAATAGTTAGTCAATAGCAATTGTGCATGGATGTGTGAAATCTTGGAACCCATCGGCTATCCGTCTGACAACTCTAAGCCTCTGGGGTCAAGGGTCACATTTTTCGGGTTCTGGTGTTTTCAGTCTGATTGGCAACTTATGATAAAGAAGACCGGAGTTGGAGTTGAGAAACGACGTGAACCACCGGATTGTTTCAAAAGTAGCCAGTTTACAAGCTAATTTTAAACCAATAAAAAAGCTAAATCATTGTCGGACAACTCCCGGTGGGTTCCATTTCGGATTTGCTCTCCACATGTTCTGTTTACCTGCATTTAACCAAATCCTGCTCAAACGTGATTGGTTAAAACCACACGCATCACAAACGGCAACCACAACGCTTCAGATACCTAAATCTTGACCTGTTGCCATATGAATGCAGAATCTGTTTATAGAGGTTAGTATGTGTGTGACATATGTATTGTAACAGCACTATAAGGCTGACAGTATGTGTGTTACAGCCACGGTGCAGTGCTGAGCTGTTCTCTTTCTGAGGGCAGAAGTAGGCCAAAGAAAGAATTAGGGTTAAAGTCTCCTCTGAGAGCCACGCCTGTGATAGCTTGTGTGTGAGTTTACATGAGTGCATACGAGTATGCGTGCCAGCTGTGCCTCAGTGTGCAGCTACAAACTTTACACTATTCTCTAACTGACTCCAAGTTAACGGAGAATTTCACACTAACTAAAATATAATAGTGTGATTAATTTGGAGCATTTGTCATCTGAGCATTTATTCTATGAGAATATGAGAGCATTGCATTTCCCTCACCAATGAAACCAAATCCCAAAATGTATAGATTTAGGGTGAAGCCTCTTAGTTAGCAGTATGTGGGTGATATCCTTGCCTTTCCCTTGCGAGGTCTGCATCTCCTGGGGAGGTTGAACAACCATAAGGCACTGGGTTTCTCAATCTACACGCTCTCTGGGAGATGGGCAAGTTGTGAAGCATGGGCAACGTTTCATTAGTTCAGGGTGAGCGGGACAGGCTTTAACGTGATGCATGCACAGCATGGGACAATTAGGGAGGTAAACACAAGTAAACACACACAGCTGTTGTGGGATTGCTGCTGACTAGATGAGCTACAGAGAGAGAACCGGGCCAGTGTGCTGCAGGGGGAGAACAGCAATGTCAGGGGCAGATTGTCTGGACCTGCTCCACACTTCATTAAGGCAGAGACGTTGGGTAGAGCAGCATCGATCACAGTTTGTTAGCTGCTACACTATATTAAAACTCCTGTTTGGTCTTTTCTCCCTGTTAAAGGGTGTTTTTTCCTGTTCCGATGTGAGGGTTCTGGGACAGAGGATGTCGTGTGTGTACAGATTGTTAAGCCCTCTGAGGCAAATTTGTAATTTGTGATTTTGGGCTATACAGCAATAAATTGAATTGAGTTTAATGTGAGTAAAAATAGCTCTGTGTTGCCTATCAGGAGACTTGGCAAGCGATTTGTGTAGTTTACTAATTGAGATGATTAATGTTAATTTAAAAATGGTCATGCTGCATTGTGAACAATATATGGCAAACAATTTGTAGTAGCCCTTTGTATGACGCCCATGTCCACAATGCATTTTAAACATACTTATAATGTGTTATAATCTGCTTCTAGCACTCATAAATATTCATAATAGAACACCAGAACACATTATAAAGCATTTGATAACGACTTACAATATCAAGTATAATTTTTGTTGGTCGCTGACTGACTTTTTTTACATTATATGTTATAATTTATTATAATTTAATCATAAGATACTCTAAGTGGTCATTGTTTGCTTTAAGTAGAGTGAATAAAAACATTAAATCTCTACAAGAACATCACACAAAATCATTTTTTACTTTGCTTAAAGCACTTAAAGCAAACAACGACCACTTAGAGTAAATTAGAATCACATTATAATGTATTATAAGAGAGATTATAACGCATTATAAAAATATTATAATACATTGTAGACATGGGCGTCATAGAAAGTATTCCCCAATTTCCCAACTGCTTTCATTTTACTTGAAGGAAGTCCTTTAATAACCAAAGGTATTTCTAAACATCTGATTTTCGATCAGCATATAACTAATAACAATAGTTTTTTGAAGAATAATGCTCGTGCTTACTGTTCAGCGATGATGTAGCCATCCTCTACAGGGGTGCACCTCACCCCAGCCACCTCCACGTTGCCCACCATGTCCGAGAAGGCCAGACCGAGGTTCGTGCCATGGATGGTCACCCGTGTGCCTCCCTCTGGCGGTCCAGCCACTGGGGTCACCTACAGAACACACGGTAAAAAATGAGTCGGGGGGAGGGGGGGAAACTTTTGGTGACTGAAAAGTGAAATGAAATGATGTTTTCTTTTCGGTCATGGAACTGTCTTGACATTATAAATGGAAACAGGTTTCCACGGATGCTCAAGGGTAAATGCGCTCTTACGGTCCAGGTGGCTGTAAAAGCAATTAAGAGCACTCCCCACGCCTGCATCCACAGAACAACATGCCATGAGTCATTGTGCCAGGAGCATGCTCTAATCACAACACTAGCTAATGGCGCTGATCTAAATATGGCATCCAGACACACACAACTTTTAAAAACTTCTGCAAACAACTCCTTCCTTTAGAGTGTACAATGGTAATAAAATTTAAATCACAACTTTAACATTTCATTTAACATTCTGGATAGGCCCGTGCTCATAAACTGCTGTTGCCATGAGATGATAAATCTAACATGGTGCCATATTAATGCTTAGTGCAGATCACCTTCCCATAAAATACAATATGGCTACCCAGCATGACCTTGGCACAGGGTGCCACGCTGCCTTCTGTGCTGCAGAGCCCTGTTGAGGCTCCGACCTGGCCGTCGTCCAGCCCTTTAAACAAGAGAGGAGAAGCGGAGGAGGAGGAAAAAGGAGGAAGGAGATGAAGAAAGACCAAGAGAGTAGACAATAAGGTTCGGTGGACAGGGAAGTAAAGGAGAGAGAGGGGGGGGCTAAGAAAGAGGAAGGCAGCAGGGAGGAGGTGACGGTCCCTTTGCTGTGTGGAGCTGCTATGTAAACAATCAATACGCTATTACTGCTCATGCAAGCAGAAGGGGAAGAAAAACAACAGTCAGTCAGAGTTGTGCCCGCTTACTGAGCCGCAAAGCGCCACGTGAGGCCGACCCTTGGAGTGGTGCTGTACCGCCTCCCCTCCCAACCCCCGACACCCACCAGGGCATTGCGGCTTCCCTGTGGGACGCTGGCATTGTAATCTAGATTCAGTGGACATTAATTGCTCTGGATGTAAAGTAAGTGTGTCACTGCACCGCCTGAGGGGTCTGAATACATGAATCTTTTAGCACTGCTTGGGCATGCAGGGTATAGAGGGGGGGGGGGGGAAACATAATGGCTAAATATATCCATGTCAGGCGATGGCAGCAGCTATTCGAGTAGACTTAGTGATGGTTACATAAGCAATGCAAGGGCCTGAGAGAGAACAAGAGAGAGAGAGAGAGAGAGAGAGGAGGGGAGATAGGAGACAAGAGAGAAAGAGGGGAGTGGAAAAGTAGAGAGTGAAGAAAACAGAAAGGGACAGAAAGAAAGAATGGGGCAGAGGAAATGGGATGAGCAACAGAGGGAACCGTGGACGCCACTCTGTTCAGTCCTATCAGCCATGATGGATGACAGGTGAGGCAGGTATGGTGACATGGGCGGCACTGCTGTATCACAGATGGGCATGCTAAAAGCTTGGGAGACCTCCTCCTTCTACTTCTGAGGCTGAAGTGGAGCTCTTCCCACGGTGGACCAAGCACAGGAAAATGCTCTAATCCATGCATGAAACCCATTTGACTGAGCTCCCCCATTGGCAGATAGAGCCTTGATTCATCAGTGGATCATAGAAAAAGAACCACTTCAAAGACTCACGCCACTGATGTCTCCAGGCTGGGAGTAGAAGTGCTGCTCTTTGTCTCTGTGTCTGTATTTCTTACACAAAACACAGGCACACTCGTATAGGAGACTGTGGTTTGATTGCCTGTAAACCAGATTCTGATGACCTTTGCAGACCAGAGGGAGCTCACTCCAGTCATGTGCTGATAATCTTTAGAAGGGTGGAGTTTGTCTCTATATTTCCCTGGAACAGCAGCTTCTTTGCGTCTCTTCTCACTCTTTTGCTTTCTGTCTTTCATCACCTCGTCTCCCCCTGGGCTGGGTGACACATCCTCCTCCTCTAAGCACCGAGCGTGCTTGTTTGTCTTAACATACAGACTTTCAGAGGGAAGCGGAAGATGAAGCCTCATTGGACATGCATTGCACTCCCTCCTGCCCTTCCTGCTCCCCCCCCCATTCCCACCCAGCACTGCCATGCCACGCTCTCTGTGTAATCCTTTTAAGAGCAGTGCTGCTGCCCGCCTGGCATTGTCACACTGTCAATAGAGGGTAATTCCCAACAAACAGCCAGGCAGCCTGCACATCGCACTCCCCGCTCCCACTCGTGTGCTTTCTGTAGCATGATCTTTTTTTTTTTTTTTTATGCAGCTCAGGGGATCAAAGTATTGGCCACTTCACCACCACTACTTCCTTTAAACCATTCTGCAGGATTTTGGCGACAACCACAGAAAGACTTAAGAGGGATGAGATGACCTAAATTGAGAAGAGAGGCAATATAACGTTGCTCCTTTGCGAAGATAATCTGCTAGTTTGAGCTAAAGGAAAAACTATGGAGACGCGGCGAAATGGCCGTCAACGTGAACTGCCTGGGGGTATCTGCCAGTGTGGCGTTGACTTATTCAGCTGAAGTAATGGTGGGGAAAGTTGTGCTGATGCAGCCAAGGCTAAACTCAATACATACAGCGGAGAGCAATACTGCTGCCTTCGGGCTATGCAAGCCTAGCATGTCCCTGTAACTGCAGCAGCTGACCGAGCTGAATGGCACTCTCAGAGACAATTTACAGCTAATAATGTTTAATCACCCCACCTACTGTGGAAATATACTATTTCAGCATTCTTACTGTAAATTCTGTATTAGCAAACTTTCCTACAGTTTTAAAGTTAGACTTAAGTTCTTCAGATTCTTTTAATGCCACTCTACAAGAACCAAAATCGAAGAAACAATTACTCAGTGTTAGGGACAATTTTAGAGATGCACCCAATTGTGTGTATCGGCTTGCGCTGGCGCACGCATCGGAGATGGGAGTGGCGCAACAGAACTGGGAAATAATTTACACGATGGCGGGTTGGCTTGGCAGTTTCATGTTTGTCACTCTGCGTGCTGGATTCCACTGCCTTCACTCCCATCGTGTCGAGTTTGAAAACACTTTCTGCTCAAAATACACCGTGCCTCATATGCGTGGCCTTGTACAGGTTTCAGGCATGTCATGAAATCTTGGTTGAATAACCAATTTCCATTGAATTTGCACTTCCCCATGTCGACGCTATACCTATACCTAGCAGACAGTGCGTCTACTCTGAGCATCCCAGCAACAAACAGTGTTGTTAGTCGCTCTATCCTGATCTGGTGATGTTACATTTGAAGATTATAAATTGCAATGTCAGGAAAAAAAATAAATGTCGAAGCATTTTTAAGACTTTTAGAAGATTGATTTGAGACATTTCAATACCATTTAGAGCAGAATTTGTATAGCAATGAATTCAATGCTTTTTACGACTTTTTAAGGATCTGCAGGAACCCTGTTTAGTACACACATTTATTACAACAGGATCCTTGAAGCTCTGAGATGTAGATTCCATAGCTGGATATTTTCTTTCTGAAATGAAATAGCACTGGATACAATTTAGGAGCTTGCAGCTAATCTCTTTGTCTTTTGGACTCTGCTCAGACTAATTCGAGCATGTCACATTTAATTGTGAGTTGCATTTAATGGGCTTGATAAAAACCCCACTGATCACTTGTTCCCTAACAAACTACATCCTAAATACTTTATGGGGTCTTAAATGTCTTGTAGTCAGCCAAGAGATATGGGGCGTGATGAACAGGAGTTTTTAGTGTGTATAGAGGAGAAAACAGAATGATGGGGTAACGGGTCTGTTTGTGGATGACTGAGCTTTCCTCCGTGTGAACACTCGTGCTGTGTGTTTAAACAAACCACTTTAACTTCTTGCGAGACGTAGACATGTGTT
Source organism: Cebidichthys violaceus (assembly GCF_023349555.1). NCBI lineage: Eukaryota > Metazoa > Chordata > Actinopteri > Perciformes > Stichaeidae > Cebidichthys > Cebidichthys violaceus. The sequence continues at coordinate 2,179,930 of NW_027176816.1, forward strand.
GGCATTTTACTGCACAAGTTGTCTGGCTAAAGACTTTACTTTACTGCGCAACATGTTCCTTCCTTCTATTGTCTGGTTTAATGAGGGGCAGCACACATACAGTAGCGCCGCTCTCTCAGGGTTACAGCAGAGAGGAGAGTTCAGTCGTACGATGATACTGACTGACGGGGCCCACCATCCCTGTGGTGCGCAAAATATCAACAATGGGCTTGCAAACACCGTGTGGGAATCCTACCTTTTGTTCTATCCTAAGGCAACAGCTTAATGTTTATATTCACTGTCACTGGGAGGCAAGGAAGCCTCTTTACTATACTGTAAAGTCATACAGAAGCCACGGCCAAAGCCTATTGAGAAGATGCCTTTCATATGCCCATCCAACTCCCAGCTTCATTTGATGTCGTTCCCTCTGCTGTTAGCAAGGGCTTACATCTCTTCAATATTAATGGCCCATGGTGGGAGGCACCATGGCACTTAATAGAAACATTAATTATTCAAAAGGCCTATCTTGTGGTAGGCACATATACTAATGTGCTAGTATGTATACAAATCAGCTCATGATGGGGGCTTTGGTGCATACAATCACAACCAAATTTATTAATAAATTCCGCTCACCGGGGGAGATGTCTGCTTCTTAAAGAAACTGTAATCACTGAGAGACGGAAGGGGGTAGGGCGCGGCACAAATGAACGCCGACTTCACAGCCAGAGAACAGGAGGAATATTTGTGTGCGTCTGAAGTGCGTGCTCATGTGACTCGTCTAAATGAATGCAGAGTTGGTTTTGGCACCCACAGTTGTAAACAGACTCGAGTTTAGACAGCCCACAGGGGGCTCCATCCCACAACACTTCCCTCGGTTCTTCCCACCTCTTCTTGGTTCAGTTCCCCTGCTCCGTCCTTTGTTCTCTCCGTCGCCTCACTTAGCCTCAATCAAAAACCCTACTCTCCTTGCTCTCATTCACAGTTTTAACATGACTTATGCCCAGGACATAAAGGAAGGCTTCATCTCGGCAACACTCTGACTCATGAGTCAGGGGTTGTTTGGCTATATTTCTGTGTAAATAACTTCTTTTGTTGAATACCCTCTTTTCCTCTGTATGCCTTTTGACAGCTCCCCTGCAACATTAAACTTGTTGCATCGATCTTCGTCTTACACACTGCATGTAGTTGGAAAGAGCTTCGGCGGTGAGATTTTGTTTCCCCACACAAGCTGAAATCTCTGGCTCAGAACAAAACGCCTTGCAGCTGCGGTAGGTGGACAAATGGTGCATTGTTGCCTTCGATATGATGGATTTCTACCTGACTGTTGACCATGAGCGAGTCCGTAAGCCTTTACTGTGATTCTGACAAACTGACACATGAACCTGATGTTCTCTGTATACATTTAAGATAACTGTATAGCTCCTGTGGAAATACCTTGCGGTGAAGCCTTGTCAGCTGAAACAGGCCAGGAGTAATGATCGATGCATCGTTGGACAACAAATGGATCCAATAATCCAAGGTATACTGCACCTAAAGCTGCTAAATGTTTAAGTGTACTTTTCTTTGTATTGTTCTTTTCATACTTCTGCTTTGCGCCTTAATATGTGACCGGCCAAAGCACCTGCCTCATAGATGTTCATTTTACAAATTCTGCGAGTTCTTTAAATCGGGCATTTCCGAGTCCTCAAATAAAGAAAAAAACACCATCACATACTCTCCTCGCAGTGTTAAAATGTTAAGCTTTTGCTGTATATCAGTAAATCTCCCATTTCCCCCCCCTTAATGCTTAAAAAGTGACAGATGAAGTTCTGGGCAAGTGGTAATCACATATTGTGATCTTAACAGTAATAAAAACACTGAGGAGAATGACGTATATCGCTCTGGATGGCAATGAGTATGTGCCATACAAAGACAAACTGAAAGAACAATGGAGTTAAATGAGAGCATAATGTAATTAAAACAGGATGAGTCTGAGATAGTGATACACAGAGACACACACATACAGGGGAGGGAAGAAGAAAGAAACAGAAGGATGGAGAGGCACAGTTTAAAAAATGTCTTTCTTCTTTTTCTGTCTTAATCTGCATACAGTATAGCAAATCAATTAACCAAGTCGTTAACTTCACTTTTTTTAATTGTCTGGAGTTAGATGGGAGTGTGCGGCGGAGGAATGAGAGGCCAAATGAATCGATGTGGAGGTAGAGGGGGTCTGGTGAGGTTAACCACAATGCACTGGTGCGTTACCAAGCCTAATTAAATAGTATGTCCTCCTGGCTTGACTCCCTCTGTGACAGCAAACCCACCAGGCGGGATGAGAATGTGCAGCCTGAGGAAGCAAAGGCCTACTTATGGGGAAACAAGTAAGCACTTCCAGGTCATGACCATGGGGTTGCTGAGGTGGAGGACATCCAACCAATGGCTCATGTCTGAGAAACGTTCAGAGAGTGCATGGAGATAGAAAAGGAGAATCACACATACATCTCCTTGTTGTCTTTGTGACTAGTAAGATATGAAAGAGACCTATAACTGTTATCTAGCTACAAAGATTTTTTTTTCTTCTTCTTCTGATTGTGTGGTTGTTGGTGCCAAAGTTACTTTCAAAGGGCTGAAATAACCTTGTGTAAAGACAAAAGACGATAAAATCTACGAGCAGGCATCTGTGCATACTGCACAAAGAGAAGGCAGATGTCAAGAAGACAGGCCTATAAAACTGAATATATCTGGCCCTGTGTGAGTGTGTGTGTGTAGGTGTGTGTGTGTGTGTCAGGGCCCTTGCCCTTGGCTAAACCCTGAAGGTGAGAATAACTCCCACATGAATGTGCACCTGAGAGCACATACAGCCATGCTAGGGCTGCATATCAATCAAGTATTAATCGCAATCACAATTTTGGCTACCTACAATTAAATGAAAATTAAACATGATCGACTGTGATATTGACATTTCAAATGCGTGCTCCGCTTATAGAAACTCTGCTGCATATCAACTCGAGCGCTTTTTAAACAGCAAGCCACTAGAGGGCGATCGAGATGTTTTGGCTTCACTTTTTGAGGAGCTGTCACGCCGTTTCGCGCACACAACCGACCGCGGCAGCCTGGGAAAAAAAAATCCTGAATGCTGGGGCTGCAGTCCAGCCTAGAGAAGTAATATACTGTACATTACTGGTTTGACAGAGAGCAGATGGGCAAAGCGAAAATGCACTGGATTCAGGTGAAGAAGAAACTTATTTTGAGTCTTATTTTGAATGCAAAGATTTGAACATCAGCAGGAATGCTGCACAACATGGAAGCGACAGCAGCGCTCTGTTCATTTCTATGTAAAAGTAAAATGAAAATATTTTGTCCCTAATCACTAGTCGTGATCTCAACATTGATAAAAAAAGATTGTGATTTTCATTTTGGCCATAATCGCACAGCTCTGCACACATCATACACATAAAAACAGTGGAGCAAAAAAAAAAGAAGAAGAAGCACATCTTCTTCTTCTTCTTCTTTTTTTCAAAAACAAACAACAAATTTGCTCTCAATTAGAGAAAGAGATAGAAAAGACGAGTCACAAAGACACCGAACGTCGACAAATCTGCAAGCATTAGGTGGGCCCAGCACCCTGGGGAGCTTCTTCAAGGCTTTTTCTCATTCATCCTGGGTCTACATGAAAACAGAGCAGAGTGGCATAGCTGCTGCTCATTTAATACCTCTCAATGCAATTCAGACAGTTCACTGTCGAGAGTCTTACCATCTCTTCAGAACACAATTTGTTTCAAACTGTTTCAAAGCAAACTAGGATCAAGCGCAATCTGAGTTTGATTGCGCGGTAGTGATGTGCTCAAAAAGATAAGGAGCAAGTCTAGCTATGGAATAGCATCGCCGCTGTGTCTTATCAAGCTGTTACAAGCTTTCTTATTTCAAATATAGTCCTACTACGGCATGAAGGCCTTAACAGACCAGGGGCGCGACGAATAAATGACACGAAAATGAGAAATGCTTGCCTGCTAATGTTATATGTCTAGGGCTTTAATTGTGAAAGGTAAGAACAGTGGGAGTGGATCTGGTCTGCGCTGCCTTTGTCAAGTTTGAAAGGAGTCAGAACATTTGCTTGTATTGGTTCAGACTACCGAGCCTCTGTGCTGTTGTTTCAATAGGTACATTACGCGGAACGTTATTGGTTGATGCCTCAGAAAAAAACAGCATGTCGCTTTTTAGCCGCATAATTTGCGTTCTGTGACAAAAGCAACAATTAAAAACAAAGGTTTTGACGTGCTAATTAATAACCCGAAAACCCAGCGTGTAAAGGCCTTCAGCCTCGTGATCCTCTATGAAGAACGAGAAAGTGGCAGCTGATTATTGCACATTGATTGGAACTGGATGTGTGTGGGCAGGCAGGAAGGACGGACAGAGGATTATGGGTACTGACCTCAGCGATGCGTGGGTTGGTGCACTTGACATTCTTACTGGACAGGTTGAGCCAGCGGGTGGTGTAAGGATTGATGGGAGGGCAGTGGTGCCGCAGAGTACACCTTCCCTCCCCACTGCACCAGCCGCACTGGAACTTCCTCTCCGCCTTCAGACACGTGCCGCAGCTGTCCCGCTGGGCTGCACACTTGTACAGGTGCACTGTGGGATATCGGAGGCAGGATGGATGTACAGTGAACACACAACAACTGAGAAACCTACACAAGTCTTATGAGAGACTTTCTGTATTTGAAGAAAACATATAGTCTGCTATGAGTGAAATATCCCTACAGGTTATGTCTTCTTTCTTTTATCTCCGACATCACATATCTTAATATACACCATGTGATTACCATATCAATATTTACACGCTCTACCTTTAAAACTTTGCTTAGAAAAGACAGTACGTTAAAACAGAGAGAGATTAGGGATACTGTGTAACTAGAGTTTGGGATTTGTCCATCTTCATCCTGTTTGCCAGCACATGTTGACAGCAGCGTCTTTTGTTCTTACCTTGGATATTCTCCGGGTTATCAATAATGAAGTTGCCGTTCCACACCACCGAGAAATCCACAGGCAGCTCACTGATTTTCATTCCCTCGTACATATACTAGAGGCCCAAGCATGGAGGGGAGAAAAAGACAGAGAGATGGGGTGAAGGTGGAACAGAGACAAAAAAAATGAATAGAGGAGGAATTTGAATTCCCATGAGCCCTTGTAGATGTTACCCCGAAGTTTCATCATCAGAGAGCTGACAAAGTGAGAAGCCACAAGGAACTGGACAGCTGAGCAGAGGCTTGAGCTTCCCTCCTGGCCTTAGGAGACGCTATCCTTAACTGCCTCCTGTGCCCTTAATTCTAGCCTGACTTTCATTGTGCATGGTTGTGTAGAGTGTGTAGAGAGGGAGAGAAAATGTGTCTGTCTGTGGTTCCTAATGTGTATGTCCGTAGTTCCTCTGGGAATATATTGCAGGAGTCTGTGCGTGCTCGACTGGAGGGCAGAGCCCTGCTGCAGTCCTCTCCAGTGTAATTACTACCACGGCTGCGTCTAGTGTGTCTACTCCGAAAAGACAGGCGCATGTGCACAAATACGGACACACATGCAATGTGGTAGCCTACGGCACTCGTTTTCAACGGTGAGCGAAATGACCTATGTAATCAACATGTGCAGTGTATTCCTCTCTTGTGTACACAAGTAGAAAACCATCCATCGCCATTCACGACCGATCTGCCACCATCTGGGAAAAGCGTCAGCAAACCTACCGAGCTGTTCTGGCACTGCACACTGGAGCTGTTGAAGCGCAGGGCGGTGACTCGGTGGCTGACCCCCTGGATGTGGAGGACGCACTCGTAGCCTCGCTGACCGGACTGGGGCTGGGGCAGGTTCCTCGCCTTCAGGGTGATGGGCTTCACCTCCCCCGCTGGGATGAGAATCTCTCCAGAGCGCACCAGTTGGGGACAGTCCTGGAGGTGTAACAAGCACAGGGAAGAAAACACACGTCAGCGCCGACCGGTGGTGTAACGGACCGTTGTTGATCCGCGGATTGATTACACAGTTTAACCGTCATAGTATGAAATAAAGTTTTCGGTCGATATTCAGTAAATAAAAATGTCAACAGCTAGAGAATGTTGGCAGTAATGGAGCCAACGTACGAAAGTTCCATAGAGTTCCATAAAAATGAGCATGAGGCGAAGAATTGTAACATTATTTGTTACCGATATGTTTTAATAATCTTGTGAAATATAGCTTTTGGTGAGAAACTTGCTTAAACATTATTGTTTGAAGGAGATACTTTCACAGCAATGTACAGCAGAATAAGAGAGGAAATGGTGACCTCTTTCATTTCCAACACAAATATACTAAGCAGCTTATAATACATAATTAAAACAACCAATGCCAGGATTTTTCTATCAATAAAAATTACAATCTTTTATTTCCTAATCATTTGCATATAACCACTAGAAGGAAATGATTTTTTTCGAGATGGTGGAGAAAAAATATGTCTGGAGGCTTGCATCTATAACAAAACCAAAAAACTGTACCGGCTGATATGCTCATCGTCGATCAGAAGTAGCTATCTGCTCTATCTCTAAGAGTTATAGTTGCCTCCTTTTGTTCCTGCTGATCCGATCCATGACTCAAAACCGCAATATGAACTGAACTGTGAGTGTTCAGTAATCAGTTGCAAAACAGAAGAAGAAAAATGGTGCCCTTTTTTTTTGGTGTTAAGGTATAAGTGAGTGCGGCTGAAATGGAAATACATCTTGAGTTAGAATTTAAAAGTGACTCCTGTGACCTTGGAGAGCTCTGAGCTGATGAACAACCCATTATCAAGAGTGGAGTTTTGAAACGGCTAAATTGGTGAAGAGAATGATTAAATTAGTCCTCAGTGGTTTACAGTGCAAGGCAGCGATTCCGAGGTCAACTCTGTTCGCAGTATGATGTGAAAGCAACATTTTAAAACTATCACAGCAGCATCACGCACTGAACCTTTGGTCTTGGTGGCCTTTAGCTATTCACATTCATACATGTTGAGTCCTCTTAGATATGAAATTATATATTGATCCCATAACAACACTTTATGCTGTTGGTGCTTATAGACGTATTCATAAAGAGATGAAAGACAGCAGGAGTGATGCCCACCGGCCATATGTCCTGTAATTTACCACCAAAAGAAGCAATTAACACACTTGTTCTCCTTTAGTGCAGGTAAATGAGTTTAAAGAAGTAAAAGAAAAACACATATAACAGCCCCCAGCAAATAAGAAGTGCTGTCTATGTGCATATATAGCCAGAGACGCAGGGAAAGCAGACACACAGGCATACTCCAAGCACTTTGTATCTACCGCACATGACTGACTGGGTCAGAGTGATCCTGTGTCACTGTTAAGACACGCTAAGCTCAATAACTCCAGAGATAATAGAGTGTTAATTGCCACTACAAAGAACAAGAGCTCTGAATGAGAAATGCCAATTCGGAAATAGAAGAGCTTCGATGGCTTTTTTTTTCTGAAGATGTGCCCTAAGGCTGACACAGAGCTGGAACACAGAGCAGGATGCAGGAAGGTGCAGGAGAGAGGGAAGAGGAAGAGAGAGAGAGAGAGCGAGAGAGAGAGAGAGAGAGAGAGAGAGAGAGTTGTGCTAGAAAGCTTGCTTATATGCATGTGTGGGCGCTTGTGCACATTTGTGTTCCACCAACCTCAGAGGCGTTGACTCGTCCCTCCTGGAAAGAACAGCTGGAGGGGTCATGGGTACACAAGTTGCGGTACTTGCACCAGTGGCAGCGGAAGGCACTGTTCACACAAGACAGACACCTGCATGGACACACACACACACACACACACACACACACACACACACACACACACACACACACACACACACACACACACACACACACACAGAAGAAGAGAGTGAGGAAAAAAAAACGTGCAGTAAGGAGGTAAGTACCACTGGGGAAATTTGTTCAGATCCCAAGTGGGCACCTGCTGTTGTTGTTGTTGTGCCCTTGCGGTTGGCATGGCACCTAATACTGTAGCTGCTGGGCCAAGTTCTCCCCTGCACATATTTTATAAAGCCATATATTAACACTGCGTATCGTGTATGAATGCTGGGCTGCATATTAGCCCTCATGGCCTGAATCACATGGAGAAAGAGAGATGAGAGAGTGCAGGAACGTTGAGTAATGAGGGCAAATAAGACATTGCGCAGCTTGATCCTGCAATTACCATTAGCCCTGCATTGTTGGAGTGTCGCTGCTATTACCAGCTGTTAGGCGTGTGTGTGCTCGTGTGCCAGCATTTTTGCATTTACCATATGTAAGTGTCTGTGTGTATGTGTCACTATGGGGTACAAACTGTACTGGAAGCGGCGGTGGGAGAAGTAATCAGATCCATAAGACCAACGAAGTACACTATTTATACTGAGCAATAACTGATCTATTTATCTGTAATATGTATTTTTATATTACTTATTCTGTGCAAAATATGTTATATCTGGATCTGTTATTCAGTATCAGGGTGTTATTGACCTCAGAATTCTACTTCAGTACAGCATCTGAGTATTTGTATTTTCAATATCATTATGTAAGCTTATGTGACGGACTGAACAACACGAAACCTTTTTTTCTGCAGGAATCGCCGCATTTGCGCTATATGTGTGATTGGATGACACCCGTGGCGCGATCGGCACATGAACTTCTACTGCTGTTGTATCAGATAGGATCTGTAAAAGTGCCGTCTGGTGATCAGAGTAGAGTAGCGGTCAACATACAGGACTAGGGGAAGAGTCTGTATGGGACAAACCCACTTAGCCCCATATAGGGGACATCCCGGCTAATACGGGACAGTTAGCAACCCTGTGTACTGGTTACTATATGGATGAATGGATGGAGAGATGAGCAAATACAAGCATGGGCAAGCCTGAGGCTACAATACTTGATTCTCTCTCCATGTTGCCATGGCAAAGACTTTCAATTGATTTTGAATTTACTACGCCGTGTATTCACAGTTGTTCGGAGAGCGTATTGTAATCGCACTTGGCTCTCCCTCTCCCTTTCTTTCTCGGAAATACGGTTGAGTTATGCATACTTGCTTATTGTTAAATATTCATCGATGCAAAAGCATGGGAGGGATCTCTGGCAAGCACACTAATTCAGAAGAATAGGGCTGATTCACCTTCTGGCAGATAGAGTGTACAGTGTGTGTGTGTGTGTGTGTATAAGAGGGAGAGAAAGAGAGTTTACATCATGAGCGTGCGAGGGAGAGCGTATGGCCTTTTAAAGTGTATGTATCTTTCTTTGTGTGTTTGAGTGTGTGTGTGTGTGTGTGTGTGAGTGTGTTTGTCATCGCCCATTAACTGAGCTGATGTGAGAGCTGGTAATTGCTTTCTGTGCTACTCAGACAGGGTTCTCAGACAGCAGACAACCATATGAAGTCGTAGGGCGGCGTGAGAGCGAGAGATGCACAATAACAAAGGAGGCCGTGGCTACAACATTTTGCTTTAATATCGAGGGGATAATAAATGGGTAATATGACATGCTACTCCTGCTAGCTGTGATATCCTTAGTCTCCTGCTCTCCATTCACTGATACTCCCAAGTCAGCAAGGACTTTTGGATCTAGCACAAACGGAATCTGCTATACGCGGGAATGAAGCGAGCAATTGCAATCTCCAATACAGGGACCTGAATTCAACGTCACTCAATCGGGGACGGACAGAGCGTGACAACGGGCGTGAAATCCTTCCTGATGAACCGTTAGGCAGAAAGCTTTGTGTTTTGTACCGCGGCGTGTCTGAGAAGAAGACTTCATTAGTGCAACAGCAAATAAACTTCCCGTGACTGTGCTCAGGGAGCAGTCAGCTATCAGATTACATTAGTCTTTACAGGGGATATTTTTAGGGGGACCGGGGCCGGCTAAGGTTGAGGACAAATTGTAACTAATTCCCAGAGCATTGATCCAGTGGTTTTGGGCAGCAGGTCTGGGGTATTGTTTTTGTAAATGAAAAGAGAATGAATGGGCTCTGAAAGAGATACTCACAGTTGGTGGACGCTGCAGTTGTAAAACTTGACCTCTGTGCTGATAAGCATCTGACCAGTCTCCTTAGAGTTGAGCCTCAGCTCAACGCCTGACCAATCTGAAAGAGAGGAGACAAAAGATGAACTTGTATTGTATACTCATGCATTATTTATCTTTGCGTTCTTTTTTTTTTTTTTGCAAAGGATGGACAGGCAGTTCGGTGTGGACGTCATCAGCGATTCGGGCGTTGAACCGGACAGTTGTTGAAGAGGGAGGTCAGCCGGAAGGCAAAGCTCTCGATTTACCCGTCCGTCTACGTTCAAACCCTCAATCTGCGGTCATGAGCTCTGGGTGGTGAAAGAATGAGATTGCGGATACAAGCGGCAAAATAAGCTTCCGTTGTAAGGTGTCTGGGTTTAGCCTTAGAGGTGAGGAGCTCAGACATCTGGAGTGAGCTCGAAGTACAGCCGCTGCCCTTTCGAGTCAAAAGGGGCCAGCTGAGGTGGTTCGAGCATCTGATCAGGATGCCTGCTGGACTGGTTTTCCAGGCACATTCAACAGGTAAGAGGTCCCGGAGTAGACAACTGGGGAGATTATATATATCTGGTCTGGGAACGCCTCGGGGTACCGCAGGAAGGGCTGGAAAACGTTACTGGGGAGAGGGATGTCTGGAATATGTGGCTAAATCCACTTCCCCCGCGACCCGGCTCCAGATAAGCGGAGGATAATGGAGAGGTGGATTATTTTTGCTTGGGTTGTGAAGAGCAGACATCATTGAATCTTATGCTAATCAGTTACAAGGTAAGTATACAAGATATCTAGAAAGGCAGGACTTCTTGTATGGTATCGCATATATGCAAGCCAAATAAGAGCAAATTTCAGTTACATACCGAGCCTTTTCATCTGATACAATTTAGTTTTCCTGCATTTTGCTGGACAGAGTTATGGCCGTGCTTCTGTTCTCTGTAAAAGCAGCCTCTTATCTCTCCCCACAATAATACAGACTCCATATGTGTGTGTGTGTGTATTTCAGATGACATTCAGTGAGTAGGAGGCTTGAACGACCCTTCGTGCCCCATTCTCTCCACAGCACCTGTTGGGAATCAGGCTTCGTTTCACACAAGTCTGTGTAGCGGGCAGGCTAGGCTCATGGCTGACTTCTACCATTTCACATTTGTCTCACAGGATCAGGCAAACAAAGTGGTACAGAGTTCCTGTCCACACAAAACCTCCTCTAGGATTTTATTTTTTTTTTCCTTTGTGAAGAAAAGTGCCAGCTATTTTCTTTCATGTCAAGCTCAGTCTACTATCCTCACCGTTTTATCCAACCTCTCCTTTCACTCCTTTGCTCTTGTATTCATTTCTCCTTTATTTTTCCCTTCTTCTCCAACTTCAATATCTTATCTCAATTTCTCCTCTCTTTTCCTTTCCTTTCTTCTCTCCTCTCCTCAGGTCATTGCCACTGCAGGATCGATGTTGATGTGCAACAGATAGAAATGCCCGCTTGGGGACAGGAGATGGAGGAGGATAGCGGGGAGGTCAGGAGGAAGTGGCCTCAGGGGAATGGATGTGGAGTAAAAAAAAAAAAAAAAAAAAGAGGTATAAACCGCTGGGAGAGGCGACAAAAGAGGAGGGAGGAACGGTGGAAGGTGGCCAAAGAGAGGAACGGTAGGATGGATGGAAAGCTAGATGGATGGAGGAAGGGCTTACCAGGGGGATTGGCTGACATTTACCTAGGGGAGAACATTCATATTAGTACCTGATGCACAGGTCCCTATGGGAGCTCTGGGCAAACAGGGCTGTCATTTACTCACAGGGAGGAGGATTACCACACCCCCAAAACACACAGTGATTTCCACTGCACGCTGCACACAATATGCACATAATATATTATTCAGGGTGTTTGGTTTTGTCACCCTGCAGCCATCTTGGCTTTGCAAACAACAGGTTATTATTGTCAAATAGCAGGTGTTAGTATTATAATGATATATATGTTTGCAAATAAATGGACCCCAGAGCCCCGATGGTATATTTATGAAAATGTGCCGGAGAAATGCTTGAAAGGTCATGAGATTTTTATGAATAGTATATTAGAAGTGATTAGAATTTATTTATTCCTGGACCTAAACGTCGTCTAGGCAATGTTTAGATATGTTCTACTGAATAATTTAATTTTCTTTGTGAAATGAGCTAAAAATGGCTGATTGGACATTTTTACCTGCTAAAATACAATTCCTTACTATCACGAATTACAACTATTATTTAGTATCTGTTTCGTTCTGTGTGTCTACATCAGGTTCCACTTTTCCTCAAAGCACACAGCAGATCAGCTCCCTGCGCCTCGGCTATGCTAAGATACTAATCCACCACATCAACTTCCCCGTTGTCCCCTCAACTAAACCCTCCCCGGGCTGATTGAACCTGCTTGTTAGACCATTGCCAATTATCCCAGTCTGAGGGCAGTAATGTGGTGAGCTGCAGCTCAGCCACAGGCCAGGGGATCTCAGTCTGACCCCCCGTCAGCTCTAATGTGGCCTGGCCTTGTGTGTAGCACACTTCACAGCCAGGAGACTGATTCTGGATCTGTGGGAGCTTGTTATATAGACGGTGCCTGCTTAAATTACGGGGGCTGAATCAATAAAGATGTTTCAGAGTGCGGGCAGTTGAACAGTTAGCTCAGTGCAGCATAAGTAGCAGAGAGAGAGGGACATATGGGAGTCCTTCGAAGGCTGTGTTTGGACGCGTCACGGTTCACATCTAATCGCCATCATCGGACCAGAGTGTGTGGACTACATTTTCTACAATTTCTATCACACCCATGTCATGTATTATAAACATATTTATAATAGTTACAATCTGCTTATAGCTGTAAGCACTCATAAATACCCATAATGCCTTATCAAAATAAACATTTTACACAATATGAAGCATTGTATAATGACTTATAAGATGAGGTAAAATAATACCTGTGTTTGCTGGTCACTCACTGACATTTAATTCTGGCAAGAATCATACACTATATACATTATAATATTTTTTCTTTATAATGCATAACAATGTGATTATAAGTTTCTCTACGTGGTCATTGATTGTAAAGTAAACATTATTTTACGATTTTATGTGTGATGTGCTTCCACTTTACTTTAAGCAAACAATTATACATATACTGTGTATATATATATATATATATATATATATATATATATATATATATATATATAAACATTATAATGCATTATAACAGTAATTACAATGTATGTATCTATCAGAATTATTGATCGTCTGAATAATAATTCACACAAAATAATTAAGACTTGGAAGTCATTATGAAATGCTTTATATCGTGTTATAATTATTGTTATCGGGCATTTTTTTTTACATTTATTGTATTTTATAACTATAATTATGCTGTAAGCAGCTTACAACGCATTCTACGTATGTTTATAATGTATTTTAGACATGGGCATCATAAAAAGTGTTACCAATATACATTCACTGGATGGTCGTATGTGTGTGTCTGTGTGTTGTATCTACCTTGGTCGGTGGGAATGACGGGGACGTCCTTGGCAGTAGGAGACACACACAGTATCTGGTTGCCATTGACCTGCCCCTCCACCTCCGTCAGGTTGCCGAAGGAGCAAGTGATGCCCGCGGAAAGGTCTGGAACGTGGCTCACCTTCACCAGCAGCTGCACAAGGGGTGGGGCAAATGACAACAATGTTAACATGATGTGACAACAACCTTTTATTACACACAACTGTTTGAATATGAACCAACATGGGCATAGGATATGGTTTTGAATGCAGAAGTGTAATAAGCTCCAAATAGAATGAAAGGAAGAACACAATGCTGCTGGCAAAACTGTCGATCAACTTTGCCAAGAAATGCTACAGCGTCTTCAAAATGTTATCAACACCATGATGAAGAAAATAAGGCTGCGTTTGGATTTTAATGACTCATTTGAATGTAGAGGATGTCATTCCAGAGGTAGAGGCAGACATTGTGGTTCAGTCAGTGGTCAATACTGAACTGCATAAAGGAAAGGGGGAAAGAATAGTCACTTGGCAACTTCTATTTTTGTTTCTTTTTTTTCTCCAAAGTTCATAAGGACACAAAGATACATGAAACACAAGCAAAACAAAAAAAGAAAACCTACACAAACTTGCACACAATGGGCAGTACATGTGCAATACCACACACATGCAGATGCAGATAGAAGTGTTTGAAGTCATGCTCTGGAGAGCGGTGACACCGGGGCTGGAGCATTCAGCTGCTCTGCCTATAAATAAATGTATTCTGCGCACAGGGTGTGTGATCTTGCTCTCTAGCCAAGAGAGGCAGCCTGGATAATTATCATCATGGCATTTCACAGCCTTGTTCCATTAGCTGTTATTTTTGGGCCATGCCGTTTGAAGTTTCTCTTTGTTTTATCTGCCGCTCACTAAACACCGCGGGGCTACTGGGACAGGCGAGGCAGCTGAGCAGCTTAACTGTAGGTCTTTCAAGAGATGCTGACTGTCTGACTACACTGCCTCCCTCGTTAGCTAGCTTACTCTGGTACCCGTTGAGAGGATGGATGATTTTTTTAAATTTTTTTTTCTTCTTCTTTCTGCTGAGGACCTCTTGTCTTCCCCCTGTTGTACTTTTCACCGTGTTTGTGTTACTTCGCTCTGAGGTGTGTTAGAGAGATCCTTGATTACAGCAATCACAGCAATCAATGTCTTTTGTTCAATGTAGAATTCCCCGAGGAACCTCTCACATTAATTAGCTCTCATCATTTTGTCAAGACACACATATACAGATAAACACTCAATTTTTTTTTTCATGCGCACACACACACACACACACACACACACACACACACACACACACACACACACACACACACACACACACACACACACACACACACACACACACACACACACACACACACACACACAGAGGCAGAAAGGCTGCAGCAGAAAATGAGCTTGTCTCAGAGTGTTAAGCCTTTGCTCTTTTTGATCTCCTGTCCTCTCTTATGATCATGGTGGTGAGTGTTTTTGCGGCTTGGCAGCAACAACCAGCCTAATTGGTGGCAGAGTTTTAATAAAGGTAATTTGATTGTTTTCGCTGTGTTTCTATCTTTCCTATTGCCCACATGAAGAGGCTGTGTTGTCATGGAGATGTCTGCTCCTGTGGAATTTGTGAACTGTGAGAATTTGTGGGGGTTTTGCGGACGGTTTGCTGGAGATGACCCTGTTGCTGCTACAGCATGACATGGAAACAGCATGTTTTCTGATAAACTGCTGTTGTAAACTGGACAACCGGGGCCAAGTATACAGAGGGCTACGCTCTGAAAGATAAGGCTTCTTCCTAAAGGACGGAGGATCTACCCAGAACCATTTGCTTCTGTTTTTCAAAATAAAAGATTTTGAAATGGTTATTCTTTAAGACAAAGGGTTCCATTAAGAACCCTTTTTGGAAGAAAGAGTTCTTCAAGGATTATTGAAAGCATGGGCGTTAAAAGATCTTCCCAGCCGACATACCCCCCAAAAACTGTGATTGTGAACCATGATTGTTGTGTGTTGCGCTGCACCACATCAGCCCTGGCCCTTTAAGAGCCTCATGAGGTACCCTAGGTGGGTTGTAGATGAAACCCTTGGAATATAAAAGAGATCTCAATAGAGAGTGGGTTCTTGTTAGGACCTTTTGAGGGTGAAACGATTCTGGATTGAATCCCTGAGAGGATTAGATAATAGAAGGGTTATCTGTAGAGCGTCTCAATCGTTTTGGGATACATAGGAGAGCATATCCACTTCATTCTCCTAACCAACTCATCTACTTAGTAGTACACCCACCTCAACAAATGACCACTTCACCACTAGGTATAACCCTTTATGTTGGGTTCTAGTAACACCCTCTTACCAACCGCCGTCTTAACCAAAATACAAGGAAAATGTGCCTGTGCAGACTATTAAACCAGGGTATTGATGTGCAATTTAAAGAGGTATGGAGGAGTCCGCTGTAGTTAGGTCTGCTATCATAGAGCTTAGTTGCACGTTATTCTGATGAATCCAAACCTACCAAGGAGATGAATCTGGATTTTTTGTGTTTCGGATTAACTGACCCTTTAACAGCGCGGGTATTTCAAGACCTAACGTCTGTGTCCACGCGTATATATATATATATATATATATATATATATATATATATATATATATATATATATATGTGCAGCAAAGTTCACCAGAACTTGGACAGGCAGAGCTGATGCTCTATCTGCCTGTTTTCACTCAGTCCATGTGGACATACTGCACTTTACTCAGCTGCACTCGGACAACTTTAACACCTACACACCCACCCACACAAACATGTCTTGGCACACATATTGACTGCTTTGTACCAAGTGAGCATATGCACACTGAAACGCCCACATCAAGCTCTTATGAACCTTCTCATCTAATGTTTATGCATCAACTGCAATCAAAACTAGGCAAACTGCTTTGCGGGATCATTTAAAATGTTCTGCCTCTGAACGTGGGTGGGGAATATGTAAATGGAAGCTTATTTTATCATTGTGATGCGAGCAAGTAGAGGTTAAGATTGCAGGTGTTTGGCGTGTTGCGCGCGTACTGGATGTAGGGATGTGCGCGTGTGAACTTACAGGGACACTGGGCTCTGACACCGCAATGCTGTCTGGGTACACAGTGGCCTTCACACACTGGTTGAGAGAGGCGGCGAAACGGTAAGGCTCATCTGCACGCTCACACCGGTTCCTCTGAGAGCAGCTGAGCAGAAAGGAGAGGGAGGGACAAGGAAGTATGGTGTTACTGATATTTGTTGTTCAGCAGGAACATAAAGAAAAAAAGAGAAAGAGAGGCTAACAGAGCTAGTATAGTCCCCTGCGGAAAAAAAAAAATCAATTAGATTAGATTGTTACAAAAAAAACAAACACATTAGTAACCTGATGAATGAATACATTACAGGAAATAGCGTGCTGGAAAAGTTATAATAGGAAACACTCACAATGAAAAGTAAAGAAAGGGTAAAAAAAAAAAACCAATAACAACAATTGTGATAGAAATAAATACTCATGTTACAATAAGTGCAGCGATAAAAATGCTATGTGACAGTTTAAGTTGGGGTCTGAAAAAGACAAATTGCCAGTGTTGTGACAGGGAATGGGATGGAAAGACGGGGATTCAAACGATCAAAAACGCTAGCAGTAAACATTGCTTAGAAAAACAAACATCAAGCTACGTTGTCATACGATTTTTTTTTTTTTTTTTAAATACTAGCGGTGCTATGAGGAAGAACTAATGCTGGAATAAAGCATGATTAAACCCCCCGACTTCTCATGGACATTGTATGGACACATTGTAGAAGTGCATTTTGATCCACCACCTCTGATCACTGGAGAACTACAGCAGATGCTCCGGGCATCTCTTCTCTTCTTTTTTTTCATGCTGTCTGTTATACTCATGTAGATTTGTTTGTTTTGTGTTGATGATAAAAGGCTGTAAACTTGACATGATTCCGAGTTATGTTCTTATGAGACAGCTTTTTTTATTTCTTGTTTCGCAAAACATACGGCATATTGAAGCCATAATAGGAAACGATTTCACTGGAGAAAAAAAAGCTTACTGTTGTTAAAATGTGTATTTCATGACACTCCTAGTAAAAACAACAGCTGTCTTCTAGGACATGTAGCTCTAAAAGTTTTATAAAATAGTAGGCGATCATGGCCTCCGGGAAGCTTCTCAACAAACCACACAAACAAGTGGAGCCTCTGCCTCCAGTGGGTAATTTAATACGCCGTACTAACATAAACTACGAAGCCACAGCAATAAGCACTACACAGCCGAATTATATTCTTCAATCGCTGAACAACTTTTGGTGATGCAACTGGTGCAAATTACACGGTGCTCACTCATAAGAGATCTTAATGCCCAGACAGTATATCAAGTACCACGCGACACCCACACAAACCGCCACATCCCTCATTAAAAAAACTCAGCCACCTCCTCCCTCTTATCAAACCGGTGTGTTCCTTCTATCCCGTTACACCAAAGGCTCTTTATCCTCATCCAACCTAGTCTGGTTAACTGGCTGTCTGGTCACAGCAGCTCTAATTGGACTCCGATGGGTCAGCCGCTGTCCGCGGTGCTGATGTGCCACTACAAACCCTGTCTATTCTCCCCTGGCTGCTGACTCCGTATTCGTGTGTGTGTGTGTGTGTGTGTGTGTGTGTGTGTGCATCAGGGCCCATATCATGCTTCTTAACCACATACTCTCACACATACTGACTCTAAGCTACATCTTCATCCACAGCTTCTGTCTGTAATTATGTTGTCAGAAGTTCAAGCCATATCCAGCAGACTCACATGAACAGGCACAAGCACACTGAAGTTCACACACACACACACACACACACACACACACACACACACACACACACACACACACACACACACACACACTCATATGCACAGTCCTCCCTTGGGATTTTTAGAGAGCAGGAAAGTGTAGAATTAGTGTAGTAGTGTGAATCTTCCACTGGCAAAGGAGGGCAACTGTGGCAAGATTTCTTTTTACATTTTTTTTCCGCATTATGACCTGGGTGTCCCCTTCACCACTTTTGAAACTCTATTTCTACATTTAAAATGTGACACTTTCATTGTTACTCCTGCTATAAATTATCTTGCCTCTTCATTTTACACATTTGACTTCATGCTGTATTTGCCACACTTCCCTCTCACACTCTCTCTCCATGTCTCTCCCTTTTTGCCTCGCTCTTTCACAAGTTGAAATTAGTACACCTTTCTTAGGCAAGGTGGCCGCAATTTGGCGCTTTTTTTTTTTTTTTTTTTACATTCACAATGGCAGCAGCAAATGATACTTAATTTGCTTTCAGGTGTGGACTGCGGCGCGATGTTTTATGCATGTCTCCAAGCCGCACGGGTACAGATGCAAAAAACCTGGGTGGTCATTAACTGACAAAAAAGGCCTGCATTGATTTTCCTCACTGTGATTTAAAAAAAAAAAAAAAAAAAAACCATTTCGGTGGGGTAAAGTAAGATGAGAGCGCGGCGAGGGGGACGTGGCAGCGGGGGCGGCGGGGGGGTGCAGGATGGCTGCTGTTGCCATGGTTTCAGGAGATGGCCATTATCTCTGTGTAGTTAGAAACTGACCCTTTGCCTCTCTCATTAGCTGAAGTGCATGCCACTGAGTGTTGACTAGAATCCTGCCTTCCTCATATTCCCCCTCCTGACCCCGTCTCCTGTACACCCCCCCTTATCCTCCTGTCTGGCCCTGGCCTGTCACTCAGTAGCTTCACCCGATGCTTTGTGTTCCATCACTCACATTCCTGAGTGGGGGGGGGGCTCTCACGGAGAAATAAGGTGTGAAAAGAAACACACAGACAAACATTAACACTTGCATACACTATTCCATGTACATGCAGATCGGCGGTACAAGTGGATGCCGTTCTTTCAGCCGGCATCCACAGTCTCCTGTAATAAGGAGCTTTTTGCCCTCCAGCGGCTGCTGGAAGCAGCCTGAGTGTTAAGCTCTGTCCGTGGTGCTGAAGTAACTGCTTGCACTTCTATTATTACTCCTCTCTGGAATCTACAACTCCACTGCAGGGTATGAATGCAGTTGTAAGTGGCAGTCACCTTTTCATGCAGACATGTAAGGCAAGTGAGAAAAGACGAAGATAAATACAAACAAAGGACAGCACATTGTCGTCTCCTGTGCATTGTGTGTGGGCTGCCCTGGTGCAAATGAAGCCGCTACACACGTTTGCACTGTGATCTAAAGTCACTAAGCTGTATCTACCGTGCAGAGTAATTTGTAGTGTTTTGTGGGTGGAAAAGAACACTTTACAGAGTGGGAGGGTGAGGTTAGCAGAGGCCAGACCTCAGGGTCCTGTTCCACCAGTGCCTGCTTTTTACTCTGTTGCCCTGGGAAGGCAATTATTACACCGTCGTCTCTGCCGTGCCAAGCTTTGACGGACAGCCAGACTTATGAACACACACACACACACACACACACTCATTCACATGCACATGACAACGAGCAGACACATAGCCACAGACAAATAATGTATACACTGAAACATGCATCCACATGAACGTGCACAGACACAACCATAAAATAATGCACTCCCTCACACTAAATCCTTCATGCATTTATGCACACACGCATCGTTCTGCTATCCCTCCTCCCCTTCCCTTTAGCACATCTAAGGACTTCAATGGAAGTGTGAAGGACTGTCTGATTGCAGCTCTCGTTGGGAGTACCGTGTTTAAAAAAAAAAGAAAAAAAAAGAAAGAGAGAGAACAGAGGGGGGAGCCATTTTAAAATCACCTTCCTTCTCTTGATAGAGACGGACCACAAACGCCACACAGAAAGAAAAATGACAGCATAGAACAGATGGTTTTGGAGGCAGAGTGGGGTGTGAGAAGAAGTAGTATGGCATGATGTAGGTACAGTGATATTGCATATTTGATGGTGCTTAACAAAGCTTTACTCGGCTTAAGTGGCAACCCATTATGTTAGAGAATCACTGGCGTGATTTGATTTTGTTGAATGGAACCCTGGTCCACACATTTTCAACAGAAACACATGTTAACATGAACATGTATGAAGCTTGACTGCACCGGGGCTTTGGCTCTCATACAGGAGAAGAGGAATGATTAGGTGTGATGTATTATGCTGCCTACACACACACACACACACACACACACACACACACACACACACACACACACACACACACACACACACTACTTCCTTCCTTTAGTGTTTTATCCTCATTCTGAGTGATTCAGAGCATTTGTTTCTAACTGTTGCATCCCTAAAGTGTGAGAACATCCATTTAAACGCATACCACAGGAGGTACGGAAGGAAGTGAAGGAGGAATGATACAAAAAAAAAAAAGCAGGGTTTTCAATTTCAAACCACCACAGAGATGGTAAACTCCACCAGCTCATGTTGCTGTGTGGGCTTGGGTTTATACATGAGGGCACAGTTTGAAGCCCAAAGTCGTGTACAGTTCATGTCAGGGGTCAAACCAACAGATGCAACTCATGGTCGGTCTCCTGTGGCGACTGATAATGTCACTGCGGGACAGCGCCCGGAGGACACAGAGCACAGTATGGCCACGGCACTTTTCGCTTCATCGTCTCATAGATCTGGGAAGCTGTTGTGGTGTAAACCGAGTCAAACACACTCAGAGGCACATGTGCACACATGCATATAGGTTCATGCAAATCAAGTCAGTCTCCGTTAAAGGTACTGGGTGAGGGTAAAGGAAAGGAGAAAGAGAGGGAGGATAAAGGGAGAGAAAAAAAAGATTTATGAAGAGACTATTGCTCACTGCTCTGCAGCAGCTATAGCTTTACTTGCGTGGGCTGAGCAGAGAGAAAGAGCAGTGCGGGGATGGAAGCATCTCAAAAAGAAAATGAGTGAGCAAGCAAGGTACCGACACACTGGGGTTTTTAGGATCATTAAATGTATTATATGTAGTCTGCCCACTTATACACATACTGGTGCAGTATTTCAAAAAGCACGGAGCCGACGCGTACTAGCTCTGTGTGCTAGGAATCTATGGAAATATTGATAGACCTGCATGTCCGTGATCGATATCTCATTAGGCACAATTGGGAAGATGGATGCAGCTTCCCTCCGACTGCTAACGGTGTCTGTAGCTGATGAGTCTGCCATTAGACACACAGTCTGACATCCACAATGGGCTGAAGCAGCCATTTTCATTGCGGTGCTAATTGTTGTTGCCACTGGTAAATTAGAGGAGTTTTATGGTCGGTGTTTGACATAATTCGTAGCATAATGACGAACATGCCGCATTAGGCTCCTCTCCTGGTGGAACCATCACGGTTTTAGTCTGGGAGGCAGACATTGCTTGTTGATAACTCTTATAGTTAGGGCTGGCTCAGGCTGGCCTTGGACCAGCCCCTAGTTACTCTGCTATAGGCCTAGACTGCTGGGGGGGACTTGCTATGATACATTGAGCTCCTCTCTCCCTCTTTATGCATTCATGTCCCATTAATGCATGTCACTAACGTGGCTCCTTCCCCGGAGTCTTTGTGCTTTTTCGTCTCGCAGGTATGGATGGATCGTGTTTACATCATGGTTGCGCCTGCTGCCATGGTCCTGCTTGACACCCATCATTATCAGTCAAATTATATTATTACTGCTACTATTACTGCTATTATCATTCTATTATATCCACGGCTACTATTATTCGTATAATATAGTATAGTATAGTACTAACCATTCAAGTTTTTTTTTTTTTTTTGCCCAGTGCTTGCTCATGGGGGAATGTTGTACTTAGAAAAATAGGGCTGTGGTGTATAGTTTTAAGTTGACACAAACACATAACATAAGTAAACTATTTCCCGTCTTAAATTCCAACCTTCTTTCTCTTAAATCATGCGTTCACGTTCCAAAATAAGACCATTCTGTTCAAAGAATTGTCCTCAAACTCAGAGTCTTGCAGTTGACAAAGTGTACCCGTATAATGGGCTCCAAACCAGGGTGCCAAACAAATCGTTTGGCAGCATTTAAGCTCGTAACACCGATTTCTGACAAGCGGACAGCTGTGCCATTCAGGCTGCTGCTGTGTGGGTTGTTGCTGAAACAAATCGGAGCTGTTCAGCCACATGCAGATTGACAGTACAGTGCAATACAGTATCACAGTGTAGTAGTGATATGTTACTCTGCTCAGAGCAGCCCTCAAATGCTGACTCACTCTCTGCTGGGGCCTACTACACCAATAGCCCTAAGCTGTCATCCACACAACAAACTAGCGCTGATTTCCACATGCTGTAGATAGTACAACGTTTTACTACTTGAGTCAAGCTGTAATTCTTATAATAGAAATAATAGTATTGAAACACGCTATACTGGTCAACTGCTGACCTTGGCACTAGATCAGCCCCTGGACAGAAGTCCAGACTAATCCTGACAAACACCTCTCGTCTCGTCTCCTCCTGGAATTTTGAGATGGAAAAGCCTCTTTTGGGCATGATTAGACGGCTTATCTAACAGTGATGAGGAGCAGGCTGAAGGAGGGAGGGAGCAACGGAGAGAAAGCATCACCACAGCCCCATGTTCTTGGATTGTGGTCAGACGGAGGCTGAACTACCCATTCACGGGGACTTTGACTGAAGAGCGCTGGAGATGATGAGCTCCCCTTTCAGCTGCAATCAAAATGCTGCTCGGTCTTGTGGACCGATGAGTGTGCAGCATCAAACACTCTCCCCCTCTCTCATTCTTATCCCCTCTCCCCCCCCCCCCCCCCTCTCATTCTACGTGCATTCAGTGGATGCCTAGCAGCTGCTGGTAATTAAAGGACTTTAGAGGCTCACACCACACTGAATCAGAGGAAGAAGAAAGCGAGGAGGAAGACAGGGAAGACAGGGAAGACAGAGACGCCACTCCTGACCAGCTCACCGCCTCCTTGTCATTGTCCCCTTCTCCTCATCATCGCAAACCAACCTAATGTCCTCCTGTGTTCCTAATTAGCCACCTTAGAACGCTGCACTTCAACGAGCGTACACGCACAGACATAAAGAAAAGATGGAGGGGGACACAATGTTTAGAGGAGAAGAAGGATGGATATCGCGGATGGCAGCTGTAGAAGGAGGGGAGGGGCGCGTGGGGGGGGGGGGGGGGGGGGGGGGGTGATCAAAGCGAGGGGTGTTTGTGTGTGGCAAGCCAACCCTCTCTGGAGTGTGGAAGAGCTTATTCCAGAGGGAAGAGGGAGATGACGCAGTAGTGAGCTGTGCGGAGCTGAGAGGAGATGAGTGGCATACCTTAGATGCTCGCTGAGGGAGGTGCACACAAGCATGGGAGAAGGGGAAAGACGATTTAAAGACAAATCAACAATGGTTTCAGGGAGAAGGGGGCAGAAGGAAGCGGTAGCATCACAGCTGTGGATGGCACCACGGCTGGCAAGAAATGTAATTCCGGGTGAGTGGGAAGAGGGGAGCTCTTCACCAGAAGGGTGCAGCTGCTTTTCTCCAGCTGTATTCGACAGATACTTACTACTACTACTAATGATAATAACATGTGTTTGTATAGCACCTTTCACACAGTGCTTTACAATAAAAGGAAAATAGACATTGAATGAACATTTAAAAAAAAAACATTCAATGGAGGTAATTGGGAGACTTTACCTGAAGGTTTGACAGCATGTGCATAATTAATATTTGGTCAAACACAGACCTTCCCAATTTCTCACTGGACACAAATTCACTAGGTTTGCGTTCAAATCTATCAACCACTGATAACAATAAGGAAATATGTGCAGTCTTCATGCTAACTAATCCCATAAAGCACACCCCTACCTTTACTACCTACAACTCTGATACGTCGTCAACATTCCATTGCTGCTTCCCATGCAAGATGGCATGATGAGATGTTTTTTTCTTCTTCTTCTTTTTAATGAATGGCATAGTCTTTTCTGATCCATGTGTACCATGAAATCAGCCGCTATTACAGAGAGAGAGGCGACACGAAACAGAGGCCAACGTCTGGATTGGAACCGGGGACATTGAAGTTACATACAACCCAGACACTATACAGCTCTATCATATTTAAATGTTGTGGTAGAAGCATGTAATTGGAAGTGGCAGCATGACAGGGATGCTTTGTTTACAGTAGAAGGAGCTCAATCAGTCACTGCAAGGTCCAGGCTTATTGAAAAAATCTGTTTCATTTCTGGCATTTGCCTCACGTTTATAATGCACAAATTGAAAATGCATGGTGTGTGTGTGTGTGTGTGTGTGTGTGTGGGGTGGGGGGGGGGGGGCAGGGGCAACTATTCTTCCTTTAACTTCTTTCCCTCTTTGCAGCAGCAACTCAGCCAGAGCTGACAGGGGTCCCACCACACTCATCGCAGGGGTCAGGACAGAGAAAGGGGTATTAGGACCGGAGACAGGTGGCAACGAAGGTCCACTGTGTTGAGAGAACAGATGGCTGATCTGACGTGAATTGCGCCGCTGACCTTTTCTCCCCCGCGGTACAGTACAGCAGTCCACACAAGTGTTTGTGCATGTTCCTCAAAAAACCGTACCCACGTGCACGCACAGACGTTCGCACACGAGCCAGCACACACACACACACACAACATAGTCCAGTAAGGCATTTGCACGCTAAACAGCTGTTCCCTCCTCACAGCTGCTTTCACCATAACAGCTAAAAAAAAAACAACGAATCACCCCTAACACGCTGTGGATTTGAATCCCTACTAACTAATATGACTCCAATCCCTACCACACATACAAAAAAAAAAAAAAAAAGCATGTGATTAACAGTGAAGCACAAAGGCTAATGTTGTGGTAAATGATCCCTGTGTGAAGGCACGCAGACTGCAAAGAATATAAAGCTTTAGCCGGCCCCTCCTGTACCTCTGCAGGCACATGCGGAATTACCTTGTCACTAGGCAATTATTTGTCCTGTCCCAGCTTTGGAGTGATGTAAATTACTTTAAGTGCACTTTGCAGGGGCCGCCATCACGATAATGATGATTGCGGCGGGGCTCTGACACACACAAATATTCAGCTATACCTTTAGAGAGAGGGGCTGCATTCAGGAGGGGCTGTAAGTGGGGAATTCAACACACATCATCTAAGAAGAAGCTCGGACTGATGAGAGAGTGTGTGTGTGTGTGTGTGTGTGCGTGTGTGTGTGTGTGTGTGTGTGTGTGTGTGTGCTTAAGAAACAAAGGGGGAGAGATTGAGAAGGAGCAGAATGTCTTCTGGTTTCTTTAGTAATGAGTTGCATTCATCTCTCGTGTCCCCAATAAACTCTCTCCATCACATTGTCTAACTACAGTCAGTTACATTTACAGACGTGTATCACAATGAACAATCCAAACTACGATAAATATACATGTTTTTTTCCTAAGTCTGGCTTTCTAGAAGTTTGTCTTGATGCAGTAACGCTTCAGTTCCAGCAGGTGTCACTCATGGCTTCTATGCTTATTCTTAAGGCAACAGCGGGATGTACAGTAAATATCCCCTATCCTCCTCTGGAACAGACTCAACAAATATAGGCTTCACCAGATGTCCAGTAAACATGCATTCAGGCACAGCAAAATGCATTTATGATATTTCCTTTTTGGTAATTTCTCGTGTCTTTTCAAATCCCAGTAAGTCATACACCAACTGAGTGCTGTCATTTCCTGTTAATATCAAGTCATCTGCCTTTGTGAGGGGGAAATGTGTGTGTAAAGTGTCTGTAAACTGACCGAAATGACGATTGAGGGATACTCACATATTATGCAGGACACACCAGCCGCAGTGTGGGTCCCCGGAGCTCAAACACTCTCCACAGGTCCCGTACTGCTCACATGACTCGATGGGAACCTGGATAACCTGAAAGCACATGAAAGGGTCAGAGTGCAGGCAATGCGACACACATCACAAGATGCACACAAAGAAGCCTCTGGGTATGTGTGTGTGTGCACTAAAGAAATACCCATTCAAGCACACACCAACAGATGATTGCACACATTTGCTTGTCCACATATATTAAACATCTTCATTCACTGGCAGCATTTGAATGTGATATTTCCATCTTATGATATATGATGTTTTACGTTGACTGATTATGTATGGGGATGATGGGCCTTAAATGTTTGGGTGCCCCTGTGTGTCAATGTGTGAGACGTCAACTGCACAGGCAACTGTTGCCTTTATCTTAAGCCAGGGAAACAGTAGTGAGCAGGTGGGATCAGTTGGCCAGAGAAAGCTGTTGCTCTGCCATCAATAGGCTCTTGTCTTCACAGAGGCATCTGTCCACATGGGTAGAGCCTGTGCAAAAACACTTACACATGGACAAGTAGTGACAGATGCCGTTCTCAAGTCTGACTTGATTACATCAATTTAATAGAAGACTGACAGGGCAATTTTTTTTACCAGCTAGTGTAAGGTGTAAGGTTCATTTTTATTAGAAAAACGTATTATAAACACTATGTGCAACTTTCTTACCCCAAGTTTGTGTAAAGATCCACTTCATTAAATATATGATTGCAGAATAATTTGAAAACTGAAAAGTAATTAGTTATGTTGTACTGCAAGTTGTTCCTTTTATATATATGTATATATATATATATATATATATATATATATATATATATATATATATATATATATTTATAAATGAATGGAGCAGAGAATTCAAAGCTAAACATGTTGAAAGTGTCAACAGCAAAGTATTTGAATAAGCACTTTCAGCACAAAGCAAACACACTCCACACCCATGAATCCACGCTAATCCACACAGGGCTGTTGGACTACAGTCATTTGAATGAAGAACAAACATCCATGCGTTTATGTGCTTATGCGATTGACAAAATAAATTTACACAAATACAGGGTTGATAATTTACATTATGTGAAGACAACTGAGTAGAGAAGCACTAAGAATCAAATCACACATCTCAGCTAGCCAACTACTGAGTGTGTGTGTCAGCTGAGTTGTTGTGTGATCCACAGCCTGGGCCTGTTTTCAGCTGCTACATAACATGCTCTCATCCGTCTGTCAGTTATATATAATGAGTGTATGTGTGTGTGTGTGTGAGTGAATCTAGCTGTGTGTCTGTCTGTCTGCCAGACAAGGTTCTGCTCAG
Organism: Cebidichthys violaceus; assembly: GCF_023349555.1. Lineage (NCBI taxonomy): Eukaryota > Metazoa > Chordata > Actinopteri > Perciformes > Stichaeidae > Cebidichthys > Cebidichthys violaceus. The sequence goes on from NW_027176816.1 coordinate 2,207,519, forward strand.
CCACATGGCACTCAGTCTGTCTGAGTAGAGGTCTGTGCGATCTGGTGGTCAGTGTGTGTGTGTGTGTGTGTGTGTGAGTCTTTTTAAGTGTCCGAGCCGTGGGGCTGCCCCGGTCATACCTGCATCTCACTGTAGTCAGCAGGAGTGAACACACACAGCACACACCGCCACACAAACACTAACACTGCGCAGCACATTGACCAGATGCAAGAGAAGAGTGAGAGTCTGATACAGATACATTTTCAGTCCTGTCTGTCTTTCAAATTCCTGGCAATCGCCTTGTTGGATGATGACAGCACACTCTGGCAGTGTGTGCCCTTTTCAGCTTGAACCTCAATGCTCCTGTGCAAAATGTGGGGGAGTGAAATAACACATTTTAAAGTGTTTCTTGAACCCCATGCAAATCGCCCACAACTGGGTGATATCAATTACTGTCTAGCTAAAGGAATAGATAACAGCTGGGTGTCCATCAAAGGCTTTTCTTTATTACGACGTATCAAATTAAAAGAAAACAGCTAACAGCAAAATTTGTAACATGCACCTATTATTGCATGGCCTATGAAAAGCTGTCATTTGGCAGAAGTGTCAGTTGCTGTGAAAACTCTGAGCAACGGAGTGCGAATGAAACCTAAAACCCCGAAATTAGTTCTTATTTTTGCACTTTTGGTTCCCTCGTCTCAATGTTGTTTTTTTAATGGATTTTTGGTTTAATGCCTGAAATAAGGTCTGCAGTTAGCACAATATTTGAACATGGTGTTCCACAATGCAACATATGTCAATAAATGCCCCTTTCTTGAGTTCTGAAGCTTTTGCGTGCCTCAAAAAAGGCTAAATTTGACTACTAAGCATCATCACACTGACTCGTCCACCTTTATCTTCATGGTGGTGACGTGAAGTCATGCAACCGTAGTGTAGTTTATTTATATCCTAACGTTAGCTTTTTGCCCCTAGCAATTGCAATTACGCTTCAAAAATCATAAAAAAAAGTGGTGTTCATTTGTGAAGAACATCTTGTTGAGCAAAACGTGAAAGTATAGTAAACGTTGGTTTGCCTCAGAGCTTATTTTCTGCTTTAATCCAATGTAAAAATCACATTGGCTTTTCGTCGAGGGAACCAATGCCACGCTAACTTCAGGGTTGGTCTACAGAAATAAGGTCAACTCTGCAGCACTCTACATGTGCTCCAGCCTATATTATTGTTTCTTTGTTTTGTCTTTGCTCCTCAAAAGCTCAATAACCCTCCACCTGTCTGCCTGCTGGTCCTAAACCCTGCGGCAACAGAGAGACGGGCCCAGGGGACAAAGAAAGCCATTGACACGGTGGGACGTCAACAGTCCCTGCTCTGTGTGGCAGCTACGCCATGGACACTCCTGTTAGATTAACCCCCTGTCACCTCAACAAACTCTATTCGTGTGTATATGTGTGTGTGTGTGTGTGTATGTGTGTGTGTGTGTTTCTCGCCTAGCTTCAGGACAAACAGGTGGCATGCTGTAATGAGCTGCAGACGGGGTCACATCAGCAGCAGAAGCTGCAACTGATGACAAACAAGCCCACCAGGAACGCGGCCGGGGGAAACATCCTGTGTGTATATCTCAAAGTGAAGCCCTCTTAACCCAAAAACAAATTTCAGATCCTTCCCAAAACGTGTCACAGGCTGACGAAACTTTGTAGTATAAGTTTCACAGATGCAGCCATGAAAGGGTTACAGTGGGGAGACAGCTGTCAGCAGGGGGGAAAGTCAGGGAGTAGTGGGGGGAGCTGGGGGTGTCCCTTATGGAGCGGTGTCTAAAGACAGACAGACAGACACACACACACACACACACACACACACACACACACACAGCCCGCTGTCAGCTGACACAGACTGAAACACACAAAAAGGTAGAGGGGTAATACAGAAGGAGGAGAGCGAGGTAAACAGGAAAACAAACACATGAGGACTGAAAAAGGACAGAATATGACATAGTGTGTACATTGCTGTGCTGTATATACTGTGTGTGTGTGTGTGTGTGTGTGTGTGTGTGTGTGTGTGTGTGTGTGTGTGTGCGAGTGTGTAAGAGAGAGTGTATTGATGTTTAGACCAGCATGGGCCAGTAGTGGAGGTGAGGGTTGGAGGGAGGGTTCGGGGGGGATCACAGCAGCTGTTGCCCAGCACACGCTACAGTCACTCAACACAGCAGGGCTGCACAATGAAGCCCCTTCTCCCACTGTGTGTGCATGTGTGTGTGTGTGTGTGTGTGTGTGTGTGTGTGTGTGTGTGTGTGTGTGTGTTTGTAGGCACACATACGCAGCGCCATAACGGATGTGCAGATTGTTGTTCCTGTGTTTTTAAGGTAGACAAAGAAGCGCAGCGCACAATCTGATATTGCCTCCCACTTTCTCTGCCGTCTGAACACATTCATCCGCAGCTGACCTGAGTTAGAGAGCATTGCCGGTGAGAAGTACTGTGCTCTGGTAAATCAATGCTAATAAAATTCCTGCTTAAGATGGCCTCAGCGGGGGGTTATTCAACCAGAGAGGCTACAGTGGAGTCGCATACTGGAGCAACCTGGGTGACTGACTGACAGCCGCGGGTTAAAACAACAGCTTCCTCGCTTTCAAAGGCCAATGCTGAATAGGCTTCAGCTTCCATTATTATTGCCGAGCCTCCTCTAAACCAGTGGGTCTCTTCTCTGCTACTGAAACCTATGGGGATTTGGACTCAAGTATTAAAGCCCTGTCCTAATGCAGGGTTTTTAATGCTTAATGTTTAACCTAACATCATTTGTGCGTAATTAAAGTCCTGGTGAAATGAAAAATGCACTTTCACAGCTTTAATCCAGGGTCTCTGTGTTAATTGTTCATTCATCTCTTGTTAAATGCCAAATATAAAAAAAAATATATCAGTCAATCAAATCCTTTTTTTTTGTCCCTGTGAAACGGTTTCAAACGTTTGATGATTCATCTTGCACTCAGGGGCATTATTTTAAAAAATCATCAAATCAGGTGACTCTTTGTGCGACTCGGTTATGTAAAATTGCACTTCACCGCTGGATCTTAGTAGCTAACAGAGCAACATGGAGTAATAAGATATGCGTGTTGAGGGATAAGTGGCTGTGAGAGGGAAAAAAACTGATGGTTTTCAACTACTGCAACGCGGGTAGTACAGCTGCATGTACTGCCCTCGCTGCAGTGACACAGAGCCGGTTAAAAACTGGCAAAGTTTCCCTTTTATCTCTCCATCAACCTCCTCAGGTGAGGGAGGTACTGTATGTGTGTGTGTGGAGCCAACAGTCCTCTGTAGCTCCGTATCGCGCTAAACTCTAAGCCGGCCCATTTCTAAGCGGTCCAATCAAATGTGAAGGATTTGTTTTAAATCTCTCTTGTGACTGTACACCGCTCAAATATTCAGTTTCACTGGGGAATATGTCACAGCGCAGAAGCTACAGACACTCTAACTTCCGTTTCACTGGGACTTTAAGAAGGCTTTTAAATCCAACCTCTTGAAAGCCATTTGGGACTACCAACATGAGACATTTAATTGTGTAACTTTTAGATAATTCTTGTTCCAGTTGTGGTTCAAGAACAACTTTAAGGATGGCAACATTCAGGGAGGTGATGGTGTTGTCACAGAGAGCCATGGGTGGGTATTGCATAATAAACATGCTACTGCCTTCGAAGCATTAAAAGAAAAATACGCCGGATGAAAAGATTCTAACTGCAAATAATTTCCAATGCTGTTTTTGGCCACCTGTGAATGGAAGCTCCATTTCAGCTCCTCTATCCTGCTGCCCTGAGACCCAGCCATGCTTACTGCATCTCTGTGATGGATGGCGGCACAGGGGCAGGATAGGAAAAGAAGACCGGGGGGGGGGGCTGAGGGGAAAAAAAAGGGATAAAAGGAGGACAGAGCAGAGTGGAAGCGGCCCATTGTTTTGTGCTCTGATGAGACCCATGGTCTCTGCGGTGCCAGATGTGCTTCGCCATGCTGAGCGAGAAAGAAAGCAGCAGAAAGAGAAAAATCCCACCGTCACCACTAATTCAGAGGAAGCTATTTTGCAAGTGGTTGCCAGGGCAACAGGTCTGGCTCTGACCTCAGGAACACCCCCACATCCACCACCACCTCTCCCTCCAACCTTCGAAACCTTCAGCAGTGCGCGGTAAACAGCTGGCACCTCTGGGACTTCCTGCCACCTACACCTCTATTTAAACATGTATAGAGACACACACACAGACACACACACACAGACACACACACACACACACACACACACACACACACACACACACACACACACACACACACACACACACACACACACTGGCGGCTCCCCTACACCCTATCCATTTTTAATGAGAGTTAGCCAGGCTACCACGTCACTGGAATGAGGCACATCGATCATGAACACAATACCCATTCCAGCAGAGAGGGGGGGGGGGGGGGGGGGGGGGGGGGGGCATGGGAGGGTGTGTGTGTGTGTGTGTTTGAGCGGGCTTAATGACAAAGGGGACAAAGGGACAAAAGCAGAGCAAATACTTGCTGCTGAATGAATGAAAAGCAATGGAATCTACAAGTCCCGGAGTCCGTTAGTCCCACAGTGACCCGGCCGCCAGTGGTTCCTGTGTCCAGACTAGCTCCACAAGGACGGCCGCTCGTTAAGCTGCTCTAGTAATCCCACTGAGGCTCCTCCTAAGGACAGCGGCCACATCTCCCCCCCCCGTCTCGTTCTCGCTCTCCCCTCGTCTTTCTGGTTCCTCAATGCACAAAATCCTCCCACTATACTCTCTAAGACCCAAACAAATCCGCTCTGTAGTTATGTGGCAGAGCCATCTCATCCGGCCTGTTGACATCCGCCCACGGGGAGTAGCATTCTCACACAGAAACAAAAACTCAACTGTGCATTAAAAATGCTAGGGCTGTCTTACCCCTCTGACTTTGTTCAACTTGTTTTACAGGGATGAAAATGAGAACAAATTACTTTTCTAGTTTTTTTTTTTGTGGCTGTCTTAGACTTGGAGGTCAGTGAGTGGTTCAGCCCAGTCATCAATATTCATCCTATGCCTGGCTGGCCCTGAGCAGAGAGGTGAGGGGTTCTGTTGAAGTGTTGTGGCTGGTCCAAGGACAACCAGTCCTCGAGACTCGCCCCAATTACACCTGGCTCGATTAAGGACCGAGCGGGGGGACATGCGTGTGGTTGTTGTGGGTAGCTCCGGTGCTGATCCCTTGGAGGCCTTGAGTGGACTGTGCAAAGACACCACAACAGCTGGGAGCTTTGATGACAGCTTAAACATTCCACATTCCAAGAGCAAATGTGTAAAAGTAATTCATTACAACCACATGTGCACATAATAGCTGCACATAAACATCCTCCTCATCACTTGCATACAAAAAACTAAAAACTATGACCTTCATTCCCCGGAGACGAGCCGTTGAAATCTGCAGCTCTGTTCCTGGCTTGAAGGCATATTGCTTTTAGAATATGTGTCTTTGTTGTTGTTCTTGTTACAGATGTCAGAGGCCTCCCTGACAAGTTTTTTGTGTAGAAATACACAATATTGATTTTCCTCCACTGTATAACTTTTATTACAGAACTGTCTACAGCACGAATGCGGGATAGGTTCTGGATAAATGGGAGTTAGGATAATTCAACGGGATACACACTACCATTGTGTGTTCTTCGAAGGTCATAACCTGTTTTACTGGGATGGTTTTCAGAGTAACTGATTTTAAAGTACAGGAGATAGCGTTCAGAGTAAATATTATTCATTGATTTTAAGGAGGCTAAACCTTAGCGGGAGGAAAAAGCAGAGGCAAAATGAAATGATACAGCTCGCCTCATCTACAAACAGCCATCTCGCATATACTCCAAAAAATGATTTGGTGTGAAAATGGGAGCTTTTAACCTTTATTGTCACAGCCGGCTCTCTCAGCCCATCTCTTCCTTAGTTCTCTCTGTCTATTCACACACACAAAGAGAAAACACACACACAGAGGCACACACACACGCACACGCACACATTCATTTTCTTTATTGGATTTGGCCTGAGCTCCTAGATTTGGGTCAATTGAAAACAGCAACAGCACCACACAGGCTGGGTTTAAAGTCAGAATGAAAGAAGGGGGGAGGAGGGGGGGGGGCGGCAGGTACACTAACTATCTCTGAATTGTTACTTGACTATGGTGGATATCTCGCTATCGCAGTTTAATCAAGCACAACCGCTGTTTCCAAATCCCCATTGCCAATGAGCATCGGTAGCCCGACAACACGCGCCCCCCCCTCCACCTCTTATTAGGGCATCACCCCCATGTACCCCCTCAGACCCGGGCAGACCTGGTCCCTGGCAGCTCATCAGAAGTAACAGACTGGTAGGAGACAAACTGCCAGGCAGGAAGAGAAGGCGAAGAACAGGTCAGGCGTGTGCCTTCTGACCTCGGTTTGAACTCTGGAGCCGAACTGGCCATTGTGTTTCAACGCTAAGTGCGTAACTGATAATGCGGTTCAATGTTTTCGTCACGACGTTTCTTGTGGCGAGCAGTCACTGCTGCGGGTGTCTGCTGTGGGACTCATGTGGCTGAGACATTAGCGATTTCTGCAGGTGTCGCTCATGTGTTTTGTTTGCTCAGTCCTGGTGTTTTTTCGTTGCTCTGGCTAAAGTCCAAGCTCTTCTACTTATTTCAAATGGCATGGCACTATCCTGCCAGAACACGTACGCCACTGGTCTTTCAGTACATTTCCAGCTGAATTACTACTTTGTGACAAAGAGTGGCTAAATTGAATTCATATAAAATGAAGGCAGATTAAAATACTCTGGAGTGATGTTTGTTTTGCCCCAAACCCACACCTCCATTATTACATCCATCCCACACATCTGTCTATGAAGACTGAAATATTCATCTTTTTACACATTAATTCACTGTTAACACTTTTTATGTTGCAGACATTATCACACTAGTTGGCCGACCAGTGATACTCTAGGTTTAGTTTATCTCAAATAGCACAGCAGTAAGGACATCGGAATTTAGAAAAAAATCACGTTTGTTTTTAAAAAATGTCATTGTACATTTAAGAACCGCAAAAAGATTTTGAAACAAATTATTGACCCTCTCTCAGCTTTAAGTGGTAAGTGTCCATTTCCCCCCCTAAACAGTACAGCTGTGCAGAAACACATAAAGTCCCTTCTCCCATGTCACGTATTTGGACACACTTGCACAAACATGGCATTGGATTTCCGCATGTGTCCCCAGGACTGATGGCCAACTGTATGGATTAAAGACAGAGTGGCACAACGGGCAATAAGGAAGATGGAGGAGGGAGATGGGGCTGTCTGACTTTTAATCTCTGTTTCTGTGTGTGTGTGTGTGTGTGTGTGTGTGTGTGTGTGTGTTTAGCTATTACAGACTAGAGGGAGGAGTCACAGGGGGATGTGAGGCAGCGGAGGGAGCGAAAGCATAGAAATAATGGAGTGAGGGAATCGACCAGTGAGGAGGATGAAAAATCCAACCAGTCGATACAGCTAGGAGTGTATCAATTATGTATGGCTTCAATCCTCTTTTTGGGCAAAGGAGAGCAGAGGAGAAGGTTAGCCTGGAAAGTGGGGGTGTTTGTGTGTGATTTGATTGTGTGTGTATGGGCTTCATTATATATATATAGATATATATATATATATATATATATACAGTGTATATGTATTGCAGACCACTGAAGACAACATTCATAAAACAGCTAAGGTGTGGTGAGACATCTGAATTTCAGCTGCGTGTCTTTTTCTTTGTCATTTCTCACTCCTAATAACCAACATTAATATGCATGTGCCAACTATTAACCTTACTGTAGAGAAACACTTGCACAAAAAAAAAAAGACATTAATTTGCTTATGCATAATTAAACAGCTTCACATAATAGCATAACGTCAAGCACAGCTAATTATACCTCCACAGACTTAACTCTTTTCCTTTCAACCCTGTTTTAAAAGATGTTAAGATGGATACTGGTGATGGGATGTGAACGTCTATGGATCTTTCTCTGGCTTTTTCTCACCCCCCCCCCTCCCCCCCCCCCCCCTCTCCTGAGCTCCCGTGTTTGCTCCCCTTTTGCAGGTTTCCGGTCGAGGTGGCCTCTTTGCTCAGTAATTCAGTCAGGAGGCTAAGGGAAGGGAATTACATCCATGCTGCCTGACCACTTTGAGCTCTCAGCCCCCTTCTACCCTGCTTGCTCACTGGCAGCCGGTTTAAGGCCCACACTGACATTTAAGAGATGGAAACAGGGAGCTGTGAAAGTGTTTGTAGATGTGTATGTGTGAGTGTGTGCACTCGTATGCGAAGACAGCTATAAAAAATTGACACACTGATATACCGTGATGACACAGCCTGGTTTATTATGCTTGAAATAGATTGAACCTTTTTTTTTTTAAATATATGAACTCAACTCAACTGATGCTACTCTTCTTAAAACTGTAAATGCCTCTTTTTTTTTGGTACTTTCATCCTGTTGTGTAGGTGATTAAAGCTTCAAAAATCATAAAAGTGGTGTTCATTTGTGAAGATTATCTGGCTGAACAAAACGTGTAAGTACATAAGCCTGTGTTTGCCACAGAGTTTATTTTCTGCAATAATCCAAAATCCAAAGGAAAATCCCAGCAAGGGAACCAGTGCGAAGCTAACTTCTCGGGTTGGCCTAAAAAAAAAAAAAACACGTCATCCCTGCAGCACTCTACACACAGCTTTAGTATAGGGTCTCAGAAAGGTAGCCACTTCAAGGCCTAATATGACTCATTAACATAAGCAGTGAGTTGGAAAATCTTTAGTCACTTTTGTAAAAACGTTGAAGTAGTGACAGAATGGAGTTCAAGTGTGCTTAACCTTCATTTGAGGGAAATAAATGCATATGTAGCAAACTTCACATAAGTGAGTTTGTTTCTATGAGTGATACTTAGAGACCACATTAACAAGCTGTTACTTTTAGTCACTCTTACACTTAACGCCTCATGTAGCTGTCACTCCATATCTCAAGGCCGGTCCATACCTGTAGCAGTCAAAGTCACAACGTCTGTCTATAAACCTGTCTCACTCATTAGTATGTTTACTTATGTCTTTGCATTTCTGTGCGCATTCAATTTCGCCTTTTTTGACTTGATTTTCTTGGCTGTCAATCTACCTGTCTGAACCCATTTCTCTACCCACCTGTCTATGTGACATTCTGCGTTAGTCTGTCACTTCACTGTACCTCTTTGTCTCTCTGCGTATCTCTGGCCTGTCTGTCTTATAGTCCAACATGTCTGTGTGTCTCTCAGCGGGATCCCAGACTGTCAATGCAGCCAGTAATGAGGCGTATGCTTCAGTCAGCATGTGAGGAGTTAATAAGGAAGCAGCAGAGGCCATCACACATCAACAGGCATGAGCGTGTGTGTGTGTGTGTGTGTGTGTGTGTTTGGGGAGAGTGTGAAGGCTAGGAAGCCTCCCTGGCACACTTATGGATGTCTGTTGACCAACGGGGGTATTGATTTAGAGGGGAAGGCAGAAAGAAATGAATTCTGATCCACAGAGGGACTCCACAGTGCATGTCGGGAGCGTGGACATTTTTTTGTGTTTGTGCGTGTGTGTGTGTGCGTGCGTGCAACAGTGTGTGTGCGTGTGTGTGCGTGTGTGTGTGTGTGTGTGTGTGTGTGTGTGTGTGTGCATGCATGTGAGGATGTTTGTTCCCTTTGTCTGAGCGTCTCTGCCAGTGTACATGATGTACATACAAATGAAGGGTTTGGTTACACCCCGCTGCTCTAAGGGCTGTTGCTTTTGCATAAGCGTAAGCGTGTGTGTTTTTGCCTGGATGAATGAAAGAGAGACAGATAGGGAGGAGGGGCATTGATAACTAGGCTCAGGTGGTGAGGGACACTTCATCTAATCCCAAACTGGTTGTGTATTTGTATAATGTATGCACATGTGTGTGTGCATGTGTGTGTGTGTGTGTGTGTGTGTGTGTGTGTGTGTGAGCAAGAATGCATGCATGCATATATGCACATCTGTGCTATGCAGGTTCATATCTTACCCCTCAACCGGACTTCAGTCGTGATACGTTAATGAGAGTCCGCAAGTACTACTGAGGCTGAAGGACCTCCTCAGACCGTATAATACAGCCTATATGATTTAATCCAATTTGATTCCATAAGTAATATATATATATATATATAGAGAGAGACAGGGGCTATGGACAAACACGCTCCTGCAGTGGAGTGAAAATTATTAGATTTGCCTATGAAGAAACTCTGCGGGGTGAGAAGGAGAAAGAAAGCAGTGACTGATCTCCGGTGGTGTGTGTAAGAGTGTCTGGGTGTTTTTGTTTGGCAGAAGAAGGAAAAAAAAAATCAACATAATGAGCCCAAACTGCCTTTGTGTCTCACTCTCTTCGTCGTCTCTCTTCTCCCTCCACCCTCTGTCTCTTTCTCCCTCTCATCCCATGACTCTCAGACAGCTGCTTCTGTGCAGCCAAATTAACCGCTCCCCACTTGCTTTTGGGAAGTGTGAAATAAATAAGCGTTTTGCCTCTGAGACACACAGTGTTTGTTTGGCTTTTTTTTTTTTTTTTTCCGTTCCACATGTGAACTTTAAACAGCCCTGGATGCTGCCTTCATTCAGAGTGTAGGTAACGATATTTGTCCACCACAAATCTGTTGTGTAGTTTTCTCCATCCAAAATCCCTCGCACAGCCCCATCCGTCACTCCGAGGCCCTATCTATTACTGCCATGTGATCCTTCTGGCTCCAAATATCCGATTTACAAGTTGGCAAGAAGGGTAATATTTCAACGGGCTGTCGGCAGACGCACTGTTTAAATCACTGGCCTTATCTAGCCTGTGCTCTTTCTAATATTTTTCCTCATATATTGCATTAGAGATATGTTATCCATCCTTGCACATTCATCTTCTTCCTTTAGCTGAATGTGTGTCTGAATATGTACAAGCAGACATAGATTAATGTTTGCCTGTGAGTGTGAGTACAGCTTTGCCCAGAGTGGCGGCAAGGATTTTCTGTAATATGTGTCATGTACAGTCCCTCTTTACCAAATCATTTACTTCTTACCGAAAACACAGCCATATAATGTCTGCAATGTACAAATTGTGATGTAAAACATCAACAAAAAAAGAGTCAACAGAGGAACTTGTGCACACACATCAGGAAATGATGATTTAGATTTCCATGCGTATGAAGATCATTCTTCTGCCCAGCAAGATTGAAACACAAGATACCAGACATCAAATAACACATTCAAATATGCAGTAACTAACACACACACACACACACACACACACACACACACACACACACACACACACACACACACACACACACACACACACACACACACACACACACGCACTGTACAATACTACATCCATCACTGGGGCTCAGGCTGACAGCTTTGTCAAAGTGAGCCGCAGGGGAGAGGAGAATGGTATTGTGGGATTGAGTCCTCCCATCGGACGTTGCGCTGACATGAGAGAAGAAAGGGGAAGAACAGAAATGAAAGGGGGGGAAGAAGTGGTGAAAATCAGGGAATGTGTTGCACAAACCCCAGCAAACAGAGAGAAGAGAGAGAGAGAGAGAGAGAGAGAGAGAGAGAGAGAGAGAGAGAGAGAGAGAGAGGGAGAGAAGAAGACGAAGAGGTTGAGCTGCCATGTGTAGCCTATCAAAACCAGCAGCTCTCCTGCTGTAGCCTGTTTGCTAAGACTGGCCTTGTGAAGTACAGACAAAGAGCATATCGCAGGCCTGGCAGCATGACTGCATCACACAACAAAACACACAAACATACAGGCAGAAAAGACCTCCTGAAGGTCTGCCAAACCGCAGCAAATGAACCAAGGCCCAGGTTACGACACACACACACACACACACACGGCAACAAATGTACTCGGGGACAAATGCACGTAAGATGTACGTGTGTGCACATACACAAACACTCATTCAGCCGTTTAGAAGGCAGCTGGTGGTGAAGTGAAGTGAGCTGTCAGCCCCTCTCAAACAGGAAAGATCAGTCTACAGAGTCAGCCCGAGACCTCATACATAAACACCTTTACCACAGTGCCGAGGACCGAGCCTGCTGCTTTCAGCTGCTGTGTGGGCTCAGCTTCAAAAACTACTACGCCGCACTTCACTCGGTGATTGCAGCCCCATCTCAGCGCTAAGGAGGAAGGCGACCGACAGAAGCTAAAAGAGACAGCGAAAGCAGGAGTGACAGAGGCAGGGAGTCTTGAAGACATGGCCTCCCCCAATTATAGACCAAACATTGCCACTCCATTCACTTCGCACCGTTCTCCCGGCTCCTGACAAACCCATCGTGATTCCTTCAACCAGCACTCGTGTTTCTCCCTGACACTCTCTAGGCTCTAATTAGGCTTGTAAATAATTATTGCAATTAAAGCCTACAATTAGGAGGACTGAAGCACCGCCATTAGTTTCACAATAAATGTCATGAGCATTCTGCATAGGCGCAGGGAGGAAAGAGACAAATGCAGTGCCATTATAGAGGGAGACAGACAGTGAGAGTGAAAGAGACAGAAAGAGAGAAGGGGGTCTATGACAGCAGTTGACATACTCGCAGCTCTTAATTACAGAGCTGATTATTCTGGCAGGATGGCTCCTGGACGGCTACTTTGGCTCACATTCACAAAGTGACAAAGTGTGCATGCAAACACATGTACGACACACAAATGTGAACTAGGGCTGCAGCTATCGATTATTTTAGTCAGCAAGTGTTTTACTTGATTAACCTTTGATTAACGGGATTAAAAAAAAAAACACTTTTGCTTTATTTAGGAGCAATAGAAGTGAAGACGGAACAACTAATCAATCATCATCACTAATCCTTCTCAATGTTGATTTTATGAACACATGATATGAAGCAAGGAAAGAAAAGCAATAGGGAAGTTGCTTTGAATTCAGTTTCTAAACACAGCAACGCAATATGAAGTGGATACATTTGCGGACAGGTTTGCTTCTCAAGGTGCTTAGAGGGATGATTGTCTGCCTAACAGTGACCACGTCTGTCTGTCTGTCTGTCTGTCTGTCTGTCTGTCTGTCTGTCTGTCTGTCTGTCTATCTATCTATCTATCTATCTATCTATCTATCTATCTATCTATGCTCATTTCTAAAAATGTGCAATAATTGCATGTATTCTGCAGAATCTCCCATGAATTCTGCATGGTTCAACCATGTAGCAAAAGTGCAGACTGCATGTAAAAATGAGATTTTTTTTTTTTTTTCCAGGGGCTACGTTTGTGGGTCAGCTGGATAATGGCAAACTCTGGGAGACTGCAGACATACAGAGACGGAGGTGTCAGAGAGTCTAAGGATCATGTATCCTTTTCCTCATTATCTCATATTATGTCAGGGGGCCAGTGAGAGACTCCTGTGGGAGAGATGGAGGGGAGGGTTGGGGTGGGAGGAGACAGCCGTGAGTTTTTAGCTGGTATTGAGGGGTTTGCAGACAAACACACACACACACACACACACACACACACACACACACACACACAGGAAGGCAAATCCAGACACAAACAAACCCTCATGTGGGTCTTGAAATCCATTCATACTCGATTTGACACTATGGACTCTATTTGTGGATGTCGAGCTCCACGCGGCTACACAAATTCACAGCTCGTACAGTGCGTTAGCTTGGTGTTGACCTTTGCTGATATAGCAGGGGACTTAGGTGTGAAGGTGGGAGAGGGGGGAGAGGGGGGAGAGGGGGGACGGATGGATGGACGGATAGGGAAATGGGAAGTAAGAGAGCGCTCAGGCTGGAACCTGGGTGCACAGGCTTCTATTAATTAACAGCTTGATGGGGGCTGACAGGACGTGTGTTGCTATCAAATAATGAGGTTAGGATTGGCCAATGGTTCCAGGGTACAAAACCTGATTAACACTAATCCTGGCTTAAGTCAATTAACAATGCCTGCTCAGAGACTCATGCAAATGAGGTGCCTTTGTTAGGTGGGCAAGCACAGAGGAAGAAAACAGGGCTCGACATTCAGACATGTAAAACATTGGCTAGAACATAGCCGAAAGGGGTAAGGATACTCATATCGGTCATCATGAGAAAGAAAAAGCTTCCTAACAGTGGTCCTGCAGGTGGAAGCTATTAAAACATGATTTAATGGAGGGGCTTCTCTATCTGACCTGCTGAGTGACCTTTGAGGTTTAGTGAACAGAGTCAGTGAACCCTTGAACTTCCCATAGCCCCTGACCTCACAATGCTGAGAGACCGCACAGTAACAGATAAAATGTCCAAACAATAAACCAAACGCATGGAGCGTGTATGTCAACATGCATCCACATAAAACCTTCTGACACATCTGATTGAGGCAGGAAATGAGGCACATGCAACATGCACGTAATTTAACTACCATAAAGAGGCCGTATCATTTGAGAAGTGAATCTTTCATTCAACAGCTGCAAAGTCACATGATACAATGACTTCACATGACTGAAAAACAAACCACTTGTAGGCAGACATTGAAATGATTGTAGTGGGGGATGATGGGACTGGACACAGAGTGAGAATACAATCCTTAAATTTCCAAAAATATAGAATGAAATGAGATTTGACGCCCTGGGAGTGAGAGAACAAAACTAACGGCACTAAAAACTAACTTCAAGTAAGCTACCACCAAGTAATAGAGATGTGCGGTCGGACTAGTATATTCACTTCAAACTGGACAAGACGCAAACTCTAACTATAGGAATAGGTGCACACACACATATAAGCTAAAGATAAAGGGAGCTTGACAAGTGGGTCAGCGATGAAAGTGGCTTCTTCAGAATGAAAAGCTAAACGGCATCATCAATAACATTGGATGTGTGTATTGACAGGAGAATTTATCCTAATTTGTCCAAGTGTCAATATCAAGTGAAGCTGTCAGGGAAGCAGCGACGAATCTAAGCCCAAGGTTCCTAGCTGCAGCTTCGATAACCCCCCCCCCCCCCCCCCCCCCTTCCAACTGCTGAACACCTGGGTAAGGAAGCGGCCATGCGATTGATTTGCTGGCCCTCACCCCATACTGTTGCCAAACTGACCCAGCCGTCGCGCTTACATCCCAGATAAAACATGACAGCCAATCTATCAAGGCCAGTGTCTGCTGTCTGACTGATAGCGGGCTGTCCCGGCGATGTTTGTCTGTTGTTGAGGTCTATCGAATAACAGATGCTAGTAAGCTGTGGCCACGGTTCCTCTCTCTTGATCAGAGAGGGAGGGATGGGATGCAGATGTGTGGCCCATATGTCGACACATGGCATCACAGTTTCCTCATGCATGAACCTTTGTTCAAGTCACTCCTCTCATATAAACACCGGTGTAGACTTTATGGTTACCTGGCATATATGGCAGTGTCATATATGCCAGGTAACCATGTATGTCAGTTGTACCATATAACACCTCATTTGACCTCAATGGAAGGCCTGAATAAAGGCTTGTTTAGGGTACAATATATCTTTCTTAGCTCCAATACATGTGGTTTAAAACCCAACCACCGATTCAACGGGGGATTTGGGAAAATTCAGGGAACTTACAAGATTAAAGATATCTCTTAAACCCTGTGGAATGCAGAAAAGCATTTCACATTCAGGGGTAAGATTGTGGGAAGGATTGAGAAGGGAGTGCAAACGGAATTCTGCACAATGCTCTTCCATCCTGAAAGCTGCCTCTTGATTGTCTTCGGCCCTGTAATGGTGGGTAGTCGAGTTATTGGGACTCTTTGTCCGAGTGTCACTGAAGGACAGATTGGTAAGAAACACAGAGGTAAAGGTCAAAGGTCAAACCCCTCGTCTTCTTCACTCTCTGGCAGCTGCAAGCTAAACAGCCTGCCCCGAGGCCCGACACAGGGTCAAGGGACAGCAAGGCAACACTTGTTGAGGTTGTGGTAGTCGCCGGAAACCCCATCGCTACTCAGCCCTGACTGCAAACTAACTGAACAGTGCAAAGGAAGGAGGGGCTCAGAAAAAGTAGACACAAAGCACTAATCTTTTGTCCCTGTGCCACTTTGACTTTGTTTGCCCTACTGTTGTGTCCATTATTTCGACCTGAATCTTTGCCAGGATGCTTCCCTCCCCAACATTGTATTGTTCCTCTTCTTTGAGATAGGAAAGTAAGCGTCTTCTACTAAGCTCTGGTTAAAATAAGAATTGGGCTTTTAGGAAAAAAAAACATCAGGAAAAATACACAACATGCACACATTCTTAGGTCTCTGAATGAGTGGTCTGGACATGAGCCAGTCCAATCTGCTTGTTGCGGACAGTGTAAACAGTAAACCCGGGAAAACAAAAAGGCTCTACACCAACACTGCTGCTAGTCGCTTTTTTTGAAAGTCTGCACAAGCTGCGGCACCTACAGTGCACAGCAGAAGGCCTGGCGACAAGCCATCATGCGTTCCATGGCCATTAACACATAAAATCAGCGTGTCATACACACCAAAGTCCTGCATAATGATGAGCCAGTAGAATGTCAGCTAATCTAAGCCTGGATGAGGTGTGAATGAATCCCATTTCCTCCCGTCTTGATAACCACTGAACCCATTTCCTCCTAATCTAACCACAGCATCCAAACAAAGGTTCTGGGGGATAAGGAGGGAGTGGAACTACGAAACTCTAAGGGAAAGGAGGTAGGGGGTTCTTGAAGGGAGAACAGGTTGAGGAAAGGCCTCATACAAAAAAATGGTTAAAAAAAAAAAGAAGAAGAAGAAAGAATCCATGCATGGATTTCAAATTTCACAGCTGAGCACCTGGAAGAAATTGCCAGGCTTGAAAAAAAAAAGGAGACTTCTTTTCTTTTCTGATAATCTGTGAGCTGTAATGTTGCCGTTCCATACATGGAGCTGGGTAAGGGAGGAAGGATGGCGTACGAGGATTGGAAGCTGAGGGGGTTTAATGTTTGCTAAAGAGCCAAGGGTGTATTGGAGAGTGACAGCAGCACATGGCTGAACGCCTCTATAGGGGGAGGACTGTGTGTCTGTCCATGAAAGACGAGTCTGTTTTACAAGCCAGCTCAGTATCCCTCAGTTGGTCATGCTAGCAAGAATTTCACACTTATCCTTATAAAGAGCTGGCAATTAGACGGCCACTATTTCACAGGGAACACTATCCAGTGTGTTAAGGTCTATTATCTACTCTTGTGTGCCACAGCCATAAAACATTACGAAAACCATTCAGCTCAATTACAAAGTCAACACCTGCCTCTTTTCTTTAGATTTAATTAAGACATGATGAGAAACGTAACCATCACATTTTGTTGTGTGTGCCTTTTCTGTGTGTGTTTTTTTTTTTTTTCTCCTTTTCTTTATTTAAGGTGTTTTCAAAAACCCTTTCAGGCAGCGCTAAGGCCACGCCACAGGTATCACTTCAAAACCCTTTCAGATGTTAAATCTTGATTGTTTCCCATGAATAATACATTATAGCCTGGGCTCTGCGTACTGGCTGCTGACCAAAGCAACCGACATAATGCAGTCACTGATTCTCAACCGTGTGTGATGAGTGCTCTCCCTACTGCTGGGTGCCAGCGGCCAAAACAGCACAATACACCACAAAGGGAATGAAAAAAAGCCTCATAAAAAAAATGTTGATAATCCAGGCTCCAAAAGACCCCCTTCAGAACCGGGGTAGTTGTCGCCATTTATCCCAGTGCACTGCATTGTGTCGATAAACCGACAACAAAGAGAGTAAATGCTGCTAAAGGCCTCATGCGGGCCACAGCGTCCGGCATGTTTGTACTGTATGTATCCGTACAATGGCTCCCAAAATGCAGTGCAGCACACACAGACGCACACAGACACGGGACTGATCACAGAGGTGAAAGAAACAGGTGAGGCCCTTGCATTCTCAGGCATACAAATGTTAAAATAAACATGAGAAAGAGAGAAAAAAAAAAAAAAAGGAGTGGTGGGTAATGAATGAGAGACAAAGAGAAAGACACAGGCTCCAGTTGGTGGGGACGAAGCCAGGCCAAACACTCACTGAATTTGCATGAGCTGGCAAAAGCACCAGTGGTTTAGCTCTGCTCCAGCTGCCATTCACACATGGATACTCTTTCTACCTGTTTGATTAGATCCTCCACTGGAATTGCTATGGCTTTGGAGTAGTGCTGTAGGCACGGCGTCTCTGGTTGTATGTAAAGTAGGGCTTACAGATAAAGGTTAAAGCCCCCTTGTGCTTTACCACGTAAAAAACATATGTAGAACGTAGCCATGCATGCTTTGTTACAGCAGCGGAAGATGTGGCGTTCATTTTGAAATCCACAGCTTTTGATGCAATATTAACTGCAGTGAGGTGTTTCAAGAATGTAAGACATTTCAGAGGGCATTTCATATGACGCAGACAAAGAGGAAAAGACAAGTCGAGGAGGCAGCGCAGCTGAATCTCCCAAAACAGCTACGACCTTTTTCCTCTCCATCACTGCGTTCGCCGCCGGCGTCGCTTGCCAGCAAAAGCACCAAAATCGCTGGGTTATTGGTCTAAATATAGAAGCAGTCGCACACAGACACAGGCAACATGACTCAAACATATGATACGAGCATGTTTTTGAGGCACTGTAGTGGATACACACAGATGTCTGAAGATCGTGGGATGAAAACCTGCTGTTACTCATCTCAGGACTGTCAGTAATAATACAGCGACCTACAGGAAGGCAATCGCGCACACACACACACACACACACACACACACACACACACACACACACACACACACACACACAATCATACTGCTCCTGTAGAAGAGAAAGTCAGTGAGCCAGGTCTTTTCATCAGTTCCACTGCGCTGCCTCGCATTGGGTCAATCTCACCACATCATTAATATGGTTGATGCTATTGTCATTATATCTACAAAACAAAAGCACAATGTAACATGGCAGCACCATGGATCGAATGTGAAACAGGGCGCTATTAAATATGTTAGGGGGGAGTGAGTGATCGGTGTCTGGTGTGGGCGTGTGAGAAAGAAACAAATGAGAATGAGAGAGAGAGAGAGAGAGAGAGAGAGAGAGAGAGAGAGAGCACTGAAAGAGTTAGCAGTGAATGTGTCAGAGCGTGAAAGAATATCTATACATATGCAGTAGGTGTAACCTATATATATATATATATATATATATATATATATATATATATACATTGCGGGTGAGAGAATAAGGCTAGATGAAAAGCCTCCGAAAGCCTCATGGAGATTCCATTTGAATACTGAATGGGAGAATGGTGCTCGCATGTGTCTGTGTAATTATAGTTTTCTTTTTTGTGCGAGTGTACATGTGATTGCAAGAGCCGGTGCATTGTGTCGGGCCCTATGCAAATGAAATCAGAGGGAGCATGTGCTTTGAGCGTGTCCCTGTGGGTGCCTGTCTGCATGTTTGTGTTTACAAAAGGCCTCGCACATCCCACGACTCCCAGCTTCGCCACAACACACACACAGACAGGTGTGAGGACTGGAGAGAGCGCGAGCCCAGATTGTGGAGCATGGCCTCGCTGAGCAAATATTACTCTCGCTCTCCCAATTTTTCCCTCTCTCTCTCTCTCTCTCTCTCTCTCTCTCTCTCTCTCTCCCTCACTCTGATTCAATGTCTGTCTCTCTCTCTTGGTCTCTCTGTATCCTCTCTTTCCCACTGTGCCAAACACAGAGGGCCTCTTTGTTATTCAGAGTCGGAAATGCAACCGGAGCCAAATCTGCCCTGCTTTCTGTTTGATATCATCCATCCCTTTGTTCTTACCGTCTCCCACCACCATGCGCTCGGCCTCAGACGGCATCAACCAGGCACATGGGAACAAGCGGAGCTCAGACGAGACGGATCTCGTGATGTCATGTGTGTCTGACTCCAAGTGTAGCTCGAGGTGCCATTTAGGCTAACCATGAGATAAAGGTCACTGACAGCTAGTGCAAAGGGGGTTGGTTTGAGGGTGGCTACTGTGTGTGTGTGTGTGTGTGTTTTAAAGTAGATTGTGCAATCTGGTTCCCAATACTATATATTCTTAATTCACCCCCGAGTAGAAAGAGGTTATGTCACACTGAATATTATGCATTATGTGTGGTTCCATCTAGACAAATATATATATATATATATATATACAAATATATAGTTCTGTTGAAATTGCCCAATTTCTGAAAGAAAGTGTGGCCACACAAAATCCCAATCCGCGTGACTATCGAGTTGTATCCTTGAACATGCAAGGCAACATCCCCAAAGTAGTTGAGAGCATTTCAGTACGTGTGTGTGTGTGTGTGTGTGTGTCTGTCCTCTTCGATCCTCCCCAACCCCTCGAGAGCAAGACAGAGGAGTCTACGTGCTGAATACTAATAATATTTGCCAACATCACTTCTCATTCAGATGACTAGCAGTTATGAGCTCAACATCAAAAGCTTGTTTCATCTGCGGAATAAGTGGGAATAAAGGATTTAGTAAATATGAGAAACCGACTTTAGGCTGGATACAAACTCGTCTTTATTTGTGGAATCTGTCACGCATTGCTGCAGAGTCATCCTCTCACTGTAAGATACTTGTGCATGTATTGTGTTTGTGCGTGGATGTAGCGGATTTGACTGCTGTGTAAATGTTAAGAAACAAGAGATTTCATATTTTTTATAATTTGGCCCACCACTTGTTCAGATATCTGTCCTACTACAAATCTCAGCCGGAGTCTAATAACGGCTGAAGTATGGAGCTATTACTGGTGATGTGATTGCATTTGACATTGTTATATTTTTATTCTCACAGCAGGAATGTTTCTGACTAAATCTTGCAGATTGTTTGAAAAAAAACAACAACCCCTGAAACAAATCACACACAGCACAGCTATGTGTTAGACACAGATATTAAAGGGGGGGGGGGGGGAGGACGACACAGTAGATTATCATAAACCTGTTTGCTCCTCTCTTAGCAATGGACACCATCGCCTAAATAACTCCTTCACACCACATCTGACCACCCTAACCTGTAAGCTCTAGCCAGCTAGTTGTTGAGTGTGTTAAAAGCAGCGATAAGGAGAGAGGACTGCAATCTATCACCTCACACTGACAGCCTCGCACGTCGTCTGTCTCTTGGGCTGCTGCGCTGCCACGCTCCCCTGCAGCTGCTCCTCCTCTCCTCTCCTCCAGTCACTTCTCCTCCTCTGTTCACCTTTTTTTTTTTTTGTATCTTCCTCTCCTCACCCC
This sequence comes from Cebidichthys violaceus, assembly GCF_023349555.1. Lineage (NCBI taxonomy): Eukaryota > Metazoa > Chordata > Actinopteri > Perciformes > Stichaeidae > Cebidichthys > Cebidichthys violaceus. The sequence goes on from NW_027176816.1 coordinate 2,228,669, forward strand.
CTACTCCGTCCTCGTGTCCCCTTCCAATTCTCGCCTGCCCTCGCCTTTTGCCTACTTAGTATGTCAGCTGCATTGACGGCTATCGGCTGCTTCCCACCCGCCCCGCAATGCTGTGTCACTTCATTAGAAGTGTGATAGGATGACCTTGCACTCTGTCTCTTTTTTTTTTTTTTTGCTTAGTGTCTCTCTTTACTCTAAGTCATACACTACTCCAGCTGTCCTGCTTTCCCCCATCACTCTTCCTTTCACACTCTGCCTCAGCGAGCCAGCCGGCAAGTGCCCTTCATCTCTCTCTCTCTCTCTCTCTCTCTCTCTCTCTCTCTCTCTCTCTCTCTCTCACTACCTTGTTTCTTTCTTTCTCCCTGCCCTCATTGTTCTCCTTCATTATCAAACGCTGTCATGATGTTCCCCGCTGTGCCACCCAGGTTATTTATAGCTAACAGAGGGTGGTGATGCTCATGATGCTGAGAGGAGGGCCATCTTAGGGCCCAGCTGAAGCACACACACACATTCACACACTTTTCCTGACTTTTAAACATATCTGTATACATACACACACACACACACACACACACACACACACACACACACACACACACACACATAAACCCTCCATTCTCCTGCAAGAGGGCACTTAGTGAAGAAAGGTTTTCCAACACCTACCTGTCTCTCAGACATGACGTAGAGGTAGTTGCGGTCGAGGGAGAAAGCCATGTCTCGCAGGACGGGGCTGCCGTCCTTGATGACCGATATCGTCTCATACTGGACACCACCGTGAGGCGGCCCGTCAACACGAATCTGAGGAACACAGAATGGAAACAGGTCCATGATTGCTATTTATACCAGTATGACAGCAGGAGTGGAAAAAAAACAGACGAAGAATGATTGAAAGGGATGTCAGACGTGGGTCAACTAATATTTGCAAAACAATCTATTATTATCATTCAGCGACTTGGAGATTGGAGTAGGTGGAAATACTCCATGAGGGCTGTTTGGATCGTGAAAGAGTGAATAATTAAAAATGGCAGAGACATAATAACTGACATTCAAATACTTTCTTTTTTAACTTTGTATATCATGGTATGAGGTAAATGTCAGCCCCTTGAGATTCCATATAGGATGGGGTTACAACAACTGTTAGGAATTATGAGCTAATATTGTTAGACCTTTGTGAAACCTGAGCTCTGTTTTCCTTTGCGCTTTCTCCCGATGACTGATGTATTCCCTCAGTAAAGCCTCGAAGAGGCCAAGACCACCTAACTTCAAAAACAGTGGAAAAGCTTTCTAATAACTTTTTAGAGGTGCATGGTCCTCCTGACCCAAACGGGCCCCGTTTCTTCTCTATTCACTATGGATGCTTGTTGGACAAATATATAACCAGGGCAGTAAATCTTGAGGGGCAGCGTGGGTTTCGCGATGATGAGCGTGAGATATGTCTCTGTGATGTCACATGTCACTAGGCCCTCCTCCACCCAAGAAAGCTGATGGCTTTATCATCTGTCCGTCCCCGCCTGCTGCTCTCCACCCAAACATTCATCTATCTATTCAGACACTGACAGCACCAAATAGCAGCTAGACACTATAAAACATCACAGAGGGGAAAGTCAAGGTTATACGTCTGTCAAAAGAAGATCAACTGGGGGGGGGGCGGGAGGGTATGTGCACGCTCCCACACACGCACCCACACACACACACACACACATACAGGCCTTTGTGTATGTATGTGTGTCAAACTGCTCCATGGTAAAGTAGGAGAAACGTGATGTAAGTTCACAGAAAGCCCCTGGAGCTTTGCCTTCAAAGCTTGAGGGTTAGCTCAGTGCACGACAGCAGGCGGCACATTTGAGGGTTCAGAGCTCAAAAGTGGTTGAGCCTTCCACGGCTGACCTACGTCTGCCCTTGGCAGGCTAAACCAAACATGGAAAAGAAGACATATGGGAAAGCCATATGTAGGAGGAGCAAGGCAGGATGTGGGGGACTTGCCAGTCTTCATCTGGTTACTGACACTGCAGTGTGAAGGGAGACCTCAGCAAATATGCTCATCCATAAAGCATGTCGACGGCGCACGGCCAGACCAGCGCTGCTCTGTTCACTGCCGTTTCTCTGTGTGGGTGTCGTGCATTTGTGTGTGTGTGTGTGTGTGTGTGTGTGCGTGTGTGTGTGTGTGTGTGCGCCCGTAGGAGCAGTCTGTCATTCTATGATATGTGTCCAAGCAGGCCGCCACTAGGGATCACAAGATAACCCGACCTTCCCCCTGCACGCCTGCAGTTCATCTGAATCAGATTGCTATCACAGAGTCTCTCACAACGGTCCAGGGACCTCTAAATTCACAAATGGCCAGAAACACACACTCACTCACACACACACACACACACACACACACACACACACACACACACACACACACACACACAGCTGTTTCTAGAGCGGGGTCGGCAACCTTTTTGATATATGAAGTGCCATTTTAAAATGTTCTTGTTAATCAGCATTAAGATTAACATAATGTTTAATAATGATACCTCATCAAATTGTTGATCTCCAACGGATCTGTAATTTCATTCCATCCCTATAGGCAACGATTTAAAAAAAAAAAAAAATTCTGCCATAATCAGGACATTGTAGTTATATATGAGAGCCGTTTATAAGAAGGCTGCCATCCACAGCTGAGTTGAAATCATTAACCCTACCAACCACCCATCACACACCTTCTTCATTAGCAATAACCTTAAGAAAATCTTGCAAAGAAGGCGATGAGTACGAGCCAATTAGAGGCAGTGTAGGGTGGGTCTTTGTGGAATATCGACTTAGTCCTAGTTACCACTTAACAGCGAATGCATTTTATCAGGATCTTTTTGTTCTTTTCTTTTCTTGAACTGCTTATGGTTCCCATAGAGAAACTCAAGCACTCCAGAAGCACTCTCACTCTCCCATCGTGTGTACACACAAACACACAAACACACATCCAGTTGCTTTTCACGTTAAGAAGCTGTTTTTTTTTTTTTCTATGGGAGCAATACATCTTGCAAACTCTGTTACATTCACACACATATGCAGATACAAACACACACCCACAGCATTGTAAGGAAGTGAAGAAATGTGTGTGTGTGTGTGTGTGGGTTGGATGTGAGGGACCTTGAGGGGAAGGCTCACCTCTGAGTGGGCGAATGAGACAACAACAAAAAAAAGAGAGCGAGAGGAAAATTAAAACCTTGGGCAAGTAAATGGAAAAACCAAAAATAATTCTGTCTCCATCTCTTTACCACGCTCCCTCACTCACTCCCACTCGCCCACAGAATCTACCACCTGAGTGAGCGGCTCTCAGGCCCAACACATCCATTTCCTCAGCATCACTTTACTTCAGTCTTTAGTCCGCTCTCTCAGGTACTTAAACCTGTGCTCTGTCTGTCCCATTTGACCCTGCATTATTTATCAGGCTGGGTGAGAAGGCTGCTAACAGGTTGGATTCATACCCTCAAGCCCTTCTGACAAAATCACTGCGCCTCTATTTTAGGAGAATCCATCCACTGAAAGAAACCCTGGTGCCCCAGAGACCCGTCCTTGGTCCCCCATTTCAACACAACAGCCATTAGCTGGTCTGTCTCTATCACCAGTGTCGGGCAGCGGCAACTGAGCAAAGTGAGGAAGAATGGGGGGGGGGAAGGTGAAGATGGATGAGAGTGTTGAAAAACATTCTACATGTACCCCCAGGGGCACCATGGCCTGTGTAGTTAATATTTGTGAGAAAAAAAATAAAAAAAATGTACCGTCCTGAATGTGAGATATTCACAAGTGGGTTATGATATCTTTTACACAAACAAAACCAGACAGACACGCACAGAGCCATTATGAAAGAGGCCTGGAGAACTGAGGACAGAAATAAATGTCCCCCAAGGCGTCACTGAGTAGGAGGACTTCCTCTAAATCCTGGAGCACACGCAGAGTTGCCATATTTAGTTTCCAAAATCCCAAAACACTTTCACATAACTTTAGACTGCATTTCCTTAACTGTAATACAAACGTAAAGAATAAATCACCATTTTTCAGATTGATACCTGTGACAAAGTGGGTGAGACCACACCATTTGTTCACATTTCTCTTTCTTCTTTTTTTTTTAGCCAAAGTTCCACCTTTATTGTAGTACTGTAGCATTGCAAGCACAAGCTATAACGGGTTTGTTTTTGTGTATAGCACTGGATTTTGTTACAGTTATATAATAACTCAAAACTCAGAGAAGTATTGTTTAAAGGAACAGTGTATAGGATTTGGTGGCATCTAGTAGTGGTTGCAGATTGAAACCAACTGAATACGGAATGTTTTGGTGTTGAAATCTAAATTTCTAAGACCTTTCTGTTATAGTCGTGACGGCAAGTAAATGTTGTATAAAATACCGATATTTTACAACTCAAGACAGCTTTCCAAAGATGCCACATCCTGCAAAACCCCCCCACCAAAAAAAGAAAAAGGTTTGAAAAAGAAACTTTTGTATCGCTATGTACAAACTTAATGTTGCAGCACCTAGTCATGCATTAGCGGGTGGAAGCTTTGGCCAGCAGGGACACCATGGCAGCAGCATCAGAGGCCTCCCCTTGTGGCTACAAGGGCCTGTGCCAGTGGGGTGCTTTTGATCAGACCATGTAAGCACCCTGGAAAAACGTTTGAAGATTGACCAAACTCCAATTCAAATTGCCCTTCTCCCTCTTTCTCTCGCTCTCTCTTTCTCCCTTGGTCTCACTGGTTTTGAACACTGTGCCAGACACAGGATTCCCAACCGTGCGAGTCTGTGTGAAGCAATTTGCTGAGTGAAAAGTGCTGAATAAATCCACGGTAAAGGTGCATCAAATGTGTATTTGCAGTGCATTGTGGATGCTGCTGCTCAGGGACAGAGGGAAAAGGGAAAAGGGAAAAACTCCATATAGACACCGTTACGCTACATATGAAAAAAATGCCAAAATGATCACTTTCCCAGCTGTATAATCCTACTGTATGAGAAGCAACAGAGATATAAAAATGAGTCTTTGAATTCAACTGTAGAAGCAAAACTGTGGGGGGTGATTAACTGATATACTGATTTGGTCTCTGTTTTACAGCTCGTCTCCAAGTGTTTGTTTAGCATTAGCCACTCGATTTTTGAAGAATGTTTCTCCGTTAATGGCCACAGCTGCTAACAATTACCTGAGAGCTGCTTTCTTTTCAGTTTGGGAAAAAAAAAAATAAAATTCTATTTTCTTACCTCAGCCTTGGGGGAGGTTAGCGTTTCTGAAACAGGACACACACACACACACACACACACACACACAATACAGATACATCTGAGGGTGTATATTATTTTACTACCATTTTTTTTAGCTGGCAGAGCAGACTGGAACCCACGCATGGGTACCTTCACCAAGCCACAGTGTGCAGCACACTCCAACACCTTATACCAGGATAGGATTAAGTCAAATTGTAGGTCCTCCACCTACACCACGTACCAAAATAGTACACTGGGAGTTGATTTTAAGAAGATTATGCTTTCATGGCTGAAGCTCAGTAACACATTGTGCCCAAAGAAAGAAAGAAAGAGGGAGAGAGCGGAGGGTGAAAGTTGAACTCCCATTTGGCTACTCGGCAGCTATCTCCTGCATCTACGCTAATCCAGTTCAACAGTCTTAGATGCTGAAGTTTTTGGCTGATCCCACACACTGGATTAGATTCTGCGAAAGTACACCACCACCATCACACTTTTTCACTCTGTCTAAATACAACGGCCCTTTACCACCGAGGCAACTCCACTGAGGAAATGGGAGCTTTGTAGTGAAGTGGGGTCAAGCTGATTGAAAAAGACACAAGCCAGAGGGATCCGACAATGAAAATGATACACCGTATCCAATCAAATCCAATATGTCTGATAGGACCAATCTTAGCCTCAGTAAATGGTCTTGAATTGGATGTTGAGATCGGTCAGTACCTCAGGCCAGATGACAGGTGACAGACTGCTGACAGCATTTTAAGAGCCAGTGAAGCTTGTCAGGAGGCATCTGTGATTTGAAAAGCTTTTGTGACAGCAGGGCACTCTCACCGCATCCGTCTTGCATTGCAAGCACAACTTTTCGGAGGAAAAAAAAACAGACGTGTTCCCCACACACTTATTGAAATTTGTCATTTGCTCGAAAGTGAACATCCACCACTGCGTCACAGTATATCTGCACATATAGTATATGCGAGTGTGGCTACTGCATGTTACGTGGCGCCGTAAAAGACGGGTGGCACTAGGGTATGAGGTGTACTGACAGATTCATTATCAGTCCCCTTTGGAGATGAATGTATAATGTCCAGGCCTACGATGAAGTCAGTCCCTTTGGGGCATGAGTTGGAGCTGCATCAGGGTGAGTGGACTGGAAGTATGAGTCACCCTGGGGAGGGGGGTGTCAGACACCAGCCAGGCACACAAATTCATTCTTATTCCTGTGTTTAACAAGAGAATAGAGGCACATGAATGCCTGACTATACACTATAGGGCTGCATGATATTAGAAAAAAACTGACATTGCAATATTTATTTTGTTATATACATTACGATATGAACAACTACAGGAATATCTATCCTAAATTGTAATTAAATGCATCAATCTGGTGCACTTTGAGAGCAAAATGAAGAGGCTATATGGACAATTATGTGCTCTAGCAAACAATTTAATCCTAAACATATTGGTTGCATTGATATGAATGGTGATGACACTGCAAGCACAGCCAGCACATGAGAGGATCCTCCCAACAACGACCTGCCGTCTCGGACCCGCCGAGCTGTATCCTCCGGGAGGACGCTGTAGCGCAGGTTTTTCTCACAATTATTCGAAGTACGCGTTGGGCTCCCGACGGGAGAATAATAAAATTCTACGCCACCCGTTGAGAAGTGTAAGCACAGATACGGCTCATTATGAAGCTGTGGTGGGCTTACCTGTAGGTAATTAATGGGAAACACTGGATTAGTCATGGAGAATGAGAACTGTTTTCCTTTGGTTATCAAGCAGCAAACAACTAGTAGCCTGATGTTTGAGCTTATTTATGCAATATGTCACATCGCATCTCCTGTGACATAAATGGGCATTCTCTTTCACACACACACACACACACACACACACACACACACACACACACACACAAAAATATATATAAATCAACTGGCTGTATTCGACAGTTGGCAGAACACCGTGTACCGACTCAGGCTCACTATCTTTATCTATTCGTGTGTCTGTCCTGGAAACTCAGCATGAAATTCCACAGACTGCTATTGTATTTCTTTACTTCAGGTGGAATGGCTATTCAGCTGCCTGTGTGTGTGTCTCCCCCTCTCTCTCTCCTTCTTTCCCCGCGCACCGGGAAAAAAACATGGAGCCGCTCTCCGCCTCGATAACGCATCTAATCCATCACCAGTGTCAGGCTGAAGAATTCTGGTGTCAGTAGCGAGCGCCATGCAGAAATGCGCCGTGTGCGTTTGTGATGGCTCTCAACAGCCAAAGCACGCCGTTCTCTTTTGTTCCTGTTCTTGTTGTACAATATAAGCTCCCATAAGGCTTATGTTAGCCTGCTTGCCAATATGCTTCACGTGTCACTTCCCATCGGACAGACTGAGGTCAGAGAGGCCTCTCTGTGGTGATGGAGGAGGAGGCCGTAAGGAAAGACGGAGACAGAGCGAAGAAGGGAGAGGGAAACAAAATGGACAGATGTAGAGATTGGAGGAAATGTAATGGAGAAAAAGGAGAAAGTACGGAGGGGTCGGGAGGCAGGAGAGGGGCAAATGAAAGAAACAGACGCAGGGATCAAGACAAAGACTCCACTCTTCACGCAAGTGTAATTCTCTCCTTAACCTGATCATACGGCGGCATAATACCTTCTAAAATGGCCTGAGCCCTTAGTCAATACAAGGGCAATTACTTCATATTTTTGGCCAGGCACCATAAAGCCTATTGATTTGCCTCTGCGCTCCATGTGCAAAGCAGTTAACCCTCTCCTGCACAACATCTTTCCTCATTTGACTGGACAGAAATGCAAGTGACCAACAAATCACACATGATGAGCATACAAATTGTCCATTTTTTTTTTATTTTTTTTTTTAGCATCACTGATTGTGAATATCGAAAGCAAAACATCCTATTAAACAGAATCCCAGCGCGTCTTAACAACCAATCTTACAAGAGCCGCCTCTATAATAGCTCCATCCAGCAATCGTTCAATTCCATTTTAGCTCTGTATTGTTGCCATTTCTCTCGGTCACATAACTCACAACCATAAACATGATTATATCAGCACTTTCCCATGTTTTGCCCCCCCCCCCCCCCGTACCCCGTGTCCAAATAGAAACCAGAAACCACCACATGCATTTGGGGTCTGTGGTAGGATGAGATCAGGCCTCAACTCTAATCAACCCAAACACACACATTAAGCACAGCGGCACAATGCAAGGCCTATATTTAGCTCCGCATTAAAACACTGAACAGGGGCCAGCGCGCCGGTGATGGATGCAGGCCAAGAAGGTTCAGAGAGAGCAAAAGCGGAGGGATGTGGTGGGAGGGATTTTCTGCTTAGCCCTCAAAAAATGAGGTTCGCCAGAACGGAGAAGCAACTCTTTCTCCTCAACTGGCACTCAAAACATTGAGAGAAAAATGGTTTGCATACACAAACTAAATAGCTGACACCACAATAAGTTTTCTTTTATTAGCTGACGCAACAGAAGAAAGAGAGACGGATAGCGCAGAGGGAGCTACCAGCGAGAGAGATGAGGTGGATTAAACACATAGAGAATGAAAAGAAAGGATGTTTCGAGGAATGGAAAGTGGCAGTATAAAGGGGAGGTGAGAAGAAAAAAAAAAAAAAGGACTCGGGCTACTCCCAACAGAGAAACAGCAGCATTCACACTTCAACCATGGAGGTGATGACGACTACTTAGCCCTGGCTCAGCTTTAAGGTACAGACAACACCTTCACAACACATGATATCAAGTCAAAACACGTGCATTAACCATTAGAAAGAAGCCCATTTACACACATGCTCTCACAGTTATACTAAATTATAATAGTGTCATTATGATTTTAAAACATCATCAAGTATGGCGATAAGTAAGTCTGAGACACATTCATATTTAAATCGTTTTTTTATTGATAAATAATAGTGTTTGTAATAAAATAGGGTCTCAGCTAGCATATTCCTCAGTCTAGAGTCACATTGATTTCATTATTTGGCTGTTTATTTACATAATTTGCTACGTTGGTATTTATTGTGACCTAACCGAACAACTGTCCAGCATCAGTAAGGTAGCTTTGATAACTGCTCGCACCAGGCTTGCCTTTATTTGTGAGGCGGAGGTTGTCCCAGAGTTTTGGTGGCCAATAGCTCTGGAGAGAGGCTTCACACTTTTTTTCTTCTGTCAAGACCTGCATCCGATTTTCTGAACCATGGTGATACAGCGGCAGTAGATCATTATATTCTTGCTGTGTTCCTGCTTGCGTGCACATTCCGGTAATATTGTGGAACCTCCTCTTTAAGTAGAGTTGCATGTCGTTTAGGTGGATTTTTCCACTCTGAAGCAATTTCCAGCGGCTATAACTTTGTTCAATCATATTGCCAAAAACATCACTGAACAAAAGCCCCACTTCTAATATCGGAACGTTCTCTTCAAAATTATTTTTCAAAGGAAAAGCTGTACTTATTTTATGTCAGTAAATAAGCAAGGGACAAAGCAATAACACAACTGTTACAAGCGGCACACAGGGCTGATGTGCTGATGGTTAGACGAAAGCTATTACAGAGATGTCAAACAGTCTGAACCAGAAAAAAAAAATATCCCACCTCCTGTTTTCTCCCTCGGCATACTTCAAAGTATATCACAAAGATATGCAAATTAAAAAAGTAGCTAAGAAAAGGTTCAGGTGAGGGGACAATTAGCTGAAATTGTTTCAATTTCTCTCACTGGATTTGTGAGATTTAAATGTGGGACAAGATTGGCAGGTAGAAGTGAGATACTAGGAAATTATCGCCAGCGGGATCCGCGCAGCAAATGAGAATAAAAGCACTTCAATCAACCCACCTTTTACACCTGTGATGTGCGTGAGTTTGAATAACCTCCCTATACATTTCATGCTGGGGTTGATATTATTGAGATCTATTTGCCATCGACGAATGTATTATATCGCTATGAGGCTACGCATAACAGTGGGCCCTCTTTGACATGTGTTGGACATGTTACTGATACGCATGTGGCATGTCATGAGACATGAGCGTGAGGAGAAGCAACGGACTCAAAGTGGAGAAATGTTAAGGTCGAAAGAAGGGAAATTGAGAGTTGTTAGCATATATAACATAGAAAGATGGATTCATAGAAGTCAAGAGAAAGATTATACAAGATAATATTGAAGCGTGACGTGCAAGATCCATATTTTTGTTCGTTTTTGGCACCACCCTTGATCAGTCAGTAAATCATTGCAGCTTGTTTTGTACTGTGCTTCTGCATAGCACAAAACAATAAAATTCAGTTACCATAAAAAGCTTAGATTTGTTGCAAAATTATTTATTGTCCTTGTAAAGCACTTTGGTCAATGTTTGTCATTTTGAAATGTGCTCTATAAATAAACTTTGCCCAGGAGTTTATCAATCAATCAGAATAATGATCACTGAAAATGTCATTTATCAATGAAAACGTCAAATTAGTTTCGACGAGTGATACTGATGTAAGACGCCAGCGCAGAGATGCCGAAGTGGTTACGTGAGGAGGCCTATTTCTCCTTTAAATGGTATTCGGCCAACACCATAACATAAACCCTAACCACACATCTAGCACCACAGAGACAGAACACCTTTCACCTCCTCTTACCTCTAACCTACAAAGTCCCCAGCAGCTATTGGATAATTAGAGCTCCTCCTGTAGCTTGCCACAAAGAGACAAGGCTAAGATGGACGCACTCCGTGGACCTTTAACCTCTGTTGGCCACCAGACACATAAGAGTGTGTGGGGGGGGGGGGGGTAAGAAAGTGGGTTGAACTGTGAGGGACAAGGGGTTATCCAATCAGTCCTTTGCAGAAGACAGTGATGCAACTGATGAGTTGGGGGTGGGGGGGTGGGTTGCCTGACCCCATTCAACATGTTCACAAGAAAAGCGGGCCAAGACCCCTGCCCCGGACAAGGGTTGCCATGGTAACCCCTCTCTGTGGGCACGAGATCAGCGGGGAATCAACTGAAAGTTTGTGTCTGTGTGAATATATATGTGTGTGTGTGTGTGTGTGTGTGTGTGTGTGGATATAAAAATACCCCGTTATGTCATTCCTATTGTTCTTTGGCTCAGAATGAACTGGCTAAGAGAGTGTGCTGATCATTGTTAGTCTCTGTCCTTCAAGGGACTTTTGTGACTCCAGTGAGAACATGTGGTAACATCAGCTTGCCAGGAAACAACAGCATTCCAGCACAAAACACTCTCTCTCAGCATACATACTTGGATATGTTGTGTCATGACTCTATCTCCATAGGCTAAAACGAGGGTTGGTAATCTTGAGAAAAAAAATCATCCCACTGAGAAAACCCAGCCCGGTGTTGCCAGCTCTTTTCCGAAGTAAAGTAAGTAGCTCTACCTCAAACAGACTGTAACTTTTGAACAATAAGTCTCAGAAACAATTTGTTCCTTGATTCTGTTGGCCCAGACGACTCTAGTCATAAGCTGTGCCCAGCTGCATCTAGATCGATTTTCTGCCATTTTGAATTGTGTCCAAATCTTTTTGTTCACTGCTACTCCTACACATTTTGAGCAATCATCACCGAATTTGGTACGGATCATCTCTGGACCAAGCCGGGAAAAGTTTTATTTTTTTAATTTGTGATGTTCAATACAGTTTTGCAACAGCTGGGCCTCATATGCTGTTGGCAAGGCTTTTATTATTACAGATAAAAGTATATCTCCTGAATGTCATTGCAACCACATTTGGTGGACATGGGTAGATCTGCTCTCTGAGTGACCATGACAAAATTTGGTGCCATTTGGCCAATAGGTGGCGCAGTAACAGAATCATTGAACTATAAATCTAGGAATCTCTATTTCTGGCTGTGTGTGTTTCTTTCGCATATGATGAGAAAAGTTCATCCGATCTACTTCACACTTGGTGGGTGTATTGTAGGGGTCCCAATTTCGGACACAAGACACATTCAATATTAAACATGTCGTCCGCAGCAGGCCTTTACAGGCCGCAGCTCATTGATTGCAGTTCACTTTTGCTGCCGGAAGCTGAATATACTAAAGTTACAACCCAAAGGCTTCTTCACTTCTCTGGAATCCGGGGCAAACCGATCAACCAGGAGCCATACACAAATACAAATACAACATGTGAAATTCTATTTTTTTTAATAAACGATTAATAAGAATGACATAGTGGCATCATTCTTGCATATTCCAAATTTTTTATTATACTAATTACACTTTTGAAATGACATACTTTCTCAGATTTTCCCTCCCTGTTAAAGACGTGTAACATCAGTAAAAAACTACAAGGTGATGAAATAGCCTCCTTAATACTGCAACCTGCAACAATTTTATGCACATTTCTGACTTTTACTACGAGGAAAACAAAGACAAAATCACACACATGGGCCTCTATTGACTTTGTACACTGCAGCTGTGTTTCCCTATTTGCACATTATACATGCAAAACAGCAACTTGGCTGCGTCTTCATGTCGACCGGGGGATCAGAGATACTCATCAGCAGAGACATGTGTTGGTGACAGAGTATCTTCCTTTATCCCACAAACACACACACACACACACACACACACACACACACACACACACACACACACACACACACACACACACACACACACACACACACACTCACCCATCCTCTCTCATCCCCTCATAACTCATACACATGCTCTGAAGAGGCAGGAGAGGAAAATGCTGTGTATGCAGAATAGATGAGCGGCATACACTCGGGTCAGAGTAAGTTGAAAAAGAAGGATGGAGACAAAGAAGGAAGAGAGAATTGTGTGTGTGTGTGTGTGTGTGTGTGTGTGTGTGTGCGTGCCTGTGTGTGCGATGCCGCTTACATTTTGTAGTCTATGAATCTTCACTAAAGCTCTAAAATTGCTCACCAATCTTGCGTCAGGATTTAATGCCCGCTTTTCTCCAAAAGGAATAGACCATCCAGTTAGAGTATGCTAATTCAGTGGCACTAAATACACTGCTTTAAATGTCAACCTTCCATTATTACACACACTCTGCCTGCCTCAGGACCAGTGCCGAATCATAAACACACAGACACACAGCACATTTGCGCACACACACACACACACACGTACACAAATCAGGCCCCTGCAAGGGCACAAGGGATATGAAGACTTATAGATCACAACCACTTTATAAAAATCAATAGCTAAATGAAAAAAGGGCATTTGCAAAAAAAAAAAAAAAAGTGCATTATTACAGCAGCTTTTAAAGGTGCATAACGCAAGTTTGGGAGCATTTCGATTGCCTCTCAACCGCTCTCAACATGGCGCCGTCTGAGCCGGCAGCTCGTAGCTAATGGCGCTAACAGCGCTAACAGTACAGACTAAGGCAAACGTACTGACGGAGCTTGCAGTGTTTACCTGAGGGAGCACCACAGGGTGGGTGCTACGCTTCACAGGCTTCACACGCTGTTGGTCGGAGGATGGTGCAAAGCCAGTGGGGCACTCTCACACGCACGGACATGAACTTCAAGTACGCACGGTCGGCTTGGCTAACAACACACACACACAGAGGTAGAGCATCTTCATTCTCTGCTCAGGTACACATTTCTCCACTATATCTTTACATAGATAATAGTTGTTTTGCGTCTATATTAATGCCCTAATTGTTGTATAGAGAGAGAGGAATAGAAAGATTTAGAGTGCGGGCGAGAGAAAGACAAGAACTAGACAGACACAGATGTTGAGAGACAGAAGATAAGAATACAAGTCAAAATGATACAGTTCAAATTAGAGCCAGAGTATAGCTACAGCAAGCAGAAAGCAATCAGCTTGCAAACAGCCAGCGAGAAGCCCAGCACTCCTCCCCGACCAATGGTGACAGCACCATTAATTCTATTAACCCTATTAGTATTCCATCCTCATCGCCTCGCTGGGTCAATACACACCTCCATCACACTGCAAAGCTTTTGCTTCCCTCGTCCGTATGCAAAGGGAGCGGGGAGCAGTGGAGGGTTTAGTGGATGGGTGGATAAATAGGAGCCCAGACAGTGGCACTTGGTCTGTTCAGGGTGCAGACATTGACGACCAGCCTATGACACTTACGCTGGCAGACACACAGCGCCGCGTGGTAATCAGGTAGGGGCCGAGGAAGCGCAGAAATGGATACACGCCCTCCAATTTCTCTTCTAGTCATATTTGGGAAATGGGTAAACAGCAGGGGAAACATCACGTTTTTTGAAGCAGTGCTAATAAAAATAGAATTAATTTTAAAGCCTATGCGGCACATTTTTAAATGAAAAGTAATCAATTTATTCTCATACAAATTGAGATATGAATTTTGCCCAAATAATACAATTATTCTGTTGGTTAATATATTTATATTCAATCAAGAACTAATCTGAATCTAGGCTTCCTAATAAATGCATTGAGATGCCAATTTCTTTTGGAAAAAATAATTACCACAAACTATTACTATGAAATAGTGCTCTAGTGAAGAGTGAGAAAAAAAACACTGTCATATGTATTTTTATTCTCTAAATGTATCAATCAACCCATTTTCATCTCTAGTTATTTATTTATTCAAAAAATGGATTCCTTTTGTCCAAATATTTCTTTATTTTTGAGGTAATATTGTCATGTCGTCATATTGTCATGTTTGTTAGGTGTATTTTTACCTATAGTGAATATAAAAAAAGCGACATACTGGAGACACTCTTGGGAGATGCAGGGACATTCTATCAGCCATTATCCTATAATTGCAGAAACCTTGTCTGCTGCTCACAGAGAACACAGCGAACGCAAACGGAAGAAATAAGCAACATAGAGAGACAACAGGCATTTAACTCTAGTGCAACTGTACTAATTTTACCAATGGACATGCAGCACAACAAAACTTTGCTTGACAACTGGTGTGAGCAACTCAAATACAAAGACTCTGTCTCCTTCCAACTAAATACCTGTTCTGAAGAAATGATTGATTAGAAATTAAGATGATTTATTTGAAGACTTTCAGGATCAAAGTAAAACAATGAAATCTTATTTCTCCAAACAGGATGGCCTAGCCTTAAAGCTGCTCCGGTGGCGAAATGCAGTTGGAGCAGAGCACGGGGAAATGAGTTGAGGTGGCAGCCTGAAGACAGCCCTCTCCTCCCATCTTGTTCCCCTCTCCTCCCCAACCGCCTCCAGCTCAGGGTGGGTGAGTGAGGTTGCCAACAGACACTAGCGTACCAAGTATGTAGGACAGCGCCATTAGGGCATTAGTGCCGGTCAGCAGCCAGCCAGTTTGTGTGTGTGTGTGTTAGTGTGCGTAGTGTGTGCAGTGAAGAAATTGGGGATGTACAATAACACCCCGAAGGAGGAAACGCAATCTGATGCTGTGCTTGATTGGTGCATATTCCAAGGATTTGAAAATTAGACAGGAAGCAGCAAGGTGCCCCCTAACTTATCAGTTACTGCACCTTGGGGTGTATCAGCATGTATACGTGCAATACTTTAACGTGGATTGTGAGTTTGTCTGCGCGTGCTTAAAGTGTACACCCATGTGTGTATAAATGGGTGTCTATTCTTTATCCGGCAAGGCACATAACCGCAAGGAATTAAACCAACAACCCCCCCCACCCCCCACCCCTTATTCTTTTCCTACTTCCACACACACTCTATGCTCTAGCCTTGAGCTACATTGAGAGTGAAAGTATAAAGGGCTGTGACAGCTCTGCCTCTCCTCCACATGTACATTGCAGCTACACCACTGAGGGGCTATATCTGCTGTGTCTGGAACCGAGAGAGGGAGCAAGCGTGATCTTTCCTGCTGTCTGGCCTGACTGATTCATGCCCGTATTACCTGCGGGATTTGCTATTTCCGCTGCATGAATCCACTTTTGTGAGGTAATGTCTAGCATTAGCAGCCATGGAGGGGGTTTTGTTACTCTAAAAAGCTGGTGTCAGAAAGCATACAAGACTACCGTGAAATTCAAAAAAAGGAGGCCTGTTACATCCTGTCATTTTCACTTACTCTATCACGACTCGGCTAGATTTAGGATGAGGTCATTCTCCTTAGAGGAAATGTTCATCTACTTTCACACATGAATGCTTTGAAATTCAAATTTCAATGCTGAATGTAATTGGTCCCTTGATTTGAATGTAGCATTCAAATATGAGCTAACCTTGCAGATTAGGTACAGTGTCCTTTTTGGGCTTTAAATAGCTGAAGAAACAAAAGCCGAAAGAACCACATCAGACAATACTTGCTTTCTCCATTTTCTCTTTTTCATAAGCTGACCACAGACTCCGGCCAGACGGCTCCATGTTTTGGTACCTCGGGTTCAGATCCCCCCATAACTCTCTGGCTTCCTGTTATCCCACAACTGGGCTTTCGGCCTCTTTCTGGAAAAACACATCTCTTTTCTTTTCCCCTTCCTCTCCACGTCTCCCCTCCTTGTTCTTCTTACTGTGAAAACCACATAAATGTTTGGGTCAACACAAACCTAGAGGCTGTTTTTTCCATCTTCACAGGACAGGGGAGGGGGGTATGGGAAGAGTGGAGGCCTTGTGGGAAGGATTCATGGCACGGTGATATAATGCGTCTACATCCCCCCCCCCCCCCCCCCCCCCCCCTGACCGCTGCTTACACTCTCTTTGTTCCCCTACAACAAGAGGCAAAATAACTGTGTCCATATGTGGGGAGTGATGACGAGGAAAAAGAAGAGGAGGAGGAGGGAGGAGGAGAAATGGGGTGTTTGGTTGGTTAACGGTTTTTGGCAGACCCAAGGAGGTATTTTCACGGTCTTAGAGAGGGCAGACAGCGGATACCCCCTTGAGACACACACACAGACACAAACCCTCCCTGAAGGGATTGTTGAAAAGGAGAGGTCAAAGTGCATTCAAAATGAGCCACGAGGACAACAGTTATGCACATGATTCACTGTCTCAACTATAGCGTGGAGAGAGACAGAAAACTGCAGATGGAAAGTGTACTCATCACGCACCGTTGTGGTACAATACACAGGCCAGAAGAAAAATGTGTTAGGATCAGTTTTGGCTGGGTACAGAATTTACGGCTGTACCTGAGAGGGGTAAGAAAAACAATCTGGGATCTGTGCCGTCTGCACAGCTGAAAGTTTTAGCACCGTGTACATAAACTATGTTAGGTTGAGAGTTCAACATGCAAACAGAAGCACCAGTCATTTTAGTTTGGTTATTTTACATGATGAGAAGAAAAAAAGTTGAAAGCTTTGTTCACTCTTAGAAGTAAAGGTCCTAACCAAAACCATATAGGTTTTTTTGGCTATATATCTGTCTAAATCTATTTTTGGTTCCTGGTAGTATCTTATTACAAAGGTTCCACTAGAACCCAATGTGAAGGGTTATACCTAGAACCACATGTGATAGGTTACATTACATTACGGTCATTTAGCAGACGCTTTTATCCAAAGCGACTTACACCCAGAATCCTCCCTGGAGGTTCTATCCAGAACCCATCCAGAGGGGTCTACCAAGAATCTTTAATATTCCAATAATTTAACTCTCTTGAACCCACGAGGAGCTTCTACTGAGAACACTTTCATATTTCAAGGCTTTTCTATAGAAACCTAAAGGCCCGGGGCTAATGTGGTGCAGCCATCCCACAACAATCATGGTTCACAATCACAGTTTTCACAGGGGTGTGTGGGTTGGAAAGATTGCTTAACACCCATGCTTTTAACAATCCTTGAAGAAATATTTCTTCCAAAAAAGGTTCTTCGGCTGAAACCCTTTGTCTAACAAAGAACCCTTGAAAAACCCTTTCTTCAAAAATAGTTCCTCAGAAGCAAATGGTTCTGGTTTGAACCTCAGCCCTTCAGGAAGAACCCAAGAGGTTTCTAAGAGTTTGGGACACCAATCCTATTGTCGTAAGTCATGGGCGTTGATGCAGAGCCGCAGATGTCATATGTTCTTTCATGTAGGTGTAAAGCTACTAGGGTTGGGGGGGGGTCGCTAGAGGTCAAAGGTCACTAAATCCCTCCATAAGCTATCTCATGTGAGAAGGAAACGGAGTGTGTAGGAGGGTCAAGAGGAAACATTAGTTGGGCGGCCATCGTATCATGAACTATTTCCTGGTGGATATGAAGTTAATCCCTCAGATTTAGCTAACAGTGTGCCTTTAACCAGATTACCTCACTATAATCGGCTAAACATCACTGCAAAGAAATCAGTTTGGTGTCTAGCCATAATAGTTTCATGACATCAACCAATCCTGTGATTCTCTATAAATTACAGTGTCTAATCTACAGTATATACGTAGGTCCCAGACATCAGCAAAGCCAGGATCACCTACTGTAATCCTCTGGGTGCAGCACAATAGGGAGTCATAATCTCAATTCCCCTACAAAGGCATGGAGCCGGTGCAGAGCAGATGACGAGTGTGTGTGTGTGTGTGTGTGTGTGTGTGTGTGTGTAAATGTTCATACATGCATAAATGGTTTTCAGTCTCGTGGGTGTATCTTGGTCTGTGCCCCTCTACTGAACACGTGTGTCAGGGTTTGAGGCTAGGGGGTGCTGAGGCCAGCCAGCGTTAGGGGGGTTTATGGATGAGTGTGAGGAATGCAGAGTCCTGAGGGCAATAACTGAGATGAACTGGGGTGAACAGACAGGCAGCGATATGGAAAGACAGGAAACTCCCCCACACAAACTTCTCCCCATATGACCCCCTTCATACACCTCATCTGTCTGCCTCACACTTTCCATTTATTCATTCTTCGCTTCTCTTAATGCTTGGCTAATGCCAGCCAAAAGGCAAATGACTATAAATGGTGCATTCCTTTGCCATCTGAATGTGTGTGTGTGTGTGTGGCTGAGTGTGTGTGTGTACCTGCACATGTCTGCACTTGTGTCTGTGTGTGTGCTCATGTAAGGGATCTGAATGGCATGCATGCTTACTGATGCTGGCTGATGCGAGGAAGCTGGAGCAGATGGGGGGGGGGGGAAGTGGGTGAGGAGGGCGGGAAAAGAGCGTCACACATCAGCAGTCGCGTGAAGGCCTGCCGTCTCTACTTCCTGCCAGAGACCGTCTGAAGGGAGGCCCTCCATAATTCAATAACAATAATCCCCAATGAAGGCCCAATAAAGCAGGCCGCTGTGGGGCGGAACTAACTGGCCGTGCGCCTCCTCCTTCCCCCAACCAGCCGTCCATCACTGATTGGAGAGAGGGGCTGGGATGGCGAAATGGGGGAAGTGCAGTGGGGGTCTGGGGAAAAGGCCCAGCTGACATGCCGCCTGCAGCCAGAAGCAAGGCAGACAGAGATCCTGTCTATAACTCCCTCCCTCCTCTCTAACCTAGCCACCCTCCCTCCTGTCGATCCACCTCACCCCGGTCCGCTCCCCTTCCGAGCGGGAGACAGATCGGAGGGGTGCAGCTGCCTCCCACGGTTCCCCGGGTGACTGAGCGGCTATGACCGCTAGCTTGGCCTGCAACCCACCGCATAGAAACACAAAATTAAACATACACACACACACACACACACACACACACACACACACACACACACACACAGTCAGTTGACACACAGGCTGGGGTATAGAGAAGCGCGTCTCCATAGGGGTCGCCTATCGATCATGTTTTGGTTGAATCAATCACCTGTCCTTTAATGCAGCGTGACGCCAATTGACCTCTGGAATCCATAACATTAGTTTTAATGACGGTCATGTTCCACACATCCATGACCCCTCCCTCTTATAGCCCTACAATACTTCACCTAAAGCGATGAACTCACTGTGGAAAGAAGATATAAGCTTATTTATAATGATTATATCACAAGGTCACAAAATGTGTTTTTGCAGCTGACTGCATCAGTTCCTACATGTACGATGCGGGCATGTTTGTTTCTGTGACTGCCGGCATGATGATTACTTCATTAAGAGCTTATCTTGGCTCATACGTGCTTTAAGACGAGCAGAGTTGCTGCTGCATGCGATGCACTGTATTGTCTCACTATCCATTTGGTTGCTTGGTCAACCAGTGTCTGGGCAAGCCCCTGAGAGTAACTCAACAATGACGGCACAAACAATACAGTAAGTGGCTTAGATGAGACCAAATTGGTTCAAATGCCTTCATAAGACCTAGAGATGCAACACAGCCAACAACAAACAGTAACTAAGGTATAAGAATGTACTAATTCAAGTTGATTAAAGCACGGGACTTTACCATCTGTGTTACATCTGTGATCTTTAAGAGGCAGCTAATTTATATGATTCATGCACAGTGTGTGTGTGTGTGTGTGTGTGTGTGTGTGTGTGTGTGTGTGTGTGTGTGCGCCAAGTAATACAGTGTAACTGGAGAATGTATTACTATTCAGTATTTCAATCAGGAGACAATGAATCATTACATGATGCACAATAAAGTGGAATCGGAAGCGTATTTGGCGATAAGACCTCATTGTGACGCAGTACGTTTAAGGGGCCTAGAGGGGTAGAGACTACCACTACAAACCAGGAACAACGTCTGTCTGTTTAGTCTGTTGAACCGACATGTGGATAAAGAATAAAAATGACTTCATTAAGTGTCACAAGTGATTTGTTAGCATCATTCTACAACCCGGGACAGCTGTCTTTCATGAATTAAACAAGAACTTTTTTTTGCCTCTGACAGGCCGCGGTTCACTCTTAGCTGGTCGTCTAAGGAAAGGCAGACATCATTTTAAATCACCAACATATTTCAAAAATTCATGTGATGAAACAAATACGTAGATGCAGTCTCTGAGGCCACAACTGGTGTACGTGCCTTTATATCCTTTCTGTGCGCCATTGCAGGAGTGCATGTGCAGTATGTTTGCATCCGCAGCCATACATCTGCATGTAGGTGTGTGTGTGTGTGTGTGTGTGTGTGTGTGTGTGTGCATTCCCATGTGTGTCAGTAGGGCTCTCTGCCTGTTGACAGATGAGAGCTGTGCTGTGAGGGGTCTCCGAGAGGCCTGACAGATCTGTGACAGAGTGTGCCTGAGGAGAGGGGCCTTCATGTTAATCCACCCACATACATGTTAACTACACTTGGATAGTCCCATGCTGAGCTGCCTTAAGACAGCCTGGTACCGTTCGACAAGTCCCCCAAACCTCCATGTGAGCCCCAAAACAAGCCTGCCAGAGCCGAAACAGACCTCTTCGTCACATAACGCCACAAAAATTTGCAAACGTGCACGCTAGCTAGCAAACACAGGCACCCGCAATCACTTACACAAGTGAAAAGCCAAAGCAAGGCTGTCATTAAGCAAGCAGACTGTCGGCTGAAAATACAAGCAGACACAGAGCTAACAAAGCAGTTTGGGGTGGTGGGGGGGGGGGGGAGCAGAGCTTAGTGAAGCTGTCTGAAATAAGCAGTTGATTTCATGATGTGGAGGACATGAGCTAAGACTGGGCGAGATAAAAGACACAGCGTGCAGTCACTATGTTTTTTTGTTTCGACTTGAAAGCTCGTAAAAAGGACCATTCTGACCAGCGCTGATCCAGAGATCCAGACCAGTTAAAGCAAAATTAAGTAGCTGTGAATGTAGAGTATAAGGGGAAAGCTCTGCCATTGGTCACAGCTGGCATATTTGGTTGGTGAGGACACTTCCTCTCTTGTGGGTTTTGTAGAGAATGGAGTAGAGTGTGAGGTGCTGGCCAAATGGGCACCTCATTTGGCACCAAAAACCCACTCTTTCACACTCTATTTCAACATAATCTCGTGCCATAAGTAAAAGGGAAGCCGAAACATCTTCATTCGGCTGGTCCCTGAGCGGGGTTTTAGTGTCGCTTCATTACTTTGTTAGAGTAAATATTGAGAACAGGAGGGCCAACGATGATTCATTTCTCTGACTGTGCTGTACCACACGGCAGGGTCAAAAGAACAGTACGGACCGAAACGCGCCTTAAACAGAACCGACAGCACATGAGGTTTTAAGAGAGAGAGTTCCCAGTGAACCTCAACAAAGTGTGAACCAGAGCACGCTGGACTGATGTTGTCACGGATAGAAGGGGAAGGCGTATTTACTTTGAGGGGCTGAGTATGTGCTGTCTAATCCACTTCTTGTGGGAACCTGTAATGCTGTCTGATACCTGTTAAGAGTGCAAACACGCTGAGGCCTCTTCGCTTTGCCCCCCGGTCATGTCTCCAAACCAACGGTACAATAACTCATTATGAGTCACAGACAGCCTACCGTCTAACCCGCTACATTAACGTTGTAAACACAGGATATGGTGGTTGAGGTGAATCAGTACGTACACACACACACACACACAAGCACTCACACGCACACTCAATTAGTGAAAGGAAGACAAGGGGGGATCAGACAGTAAGAACAGGCCCTGGGCTGTTTTTACACTAGAGCCACTAGATAACTGACGCAGGCTTCCATGAACGGGAAGGGAGGAAGACAAACTGTACTGTCCATACATGGCCATGCAATGACATTTCAACACTTTCTATAACGCCCATGTCTGTAATGCATTATAAAAATACTAATAATTGCTGGTCAATTTAAGTAAAGTGAAACATTTTGGAAGAAGAACACACAAAACGTGCTTAAAGCAAACAATAAGCCACTTAGAGAGACTATGTGTTCTGATTACTGTTATAAAGCTTTAAGGATGTGTGTGTGCGCTTATATACTATACTTATACAGTGCTATAAGCAGATTATAACTTAATAATACGTATGTTTTCAATGCATCATAGACATTGGAATCATAGAAAGTGTTACCAAAATGAATATTAAGCTTCATGTGAACTTTAAATGTACTCTAGCTGCATTTTTAATCACTCTCATCTCTTAACACTTGTTTGACTGTAATATAAGTTCTTACAGGCCGTATCAATTAGAAAACATGGCCACAACAAAGACCATGGGATGTGCCTGGGCCTGGGGCATGTGTGTGTGTGTGTGTGTGTGTGTGTGTGTGTGTGTTTGTGTTTGTGTGTGTGTGACACTGTATAGCCACTGCGCTCACACGCCTACTAAACAAACACATCTCATATTGCGGGTGCTTATGTCAGTCAACAGCAGCAGACAGAGGGCTGGACGCAGCTGCCACAGTATGGGAGGCCCGGCTTGTCAGTTGATATTTTAATTGCATCTTTGCTATTTGCATGTCACTTCGCTGCCATTACGTCTGTGCCTCACTCACTTCAATCCCTCCGTCCCTAATGAAGAACAGAGAAATGTCAGGCAGCTAGAGAGAAGAGGAAGGATTGTGTTGAGTCTGTCCCGCATCAACATCACACAACAACCCTCCAATCAACCGAAGAAGTGGCATAATGAAGATGTTAGTTTGTGGAGCTGTGCACACAGGTGTGTGTGTCTCTGCCTCTGTGTGTGTGTGTGTGTGTGTGTGTGTGTGTCAACACAAATGCATGTTTGTCTTTTTTACAAGGAATGAAAGGCAGACTTAAACAGCCGTTACACTGTAACAATAGGGCCAATCAGTCTCCTGGATCAGCCCTGATTAAAGGATGAGCTCACTGTAGGTGAGTACGTATCTGTGATATCTCACCAAGGGTACAATGAATAGCAGTCATTGAAAGATTCGACACTCTTATCAATCGCTGCTTCAAAGACAGACCGGGTGAACACTCGTGTTAAAGCGGCGCAGAGAGCAAGAGAAAAAGGACCCATTTCACGAAACAATGCGAGCGTTCCAACTCGATAGCCTTGATAGGCACGAGTAGAATGACAACTGGAAAAGTAAGACAGCGCTATTCTAATTACCCTCTGTGGAGTGAAAAGAGAGAACGACAGAGAAGCAGGCTAATGAGCTAGTTAAGGTGGCAGTAAATGTCATTCCTCCTCTGGCAGGCCCCAGGCAGCAGTACTGCTACAGGCCATTACCTGGACATGGACGCACATAGCTTGCGTCAGCACTCTCTGTACTGTACGGTCCAGCATTAATGCATACACACACAGAGAGAGAGAGAGAGAGAGAGAGAGAGAGAGAGAGAGAGAGAGAGAGAGAGGCAACTGTACACATCCTGTAACACCACAGCCCTTCTATATAACATGCATTACATTAAAAGTCTAAGTGGATCATGTTGAGGAAAAAGTGCGTGAGCTGAGGAGACACAGTCTTTAGTCGTTTTTAATCTTCTTTCCATTGACAGGAAATGTAATGAGTAAAGAGCTTTTCTGGCTGCTTTCCACTCAGGTGTTCTGCTGGCTTGTTAGCTGCTTGGCCAGTTCGTTCGACCTTTAGTAATTCATTCTCAGGTCCATCTAGAAAGGATTGCATTTCCAAATTGGATCACTGTGAGTTTACTGAAGAGTGAACAAGGACAAACTCGGAAGGTATTCAAAACGTTGTCGTGAGTGGGCAACGGATGGCGGAGCAAATTAATGTTTGTTTTTGCTGAATCATGCAAACTTAATTATTTCATTAATTCGCTTTAAAAAAATTAAGTCAGTGTCCTTTAAATACAGACACACACACACACTCAGAAACTTTGCGTGGAAAGTCGTTTGAATTTGACTAGGTATCTGCCTGTAGGCAAAGACGACCACGGTCTAATTCCAGGGAGAAAAAGAAACAACTGGAGGGTGCAAGGACAGTGGAAGTGAGTTAACTCTATCTAGTTCTGGATTTACTCAGAGGCACATTCATCCAAAACAGACAGCAGCTCATAAACCCACAACACAGGCGCCTTCCTTTCTAAGTTCAGCTGAAAAACAATGTATGTGAATGTACCAGCAAATACTCACAGATTTAAAGGTACAGTGCGTAGCATTTCGGGGGATCTGTTCGCAGATATGGTATATAATATAAAAAAAATTCCATTAGTGTATAATCATCTGAAAGTAAGAATCTCTGTATTTTCTTTAGGAAGGAGTGAGCGGAAGGTATTGAGTTGGTTGCAATCTCCAACCAGAACGCTACATGCCCACAAATCCGCACACAGTCCCTTTAAATACACCAACACTGACTGTGTGTAAGGTGTAATGTCAACTTTACTCTGCTGCCACTAGTTGCTTGTTTTACGCACACGTTGGTCAGAACTCTAAGTCCATGCACAAATCCACATACACGCATTTTTTTTTGCACACTTTCACACCTTGAACCGAAGCGGACCATTAATCCAGCTCTTGTAAAAGCAGGAGAGCCCTCCTGCACTCGCTCCAATCTCTGAGGGCCTCGAACAAATAAACTTTCTTTGGTTTCAAATAAAGCCTTGAGCTCCTTTGGATTTAAATACATTCTGAGTCTGCTTCCCCACTGCTTTCAATACACCTCTGGGTCCAGCGTATGGAGTCGGGCTGCTGCCCATATGGTCCCCACTGGATTAGCCAAAGACCCCGGCAACATAATGGTGATGCCCGGGGAACCATTAAAAACCCATTAATTGTCAGGTTTGAAGATCCTCACGGCAACGATATGTTAATATTTCTTGCACTGGAGACAGACTGAAGAAAGAGCACCAGCAGCTAGACGCAATAGAGGAGAAATACACTGAGAAGAGGAGGTCGAGAGCAAAATGTAAGATCTACAGACTGTTCCAGATCGCTGTAACTCCCAACATCCAGTTGTCTGCCAGACACACACACACACACACGCACACGCACACACACAAACACACACACACACACACACACACACAGGGTGAGAGGGAGCACTTGAGAATAAAGAAAAGCAGCGGATAGAGAAACTGCAGGCAGCAGAAGACAAAGAGGTCAGTGTTGTGGAAAACATGGAGTCTGACATTAAAGTGATGCAGTTCAACTTACTCACTCGAGTGTCAGAAATGCACGGACGGCAGATCTACACGCACAGGGAGACAAATGAGAGAACAGAGACTAGGAAGGACGGAAGGGAAGAGAGGAAAGAGGGAAAAATGAGAGCAGGAAGTCACTGAAAATGAAAGACCATCTGCATATCTTTTCATCTCCAAACATGATTAAAAAAAAAAAGCAGTTGATAGCATTTATTTGTTTTGTGGCCAGGTGGCACAGCACAGGGACATTCTGCTTATCTCGGCATTCCTCTGTGTTGCACAGTGGACGGGAGGAACATTAGAAAAGCTATAAGCACCCACCAAGCAGATTAACCAGAGCCGGCCAGGGGACCAGAACACAGATTTGGGATGCATCGCCCCAAACAAGATTTAGGCTTTTCACTGGCAATTACTCTCAGTGTACATTTCAATGCCTAACCCCCCCGAATGCAGCAGAGGCTGCCCTGGCGCTCTGAAAGGGACTTGGGCTAATCTGAGACTTGCCACTGTACCAGCAGCTTACAGTCCGTTTCCTGTGTGGACGAGCCGGAGCCGCTGCTTTCTGTTGTTTACACCCGATACTCTGCTCCTCTGATTTCCTTTAGAGCAAGAAGCAGGGCTACTTGTTATTCATGAAAAACCACTTGTACATAATGTGGACGTCATTATTTCAATGTGTAGTATATACACATGTCACATTACAGCACAGCTGACATGACGGGGAAATCAACACATCAGCATCAATAAACGCCGTAGCCACAATAAGGACCTCGAGAGCCGCTGCAAAGGCTATATGCAGTCTCAGAGAGTAATGAGCCCTTTCACTATCTGCGTGTAGGATGCTGATGAAGGAAAAGGAGACTGGACTTGTCATTTCCCCGTTGGGCCCTCGGGAGCCAGGTGTCTCTCTTTAATGGAGGCATGTGGAGAGTAACGTAGGTTAATGAGCTATGCAGGCCCCGGAGGAGATAAGCATTATAGGCTATATGAGATACCCTCTCATCCCTTCATCCCTCCATTTGTGTCAGACCCTGGGAGAGAAAGGAGGAACAAAGGAGAATGTGGTGGAATGGAAGTAGAGGCTGGGAGAGAACAGAGGGAGGGAAGGGATAGAACGTCACAACAAAGCGAGCCAGAAAGAAAAGCCAGGTCTGCCTGCTTTTTTAAAACAATTAAGGTTTGGATGAGAATCACTCTACAAGGCTCCAATGCCAAGCAAGGCCCAAATGTGGCAGTAAAGGGAAAGCTTAGCTAGAGCCGGCCTAATCAGAAACAGATTCTCTACGACAACATACCAAACCACACACACACACACACACACACACACACACACACACACAGGGAAGTCGACACTTTACATATTAAAGCTCGGCAGGGAGAGAAAAAGCCTGTGGAAACATCAAATTGTAATGAGAAACAGGCTCAGAGAGTGCATAACGAATGGAAGACAGAGAGATGTAATAATGATGGAGGAAAGAAGGCTTTTAAAATAATGTAAGCCCAAACCGCAGTTGTCCTTTGAGCCTGTTTCAATGGTGTTTGTTGTGGAGTTGTACTGTAAGGCTTTACTGCGCTCCTCTTTATGTATTGCTCTCAGATGTGGCTTTGACTTTTGTTTAGCTGTCTGTGACTGCATTGTTGTATAAGCTATGAACTTAGAGCAAGCAACCATCTGAGCATGCTGCATCTCTGTCCCCAAACGTAAATGTGTGCTTTAGTAAGGCGCTGCCAAAAAAGTCGAGCGATGTGCAAAATGTGTTTGTGTGTTTAGCATCGAGGTGGTTAGAAATAGAGAATGCCGGCAGAGAAAAAGGAACAAGGAGGCAAGAAATAAACGGGGGAAGAGGAAGGATAAAGGAGAGAGATGAGAAGATGTGTTGGGGAGATATGTGAGGAAATAGAGGTGAGAGGAGACAAAGCTGCAAGACGAGCAGGAGGAGGGAGAAAGGAGGAGATGTGACCGGGTTTGTGCCCAGGAGCAGAGAGGTCTGTGGCACAGGCGATGGAGACAGGCAGGCAGGCAGGCAGGCACACATTCCACGCTTGATCCTGTATAAACCCTGTCTGTTACTGCAGATCTGATATGGAAATAAGAGGCCAGATGGGGGCTTCCACTGGCCTTATAAGGGATTGTGGCTTGGCCTGGATGGATCACGGGTGAGAAGCCATAGAGAATGAAAGAGAGAGGGAGAGAACGGAAGAGAGAGAGAGAGAGAGAGAGAGAGAGAGAGAGAGAGAGAGAGTGGGCAGAGGCAGGAGCAGGGAATGGGCATTTGAGAAAAATAGCACAAGACAAAGATGCTGAAAAGTGGATATGCAAGAAGAGAGGAGGAAAGATAGAGGACAGTTGTGTTCAGCAACAGAGTGTGAGAGGAAGAAAGAAAGAGGGTAGAGATGGCGGATCAAACAAAGACACTGCTTTCTGATGATATTCTTGTTTTTCTCTTCCACTGATGCCGTTTCAATGATCCCTGGTCTTTGAAGGGTGGATTCATCAGGGCACCGAGAACAGAAACAATTTCCTCCTCGTCACACAATCGCAAACGGAACAATAGAACCCAGCACAACTCGATTGGTACAATTCATCCTGCTACCATTGTTTCAGACTGAGTCCCATAGGTCCACTTTATTGTAGGATTTTTTTTTTCTCTGCTGCCAGAAAGAATAACTTTGCCCTTGAGAAAGACTGTAGATGCAGAAAAGCAAGACTCGATGAACAAAAGGAAGAATGTTTACCCTGTTAACAGCGACGGCTGTGCTGATCACAGATGAATTCAGTAAAAATCCATTTTCCATCATCATATATTTTCCAACCAAACAACAACAACTATCTTGGTATATCCCTTCATTCTCCTCTCTTTGATCTGCAGTGTGTTCAGCACTAACAGTGTTTTCTAGTCAAGATGTTCAGACAGTGGGAGCCAACAACCTGCTGAGAAACCTGATCAGCCACGCTAATCTGATCAGCTGCATTTTGTTCAAGTGTGTCTTATTTAAAGAGGACAGCAATCCCAGCACGGCGTAACCCAAACATCGTCCTATCCCCTTTCAGACAGGGATCCTGGGGAGCCTACACAGTCATCTGATCCCCCCCCCCCCACACACACCTTCCCTCCACTCCAGCTCACAGCCTAAACACGGCATACCTGCACCCAAATGTGCACCCGACCGCAAGTATCTGGGCTTATTAGGGTGAAAACTCATGACACGTCGTGCTCGTTTTCTAATCAGTTGGAAGGCAAAAGCCCCCTCCTCCCCGGTGTGTGCGTGTGTGTGTGTGTGTGTGTGTGTGTGTGTGTATATGTGAATGTGTGTGCATGCATGCGTGATGAAACACTCTTGAAATTGAGTGAAACACGTAGTGTCTTTTGAATGTATGATCAAGGGGGTTTTCGCACCCACCCACCCTCGCCATACAAATAAGTGAGTGCAATTTGTATGTGCACCACACCAAAGAATGTTATGCCCATGTGTACATGTGATAAAACCCACAGTACGCAAACCTTCAGATGCATATTTTGCGTGCACACATGTCAAAGTTAAAGAGATTCATTACACACTAAAAGGCACAATACCTCAGGGAAGCGACATGCAAATGATGTAGACAAGATCTTTGCCCTCTAACCGACACGGGACTAACCTGAAACTGGTTTGGCTGTTTGTTTTTTTTCTGCTAATTCATTATCACAGTCAGCTAATACAGGCCAAACGTGCACGCAGACAAGACACACCTCCTCTACGCGTACACCCCGCTGAGCCAACAGCTGCCAAATACACCAAAACACTTAACTATGACTGACGGTAACACGTTATTCCCCGCAGAAATGTTTAACTGCCCCTGTAAGCGGAGTAAAAAGGAGGAATGTTGATGGTTCGCCGCCGTGTTGTGATTCCATCAAATCATCACCTCTGCGTTGACTGCTAATCCGATCTGACACAGCGTGCCCATGTCACTGAGCATGGGGATGTGTCACTCCCCGGCTTTGGCCCTGACCCTTACCTTTAGTCAAGTTACCGGAGGCCCAGATAATGTTTTCCCAACCGCTAACTATTAGGGTTTAATGAATAACAGCGGTGGCTGAGCTGACCTGTGGCTGAAAGCGGCCTCTGGCTCCGGCTGTGTTCTTTGATACCGTGACCTCGCTGATGCCCCTCCGTGGCCTGGCATTGGCTTTCTGGTGATGCAGGTGCTTTTCACAATCGCACACATGCCCTCGCTATTTACCCTTCTCCCTTAGTTAGCGCATCTCTGCACTCTTTCCTGTCAGACAACCTATCCACCCACATATTCTGATGCATCACATGTTTTACATGGACTATATTTATTTCCCTTTTCTATATATACATTTAAACATAGCTGGTGTCTGTGGCCTCTAATACTCCGTCTTCCTCTATCAGTTTGCAGTGTTACATGGTCCTTAATTATGGTCCTGTTTAGAGTAAAATAGATGATAGAGCAGAGTATGCTTTTGGGCTGTGATTGACAAGTCGCTGCCACTGTGATGCTACCATGGCATTGTTAAGCCTTCGGTTTAACTAGAGTATACAGTATATATTAAAGTATATTACAAACAAGCCTTTTTTTAATAGCCACATTTAGCATTTAGCAGCCAATTAATAACGCAGTTAGTGGGAATAACGGATGCACCGTGCTAACGGTATCCGGTCCTGCCAGGCCTCACTGTTCCACTGCTCCACCCTCTTATTTAAAAATGGCAACTTCTTGTTCCAAAAAAAACAAAAAACAAGATGGCGGTGGCCAAAATGTCAAACCCAAGGCTTCCAAACGGTAGTCCACTAACCAATAGCTGATGTCAGGGTGGCTGCATATACATTTTATATACAGTCTAGTGGTCAGATATTCCATTAAAATGCCATTTAAAGGAAAAAGTGACCATGAGGTTTGAGTGGATGCTGTCGCCGGTAAACACAACACACTGTACACTGTGTTACAAGCTCTGCAGAAGGAAGTGTCCAATCCCATTAAGACTGTAACCTGGACGGCTGGACTATTAAGAGGGAGTCTAGACTGACAGCTCTGCTTCATGACAGCATGAGGCCAAGACCTGACATGAAGCTGTCAAGCGAAAGAGATGCCCCGTGTGTGTGTGTGTGTGTGTGTCTATTAAAGGTGCAAAAGTGAAGAGCAGGTAAAGGCTGAGTGAGCCTGGAGATTACCAGTGGCTTGAAATATTATCACATGCTATTAGCACTGTATCACTGTTCATTAGGCTGATGGCTAGCTGGAGTTACTTGACAGCCCTGCGGTAAGAGATGAAGAGAGCGAGAGGGAAATGAGGAGATAGAGTGTTGCACGGAACAAATGCAGAAAGAAAGTGGAACGAGAGGAAAATCGGTGAAAATGATAAAGGCCTGCTTGCCCTGATCCCTCACTCTCTGTCCGAGATTTCAACATCCGGGTTGGGATGTGTTATTTAGCGTGTCGCGCCGAGAAGGAACATGGCGTGATACTGCAATTTCTAATTGTCACTGTCATAACATGCGTAGTACATGATGAACCAGATGACTGCTCGATGTCAAAAAGCATATATCAAAGAAGTGATTTGTGTTGAGCCCATAAAAGCTTCCTGTAAACACTGTGTGATCACAGAAATGCATTAAACAATGCTGTCACCCAGACAAGCTTAACTCTCGGGGCCCTGATAACTGCTGCTGTCTTGTATGAAGTAGGAGACTGAGGAGCAGTAAAGCTGTCTCACTATCAGACAGAAACATTAGTCGCTGTCACACTCAGTTTGCCTTCGCACAGACAACAGTTTAGTATATCATCAAAGACAGAAACAATTCTCATTTCTGAGATCTATTGGCGCTGTACAACTTGAAGAGACACTTGAAACGGAAACACATTTGCAGTAGTAGATGAGAGGAATGCCGTTTTAGTAGCTTGAGTAATCTAGAACCATTATGCATGCTATCAAACACAGAAACAATGCTGTTTTTTCCTCTTTTTTTTCTATTCGTAACTGCCTCTAATGAGGATGATCATTACGACGCATGTAAAGTAGGAAAAATTCATCAAGAACTTCAAAAAGATTTTCTCTGTTGTGAACCACCGTTAGAGGTTCCGTGCAAGTTTACAAAGTAATAGTGTGTCCTTCCTATCCCCCCCTTTTATCTAATTTTGGACCACTCTAAGAGCCAGCAGTAATGCATTGGCTAATCACAGTTATCTGGCCTATTCAAGTGCTTTGTAAAGCAAATCAATAAAGCTTGGCACTGAGCCAGCCATCCACTTTGACAAACGTTGCTTGCTAATCTATTTCAGTTTTTTTTCTTTTCTTCCCTGTCCTAAAGATGTTTACTCTTTCTCTGTCTGTCCCCTTTCTCTCCGTGTGCTTCAGCAAGGTCAACGGGGAAATTGAAGAAGAAAAAAAAAACTCATAATCCGTGCCAGCTGGCAACTCAGAGGACAAAAGTCAAGCAGTGAGTATTTAAAGTTCATTTGACAGAGAGAGACCTTTTCTCTTTGATTGGTAGAACTTTTAGAAGTCATTGGAGCTCTCAGACGTACACCTCGGGCAAGAAAAAAAAAATAACAAGGCCTACACCCGTACCATGCTGTTTCCACAGTAACAGATCAATAACAGCGACGCAACAACTGATAAGAATTTCGATGAATTTCAAATGTTCTCCCTGTAGTGCCAACATTGGCTGCAGACTAAACAGGAATTTTGATAGGCTGAGAGGCTCCTGCCTCCCAACACGGAGCCCTTGCATAATGTCTTGGACATATTTTCCTTGTGTTCCAATTGCACATAAAATATTCGATTGCCCGGATGTGTGGGCTAGAAATACCATATTCATAAGAATGGAGACCAAGAGAAACATTAGGGAATATCCAGCCTTATTTTCACTTGTTTAATCTTTCTGCCTAACCAGCAAGACATGGATCTGGGTAGTCGGCTGCGTTTGATGCGGCTTCCCTATCCTAATGACGCTGCTGCTCCCAGCATTGGTAGAAAAACCACACAATCCACCGCCACTGGCTTAGTATGACTCCCAGGCTCTGTATGCGAGTGTGACAGCAGAGCCAAGATCCACATCGCATTTTCCCTTTTAGACCCCAAGTACTTCCAAACATGAGAAAATGTTCATGTGCTAGGTAAATAATGCTACCATTAACTAAATTCATAGCCCAATCAGCAAGAGAATATGTTGAAAAAACTTGATTACAGCAATGCTCATTCTACACATGGTCTCTAGTTGAAAAGTGGCTCCAACAACAGTGGGTTGATTAATCTCACTCATGAAGTTAAGTCCAATTATGGGAAGCACTCAACAGGGTAAATTGTTGCCTGAAAAAAAAGGGAAATGAATGCAAATAAAAAAAAATCTAATAAATAAAATCAAAGTTCTCTGCTCTGCTCAGGAAAATAACACTGGGATCGGGGAAATGCATTAATGAATAAGTAGCGCTCGACATATTTATGCACATATGTGATTCTGTCTTTGTTTCTTTTGGGAGTTGCCTATGCTGGCATGATGCTGCATACCGGCTGAATTAAAGTGGCTAAATTAAGCCGACATGAATAAAATCCATCCGTAGTAAAATGTATGTACTGTGCGAGTATTGGTCTCCTGTTGTTGGATAATGAAAAAAAAAAAAGCTTCCTTGGAGACACTGGCAGAGAAAAGAGCTAGCAATTAGAGACAGAGAACGGAGAGGGACACAGATAGAAGGAGAGAAAGCAACAGAGAGCTGTGTTTGAATGTGATTAATGAGATCACTGCAGGCTAGGCTGTCGTCATTGTAACAGTCTGAGCACGAGAGAGAAGGCGAAAAAGACTGAGAGAAAGAGTGAGGGACGGAAAAGAGGAAGACGGAGGGAATAAGAGAAGAGACAGAAAATAAGAGGGGACAGCCATTTGACTGACCAGGCTACATTTAACTCACTGCTATGACAAGAACGACGGAATGAGACAGCGAGAGAGAGAGAGAGACAGAGACTAAGAAGGTGATGCAGATATAAGGCTTGGATGAATAGAGCAGCGGGGGCTCTCAGTCTTCCCTTAGCCTTTTAACGGTGAAGTGTTTAGAGAAGCCTGGACCAGGGTTTGAAGACAGAGAGCTTGTACTCTAAAGACACAGCCTGCTGCTGCTGCTGCTGCTGCTGCTGCTGCCGCCCGGGGCTGCCGCCGGCCGCCTCTTTATCTGGCACAGGGTTAAGAACTGAGCAGGAGGGGGTCAAGTGGAGGCCAGGTTCTGAAAGGTCACACAGACATCCTACCAACTCAATGAACAGGCTAGTCATTAGCTAGACTATAGATGGTTATGGCAATTAAACACCTATGGCAACCACAAACACACGCAAACATACTCACTCAAATGAGCACAAAACAGTCATTCTTCCAGGGCTTTGCACACTGGGGATGTTTTTGTCTCGCGATTAATTCGCACATCAATTTATTGCCAATATATTATAGATTTTTCTGAGCTTTTGCACCGCAAATAAAGGCATCAAGCAATCACGGTCTCCAAAGTAGACAGATTGAAAGCGTGCACTAGAGTGCACCACAACACAGACAGGCTCTTTATTCTGAACTAAGACAGCAAACTTTATTACTCCTTTCAACCTTGACAAAGGCAGCATATACCAGATCCACTCCTTTCATTATTTCCTTTCATAATAAAAGCATTAGACATATACAGTATACTGCCTTACTGTTTACCAGAGGGAACTCAATCTACACAGAGCATTTTGATTCAAGGAAACTCAATAAAATAGCTTACAGTTGCCAAGCTATATATCTGTTTATCTCAGAAAACACTGCCAGAAGCAGCCAAATTTGCATCGCTGCAGGTATGAATAGTGTTAATGCAAAATATTCTCAGGCTAGTATTTCAGCCCGGTCCCGTCCCCGGTGTGGGCAGGCCTTTAGAATGCCACAGACATGTGAATTGCATTGCCGTAAATGAATAATATTTATTGTAAAAATTGTTTTAACGGATAAAAGGGAAGACTTATCAATCTCTCCTGAACTTCCTCATTGATGTTCAGTAAAGGTCCGAAAATTAGCAATAGAGGCAAAAATCTTTGCTAATACCAGGCTGCACATATGTTTATTCTGCTGTACAGTTGGACATTTTAACATGGGAGTCTATAGGGATTGGAGCCAGCCTCATGTGGCCATATGAGGAAGTGCAGTTTTTGGCACTTCAGAGGTCGCTGCTTGATTCAGACCCCATCTGTGTCAGAGGGTATTCCCCACAAAGCACAAAGAAGGCCTTCACGTAAGACGATATTTATTGGTCATCCTGTTTTGCTGTAGAGGCTACAAGGATGGCTGACAGTCTCTCTGTGAGCTGGCATCCAGAAGACACCCTGAGGTCCTAAAGTCTTTGTGCAATTCTCTAAATAGTGCTGATTTTACTGTAGGACATTTGCTTCAGTCTCTTTGAGAAAGTGCTGCAAGTTGTGTTGGGAGGATAAATGTTATTTTACTAGCAACAAAAACTGCAGGCTATGCTTGGCTCCCAGCTGTTGCCAGTGGGCGAACTGGGGCTGTATTGTTTACTGTTTAGTTCAACATCATTAAAAAGGTTGCAGGCAATCTAGCAGGGAGAGTTCTGAAGATGGCTGTAAATAGTAACATATCAGCAGCTGTCATTCCAGCTAAAATGCTCCTTACGTCTCCATGCAACTTGTCAATTTGTCATTTTGCTAAGTTCGAAATATAAGTTGCATGCTTCATAAACAGGTGTATTAAGAAGGGTGGTTTTCATTGAATTTTAAACAAAACAAAGGTTTAACAAAGGGATGCAATTATGTGCTCTGTGTGGGATTAATTGAACCTCACCATTCAATCTGAAACAAGGTAATGCAATGTCTATTACAGTAGGCATTCAGTAAGAAATAACAATTTGTGAGGATGATGATTGGAAACATATTCTACCTTGTGGCAATTTTGATGACGCTTTTCATTTGTAATTGTATTTCTTTTCATGTCGGCTCGAGGTTAATGCAAGCCATGCAGTGACAAAAGATATTTTTTAATAAAGGTATTAAAATGATTAATTCTTTGTGCTTGTCTATTTGCAATCCCACGTGAAAGCACTAATGACCAACTGGAAACAACAACTGAAAGTAGTTGTTAAAGTGAAATGAACAGGGTTTGTGTTCATATCATACTTCATACATCATAATAGTGAGTATATGTGTTTGTGCATGTGGTTTTGGGGATGCAGGTAACAGGAGACGGGCTCCCAAATCAGTTACATCAGCCTTAATGCTAGTTAGAGCCTCTCTCTTTCTGGTCTGTCTCCACATATGTCAATCATTTTGTCTCTCCATCTCTGTCTTTTCCCACCTGTGCACCTCTTTTTCTCTCTTCCCACTTCTCCTCTATCCCAATTCCCTCCTCCATTTACCAGGTTGACAATCCAGGTACAGGCTACAGCAAATAGGGAGCCAAAGGCTTGGAGAGCAGAGTGACAAAAAAAAAAAAATCTGCTTAGCTGATCCCTCGCTTCCAAATAAAAATCTAGGCCAGGCTATGCCACGCCGGACCAAAGCAGGGCCTGGACAAGTGAAGCAGGTGAGAAGCCTCTGGGTTTGACAAGCAACAGACTGGCAAAACTCTCTGATCACATTTTCTCTGAGGGCCACGAATCCAAGGACAGACTCTCTGAGGCTGATTGAGGGTGAACACAGCACAACGTGGTGAGAGAGGAGTTGGGGGGGGGGGTTACCACTTGTCCACCAGGGCCCTGTAGGAGCAGCTGCCTGCATTTACGAGCCTTTCAAGTTCCCGACACTTTATGCCCTATGATCAGCTGCTACCCTCAGCGACACACACTGTCTGAACAACGCACACATCCGTCCTGCTACTCGGGCCAGTGTGGGAGCCAGGTGAGTCAGACATGCACCGTCTGCTACGTTAACCAGTTCAACAGGACTTGTCCTCCTAAACACCTGAACCACCTTTTCAAGTTGCCCCCTTCAGCTGCCAGGGGCATCATCCAAACCAATTCCTGATTACCCATCAGGGCATGATGAGAAGAATTAATTAGGCCGAAAGCAGCACATCATGGTTGAAGGACAGAGAACCGGAAGACATTTTTTTCATGGATGGTTTACTGCCGATACAACCCAGAACTAATCAGCTGCTGAATTCAATTCAACAATCACTTCCACCTCGATAAGTTGGGGTGTTTGAATAAAGAAAACAAAGCATGTACTGAGGAAATACTACCCTAAAATGCATATATTTTCATTTTATTAAGTTAAATTCGAAATTCAGAGCACATCTATTGCCTCCCAACGTCTCTGAACGTGGCGACGGCTGAGTCGGCGGCTCACAGCTAACAGCGCTAACAGTACAAAAAAAAAGGTTGCTGAAAACAGTGCTGACAGACCTCAGAGCATTATAACATGGGGAGGAATTGGAGGGTGAGCGCTACGCTTCCGTGCCGATCATATCAGCTGTAAACACCGTTTGAGTGCAGTGCAGAGAGGCTGCCATGAGCTAGCCAGCGGGGCACACTCACATGCACTAAAGGCTATGTAAACAAAGCACAGAGAAGCAGATAACAACGCACACACAGAGGGAGAGTGACGTCATTCTCTGCTCCGAATATCGAATAGAGAACCGTTAATACATATAAATACATGTAGAACGCAGGAGAGGAGGCCATCTGGGAATACAGCCCTGCTGCCTCAGGTTGAACAGCTTTTAACCCCTGCTGCGCTGTATGAGAGAACTGGCATGGAGGACGTTCATTCCCACTGTCTGCAAATTGCGTCTGATTAACAGGGGAATCCTGAATGTGCTTCAGACGAGTTTGCTTTAACCTCATCTAATGCTGGGATGTCTTTCAATATCCAATTTTACATGTACAGCCGTGCCCTCCATCTCCATCTATATCAAAGGCAGTGCTCCCCGCAGCGCCTCTCCTCCTTAATGCCGTTGTTGCTTCCCACCAATCCCAGTCCCCAAGTGGGATGGATCTGTGCTTAAGCATAGAGTGAACCACACACAGCCAATTCCAATTTAGATGATGCAAGTATTGGGTAATGTGTATTCAGAAGAAAATGCAGAGCAGATCGCCTATCTCTATAATCTGACTTGCAGAGCCCCTGTAGCAGTCTTTTGGTCTTTGGGTACATAGGAGTTATAATGGAGATGGTGGAGCCTGGTGAGCATCAGTGTGAACCTAGATCTGGAATTTAAATAGGACATTAACTCATGGGCAGGACTACAAACTAGAACCAATGTTTGGTCAGTGGCGCATTGCTTCAAACTATGAGGTTAGGTATCCGTCTAGCGTCAATGGACTTATTAGAGACGGCCTGTCAGTTTCCGCTCGTTACATATATAGTGTCTTTTCAAAATAGACTTTTGTGTTCACAGATAATGTACACTATCCTCTTGTTACATGCATACAGTTAAAAATAAAATGTATGTGTACTAGGTTTTAGGCTTACTTAGGCAACAACTACTTGGTTTGGTTTAGGCTATAAAAGTACTAGGTTAAGCTTGGGAAAATATGGGTTTAAAAAAGTATTTTTGTTACATGAAATAAGTCAGTTTATTATGTAACTGGCTTTACTTAAGCACAGCAGTTATATAAGGGAACCGTGGTGAAATAAGTCAACATTGACTTGTTTTCACAAAGGACATGAACAGTGGTGTCCTGTGTGAAAGTCCTGTGTTTGACTGAACAACCAACCAACCTCCATTCCTGCTCGACCTAAACAGACTTTCTCTTTCTTTTTTTAAGTGTCTAATAATGATGCAGATAGGTTCATATTGGAGTTAGTCGAGCGCTTGGTGCGTTTCATACAAACGCTAAAGAGAACCTCGATGCGTCGGTATCATAGGCTGAGGATCACTGACCATGTGGCGGCCTTTGAAGAGCTGGGATTGAGAATGGGTTGCTGGAACAGCTTCTGGTGTTAGCTTACAGTGGACTAAAGGTCTAGTTTTGGTCCTGATTGGAACTGGTTTCACTTTTGCAAAAAAAAAAAAAAAAAGTGCACAAAGGCCTGGAATATTGATTTCCCCCTAGCAGCTTTCTGCTGAGGTGAACATCTACTGCCCTCCACAATCAATCATCGCCTCCAGGGTGCCACCCAGAAGTTCACAACCAGTTTTTGAAATCCTGATGACACTCAGACGACAGAGCTTTACTGTTGTATGATAGCACTCGGTTTCACTCTTGGTCGGGAATGAAAATACTCCAACCTTCAGGAAATAAAGATTTGTTTGTTTGCATCTACGTCACGCAGTGAAATGTAAGCGCGTCACACCCTGTACACATGATCACAGAATGTGAGGGCTAATATACTGGATGAGGCTCACAACTGTGGTGTTATTGTTTCTAATATATATGCACCTCCACCCTCTTAACCCCTCTTCCTAAATCAATCCCCTGCAAAAGCCGTCCACAGGCAGCGGTATATCCGCCAACACTATCCCTCCTGCTTTGCCATGCTCCAGCTAAGCCCAGGAAACAGCAGCATATACAGGAGCCGGTCTGCAGGGAAGAAGGAGAGGGTGGGGGGAGGAGCGGGATTGAATGGGGAAGTGGGAGTTGGAGGGCAGGGGAGGGGGGGGATTCTTTGGGAAGGGAGCCAATCCAATTACAGGCAGCGTTGCAGCCCTGGTTTCTTTGGCGGCACTAAATTCACATTTCAACGGTCTCTTCCTCCCTCCCCCAGTACCTTCCTCCTTCTCCTATCTCTGCCTCTTCCTGCTACTCTTTTTCCTATTTTTTTCCTCATCATGGCACACACTCACACCCCCTAACCATGCATCCCCACACACCCTCCCTCTCCCCATCTGTCTGTCTCTCTCAGTTGCATGAAAGAAAGTAACGGTATAGAACTGTATCACCAGCAAAGCATCCGATCTTGTCACCCTATAGCTGTGTCATGCTCAGATCTGAAGGAAGCCTGCAGCCTTCTACCCCGTCTACACATCTAACGCAACTCTGTAGGAGCTTATCAGCCTTCTGCAGAGGAGCTGCAGCCAGGGGTCACCTCACCGGGTCACCCTATCCCTCTGGCCTCGCTGTGGCACCTGAGGGAGTGAATGGATTACACTCTTAATGTAAACACATGCATATTTCAGATACACTGAACCACATCCACCCACCAATGACAGTGGGCAGAGCAGTCCACTTTCTTGAATTTGTATTATTCATTCCCTATTATAAAAAAGTATATTTTATTTTTCCACGCGACAGATGAAACTCACACTGTGGGCAGGCTAATTGTGGTCACTCTCTTTTTCATGCCCATTAGGTGGTCAGTCAGTGCTTGTTAAATCATGTGCTTGACAGTCAAACTCTCAAAATTCTAAATATTATAATAAAAATGTAATACGGTAATGCTGGATTGATAAATGATAAATACAAAAATATTGTTTTCCGATGCAACCCATCGGGGGCTCAGATCAAAAGGTCTAAGCGGAACGCCTGAGAGCCTTCATTGCATTCCATTATATTTGAATTGTCACCAGTCATCTAAGTTTTGTGTTTTCCTTAACATAAATTAAGACATTTACATCATGAATTGGTTCATAGAAATGTACTAGAATGAAAAGAAATTAAGGATTTGAACCTGAAAATGTCCTTTTGGGAAGGACCTTTGGTATCCACCAATAGTCTCGGTGATCAATGTTTCTTTACCCTCAACAGTGATGATTGCTTTTTCTCATTCCTTCAAAATACGACATGTTGAGAGCTAGAGCTAGTGTTAGGTTAGCTACTAGGAAGTAGACCTCCTGCATTTTCTAATTTAGGCTACCTCATGGTGAGAGGCTGATAACTAATCGTGATGACAATAAATCAGATAATGCTCATTACATGGAAGTTCTGCTAGTACACGTGGTATACCTTATTGTGTTGTCTTGTGGATGCAGAGAGAACAATATGCAAGCAATGGCTACACAGTGGGGAAAACACTCTTTTCTGTCTCATTTAATTTAACCAAGTCAAAAAAAGGTGCTAAATTATTTAAAAGCTCAAGCAGGGGATTACATGAAATGCATCTTCTCTCCACCACTGCCTGATTGGTGTATTGATTTAATTATGAATAGATGGAGATCAAAATAACCCAGGCCAGCACTGTTTGTGTTGCGTTGCCTGGATTGAAATAGCAAAGATCTTGCCAAAAAAAATGGTTTTAGCAACTCTCATCCCTTTGCAAAGTCTTCCTCTAAGCTTAACACAGCTGTTGTTAGTAGGGGGAGGGCCGACTGTATAAGCCAGTTATGGCCATGGGACACACTCCTGCTGTCACTCAAACAGGCAGCCCCATGGGAGGAGGAGCCAAGCCTTCAAACGGCTATCTAAACGTAGTTCTAATATCGGCAATTAATCACAATTACTATTTTGGACAATATAATGTTCCAGATATAATTGTAACAAACCATATTATTGTCATTTTAAGGCCATTTTATGTCACTGATCTAATGATTATATATTATCATAATAATGCAAGTACACCCTTTCAAAGAGCATGGACCCTTAGTTTAGAGAAGTATTCATTAAAATTGAAAAAAAAAAATCCTAAATAAATAATAAAAACACTATAATACTGCAAAAAGTATGCAATGTCATGTCCATATGTTTTACGATTTGTCGATGATGCGATTATCATATAGTCTACAAAGCACCAGCAGTATGCAAGACAAACAACAACGGTGACACACTGCAGCCACACAAAAACACGTAATGCACTCCAAAACACGTCATTGACATTTTAACATTCAACAAACAGTCGAAGAAGCATCAGTGCCTAGACAGTGCAACAGCTGTTCCAAATTAATCAGCAAAATTTAGATATTTTTTTATTAAAAATCTCACTCCTTATCATCCTAAACCGAGAGCATAGCACTCATTTCCCTCGCCATTCAATCCTGTCAGTGGGCAATCTCCTCTAATACCTTGTTTCCTGTGGCTGGTGCGTGAAATCTGTCATTAACTGGCTAGCAGCCCTTTACCCTCTGCGGTGTATATGTATTCTCTAAAAAAAACTAAGAGCATTAACGCATGG
The DNA here is from genome assembly GCF_023349555.1 of Cebidichthys violaceus. Classification (NCBI taxonomy): domain Eukaryota; kingdom Metazoa; phylum Chordata; class Actinopteri; order Perciformes; family Stichaeidae; genus Cebidichthys; species Cebidichthys violaceus. The sequence goes on from NW_027176816.1 coordinate 2,270,579, forward strand.
ACCTGCACTCTCTTTTGCCTCTCAGAGAGCCACAGGAGAGAAAAGTGCTTATTAAAATGAATGGGTCAGTACAGGTTATACAACACTGAGACACTGGAGCTCATTTAACAAGGAACTGACCACTACAGTGAGCTAGCCATCGCCATTATTCCTTTTTCCAACACTGTGACAGCAGAGCATTAAATATTAAGTAGATAGGTTTCCCTTTGACCATGGTCCATCTGCACGGAAATAGGACCACTTCACAGTGTCTGTACCCCATGGACAACTGGACAGCCGGAGTCTTTATGTATCACAGTGATGGAAGGAGCAGAACAACAGGCCTTTAATAACTGCTGGGCGAGAGAAGGAAAGGATTCTGGTGCTTACCTTCTTTAGGCGTCCACTCTTGGTGCCCACGAAGGCTACACAGTAACCATTGTAGACATAGGAGGTGACAGAAGTCATTCGGTCCCGAGTCTCGGTGTAGAGAGTGTGACCGGTCACCAGCTGAGAACCGCCGAGCGGCTGGTTGATGTCCAGACCACAGAAAGAGTCGTCAATGGGCACCGGCTGCAGACAGAGATAAGACCAAAAAAAAAGTTATGGAAATATGAATGAAGGACAAGAGATAAACTGGAACATAGAAAAGCATTAAAAAAAAAGAGATCATGACTAGGAGACAAATGTGTCACATTGAAACCCTTGACATGAAATGTACTGTATGAGGGGGAGCGACAAAAATACCTCAGAGGTGGAGAGGCAGACTCAGAGAAGAAGACATTAGGAGAGGGGATAGGCTGAGACGCAGAGCATTATAAAAGAAGACAGCTCGGTAAGGAGGAAAGATGAAGGTGACAGAGTGAGACAGAGAGAGAGAGAGAGAGAGAGAGAGAGAGAGAGAGAGAGAGAGAGTGATGGTCTAAGTTGTGAGAATAGCAGCAGTGTCAGAGAGTGTCTGAGACGGAAACGAGGGAGGTGAGAAGGGTGAGCCTGAGAGAGAGAGAGCGGGAGAGAGGTCAGAGCGAGGTGGAGGTGTGCAGCTAAGTCTCCCAGCCAGACAAACGCTTGCCTTTCTGTTCCACTTGGCAGACATGCCTCAGCTCTGCCTGACTGAACTCCACCTTGCTCTCACCGTGGCTCATTACCCTGGCCTATCATCACACCTCTGCAGGAAAACACATGCTGCATGATAACTATGCGCACCGGGCAAACACACTACGTGATGACCGTGCAACCCTGAGATATGCGTCTAAGCGGAAGAGGCTGCAATAAACTGTATTTACCCATTCATTAGAAGAGAATCGCTGCCATAAAGTCCCATTAAGTTCTGGGCGTGACTTGTACTGTATATCTCACACGAATTGTGTGTAGAGCAACGACTTAACTCCACCCTGATGACATGAGGAGGTGGTGAATGAGGAGCGAGACAGTGGCCTTTCTGGTGTTGAATCAGGTCAGCTGAGAAAGTCTGAGTGGCAGTGGCCTCAAAGTGCCATGTGGAGTAAAGTGAGATGGCCAGACGGGCTCAGGCCCAGCACGCCTCCCATGTATACATCCTATAGTAGCTTGCACACAAATTCCATCTCATTCTCCCTTAGAATATATACTTATATATACCGTGTATATATATATATATATATATATATATATATATATATATATATATATATATATCCCTGTCTTCAACCCCAACTCATTATTTCTCTATCTGCCACGACTGTATGTCTCTCTCTCGTCTTCGTCCCTGTCAGAGTGGTATAAGCAGACTATGTTGAGTGGCATTTCCCACCATGGGAGGCAGCTCAGCCTCTCACTACACACCGTGGCTGTAAAACCTTTCAGTACTACGCAGATTTTCATGAGTGGAGCAAAGGCAATAATGCTGACAGGGAACAATCGCCTCGGGTCTGTTGTCACGCCCCCTAAACTTTATGGCATTTCCTTGTATTTCCTTTGCTCAAAATAGCACTATAGAGTGCTAGGGGGTACACCACTGCAGTATTACAACTGGAGAAAAAAACCCATCTAAGCTTACCTCATTCTTTTCTGTTATAGTTCTAAACTATAATGTGCTGTATGTAACTGTTTAAAGCCTGTTTTAAACATATACCGATTAGACATGGACACACAGAAAGAATCCGATGGGAAAGCACGCATCTATCTTGTGAAACAGCCGTGAGTTCCAGACTTTGGCTTATCAATAGCTGCCGCCTCAAATGTATGCAGCTATTCCACATATGGTCTTTTGGGAACTAGACCATTTGGTTCTGATTATATCTAGATTGTTTAGATGATGTACGCTTAGCAGACTTGGCCGCCAAGCCTGATCCCCCCTGGATTGCACGTGGTTGAGTTTTCTTGTACACCTTCCTGCTGATTCTTTTTTTCTGTTTCCCTCTGTCTTATCACAAATCTCACAAGCAGTGAAGAAATGTAGATTTGCCACGTCGCAGACTGTTTCGTACAGATTACGTCGGTTATCTTTAGCAGAGCTGTGGTGAGACCAAAATAGACTGTAACCCTGTGTGATTAATCCTTATCGAACAACTCGCAATACAGTATAATATTTAATCTATGCTGAGAAAACAGTTTGGTCTGCTTCAACAGTTGACTGCATAATCTTGTTAAACAATGACACAAAGCGTTTCATTTGGTGGAATCTGAATGAAGGATGAATTACATAGTGACGGGATATCTGCTCTCAGAATTTCACTCCCAAGGTATATCCCCCTCCCCCTTTGCTCTCGTGAGAGGTTAATAAGTTGGTGGGGCATGAGCAAAAGCAGGACAGGATGATAGTGTCAGTCAGAGAGAGAGACACACACACACACACACACACACACACACACACACACACACACACACACACACACACACACAGACGCAGACAGCTTGATACTGAAAGAATCCCATCATGGCTGTCCTCCTTGGGAGTGACTACAGAGATGGTGTGAGCCTCCAGATGGCAGAAGGCTGGACGGCTGAGTGATAAATCTTTGATTGGCTGCTGTGTCTGAATCCCCTGGCTCAGCCTCAGTTCCATTCCCAGCCTCAGCCTCGGCCTGCATGTAAGCGTACACACAGTGAAATGTCCGCGAGACGAGAATGAGAGCTGGGGATGTAATTACGGCTCTCTGCTTTCGGCTCACTGGCTACCTGCTGGAGGCAATGGACCAGAGGAAAGGCACCGGGACGGCATGCGTGTCAGAAACCAAGCGAGGTACAGAACAAACTAACAAAGCAATAAATAAAATCTCTGGAGCTGGTCTAACCTTGATTCACCTCATAGTTTGAAGCGCCTGAGACACATTCGCTCTAAAAATACCGCACAGTGAGCATCGGGAACATGTTTATTTAAGATGTGAAACACATGTGCACTTTAAAGCAGCCACAGTGAGTTGGGGGGGGGGGGGCTTTTTAACAGCAAAGCAGACAAAACATGTTTGCATGGTTGACATATCCGCTTGTTAAATATAATTTGCAAATAGGCTTCAAGAGTTCCTCATCCATTGACATCTATCTGCATTATCCATATTATACTATGGATTTATTGGCTGCTCATTGAGCAAGAGGACAAGGTCTTAATAACTGCCTTTCAGATCTTCCTATCACAAAGAGTGTGGTGTATAACGTGAAAGGAGTGCAAAAATCTATTGGCAGTGCATGCCTAAATAATGGAGTGGGAGGTGCAGCCTTGCAGGCACAGGAAAAGAATAAGAAGTATTGAGGGCAATTCCATTCAAATCAATGTAGCAGGATGGTAAGCATGGCGGCCATTTTGATGTGAGCAGTTTGCCATTATGACCGTTGTAGCAGGCTAGCTACAATATAAACTAAACCGACTAACGACAAAACCCGGACTCACTGAGGTGAGGTCTTGCAGTAACGACTAAAACAAGCAGTGGAGTTAGAGCTTACAGTCTTACAGCACATTTCTATCGCCAGATGAGAGACAACTTTGTTCGGCTCGTTTCTGTAACCAGTGTAGCATTAAAGCACGGTGGATTTAGCTTGCTAATTCTGTGACGCTTTATTGCTACACTGGTTACAATGCTACACAATGAGCTGAACAGCGGGCTGGTGGCCAGCAGCAGCAGCAGCAGCAGCAGCAGCAGCAATGGGACTAACCGTCTCACTCCCCACCATTCTGGAGAAGGAAAAGCGATCTAACCAGCCAGCCACCTGTCTGTCTGTCTGTCTGTCTGTCTGTCTGTCTGTCTGTCTCCGGAGCTGCGCCGGCTCTCTTCCTGTCGAGCTGCGGCACTTTTCGGCCCCACTACATGTGCCGTCACTATAACATCAATGGCCATTTCCTTTGTACTAGTCAAATCACCACGCAAAACAGTTCAACAGTACAACGCTCCTGATCTATTTCTGCGTTTTCCAGGTAATGGCTGGCACCCTTTAGAGCAGTGGTTTTCAACCGCTGTGCCGCAGCACACCAGTGTAACGTGAGAGATCGTCAGGTAAATGTCCAATTTCACTTAACCTTTCTCATTGTTTGACCGATACACTCCTGCTAGAATGAACAGACCCATGTAGGCTTGGAGGTCTACCTGGATAGACCTCCAAGTATGACTCTCTGGGTGCTGCACAGTTTACAAGCTTCATCCCCGAAACGATGCCTCCTACATGCTGTTCAAATGCTCTGCATGTTTGGAAGCACATACCTGTGAGAGCAGCTTTTTTTTTCTGTGATGAAGATGAACAAAAACCCACATAGGAGTCATCTCACTGATGCACACCTTCACATTCATCTTGAGAGTTTCCACTGCACAGAACTTAACCCCAGATATTAATGAACTGGCAGCCAAGAGAAGATGCCAAACATCTGGCTCTGGTACGTATGCATAAAAAAATGTAGCCTACCTAAACATGTATTCTTCTTTCACTTTGTCCAATATCCCTTCTATCCTGTTTATTAAATGTTGACCCTATTTGGCCCTCAACGTAGTCCCAATTTGTAATTTTGCCCCCCTCTGTGATTGAGTTTGACACCCCTGGCATATATGCTGTATTGTGCATAAAGGTGTCATTTTGCAACTTTTTTTGGTTGTTGGTGTGCCGCCGGATCTTTTTAATGTAAAAAATGTGCCGCGGCTCAGAAAAGGTTGAAAAACACTGCTTTAGAGCACACTGAGATGATCAAGGACTCTTCTGGGAGGTTCAAATTTGAGCTCCCGCAGATAGAAAGCCTCCCAACCTCAGCAGCATTGTCATCACTATACACCATCTGTCCTTCTTCCTCCTACTCACCGTCTTCCCACCTCTTCTACGGCCTTCTCAGTAGAGCTAATAAAACTCAACAGCTCCTGTTCGAGATAATGTCTCCCTCCTCTTTACAATCACCTCTGACATTGTGCTAATAGGGAATGTACTGATTTTAATAAGAGTGGTCAATTGAGTGACCTGGGGGGATTAGCAACAAAGGAAGCTGATCAGTGGCTCTCATCATAGTGAGGTTAGGGACATCATTAAACCTTAAAAATACATTAAGACCTACGCTATAGCCGCCCCGCCCCCCACACACACACACACACCCAGTAACGGACTGGTTACACTTACTTACTTACTTACACTTAGCTACAGTAGTCATTACGTCTAAATCATCTTAAATTCCTATTAGCAATTAAAGAATGAAAGCACAGATGACTGTATCCTCCCGGGAATGAAGGAAAATCAAGAAACTTAATTCTGCTTGACAACATGCAGCAGATACTTGTAGTACAAGATAATTGGGGGTTTCTGAAGGAATAGGCTGGTGTGTGACCCCCCCCCCCCCCCCCCGGGTGGAAGAGTTTATTTGTTTTGTGCTCGAGGAGATTATCACTTTGATGCTTGTCAAGAAAAATAAACCGGCCCTTATTCATGAATATCCCTTATTGAAATATACTTGAAAGTGCATGTTCTCTGATATCGGAGCTGCAAAACAATTCGGCATAATTGCATGTAGTGTGAGAATCATTTGATAACAGAGGGTGTGCTGCGCAAGGCAGTCAGAAGCATTTCCTCATGATTGCTGTGTTTATTTTCACAACAGCATACGCCCTCAAAACTTTGAACGCTGTGCTAGGCTCGTCGAGAAGTGTCGGTCATTCCCTAAATGTTCTCTATCTTATTTTAAGGAAGGAAACAAGATGCAGATGTTGTTGGACAATTGCACGTATTATCCTCTACTGCATATCAGATTCTGCTTCACCTCAAAGCTCAACCCTAATTTTCAGGTTCATGCTTGCAGTTTCGGTTTCTACTAGAACATGCTTTAATGTTCAGAAAACACAGTTGTTGTTTTTTCTGTATTCATCCTCTGTTTGAAATGCTCCAATTTAGCGCTTGTCTCTTTAAGCCCCCCTGCCAAAAAAGGAATGAACTGAAAATGACCTATGTAAATAAGAATTTACATTTCCCTCTAAGAGCAGCCTTGGAGCGTTGATAATGTGTACTATAATAGAAATGTCCCTATTGTCACCACGTGGAAGACGCATATTTCAGTCATTATCATTTCCACACTGTTAATATGTAAGAGGTGCATGGTGTGTGTAGAGTACATCTGTGTATGTGTGAACATGTAACTCACCGCTTTGGTGCACTGCACATCCTTCCCAAGCAGCCAGTTGAGCTCCAGGTTTCCTTCTCCCTGGTAGCAGGACTGCAGGCGCTCCTTGATGCGTGCGTTGATGTCTCGGATGGTGAAGACGCAGAGCGCCGAGTCATCCGGTGGCCGATGGAACTGCTTCTGGCCCTTGGAGAAGATGGTGAAGAGCACATCGTCTTGGGCGCTGATGTTGAGCGAGACGGCGAGAATGCGGCCTGGCTTGCCGAGGTAGGCGGCCTGCAGCAGCCGGTACTCAATGCCGTTCTTCACACAGCCAACAGGCAGAGAGACATAGGAGTGAAACTTGCGATCGTCTTTGCACAGACGGACAATCCGAGAAGTGTAGAAGAGGTCACTGGTGGATCCGCTTGATGACATGCTGTTCTCTGGCGTCTCGGGCTGCACAGTCAGGAAGTAAACAAAGCTGCCACTGGCAAAGCCGTAAACATAATAGATGTCAAAGTGGGAGACGAGCGCCAGTGTGTCCGATGGTATCTTGATGAGGGAGGACACAAAGTCAGTGTGCAATTCATAGTCTAGCATCGCAGAAGACTCTGGATCACGAGGCAGCTTTCGACTGGAGATGGTGGGAAAGTAGTCCTGTTTTCCGTCCACTGCTGTGCCAATAAATAGGGTGCCATCCTGGCCCTGTGAAGGCACAATGACCCCGTACATAGTCCCGGTCTGGTTGACACTAGAGAGATAGTGCTCTTTCTTGTGGGAGGGCTCCACTAAGATAAAGAGGTCATCCAATCTGAGGAGTTTGCAGACACCTTGGTAGAGGCTGCCACAGGCCAGCAACCGATTTTGGGAATAATCAATGAGGAGAAGCTTGTTGACATTGTTGGTGGAGACAAGGGGCTCAGAACAGGGCTGGACAATCAGAGGGGGGTAGCAGGCCTTGTTGTCATCCTCTGGGCCTGTATCATGGGAAACGAGGAGGGTCAGGTTGCCTGAGAGCTTGTACACACGGTTGACTGCTCCGATATACAACGCCCCCGTGGTCTGGTGAACCGTCAGGTGGTTGAACACCCAGTCCCGGCGTTCGGGGTGGAAACTAGTGAATGTCTGCCCACTGCACAAGGCAGGGACCACTAAGAGCCAAAAGCCTAGCAGAGTAGCCACAGCTCCAACTTTAGGGTCAGGCGATAAAGTCCTGCGTGTAGCCCGCCGGCCCGCCATGTTTGATGGGCCTGCAAGGAAGCAGCAATGGAAGCAGAGAGAACGAACGAGGCGAAGAATGGAGGGGACCTTCGCCTTTCTGTTGTTGAAGGCTAACTTGCAGGTCAAATCTCTGCAAGGGTCTTCACATGTTTCTGGAAAAGAAAACAAGAAATCAAACGATTTTAGATATCACATTATGCCCAGCACATCCTTCAAAAGGAAACACGTCAGACTAAATGGAAAAGCCTCGTATTAAAAGAGCTTTCACTGTTGGAAAAGGTCAAAGTTCTTCCTCAGTGAGGCGATGAGCTGCGGAGAAGAGAAGTGGAGGTTTAAAGACACAATGAGCGGAAACCATCATGGTGCACATTCCAAAGGAGTTGCTGAACGGGGCAGGACAATGCAGGAAAGAGAGGCTGGTTACACCAACGGAAATTAGCCTGACCTGACTCATAGTACCGCTCACACTGACACACACTGAGCAAGAGGTTTCCAAGAACAAAACTGCATCAGACTCACACAAAGCCTTGGACACTTGGCAATGACTCAGCAGACTTAAAGTAATTTGGAAATAATAATAATAATGTTGCTTTCTGCATGTTGTTATGATTCTAAGTTTCAAAAACATTATGACAATAATATTTGTGACCATACCAAAAAACATGAATTAAGTTAATGATAAAAAATTACAACAACAACACAATCAAACAATGACACAAACATAAGCACACAGCTGAAACGCCTGTGCTCGTTTCGTCTTCAGTTAATTCCTACATCTACCTCCTCCATCGCGGCTACAACCGATCAACCAACGCCCCAAGCATTTGTTCCCTTTCTATATCCATCTGTAAAAACATACATCAGGCTAAGTGTGCAATTTATGCAACCATGCTCAGCCTGGGCTGCAGAGATCTCTCTGCCATGAACTACGAGACCGAGCTCTGTGCTGTCTGTCCCCGGGAGTTAATTATCTCGTCCATTGGAAAGGAAGGCCTGGATCTTATTACTGGAACAAAGTGAGAACAAATTGGGAGCCACTTCCACACATCCCTCCCTTTGCTCTCTGCTCTTTATAAGGCTTTTACAGAATCTGAACCTATTCATTATTATTCTTCAAAACCTTGCTGTTGTTGTTGTTTTTTTTTTATCATTTTATTCTATTCATCTTCTGCTGACATGATCAGATTGTAGAGGGATTAATCACTGGCGGCACTACAATCATCTTTAAATGAATCACCGTATTACACAGTTCCCTCATAAAAACACCAGCCAACAGTATAATATACAGTATGTGCATGTGTGTGTGCCTCGTTCTCACAGCATTATCAGTGTACTCTATCAGAACCGAGCACTGTGAGGGGCTAACAAGTGGAGACAATGGCAGTGCATCCCAAAATCAAGTATGATTAGGCGTAGCAATTCAACAAGGGTAATTACTGCGGAGCTGGAGGAGGTAAGCTGGGGAGCGACACGGGGACGCCGGGGGGCTCGAACGTGTCAGAGATGGCCCTACATCGTTCGTCACGCTCCAGATTTGCATTTCCAGCAGTGAGGGCGCAGAGAATCAACGGTGAAGGATGTGGCTGGAATAATCAGCGACTGCGCCTTGAATTAACAAGCACTTGCAACCGAAGATATAAGAAGCATTACATAGACGGATCCTATGTACCCGGGCCGCTACAGCCACTGTGTTACAGGCAGGTTTGATTTGCAGAGCCGATTTGTGACTCCCTCTGAACCGTGTCTGTCCTTTCATAAACCTCGTTCCAGATTTGGTAATGGCCATCTTGGGGTTCTCCCCCCCCCCCCCCCCCCCCTGTGATCAACGGGTACGCTACTCAGCTCAGACTTAAATATAGACCCTTAGGGAGTGTATTGATCCATGTGTCCATAAACACAGGTCCTAAGGCCCAGTCAAGCTGTTCTCGGCGTGTGAGCAGACGGAGGTGTGGGAGGTGCTCCGTCCCAGAAGCACTTTATTAGCATGGTCATAAAAGTGCCATTGCTTCTGAAAAAGCAGCGAGGGTCAGACCCCCACCTTCACTTTCAGCTGCCTGCACGCTGCCATGCTCCTTTGTTTGAGTTTGTACATGCTGGATGTGCAAAGTGGATCCCTTTGGCGGTATAATCAGCCTCCTGCTGAGCCAGCTTTTTCCTCAAGCCCCGCAGCCTTTTGCCCTTTAGAGTTCTTGCTACACCCCCGCCCCTTAATCGCATGTGTGTATAAAACATTTACTCCCATCCATCTTTTCTTCCTCATCTTTATAATTTCTCTCCTCTTCCACAGTCATACAGAAATGTATGCGTCGCTCCCTCATGTTGTGGCAACAGCTGCAGAGAAAGAAAGTGACTGAATGGTGTAAATAAAAGACTCAACAAAAGGTTATCCATTCATATTGCTGTCAGTGACAGAGGGAATGAAGCCTTTGTTTAAGTTGATTGCATGACCACCTCTTTGTTACACTTGACAGAGACTTCTCTGTACTGTGCAGCTGAGGAGTAAAGTTGAAAAGAATAAGAACAACACCAGATCACCACTAGCGCTCTGTAGTTCAAAGCCATGTCTTTCTGTTGTTTATGAGAAGTCAGAATCACCAAGAAGGAAATTAACATATAAATGCAACCAGGAATGATTCATTGAAAACATAGTTACCTACTGACCTAGAAAAAAGAAGAGGGCATGACTAAGTTAGCAGTGAATAGAATTACCGGTAAGGTAGAACGAAGGCAGCATTTTTGGCTTTTAATTGACATGACGTCAACTGCTTACATATATACATATAGATAAAGTATATAAAATGGTGAAAATAAACTCAAAATATCAATGTCATGGTCAGTAGATTTCCATTCTAACACCAGGGTTCATGTTAAATCTGTATTTAAGTAAATTGGTCTGGAGTTTCCCCCCCTCCTCTAACGCCACCCAACTTAACTCCTGTTTCTTGGGTAATTGAAACTTCACTTGTGCTTGAGCTCATAAGCTTTTACTTTTACCTGCAGTTACACTTCTGGCACCTGATCGGTACTGCGCATGTGCAACTCTCGCCAGAGATGAGAAGAGAAAAAAAAAAGATGGTTCACTTCTTAGCTACTCCCATCATCAGCTCCGGAAAACAAACGATGTATTCAATTATTTTGTAACACTTGCTCAAGAAGAGCCTCGAGTCAAGAGTCATAAGAGAGACCAGAAGCTCTTGCATTGCGGCACACACGCAAGCTGTGATCATGGCTCGGAGAAAAGCCAGTCCCCCCCCCCCCCCCCCCGCAAAACTTCCCATTCATAATGAATAGTCAGGCTCACAAAACACTGCTTTCGCACCCTCAGCCGGGCTGCTTCTGAGCGCTTGTTAAACAAACTGGTCCCACTGTTTCTGGTTGTGTGGGTCCCTGTGCCAGAATGCTGGTGATTTCCCCCAGCCACTGGGCAAGATACAGCGGCCGTGCCAACTGCGCTTAAAGGGAGGGAGCTGCATTGTGTCTGCTTATCTCGCGAAGAGATGCAGAGAAGCAGCGGACGGAATAGGCAAGGCCAGAAATGAAATGAATGTGAAATGATAAGCTATGCAAACCATCACTGAGGGTTGTGAAGACAACAGCCTGAGGGCAGTGCAGCAGCTAGCAAACTGAATCAGAAAAGAACAAGCTTTAGGATGTGGCCTCCGGAGCAGGAGCAGCTCTAAACCTCTGTCACCCTGGAATAGGCAGCAGGTCTTCTCCTTTTCTTTTTTTTTTTCCCTTTTTGTCCCTATATCCTAAGCTTCTTAACAATGCAGCCAAATTTGCTTGATCTCCTAAATTCATATTTACAGCAATTGTATTGCGAAAGATAAAGAACATAAACCAAAATCCGTTCACGGTGCTAAATCCATTGTTGTTGGATAGGAAACTGAAATGGGAGATTGTAATTTCATGCCTTGGATTAATGTGTTATTCCCTGAATCATTAATGTAAAGCGTGAAATCCTAATGCTTAAGTAAAAGTGATACACTACAAATTAAAGAGACAGCTTGGAAGAAAAATCAACAAACCAGCTAGTCAAGAAAAGGTTTTAAAACATTTTGCCGTGGCCATTTGCACAGTAAAAATAAAAAAGTTTAATCTCCCCTAAAGGGAAATCTTCTTATATAGGAGCCTATAAAAAAGCGATTAACTGCAGAGGTTAGTCCATTAGTCTTCTCGCTTTGCTGCTATCAAGAGCAGAGATAATGAGAGGACTCGCTGGCATCTTGAGTTGTTGAGCTGGAGTTATATTTATACATTCTTTTGTCTCAATAGGAAATGGATTTCTCTGCTCCAGTGCCAACTCTATGCGTCAGCTTCCAAGAAAACTCAACATGTCTATTCTGCATCCATCCATCCATCCTTCCAGCCACCACAAGGAAATGGCACAGTAGCAAAGTAGGGGGTAACACCCTAAGAAACCAAAATCCCTCCAGTAACTGCCATCATTTCACTGTCTGGTTCCCTGTGCTGTCCTGTTGGAAGTAGTTTATTATGCCTAATATTTCCTTTCCGTCACAGAATTCTAAATCAAATAACATTAAAAGGAGGAAATAGTCACAGAGACATGGAATCAGAGTAGCGCACTCACTGCTGTTGCTCATTTTTACTCATCATATTGTCAAATCTGTGTTGTTTTTGTCCATCTTAAGACATGATGTGTGCTAGGCTGTGAGCTATTGCTAAAAGAGCGGTAATTCAGTAGTGCATGGTTAATTAACATGGTTAATTAACATGCACTTGTACACAATTAAGCATCAGTTCTAAAGACATTCCAACAGAACACTTTGCATCCATTGTTAGTAGCACCATCTTTGTAAGCGACCCATATCAGTGCACTTGCTCATGACATCTGAGTTTAGAGGCCAGCGGCGAGGCCTTCGGTTGTCTTTCACTGAATTGCACCCATTGAAAGCAGTCACAGTACTTCATTACGCATCAAGCTCCCAGAGTTACTGCTCCAACGAATTCATATGAAAGTCTATTTCATATGAACATAAACCAAAAATGATGAAATGTTCCACAAAAAAAAAAAAAAAAATTCCATCATGACACAAGAATAATCGAGTCTCTGCGTAGCTGCTTATCCCTGAACGCAAACAAGGGCGCGTGCATATAATCTTTCCCTTTAACCCCGTCTCTGCTGAGCACCACCCACCCTCGCTTCACACACTTCAAACTGTGTTTGAGCAAACACACACTGCTATTAAAACCTATGAAATCCACTGAGAGAGATTACAAAGTCATTGTTATTCTAATGATTTTTGTTTCCCCTCCCACAGCCTCCTCCAAAACACACACACACACACACATTCACTCTCACGCTCTTTTACAAGCTCAGACATGCACGTACCCACACCCACAATCAAAGGCATGTGCACGTATAGACACAGGCGCACACACAGACGTTCATAAATTATCCCACTTTTTTTTCCCCCCCCCCCCTTCAATCCTTGTTTCCGCTGACACAACTAACAGCCTCCGTGTACTTCTCTTATTAAATTGGAGGTTGAATCCTGAGGCGTGATCTCGCTCAGGCAGTCCCACTACCAGTAGCTACGCGCCGCACGCCTCATCATCGCTGTCTGTCATCCTGTGAAAGCAGCTTTCTATTACGACGTATTTCCATAAATCTAAATTGTAAAGGGCCTCAGCGAGAAGAGAGTGAATTCTCGGCGGGCGAAGAAAATAAATAGAGCGGGATGTCAGCGGAGGCCACAGGATCAGATAGCTCCACTCAGCTAACATACTGAATCGGGCTCTTTGATTGACACCACACACATTTGATCAAATCGGAGGACCTTAACTATCCCTGAAGCGTGTTGCCGACGCTGTACAATCCTGTCACGGTGAGAGTCAATATAGTGGTTTAATGAAAGTGGGACGTGGAAGGATGCAATCGTATAACATTAAAAGGTGAAGTACCTGTGGTGTTTTGTGGTTGGTGAATTTGAAAATGAATCATGTCCATATGAATTATTAAAGACAGGACATATGCAGACACATGGGACCTGCAAGATCTGAATCGCCTGTAATCCAAAGGGAATAGTATAATATTCTATGTTATTTGATCAGAGAGGCCTAAGAGGCTATGATCTCTTTTTATCAGACAGCCCTACACTGTTAGGTGTATATAATATTTACGGATATATTTCATGGTAAAAAAAAAAAAAAAAAAGGCTGAGGCTGTAAAACGGTGAAAAAACAAGTTATTTCCTATAAATCCCTTATTTCTGCTGCTTACGTTTCCTCCCTATAGTATTTAAGAGATTGTTTTATCAAAGAAAAGCAGCTAACAAAGCTCTGCTAATTTCATTTACTATAAATTATTCACAATTATTTTGTGGCCACATGCTGTCCACACCTCACTAAGACCTGGTCCGGCAGATCGAATCCCAACGCGAACAAGATCCGATCTTGGAGCGTACAGACATGACAGTTAATGCGTCCTCCCGGCGTGATCCTATGACAAAAGTGAAGAGCGTAACCACGGCTTGCTTCTCTCTGGCCAAATCTTGTGGCACATTTAAGAGTTGTTGAAGCAGACAAATGGACTTGGCTGGTGAAACCAGGTAGCAGGTGCAAAGGACAGCCATAGGGGCATTGGTCTGAATGAGCAGGCAATTGTGCATCCTGTGAGCAGTAGACTGGAATGAAATAAATGAGAAGTTCAGTTCGTCTGGCTTTGCTGCAATCGGATTACATAACTCACTTATGTGCTGCACAGTTTAAGAGAGACGACCGGCTTTGGTGAGGGGCAGCCAAGTCAAGAAGACACAGATGACATTAACCCAAACATGGGCAGACTACAGCATGATGTGTGTGTGTGTGTGTGTGTGTGTGTGCATGTGTTTGTGCGTGCAGCAGCATTAGCCCATTGCGCGCCGTCTATGTGCTCTGGTTTGCGTTGATGTATTTGCTTTCTTTATCAACAGTCTCTCCCCTGCAGAGGTCTTATCTGCCTGCATCTGCACTGTGCTAAACAAAGCGTGGACTTTGAACTTTGGTGTGCAGTTATCCAAACAGAATGAGACACCGATGGACCGAACCTTCTTTCCAATAATCATGCCAAATCCGCAGATAAAGAAGCAACTAACCGCGCTGCCAGTTAGCTGAAATGTAAGAGTAAGGCACGTTCCATGGAGCGAGCGTGTGAAACATTGCTGGTTCAGGTAGACGAAGGAAGAAGGTCGCGTAAAAAAAAAAAAAATTGGCTTCCATTTTAGTAGCCATATTCATCCTCACCCTCCTGCTTCATCATTTGTCTCATTGGCCACAGTGACTACTGGAGGGATTGAGAGAAGAGAGAAAGAAGGGGAAGGCGACCAATAAAACACTGCAAGAGAGGAATTGAGATAAGGGGACAGAAACTGTGAATGATGACCTGTGGCAGTGAGCGAGAAGGACAAAACAGTGGCCCCAGTTTGAGTGTGGGAGAGAGAAATGGAAAAATGAAAGAAAAACAGGGAGAGCAGAAAGAAAGAAAAGGGGAAGGAGAGAAGAAGAGGGAGCCATGGAGCCATTACTCCAGCTGGGTAACAAGCCGTTACGGCCACAGTGGCAGCCACAACTCCAGAAGCTGGCACTGTACGTCCACTATTATCTGGAGCAAATTTACACAGCCCGGCTGGCACACTCGAGAGGGGGGGGGGGGGGGGGGACTGGTCAGAGAGCAAGAGGGATGAGAAGAAGCAGAGACATTTTAAGAAAAGGAGGTGAACAAAAATCTACACAGCTATTTGTTTTTCACGAACTTACATATACTACAGAGTACCGATTATCATTATTATAGCTTTTTATACTTTATTATAATTATTTTTAACAGCTGTATACTACCATTACCGTATGGATGTGATATGATTGCTATAAATGTTATGATACCATGATATCGTATCGCTCATAGACTCGCCGATACCAGCATTTTAGGCTGTGGAGGAAGTATTTCCAATAGTATTGGTAACTAAATGTACACTAATATAATTGTAAATATAGACAATGTTATTTCACACACAACAGACACTAGCCACAATCCTCAACGGTTATGTAAGCGTTTCTGAAGGGGGCAGGGAGGATGATGGGAATCCTGTCAGTCAAAGTAATCCCTTCAATTTCTCCTGCCACTGTTTCATCTAAGGACTGTATGATATATCCTGGTCTAGCTCTGCAATCAGACGCCGGCTGAGAGGATGAGGCTACTCTGGGTTGGCTAAAACCCAGGCACTGGAAACGCAGCAGGAAACACACTCATCTCCTGAGCTCCTCCATCAAAAAACATTGTACCAGAGATCACTGTGAATTGCTACACGGCTTAAAAAGGCATATGTCTGACAGGTGACGTATATGGTGTGTATGATGACATACAATAGCCATGGACCAGGCCTGTGATCCAACAATGAGCAGTTAAAATTGGGAATCATGATGTAATACAGACATGTGACCATGAACGGTTGCTGGGGCAGCTGTTTCCATACTAAAATCAATTATCTGTCGATGCAATTAGCATGACAGTAGAGTATGTGTGATCTCTAATCCCCAGCTGGCAGCTTGCACGGCATTGACACAGAAAGAAAAAACTATATACACACACAAGGCTAAGACACATAAAACACCCTCTGCTCCTCCGTGAACCTTATGAGAGTTAAAGCCCAGTTTTCAGTCAACTGATAAAGCAGGAGACGGTTGTTTGTTCATCTCAGCTGTCATGTGTTTGTTTGATGGGTTCGTTTTTAGGGAGTTTGTGTGTGTGTGTGTGTGTCTACACAAGTCTCCGTCTGTGTCAGCGTACATGTTGATTTTATTCCTCGCGTTCATCCAGGACAGCTGACAGTTTCCTCTGGGACTCTCTCCGCTGGGTTAATGATGTTTACAGCTAGCCACGCTCCTTCACGGACATTTTGACAAACACAGCAAGACTGTATAAATAAACGCTCGTTTCCCGCTGTCACATAGGAGGTTTTGGAAATATGGCTGTCACCCGGTTCTTCCAGTCCGAGCTCCGGCGCAAGTCGTAGTCCACTCACGAGCCCAGCCTGCTCAGGCCCAGCAGTAGCTCCAGACACGCGCTTATCTCACTCTCATGACTTATTGCAGTGGAAGCACTTGTGAGGAGTTAAACCGCCTGACCCCGCCGACCCGCTATTCTTCCCTCCAGACAAAGTGCGAGAGTATAAACATCACACCTCCTGTTGCTCTGTCTATTTGGCCAAACTCAATTAAGGGTCAAAAAGAAGGCCAAACATTAGAGTTTAACCAAAGCCGGACTACCTCTGTGAAATAACAACACAGATAAGGCTTCATGTGGAAAAGTGAGGAAAGAGCTGACTGCTTGTGATGCCTGCGTCAGTTCACAGTAGCGATGGTAGCAAGACTTGGCCTGAACATTAGCGCTAAAAACACGTCATCTGGTAAATAATATTGACATTTCTGCAAAGTAGCACAGTGAATTCCAGTTCATGTTAATGGTGGTATTGTGTTATTATTGTTAACTTTTTACAGGAGGAAGGAAACCTTCTCTCATTGTGTTCCAAGACCTGCCGTGACCCTGAGCATAGTAATGGCCCCCTCGCAAATACACACCACTGTATGTGGACCATTAATGCCTATTTTCGAGCTCTTTCTGCTCAGGCACACATAACAGAGGCATTAACACAGAGCAGCGAAGGGTTCAGCCTCTCTCCTGCTCTTTCAGTCTGTTTCCCTCTCTACCTCTCGCCTGGTGGATGGCCCTCTAATTTCATCAGAGGTGATAAAACACCACAAATAAAGTCTGCGGCTACTCTAGTCTAGTCTACTTAGCCCAATCTGCTTTGGATGAGAGGCAATAACAGCATGTGGTGAGGAAATTGGGTGCTTACTCACACAGACGGATACATGCCTTGCAAGCAGAATGCACTGTTTTTCTGTGCAGACTACAGAACAGAACAATGGTACTCATCTCTCTCTGTACAGCAGACTTAATCATTATTTTAAACAGGCAACAAAAGGAATAGAGCCCATATATGTGCCACAGTTTAATACAACTGTAAGTCTACAACTTAATGATTAATAACAATCCTGACATTTTAATAAATATATGAATAAATCCAGTGAGTTCATTGACCTGAAGATAATTGGTTCTCTAAAAGAGTAATTCATGAGCTTTAGGGCAAGATAGGGTGAACTTGTGTTTTACCTCAACAAACTTCCTGGAATTACAGACAAAATTATTATTTTTGTTTTAAATCTGGAAATGGTTAAAGTCTAGCAAATATAGAAGCAAAGTTACAAAACGGTTGCCACAGACCACAGCTCAGAGAAAAGCTCACACTACATTTGTATGCAAGTCCAACTAGGTCTCGCAATGAATATGAATAATAAAACAGTAGTGAGCGCTGCAGTAAGCATTAGCTCAGCGTTGTGCATGCTGGCTGTATAAAAATCCACCTGATCGTCCTCCAGAGTGCGGTAGCCGCTGCCAGGCCATGCCGGGACACAACAGGATAGGATGGGACAGAGAGCAAGACAGCAAGCCGGCTCACTGTCTGGCTGTCTGGCTGTCTGACTTGCTGGATCAGTGCTGAAGCGTACATGCATACCTTCCGGCCTGTTCTGTGTGAACCCCGCGCAGGATGCAGTGCAGGCTGGGATATGACGGAAAATCAGCACCGGCTGGTTTCCTGTGAGCCGGTGTCCTGAGAGTTGAGTATGGCATTTCACCACAGTAAGCACTTTTTTTTTTATATCAACACACTCGTGGGAAGTTTTAGGAAGACTGTAGGCACGTATCATAATACAAGAGTTACGGTTCAATATATGGTAATATATTGAAATACAATAAGCAATTTGGGGATTTTTAAAAATTAATTTTAAGAAAACTGTCAACATAGACAGGGTGCATGGTCACAGCAGTGACATATAGCATGTGCTCTAGAGTACAGGCATGCAAGAAAAAGCACATTCATTACAAACCCATCTCCTTATAGGATAGGTGAGAAGTGGGGAAGTGAGAGGTAGAAGGAAGGAAGGAAGGAAGGAATGTTGTTGCGACCGAGAAGGTCTGTGATGAAAAACAGCGTATTGAGAAAGTAATAGCAGTGCGTGGTTTTAGTCACTGCTGCTGTGAAGGTTGAGTATTGTGCTGTGTACTCGGCAAGAGGCGGAAGCAGCGTTTGTGCGAGCGTTGTCGTCCACCGCTGTGGCGAAGCACAGAGAACAGCAAAGCATCCGAAGGGGAAGAGGTCCAATGCTCATTACGTTCAAAGTCACAGGGACAGGAGGGAAAAGAGAAACGGCCTTAAAGACTTATTGGGATTATATTTTGTGGCCTTAAACAGCCATGGCAAAACAGAAAAACCTTGGACGCCGCAGAACATTACTTGCCCGGTGTGCCTTTTTCCTTTTCTTTCTTTCTGCACCCAGCTCCCTTAACCTTCCTTCTTTCCCTACACCTTTTTTTTTTTTTTTTTTTTTGGTGAACCAAGAAAAGTCAAGCAGCCTGATATGACATAGAGGTCGACTCAGGCAATCGCAGAGAAGCACACGTGTAAGGATGCTTATAGTGTACAAGATTCCTGTCTGTCTCCGAGTCTGTCAGAGCCGTATGAAGAGCTACTGCAGCTCGTGCACTACATCAGTGAACCCTGGGAATAAGTGCGTCACACTCATTTTCACAGGCCAGGGGCTCCTGAGTCTGTCCCCTGCTCTGCTGTAGATATAACACAGAGATAGTCAGGCCATCCATATTCTTCAGACAGACACTGGAGAGCATCCATTATATGCGGCCACGGAGCCTCATACAACTGTCCGTCAGTATTCTGGTTGTACTACATCTTGATATAGGCGCCCAGCGGAGAGGCTCTCTGGAAAGCGTGTCATTGATGTAATCACACACACTTGCATGCGCATAAGTAGGTCTAGAGGGGGAAGGGGGGGGTGGGGGGGGGGGGGGGGGGGCATTGACATTCATAGCAGGAATAGTCTGAATCCAGCTCTAGTGTGTAAATTCGTACAATGCTTTGACTGCACATCATGTAAAATGTTGGGCAAGAGAAATGCATGTATAAAAGGCTTAAGTGTAACAGCACTCAAGTGGAGTATCCTGCGCTGCCTTAGTCACCAGATCACATTTACAAGCACAGCCTCTCTCTCCCCCTGTTAAAGCTGAATGCAGCAGTTGCTTTCTGAGCATTAAGTTTGATCAAAGACTAATCTCCGGTAGTAAGATGATTTAAATTAGCATCTGCTTCATTGTTAGGGAAGTGAGGCAAGCAGGGACCAGATCCCACAGTGCAAAAGAGAGACCCGACAGCCAAATAGAGAGAGGAGCATTAAAGAGCAGAGGGAGGGGAAGCGCAATATCAAGAGAGAAATAAGAGAGTAATAAAGAACATGGACAGACAGAGCAATAATAACTGGAAAAAAAAACAAAAAATCAAAGCAAAGAGTATTCCCATGCTTGGTCAGTACAACCGATGCCAAACCCAGGCGATCGGAATTCCTCAGTGGCAGCTTTTACCTCGCATTAACTTTTCTCCTCAGACCGCACACATAGATGATGAAGCTGAGGCAGAGGAGACGCTGTGGCTTGACTGCTTTAAAAGCGATCATACTGGGCCACGGGTTTAGCGAAGCAGTAAAATGAGACTTGGGTAAGCGAGCCAGCCCCCTCTCCATCCAAATTGAGAGATGTAACTGAAGCCTCTCGATGATAAGTATGCCGCGGCAGAGGATGGGATGAAAAGTCAGCATAAACACGGCAGCGGGCAGCCGTGAGTATTTCCTCTGATCACCACATTCTGTAATTTCGTAGTTGGGGGAGATGGGGGCAAAAACACGGGGTAGGGTACTTGGCAGTCCCCCTTTAAGCCAAACAAAACAGCCCTATAAACTGCATCAGCAGAGGCAAAACATATAATCATACTCCAGCAAAAAACTGCAATAACAGGAAAGAGAAAAATGATAAAATCGACTATTTGCTTCCCTTGAGAAAATGTAACGAAGGGGGGGAAAGGCCCATTCAGCATTTCATCACTAACATAAATAGGAGCAGCTGGGGCAGACTAACATGCTGAAGTGGGCTAATTAGGACACTTTGTTGTTGGTTCACTACTGTTTCAGTCTGGCTGGGACCGCCCCGGAGTCAATGAGAGACTTTTCCCATTAGTGTGCAGTATTACGCATTCACGCACACCTCCATCATCTAGAAGCCTATACTGCGCAGAGCTAGTTAGTCAGACGTTCCCGAGCTCTAAAGTTTTATTTACCTAACCCTCTGGAGTCACTGGGTCACACCTCTGACTGGCACAAAGTCCCTTTGACTTCCGTACCTCCCTTCCAGCTTCCTCTCCTGTTCCTGTCTGACTCAGTGTCACGAGTAATGAAGCCCAAACCTCCCTGTTTCTTCCCCTGTTCCGATCAAAGGCTGGGCATGCTGGATTTCAGCGCATTCAGCTAACCCTTCAAGACGAGATGAAATGGAAAAAAATGCCTTTTTACCAGTTTTAGATCACATATTATGCACCTATTTAACAAAATATGCACATAAAATAAAAAAGTTATTCACATTTCGATATCAAAATCTTTTCTTCCTGAACAACAAAATATGATGTGGGCTTATGTAAGCAAGTACCAACCAATTTTTCAACCAATAATGGCATGGCTCAGCAGACTGGAGAGCAGTAAGCTAGTGGCGAGCGACCTGAGATGGTTGTGCATTCACACTGCAATATTTGCCACTTCCACTTTGGCCTAATTTTTTCAGCACCGGACGATGCAGATTTTTATTAAATCCCTCTTGTAAGCTGCACACCGCTAATATTCCTGTTCTCTTGGGAATACTCGCAGTAGAGAAGCTAAAGACCCTCTAACTTCCGTGTCACTGGGACTTCCTGTGAGGGAAGTGCTACTCAGAGTGACCCCTGAACTTGATCACACATAAGGTCAACATATGGGTCTGCAGGAGCAATATATCGGTTTTGTTAAAGGTTGGTCATATGCAGCCAATATGTGCATTCTTATCATCATCTGAATCACATACCATCTTACAGAAATGAAGTATCAATGGTCGTATAATTACTAATAGGCTACTAATGCTTTGGATATTGTGCAGCTAATTACTCTTCCTTTCCTTTTTATTATTTCCTAGTTAAGATCCTTTACTGCCAAAAGTTACAAGCAGCTCGGATATGGCACGATGTCAGAAACAGGTTCCTTTGTAGCTCTCGGCCTGTAGTAAAGAAACAGCGCTGAAATAATGTCCCTGCAGTAAAATCTGTCTGGCTGTCCTTCTGTCGACAGTTTTACTCTCTTTTCTTCGCTTTCCTTCTGGTGATTGGTTGCGTCAAAGAGCCGTGCACAAAGAGAGGTGCGGTTGTTTACCTTGACACACAGCTACTGTACATGTTCAGCGCCTCAGCATTTCAGCTTTTTCAGACCTTAAGCCATTGAAACAACTAACGCTTTGTACGACACAACCCACGAACACCGTAGCCTTGGCAAAATAAACAAAAGGCAAGATGTCCTTTATCAGGCTTCTCAACGTCTGCCCACAAGGAACCCATGAAGGATTTGCATTGTGGTAAGAAGCAGTGTGTGTGTCTGTGTGCGCTGAAATGAGTAAGAATGTGGTAGTGTGTACTTTACTTTGGACATATTCAGTGACACGTTGCCCAGCAGCCACTCCTTATTTCAAAACATTTTTGTAATTTTCTTTTTGTCTAAAGATGCACGGCAGAATGTGGGCTCAGGTCCCAAAACACAGGTGAATGTGAAAATGTGCTGACATTTCCCAGCATCTAAGCCACATGCCAGTCCCCTCTGGCATCCCTCCACCGAGCTCACTCTCGCCGTTTCTCACTCTTCCACCCCCCCCCCCCACCCCCCCCAAATAAACATGAGAGAATGTAGAGAGGAAGCAGAAGAACGGGAGGAGGTTGGACACGGAGGAGATTTCACAAAATGCTTTTAATCAGCAGCTTCGTAATAAACCATTCATTCTACCCCATCGAAAAAAGAAAAGACTAACTTAAATGAATGCTTAATTGTGCTGATCACACGTTTCTCTTCAGTGATATGTGAAATTTGTTTGTGAATAAAAACACAGACTTAAACCCTGCAGAAGCAAATTGTTTGTATGCAACAGTATGTTCACCGAAAATAATGCCTGAAACATTGTGCATGCTTTGTAATAAAATGCAAATTCGCCTCACCTATTCACCCCTGTCAGATTGAACATGTTCTCTGCGAAATGTGGGGGAGGGCTTGCAGCGGCAGAGTAAATGAGGCTTGTGCAAAGTGCTTAACGGTAAACATTGTACCTACAAGCTCAGAGATACCTTCTGCAATGAGAAAAAAAAAATATATATATATATATATATATATCTTCTTAATTCCCCGCTTTACGCTCCTTGCGAGATGAATGAGGAAACAAAGGCGTGTCTGGTCAAACCAAGGCTGCACTGTAGCAGCAGTAACATGGGAAATATGCACCTTCTGTGTGAATAGGCAGGTTAACAGCATTAGCGCTCATAGTGTAAATCCCTAAGTGTTACAGATTAAGACGAAAGGCTGCTCATTCATTGCTTTCAAGTACAAACCTGCCCAGTCCCCTGGCTTTCTCACTCCCTCCACTCACATCCCTCCCTTCTTCTTCTTCTTCTTCTTCTTCTTCTTCTTCTTCCACCACCGCTGCCTCCCTCAGGCCGGCAAACGTTTCAGCGCAGTCATATGTAATCAACATCTTCACGGACGACGCAAGTCCTCTGCAGCAAAAGGCTTGGCTGTTACACTTCGAATAATTGTCTTAAAAAACCCCGGTTCATTCTCCTTAAACAGCACACTGCAGCTCTTGTGTGAGGATGTGGTGATTTTTCGATCATGCGCTTTGCACGGCGCGATATCGCATCATGTCACTAACCTCTACGTTAATGATTTTCCTCTCTGTCCGATGCAGGTTACATGAAGACGCTGCTGTCACGCTTCCCCATGTCATTGGTTATGACAGAGGCAGAGTAATGCGTCCGTTTTGGGCGAGCTCCCACTGTTCCACTGAGCACATAGAGTGTTTCCCTTTGATAGCGAAGGGGCGCTAGGAAGTAAGAGTAGTGAAACAACAACGTCTAACTTTCCCCAACGACAGATTCATCTTGATAATGTTTGGCTGGCAGGAACAAATACCAGTCATTCGCCAAGCTCAATTTAGTTTGTACAGCATGATTCACAATGGCCGTTTTGTTGATATCCTTTGATAAGACGGGCTTCCAGAAATGCATCCAGAGGAAACAGGATTTATTGTCCCTACATTCCACAAAGCTCTGTGCTTAAGGTGTAAAAAGCAAGAATCTTAAAGGTCGGGCCGGGGTCAAAATCAACAACGAAAGCAATTACATTCATGAAGTGTTATTAACTGTGTTGCCCCGAGCATGCCAGGAGAGCAACCACACATCCTGAGACTTTGTGTGGGCTTTATGACAAGCTACCTCCCTGTTTAAGTACCTTTCATCCCTCTTCTCCCACTGGCTTCAGTGTGTGGATCAGAGTCATGTACTCATACATAAACATAACTGGTATCCCAGGGGAGAATGCATTTCTCCCGGCCTGGACACTATAAATCACCTTGGGCCAAAGTAAAGAGTCTGGAGTTGCAGGACTGGCAGCAGTAGCGTTTTTTTGTTTTTGTAATACATCCAAGATCCTCCCTTCCCAGTACCTTCACAACCACGACCAAGGGTTCCAAGTTAAAAATAGAAAAAGAAAATGGACCTTCCAAGTCACTTATGCAGTTTTTCAAGCAGCAGCATTGGGTGTAATTGTTTGCCTTCATGCTTCTATCAACATCGCTGGGAAATGAGAAGCCACAGTGGGCCACATTCGATGTTTTGAAGTTGTGGGAGTTTCGAGGTCTTTCATCATCAATTTAGCTCAATCCACTTTGGTCTGCAACAGTGGAAAAAGTTTATCAAGAGGGTGCGTGTGTGAACGAGAGAAGAAACAAGATAGAAGAGGAAGGGGGAGGACTTTTCCAGACAGGGTTTTCTGTTTGCTATCTCACGCAGGAATGAATTCCCCCTTTTCTTTTCTTCCCCTCTCCTCTCGGCTAAGTTGACGCTCCTGCCTCACACTGAGAAGAGCCAGATAAAGCCACGGCTGACTGCAAAATAGTAACAATGAAGAGAGCATAGATGCAGGTATCTACATGTCACTGAGCCTCGGAGCACAACAGGGGAATTTGAGCGTTTTGTTAACTGCAACCCCATCGGAAGAAAAACTCAATAGAGTACGCCGAGAGAAAATGAAGTTTGTGAAAATACCTGCTGGAGTTGTACAATTCTTGGGCAAATATTAGCACGAGTCAATATTTTACAAGAAAGACAATTACACACTGCTTTGAAATGGCTAATGGTCGTAATAGCCACCCAAGACTTGAAAGTGGTCCTAGTTGTAACTGGGCCGCGGAGAATACAGCAGAGGGTTGAAGCCGCTGTAGGCCGGGCTCCCCTATGGCACATGAGCAGACTAGACAAGCACATTGTCTGCGCCCCTTTTACTGCAGTAACCATGGTGACAGTGGCAGGCAGGGGCATCCTCATCAACAGGGGGCAGTATGGACAGCGCAGCGTCGTGTTGCCCTTACTGCCTCCCCTGGTGCCTCATCTTCCACACACACACACACACACACACACACACACACACACACACACACACACACACACACACACAAAAGACACATGTGTCATGCAGTCAAACACTAATAAATTAAAATGGACACAAACACAAGCAGCCAAGCACAAATCACACACAGACACACTGTCATCTGCTCCTGACAGCTGCCCCTTGGCGTCTAACACAGCCCCCCCCCTCCCCCCCTCTGCCTCTCTCTCCCGCTCCTTTTTGCTGCTCACTTATTGTCAAGTTTCCACCACACACAAAAAAAAAACGCACGTCCTCCCATGACACCAGGAAATTGATTATTGCTGGTTCCGGGCTAAACTGACTTATATTCAAACGGATGTGAAAAGAGAAAATGGTTGAGACAATGCATTCAGTGCCTTTCAAGAAAATGAATTGCGAGCATTTGTATGTAAAGCTAGAGATCTTTCTTCCCCTCTCTTTTTGTTGTTGCTACTTTGATAAGCTGCTCAGGCGGCAGTGGACAGCCTCGGGAGCCGTTTGAGGGCTACGGCGAATCAGGGGAAGCAGTGTCGGTAGTGTCCTAAAAACAAGCTACCAGCTGACCGTGTTTGGAGGAATCATAACAGCCCCCATGGCTGGCCAGGGTGACAGTCCGACTACCAACCGGCGTGAAGATCAGGGACAAACAAACAAGCCAGACTTGTTATTCTACGGGTCGCTGTGCCAGGATTGCTGCCCTTATCGCCGGCATCGCGTAATTTTGTTACACCTGGTAAAATATAGGATGACTTGTGACAGCAGAGATCAGATAAAGAGTGAGAGCGCCCGGGCAGGGGAATGTGGAGATGGTGCTGAATGCCTAAACAGGCTGTTGTGTGGAGGGGGAGAGACTGATGATTGTGGCAGGCGGATAGAGGCACTAAAGAATGGCAGAGGCGAGGGATCCTGTCCCGTGGAAATGTGTCATGAAGGCAGTTCCATTAACATCTTAATAAAGGCTTCCCAGGCCCTGGAGAGCCCTCGCGAGCAGACTGCCTTCTTCACTCACATAGGGGCCCAAAGCCGCTCTCGCAGCATGTCAACGAGAGAACATTTAAGTTCTGCCAGTATCGCATTGTGAGGGTGTTAGGCTTCCCAAAGGAGTAGCCTAAATGCCTACCCGCAAACATGCTCCACTAAATTCCTTTATTCCCCTTTGCCTCTACTTTCATTTACTGTCCATTTCTCCATCTGTTGGATTCAGCGGTCCCACAAAAGGCTTTGTTTCAGCAAGCTGGCAAGCCTTTGGGACAGCAGAGTGCACACTGGGGTTCATTGCTAACTTGCTGCCATCAATAGAGAGAGCAGGATCTGGACTGGCCACGGTTGCGCCTGGCAGAGGGACGACTGTTAACCGTTCCCCCGACGGACCTCTGATGAGACTGACTGGAGCTCGTCTGGGAGCTGCGGACAACGCACATTTCCTTCTTCTTGCACGAAAAAAAAAACCCCCAAAGAAAACAGCTCGCAACCTGACGAATCAAACTCTCTCAACAGGCCTATCAAAGGAACACAAGCGCAGTCAACAGTACAGCAGGCAAGGTGCCTTTTTTTTTATTTCAAAAAGACTAGTCTCCCTGTGTATTGTGAAAAATGAAATGCAAAGGAGCGGCATTGATTTTTTCACTCTGTGCTATGTGTTGCTCATACTGGGCAAGCTGCTACTTAACAATGTAGTGGCCTGTAGTCATCAATTTAAAACGGTTTCAACGATTCAATAAGTCACTGAAGGCTACACGCACAACTACTCAAGATGATGAAAAGAGCTACAGCGGCATGACCGGACCATTAAATGTAGTCCTGTGGTGTTTTCTAACATTTGATATTGTGTGGGGATTATCGAAGAGTAATGCCGTTTCTTAAGATCTATAATACCTATGTGTTTATAGTATCAATTGCAACAGTAGATTTTACTCTTTGGCACAGAGCAGAGGGATAAATAGTGTTGGGATGCATGAAAACATTTTAACCAAATGCATTAAAGGCACAGATAGTGTTGGCGAGGATTTTATGGACTGAGTGAATGAAAAATCATCCACTTCTCCATGAAAGAGATCCAACATTCGTCTTTGTAATGGAGAGAGTCTGAAAATCAATTGCGTTCTACTCTTAAAAGGGGAGATATTATGAACAACAACTGCTTGTGCACATACATGCGGGTACTGTGAGTGTGTACTAACCCACATCCTGTGAAATAGGACAACCCAGTGAGTTATTTGTGGGCTGGAAAGATCCGAAAACATGCGGTTCAACAAGCCATTCAGATTTGGTTCCCCTTCCTATGTCACATGCAGGCTATTGAATGGAAGCTGGGTCTGAAGCTTTGGGGTATGGCAGTGCAACTGGAGCTGCGATGTTGGAGGGTTACAGCAGACGGCGCTAGAATTAAAAGGGGCCGGTGTTCGCTCAGGTGCACTTTAGGTTCGCTCGACCTGATGGAACTTTTTGGGGTAATCTCGAGTGAATGGAGTGAATGTTTTCAAATAGAAAGTATTGGTTTATGGTCTTTTATTAAAGCTCTTTTCAATAATGGCAGAATTGTAATTTTCACCCATAAAGTAGCCTACTGTGACACCCCCACTGCAGACACTTAAGTGAAACCAATCAATCAGCCTCATGTTCTATGACCGTGCGCCAGCATAGTGAGCCATTCAGCAAGTGCCGACCACATTTTACAGCGCATGTGTTGTACCTCAACGATATGACGAGATATGGCACAGCAATATCTCTTTTAAGCCTCCTTGTTAAGTAAATAAGTCAGTAAATAATGTATTTTTTGAACATTTACAAAGTTAAACGTGTACAAGTACAAGTATGTACCTGAAAATGAGCATAATATGTCCCCTTTAAGTTCTGTTGCTTTCAGTTTGTAATAATGTGGAAGCTGTCCAACATCAGTTGCTTATTTTAGCCCGATACCTGTCTGATAACTGAGTATCAGTATCGATGCAACAAAGTTTTGTGTCATCATGTCCCAGATGCAGAGAGACAAGACTTCTCAGTTCCTGAATCAACATATCAGCAGAGTGCTGCCTCTACAACCAACAACAGCGTAAACGAGCGCTTGTTGGGATAATCATGGCCTAGAGAGAATATCTCTACCGCTGGATCTGGCGCTTGAAGCGTAACAGACAGGTAGGAAAAAAAACTCCCGGTGTTTACAATTATCCAGAGGAGAGCAAGTGGGATGTAAAGGAAGCCGCTCGCTGCGTTGGATGAAGAGAGCCAAGGCAGTTAAGATCTTCCCTGCTTTTCACTGATGCCAGACCCCTCTCAGACTAAATGTTCTCCCTGGCTGCACTCCACTTGATCAATGTCACCGCAGATCCAGATCTCCCTTGTGTCAGTGGTCACACGTACAACGCTCGCCACACGCGGATCCCAAAACACAAACATGCACATAACGAGGCTGAGTGAGTGGAGCGTGCGCGGGTCAAGGAGATTGAGATCTCTGTTGCGACAGCTGGACAGTTGAGAGGTTCAGATAAACAGCCTACAGTGAGGGAAGACGGGAGGCCAATTGCATTAAAACAAACACTCACTCGCTATTTGTACACTCCAGCGGACAGAAAAGGGAGGACCTATATCTGTGGGAGAATGAGTCAGTGAACTCACAAAAGCACCATTATCTGCATGTGTTGGCGTGTTTGCATGTGTGTGTGTGTGTGTGTGTGTGTGTGTGTGTGTGTGTGTGTGTGTGTGTGTGTGTGTGTGTGCAAGCAAAAGACAGTTGGGATGGTGGGGGGGGTTGCTGAAACGAAGGGGTGGGGGCTTCTTTCAGAATACACAGCCGCTGAGCGCATTTGCAGTATTCACTCATTAAGAAATAGGTCAAGGATTCTGCCTGCATGCGTAACGACTTGTCAAAATCTCTCAAGCTAAACTGTGGTGAGTCTGGCTGCCTTAAGGGGGGGAATCCAGAGAGGAGCGGGCAGTGTGTGCTGTGTGAGTGCTGGTGGTGACGCAGCACACAGAGAAGGGAAGGCAGTAACAACTCATTCAGTAGCAAATCATGCAGTTAAAAAAATAAATAATAATAATAATTGTTAGTAATGTCATTATAGTTGTTGAGCGGAAGTCACTGAACAGAAAGAGGCTGTGTGCTCGGATTGTGGCCTGATAATTAACTCGTTAGCTCCTCGTTAAGGCTCTTTCCTGTTCATCAACAGAGGACGCTCTCGAGCCACGCGTGCCAATCAGCAGAGTGTGCCGCACATACTGATAGAGGCCGACGGTGGCGGTGGTAGCTATGGCGATAGGCAGTCTTGTACAGACGATGCTTGAGATGAAATTTCATAGTCAGAGAGTCAACATGAAATGTTTGAGATCCGGCACAATCCGGACTAAATGTATATTTATCTTGTGTTTGAGGACAGCTGGAAACACCACTATTAAAGAAGACCGGAGTATTTTCCCCCTTGGGAAATCAGAATGAGATCAGAAGTCCTGAGAGCAGAATACCTCGCTGACCACACAGCTGCACCGTCAATCCAATTGAAAACATAGATAGCGTCCTCCTACAGAGAGGTGAAGCGGAGAGAGGCAGCGGCGGGGAAACATCAACCGTCGCACCACAAAGCTCAACCTAAGTTAGTCCAGCAATTTCTCTCCAGCTTGGTGAGGTTAACCCCATTGATTGGACGAATATGTGATGCTGCGGTTCTCCAAAGGCTTCCTCGGACGGCGTGCCTTCAAAGCCCTCTCTTTGAAAATGATTCATGGAGCAGAATCCTTAAAAAAGACCTCCATGATAACTAAAAGCAAGCGAACGGACTGTGATTGATTACATTCTGAATAAACTGAGACTATCAACAACAGCTTTGGAAATATTTTTAACAGTATGATGTTGTCTTCAAGGGAGCGACTTAGCGGTAATAAACGTGTCACATAAGGTTAGCTTCCATAAATGTTGGACATGCATTTGAACTAAAGCAGACCGAACAGAAACTGTGCAAAATTGCCATTCAACAGCTGCTGAACAGCCAACTGGTCAGAGGGACTGATTGTTCAGCGGCA
This sequence comes from Cebidichthys violaceus, assembly GCF_023349555.1. Taxonomy (NCBI): domain Eukaryota; kingdom Metazoa; phylum Chordata; class Actinopteri; order Perciformes; family Stichaeidae; genus Cebidichthys; species Cebidichthys violaceus. Next base: position 2,300,982 of record NW_027176816.1, read on the forward strand.
TCACCACACTCTCAGAGAATGTGTTGTTTTTTTTTCCCCATTAGCTTGGAGTTAATTAGGTGAATATAATCAGCATGTGATAATCAAACCAATGCTGAGTGCTGGTTTGTTCTTCCAAAGGCAGCAATTTCCACCCTGGTGGCTGCTTCGGGGTCAAACTGCTGTTTCACTTTGAGATGGATATTAAAATAATGATGTGAGCGGGTCACGCTTCACATGCACAAGAAGCGTGATCTCACCAAGAAGGAACGGGTTTTGATTGCACGAGCAGAGGGATTAATATGCTACCCGACAGCCGTGGCAGATGCAAGTTATTTTCATGCAAATGTAAGGCAATTTTCTACTTAAGACAACATTTATTTTCTTTAGAGTCATTGTCACGGGTGGCTGCCGGAGAGCTGGCAGTCTGACAGAGAATGAAGATTTGTAGGTGCATCTGCTGAATCGGGACAGATGAGGTCTAGAGCCGATCTGGAACCCTAAATTGATGCCAGTTGGCGACAATATATCAGATTGTTCACGAGGTTTGGTTTTTGTTGCAATTTGGGCTTTTTGGGGTTTTACCACTTCAGAAGAGAACAAATCCAGCATGAAATGTGTAGATGGCGTGAAGTCAATCAGTGACCGTGTGAAACTACATTCACAGTGCATTTGTTTTTATGAGCATCAAAATTGAGAAATGGAGCAGTACGATAGTCAACTCGGACCAGACTCCAGGTTCACTTGTTGCAGTGACAGACAGGTCCTGGTCTGTAGCCTGCCATCAGTCACCATATTACCTCTAAAAAAAAGGGTTTGAAGTGGAGTCTGAAGGACTCTGTGAATATGAATCATGTGGACGCTATGGAGAGTGTCTGTGACGTTTTGCCCTCAAAATCAAGGTCAACAAATCATTAGACACTGGGATGATTGTAAGACTCTAAAGAGAAAAGAAAAAAAAAATACTGGTCAACTAACTGCATTAAATACTCCTGAACAAGATGTTACAAACGGCAAACCAGAAGCAGCATGTCAGCATGAATGATGCCCACTGATAGTATCATCTCTGTAGAACAGATTACAGCTCAACTCTAATGAATGAGGATAAAGCACAAACGGCAGTACAGGATCCAGAATAACACCTGTGCGTAAAAGCTGCTGTAGCTGAAATGATCGTATATATACATACTGTTCAAAATCATATATGTGATGATCTCACGTCATCCTCACCATCGTCAAAGTGTAAAAAAAAATATATATATATATATATATATATATATATATATTGAAACCGACTGCTAACTCAACAGAGCCCGCAGCCCAAAATGAAAAATGTCTCTGTCTGCAGTGTCGGAAATTAGTCCAAAATTACACAGCTATGTGTCTGTCGCTCGGGACGTAAACAAATATTTGCACATTTAGCCTTAACGAGCGCTGATCGTCACTCACCTCTTCATTTAAACTGGATATCCCGGTTATCCTGTTACCTCCAGCGCGGCTGCTGTCTGTCTTCTGGGTTGTAACTGATGCGCTGGACTCACATCCACAGTAGGAAAAAAAAATAAAAATAATGTTTCCAAAAATGCTCTATCTGGACAAAGCCTCGCTTTTCAGAGATGCTTTAATAATCTTACATTCACTACTTCTTCCAATTCCTTAAATACATCTGCTTGCGGAACCTGTTCGCGGCGGTGGCGTCATTCATTCAAGTAAAAAAAAAAAAAAAAAAAAGCCTTCATCACCGCGAGTAATTGCAAATTCAGTGCGTAAACTTCGCGGCAGAGCATTCACCATCTGAGCTGGTCTCCTAATGTGACTTTACTAGCGCGTGTCAGTGAAACGGCACATTCCTTCAGTTCGGGATTCAGCGTCCTCCAGGCTGCTCACAACACGCAGGTTCTGTACCAGCCGTGGCCGGGCTTGCCAACGTGTCCGACGGTGTAAAATTCGCAGCGTAGGATCAGACCCGCAGCGTTGCTTTCTCACGGGGCTCTGCCGGACTGACAGAGATTAGCGGCTCCATCAATGTACAGTACAGTGTGTGTGTGTGTGTGTGAGAGTGTGTGTGTGTGTGTACGCTGCCTGCCTGCCACTGGCACACTGCGCGTTTAAACCCAGCCCCCTCACACTCCGGCTCATTATGGTGTTAACTGTTTCCGCCCAAAGAAAAACATGAATAATGAACACATTTTAGAAACATTCGTGCAGAATTCAGAAACGCAGTCCTAAAAAACAACATTTAAGATTATACCAGGAAGAACTTTTTTTGAATCGCTTTGTTAAAAAACAACAACCATAACATCATAAAACCACATGGCAATGTGCAATATTCCCCTGCGAACATGTGAACAAAAAACACAATACCAAAAAGATATCAGAAGTTTTTAAAAAAACAAATTATAATTTACAGTTTGGATCATTCTCTGTAGAATGATTCATACTGATATTAATCTGCATTCCATTTGGAAATCTTTATAACCGACTATATCATTTAGACTATGAATATTGATAGTTGAGAATGGAATTGTGAATCAAATGTATAAAAAGAAAATGTTCTTACCCATCAGAGTTTGTCTGCGCAGCACGCACTGAACAATGTCAGTGACACTCTCCCATCCAGCTCTGTTTCTGTTAGAATACTGCCATCTATAGACCAAACTGTGAACATGCTCAGATACAAGCCTCTCTCTCTCTCTCTCTCTCTCTCTCTCTCTCTCTCTCTCTCTCTCTCTCTCTCTCTCTCTCTCTCTCTCTCTCTCTCTCTCTCTCTCTCCATCTCCATTTTTCAAATTTTCTTTTGCTCTCCCTCATTCGCTTCGGCTCAGAGATGTATTTATTACACCACTCACCGATGGAACTGATTAGCACAGGATTGTTCCAACTTCGGAGAATACAAAAACAATCACAAAAACACAGAGTTGTCGAATCCTTGACGTTGTTCTTATAATTTGCCAGAGCACAGTGCCCTACATCTGTTTATTTTTTGTCTCTGACTTTCAAATCTATGTTACTTGTGCTGCAGAAAGCATCAAATTGTATTCATTTCAATGGGAAGGCTACCAATACGTATCATCCCCTTCATTTGTATTACATAATATATTTTTGTATTAATTGCCTATAGGTGTGAATGTGAGCTGAATAGTTGTGTGAGAGTCTGGCGACCTGTCCCTGTGTACCCTGCCTTGGCCCAATGTCAGCTGGGATCAACGGATAAGCGGTTACGGATATCAGATGGATGGATATATATCTATAGATATAGATATATATCTATAAATATACAATCCTCATGTTTTCTATTACTGTCATTTCTTGACATTGAAGTATAAAACACACCAACCCCTTTACATCTTTGTCCTTAGTGGGTTATGAGATTGTGACAAAAAAAAAGTAGGCTATCCACATTCTCTGATGCATCAATAATGCAGAGTGGGGAAAAGGGAGCCAGCGTCTGCCATCAAAAGTATTGCAAAACTGCCAGGAGGAAGAAGATGTGGAACAACCAATATAAGTACACTAAAAGCACAGCGCCCACTTAAAGACAGGGTCAATAGCTGGAGGCTGTCCATATTGGAATACCACCGCACTACCTACCAAATGGATCTTAGTCAACCCTGGACAGCAGGGGTAATCAAATACAGACTTTTTTAATCCATTACTCACGGCCCTGTTTGGAGTAGCAAGCTGTGATTTGTTTGATTGGAATATAACTCAATTGATATTGAAAGAACAGGTTGCGCTGAACTGTCTCGTTTTGCCTCTTTTGTGAAGAGAGAGCTGATAGATGGCTTGGTTATTACGGTACAATGTTGTCAGTCACGGTTCTTAGAGTAGCTTTAATTATCTACATATAATCATTTGTAGAAAAAGGTAAATGTCATTCGTAAGAACAATAGTTAGCCTTTGAATCATCATATATTTCTTAAACTTCCTTAAATTTGATGTATTTTTCAATCATGCAAAAAATATCACGTGACAGGCTAAAATATCCATATTTGTGTGCCTGTTCTTGTCACTTACCTCTATCAAAGACCCGTCTCTTCCACACAGACGCAGAGGGCTGTGTAGAGATGGTCCTGGTTCACGGTCTCAGCCACTTCCACTCTTGGCACCTTCCCACCCTGCACCTGAAATCAAAGCACACATCATTGGTCATTAGGGTGTTGTCAGATATAAGTAAGCCATTGGCCACTTTGTATGTTTACATTTGGAATCTGACTCGGTAGAGACTGTTTCTGTGGAGAGGAGTGAGGCAAGAAACTTAATGGGATTCAAAGCCCACAGTGGGTTAGAAGGTTAACTGCTGGAATTATGATTGTGTGATGTGCAGTACCTCCTGTTTATCTCTGAATGTACGGGGCAGGCTGGATGCACGCAAAGAGACGGGAGTGAGTCTGCGAGGCATGCGTGACGGGAGATAGAGAGGGGTAAATCGGGGGCAAAGCACAAAGCTTTTTTGTAGGTAGATCAGTTCGGTGAGCAAATCAGTGCCGGGAATAAGGCTCCCAACGGTAACGTTGGCGAGATGGCCGACTGCAGGGCTGCCGCTTGACCGTTTGCTGATCAAAGCGCTCGCACGCAGCGATTTCATACTAAGTTGGATGGTTTCAAAGGGGGCCTCTAGTGATGCCTTTAATTCTTTCTCCCTCTAGCCATATTTGAAGATATCACGAGGGAATGTGGCAACCTGTCGAATCCACTGAGACTCCATTCCATCTCTTCTCTGACCCGTGTGAGCAATCAGCCTGACTGGAGAGAGAAAACAAATACCAGGAAACAATTAAATGAAAAACTAGACTGTCAATCGTATGCATGTGATGCCAATTATTTCTGTTCCGATGTAAAACCATGTCAGTTATTATTGGGAAGAATTAGGCTAACCTAATGTTTTTATTTTGTTTACATTAATGTAGATGTTCAACATCCCAACAAGAAGAAGTAGCTGATTACACCTTCTATCTCTTTTGTCAATGTTCCTACATACACACACATATATACTCTTGGTACTAACTAGAACCATAAAGGGTTCTTCGGCTTGTCCCCATGGGAGAACCCTTTTTTGGTTCCTGGTAGAATCTTGATAAAAGGTTCCACCTGGAACCCTTGAACCCAATATAAAGGGTTATGCCTTTAACCATGTGTGAAAGGTTCCACCCAGAAACCCCAATAAGAGGTTCTATCGAGAACCCTGCTGTGTGTGATGGTTCCACCCAAGACCCTCTCTGAAGGTTCTATCCAGAGACTTTCCACCTTTCTTAGGGTGCTAACAAGAACAATGCAATACGACAGTCACGTCAATATTCATACCAGACCATTGTGGACAGCTCTGTAACGCCAATAACGCTTCAAGTATAAGATTCCCCTTTGCTAGGCGTAATATATATATATATATATATATATATATATATATATATATATATATATATATATATATATATATATATTTAAAAAGTTCAGACTTTATGATTCTCAGGAATCATCGTTTGGTCTAATGAGATTGGCACAGGGTGCTACAGTAACGCATCTCTAAAAGTATATTGAACGATAATATTATGCAATTTCGGACGCAGCCCCTTTGTTAAGAAAAAGGCTTATTCAGGAGCAAAATGGTTCTGGGTAGAACCTCAGCCCAATTGCAATCATGTATTATTTTCTCCTTTCATCCTGGAGGTAATGACCAGAGTAGATCTGTATGGAGTCCTCGTTGCAGAGCTGTAAGAATGAGCAGCGTGTGTCTAGGGACTTGGATGTGTGTGGCATTTGAACCAGGTCCATTACGGAAGTCCACCCCCGCTGCTTACTTCCTACCATCCACCTGTTAGAGTGGGTACCGGATTCACACTCAAATGGCTCTAGGGACTACTGCCATGCAATCAGAAATTGCACACATACACACTCTTACACACAGAAACCACATTACAGGGGGCCCACTGCATCGAGGATGGCTCAGTGACGGAGCTGACTCAGCAGTAGGGTTGCGCTACTGTGCGATCGCATCGTATGCCAACGATTAAAGGGATGACCAACCATTGTTAGTCCCTGTTCCTACGTAAGGGCGATTTTAACTAACTTGCTTTGAGAACTAAGATCTCTAGAAACTAGTTTCTGGTGGGGCGGCATGTCAGCCCGCTAAGCCCTGTTAATCCGCAAAAGAGACAAGTGAATATTAAATCCTTAATCACAGACCAGTTTGCTCTTTCTTTTCCATGGATCTGGCACTCCACACAACCCTGTCTTTTCCCTATGCCTTCCATATGCGCTCCATAAGAGTATAGTTAAAGTTATGGGTTATATCGAATATCATCTTTGAATGAGGGTTTTTTTTAAATGATGCTTTGAATGTCTGTCATCATATTTTATGACATTATCACCCCCCCCCAAAAAAATGCAGAAATACGATTTTGTGTTATTGTGGTTGTATAAATGTAATTTATGGTGTTGTTAGACTGCTGCTAGACTGCTCAGTTTAAAAAATAAAAAAAGGTGCGTGCCTCACTGCTGCAAGCAGGATGCCGTCTTTTGACTGCTTTGTGTTTATTGCTTGCAGAAAGCTTAAAGGTTCTATTGTTTCAAAGCTCCGTTAGACGTTGAGCCATGCCGCCGCCCCCTGGCGATCTCAGATGACCGCGATTGGATGATGTGAAAATGAAAACAATCGCCCAACCCTAATAAGCAGCCTACTACCATATGGTGATGATTGGCCAGTTCTCCTGCTCTACACTGAGGAGGAATATTTCACACAGGAAAAAAAAAATCTAACACCATCATGCCAAGTTTTAGTCAACAAATTGCAACTATTTGCAGGACAGTGGCAGTCATATCAGAGTAATGATCTCAGTGAGAGTACGACGGGGTTTTAATAGCTGCGATTTTGTTTTTCCTCTTCAGGGAAAACAACGCACCCTGAAGTTCAAGTGAACATAATGCGTATGATCTGTGGCCCAATTGTACGTCTCTCACTGGAGGCATCTCTTCAGGCTTGTCAGGACCTGTCAATGGAAAAAAAAAAAAAAAAACGAAATGAAAATAGCAATTAATTTCCACAGAGATGCAATCACAGGAGATGTGGTAATTGCAAGCTGCTCTGATGTGTTTGCTGAGTGAGGCATTGTGCTAAATGTTTTTTTTTTTTTAAATTAAAATTATTTTGTCCTTGCTCGGAGGCATTTCATGAGGTGCAGCCTGGTGCTGTAATCTCACACATCAGACTTGTGGCAGCAATTCAGACTCAGATGTCATCAGTATGGAAACATGGCACCTCAAAAATAGCAACAGAGAGAGAGAGAGAGAGAGAGAGAGAGAGAGAGAAGAGAGTGGCAAAACTACAGCTGGTCCATCTTACAACGAATCAGTGCCACAATTCAGCTGTCAGAGAAGATGAATAACGTCGGTATAAAAAAAAACAATTAAGTACTTTGTGCCCACGGCACTAAGTCATTTACAACCCTGCTTAACTATGGGGTGAGCAAATCCAAAATGCCTAACAAAATAGGCAGACTCCCAGTTTGTTGTACAGTTTATCCGTCATGCACACATGTAACCACCAACATAAACATGGACGCTCACCGCTAAACGCACACGCACACACGCACACACACACACACACACGCACACACACACACACACACACACACACACACACACACACACACACACACAGGATGGGAAGAAAACCAACAAGAAAAAGAGCGAAACGGAGAGAAAAAGTCCTTTTACAATGCAGAGCACTTCCATTAGATAGGTGGCTGTTTTAATAAGATGCTTATCAGAATATGAATCTCAGGAAATTGCTGGCTATTTAATTTCACTGGGGCTGCTCACTTTGTCTCAGCTCTTGATAAAGCATTTTGTTTTAATTAGACACATTTCCACACTCCTCCAGGGATGACCTCTTATTATGGTGAAGTGGGCCTGCTTAGCAGAGCAGGCAGCCAGGAACATGCTCCACCGTGCATCTCAATCAATCCTCATCCATGCTCATCTCAGGGACCCGGGACCAAATCAAAGGAGTCACTATTTAAGCAGAACCAAATTGTTTAACGCAGTAATCTCCTGCATAGTTTTCCATTCCTTCCCCCATTCGCAATTGGAAATGAGACAAAAAATATGATGCATTGTTTTGCATACTAACAAGGCACCTTGGATATCCTTATCCTTCACGGCTATGGAGAATATTTACGCAACAATGACAAACACATATTCTGACTCATGAGTGTTACAGAGAAAATAAGGTTATCACTTTATCCGTAGCACTTGTAAAGGAGAGGAGGAAAATCCCGACAACTGGCTGCGTTGGGTGGGATTACTGTTCCATCTTAGCTCACTTTTTGATAGTGGCTATTTACAGTCCCGCGGAGCAAGCTTGCAGAACTGAAACATGATTTTAGGGCTTATGAGCCCTGTTAAACAGAGAGAAAACAACATATTAAGTCAGCATCTGCTACTTCCTGCATTGCATCAATACAAAAATAGTTGACTTGCACTGAGTTACCAGATGTATGTGGGTGAGGGAAAAAAACTGCAAGATATACCAAGAAAATATCGTCAGACTGCAGCCAATCTGACATTTACTTCTGGACGCGAGACAGAAATCATTGGGCTTCTTGACAGAAAGAGTTCATGCTCTCCTCGTGCGTCACCTCATTTCATTTGGTTGGTTCCAACTAAGAGAGGAGAGGAGGAAAAAGATAGAGGACAAAGCAATTATATCCACCATTACATGCCATCACGCCTGATCTCCGAGGTGTGAGAGGAGGGAGAGCCGTGAGGCAGAGGGTGAGACTGATGAGAGCTTACCGGCAGCTTGAGACCTCGCTCTGCTCCAGACAGGGATTTAGGTCTTCTTCCTGCCTGTCTGTCCATAAGGTAGCATACAATCACAATGATACCTTAATCCAGCCTGGCCTTTCACACGGGGCCCCAGCCAGTGGCTTGTCCTGATATGAAATGTAAATGGGGGATAAAAGATGTCAACAGGGAAATGAAAGCATCACAATCTGACAGTCATTAACCCCTTCATTGTTCCTGGTGCCACAGGCAGGAAAAAAAAAAGAAAGGACATGGGACACAATGAATACATGACAGAGATGAATTCAGAAAGACCGTCTTTACTAACTAAAATGCATGCAAACACACACACACACACACACACACACACACACACACACACACACACACACACACACTCAAAAAAGCCTTTTTCCATATGTGTCCATATGACACACAATCACATGCGGACGCAAAGACAAAACAAATATGTGTTATGCTAATCATTTTCTCCACATGTTCCATATGATCCACATTCATCATCAGTAATTCCGTGAACAATAATCCATGTTTTCACAGCTGGAGGTCCTCAGGTTTCACAGTGTAATGTGAGGATTCTGACCAGGCTGCTTCAACTTCCTGGAAGCAGAGCGGAGAGCCAGATAGCAGCGTCTACTATAGCATCTGGATACTTACACCAGGTCCTTCAACCGTTCATTGGTTTGCCAAAAGATTAAAATTTAAATTGTATTAATTCCAAGTTTCATTTCTTAATCATGAATTATTCACCAATGAAATAGCTCTGAAGCACCACCAAATGTGTCCTGTAGGAGTTCTGGGCTATGATTATCTATAAAAATGATATTAAAAATGTAGGTTTTGCCTGAGGACTGGCTTTAAAATTCCTCATCTGTTCTCCCAACGACATTTCTGCGACACATCGCATTTGCAACAACTTTCACCAAATGGATGCAATGAAATGTGCATCAATTTCAGACATGCTATGAATAAAAACACTCCAATAGCTTGAGAATGAATTCATTCTATGAATACAGAAAAAAAACTCTGTTTCAAACCTTTTCAAGTGACACTTTCAAGGTATAATAATCTAAACTCTGAAAAATCTAAAATATTTGGATTGGAGATTTCTGAGGGGGAAAAATGCTGTGTTATCTAACCTATTCCATACATGCCCTTATAAGGCGGTACAACAACAGCACTATTTGAAACACCACAGGTACACATGACAATTTGACAACCTCTACTGGAGACCTATAGTTCAAATAATTGGTGGTATTTATTTACTTTTCTGCCGAGTATGCGTATGTCCATTCAACACCTGTTTATTTTCTCATAACCTGCCCTCTATCACTGCTAATGCAATTACACTGTGTCTCAATATTAAAGCAGCACAAGTGTGCATTGTTTTCCCCATAATTTCACACTTGCTTATTGCTTATCTCAGTTTCTTACACCTATTCTCAGGGGTTAAATTGAACAGATTTGTTGGTGGTGGGCTGTGGTTTCGATAGTGTGGTCCAGGGGGACCCTCCCCCCCGGGAGAAAACAAGCTCCATTTCGATGCTTTTTAATGCACTCTGGCACCTTATTCATTATCAAAGTACAGCTCCTAATAATTGAAAAATTGATTTTGTAAATGTAACACAAGAACTGTTGTTTACGTTCAAGATTAATTATGAATTGTGATGTCAAAAATATTAGTAGTTAGTAATTAGTAGAATTGAGTAGAAACAGAATACTTCACAACTTTATTGATAAGAGTTAGAAAAAACTGTTATTATATGTAATTAAATTAATGGTGGAATGTAACTAAGTGCATTTACTCAAGCACTGTACTTAGGTAGGCTACAATTTTCGAAGTACTTGTACTTGAGTATATCTATTTTATGCTACTTTATACTTCTACTCCACAACATCTCAGGGGTAAATACTGTGCTTTGTACTTCAATGTATCTGACAGCTTACATTACAGATTAGGATTATTAATACAAAGTAAAATCAACGAATGAAGGATCATGCTATGTCATATTTTAGATTAAAGTACCCAGCACTATTCAAAATAATTAAAATATATATTATATTGAAAAGGGCTTTTCTGCAGGAGTACCTTTACTTTTGGTAACTTGTACTTTTTACTTGTGTATTTTACACTGTAGTATTGCTACTTTTATTCATGAGAACTGGGCACTTCATCCACCTCTGTATGTTAACATTAGATTATGGAAATATTAAAAGGGTTTCCTCTCACACACACAATTTTCAGGTACAGGTCATACAGTGTAGCGCTTACATGGTTTACCTCTCCATCATCTGCTGTGTGTGTGTGTGTGTCTCTTTCTCTCAGAAAGACACACACACATTCATGATAAAGACAAATGCACTTCATAATATAAATCATACGTTAACTTCTCCTTCCTTCCTTTTTTGGAAAAATACAAAAAACTGCTTTGTTTTAATTCATTGGTATTTCTTCAACTGGTTTAGCCTTTTAAAAATGAGGCCTATTTGCAGACTTCAGCTCGAAAAAAGATAAGAAATACCTAATTAAGTGTATAATTAAATTAAAAAAAAAAAAAATTATATATTTTTGAGATGTGAAAAGTCATGGAAATATCAGTATACATGTTACAGGTTAACATAAGATAAGGATGGAACACAGCACAACTTGGAAAATTCAAAAGCTCGCCCTGGAAAAACAGCAATTTCAGGATATTGTTTTTTGGAAATTATGGAAATCCAAGATTTAAAATATTCCCAGCTCTTATAACAACTGATAAAGGCTCTCTATACACAGTTATACATAGATACAGTGAAACATTTATAAAATATAGAGCATATAAAATTAAAAAACTGATTAAATATTCCAATATTTGAATAAAAAAATATTTTTTAAATTAAAAAACACTCTATATCACTTCTATGTATCACTCCTGATGTTCCATGAATCAAAAGACAGAAGATTGGGCTTTTTTTTGAGTGTTTTAAGCTCTTTCTAAGCCCTTTTTAGTTTTCATTTTATGGTCACATACTGCTTCAGATTCAGCCCACTCTCTCTGTTTAGGGCTGTATCTCAGCCCCCCTTTCTCCGATTTTCACCATTGAGACCTCCTTCGAACCGTAGGAGCCAATATAATTGCCTGGAATTGAAAGCTAGATGATTGACAGCACTATTAGTCAATGGGAATGATAAACGTCCCATCTGATGGCAGATCTGAAATCTAATTTGCTGAGCTTCCAACCCTCCCAAGAAGCCGAGGAGTGTCGGAGAGACACGAATCGAACGGATTCACACGGAGCACATGCAGCTGGACATACCAAGCAGTGGAAGTATGGAGATATTAATTTTTTTCGCTGAGATTCGACCAAAAGTGAGTACAATATTCGATGAAAGCTGTGTGACTTTTTGTGTTCGAAGCTGAATATCTCTGCGATGGTTTACCGGAGAGAGAAATGGAAGATATGTCCGTAATCTCCGTCAAGCGGACATGCTTTTTCATGCTGCATGTTCGTAGGTAGCACGTTGCTAACGGAGTTTAGCAGCTGTTTTCTCCGGTCTTTTCCAGTCATATCGAGTATGATTTATGATATTTTGTTATTTGTTTGCTTGGCTGATGGGAGATGTGTTTGTCTCATGTAGAAGTGACCGAGTTCATGTTGTTCCCAGGACGCTGAGGTTTCTGCAGAACTATAACATTATATTCGTTCTTCGTGGGTTCTCTGCCAGTTACTTTTAACACAAAACTCTCTAAGTTTGTATGGACTAGGTCGTCCAAATGGGGGACCCTCGGGCTTAGAGACCTGCATTTTTTGCCAGTCCGTCATGTTACGTAGACTATCGCACGCTCACACACATTACATTTTCCATGGAGCCTCACAGCGTTTAAAATGATAGTCGAGCTACACTCAAATAATGACTGGCGATGCCTACATAAAAGAGCCTATTTGCAGGCCCTGAACCAGGGACAGTCCAGACCCATTTAACCCCGGCTTATTCTACAACAAGGCCACGCATGCATTATCCCAACCACAAGAGGCTGTGGTTTTCAGTGATTTTACCACAGTTATGGGGCTTTGATAGGCTGAGGTGGCCTACCGAGGTCTTCCAGTCAGGCTTTCGATAGCACCACAGTACTGAAACTGCTCTTGTTAAGGTTTTCAACGACATCCACTTAAACACAGACAATGGCAGAATTTCAGTCTTAGTATTACTAGATCTCAGTGCCGCATTCGACATGGTCGACCATGACATACTACTAGAAAGACTACAAATCTGGGTGAAACTCTCTGGCACAGCACTTAACTGGTTTGAATCCTACTTGAAGGACAGAGAATATTTTGTGTCTGTAGCTAATTACACATCAGAGCTGACTAGAACCGGTCTACTTTCTGTTCCCAGAGTCAGAACTAAACATGGAGAAGCAGTGTTCAGTTCTTCTGCTCCACATATCTGGAACAAAGTCCCAGAAAGCTGCAGGTCTGCAGAGACCCTCAGCTCCTTTAAATCAAGACTGAAGACTTTTCTGTTTGCTGCTGCCTTTAATTGAACCACATTCAAGGATATTAATCAATTTCTGCATTTTACTACTGTATTTTATTTCTTACACTGCACTGCAACTATTATTCTGTTTTTAGCTTTTTAGTGTTTTAATGACTGTTTTTAATGTTTCAATGAATGTTCTTAATTGTTTTTAAATCGCCTTTTCTTTTGCCTTGTGTTCTGATGCTTTTAATGGTTTTATGTGAAGCACTTTGAATTGCCTTGTTGTTGAAATGTGCTCTACAAATAAACTTGCCTTGCCTTGCCTACGTTGCTTTTATAAAACGGATACCAAAAATACCTGGTTTAATAAAATAAACACACAGTAACACAAAATGCAATAATTTACTGAAAACAAATAATATATTTTTTCAGCAATGTAGCAGTGGCATTTAGCAGAGTGGTTGCCAAGCAACACACACACACACACACACACACATGCAGTGGAAAGCATTTTTAAAGATTGTGGTGATAACATTTACCTGGATATTGCCGTTAATTTCTGCAATTGTTGAAGTAGTGTTCAACGTGTTTGTCTCTGGACAGGTGTGGTTTGAATATCACCGTGGGCTCTCTTACCTAACGAAGGAGACAGAAGAAAAAAGTTTTCATGTTGCAGCTACATTAGAGCCACATATTAGAAAATCAGAACCAGCGTTACTGGTCAAGTGTATATACACACACACACACACACACACACACACACACACACACACACACACACACACACACAAGGAATTTGATTCAAATGCACTTACATACAGTTCTAAGAACAATTTCAAGACAGACAGATACAAACATTTAGCCAAAGAGAAGACAATGAAGTTGTTTTTATGGTCATCCATACCTGGCTGACGTCTCTGAAGCCTCACCTCAGTAATCTTTGGTCAGTTGCAGCAAAAACCACAACAAAGAAGAAAGCAACAACAGAGGGCCTGCAGCTGGAGACCTCGCCTACCCCCAGAAACGTGACTTGTGTGCACCCTCTCTCTCTCTCAGCCTCTCTCAGGCTATATGCTCTGCCAGTTCTGCCTCTAGACACCAGAGCACAGAAAACTAATCTTACACTGTGTCAACTATGTCTCCCTTTCTTTCGTTTTTCTCTCCCCCCTGTATGACACGGCCTTTGGTTTTCTCCTTTTTCTGTGTGAGTGGGTGAGTGTAGGTGTGTGCATGTAGGTGTTTGAGAGACAGTGAGAGAGCAGATCACAATTTTCCTCCCCAAGGAGATATGACCAGCCAAAACCCCCGAGGATCCTTAGTAATGCTACTATTTTTATGCAGCCTGCCCCAGCATGCGCCCCATGCTGCACACCAAACATCGCTGATGGCAGGGAGTCTCCAATAGGATTTCCATTGACAACCCCAGAAGCACAGATCCTCTTTTTTCAGGGTTTTCTTAAATTTTATTTTATTTTATTCTATTCTATGAGGTGTTGTTGAGAGATTTTTGTGGTCGCAGGAACTGTCAAATAGAAGAAAAAAAAAAAGTAGCTGTCACAGCCACTTTCCTATAGGGTGCAAGAGAATTTGCAGAAAAAGGCATGTTTCTGTGCAACTATAGCTAAAAATGGAACCCAACGTTACTGTTGTTAATGCCAAATAGTATTGTACAAATGTCTGGATTGTATGACACTGTTTTATTCAAGGGTGTATTTTTTTACTCTCTATTTTGTTTGTCTACTTTTTGATTTTTTTTTCTTTACATATTGCTAAAGGAGAAAAACAAGCAATTCCCACTGAGATGAATGTCTTTTTTGTCCTTAGAGTGGCATTCATACAATGACCAAAAAAAACACCTGCCCTCTAACGCAGACTGGTCTATCATAGCGTAACTTCGACCAGCCTCAACCATGGTCCTACAACAACCCGTTTCTAAAATATAACATTTATATGTAAAAAAACAGCTTTGTGTTTTTTTGAGTATACCACACCTACCATTATCGTAAAGCTTTTTGCAGACATAAAGTAACTAACAATGTCTCCCTGTATATGGCTACAAGACAAATGGTGTCTCCGGTCTTTGCTGTGATGCTTATTATTTCCCACAGTACCTTGATATGACATGCATTCGAGCCACGCGTGCCGTAATGATGAATCTCCCACATTTGGGGGCCATGAGAGCTGGAGCGCAGTCACTCGTCGACCCCTCCCTCCCCTAGTCATGTGCCCATTTGAATGATGTTAAATCACAACTGGAATTCTGCTACTGCCATCACGCACCTCTGTACCCTGACTGCTAATGAAGTTTGAATGAGTTATGCAGAAAAGATGAAATATAATTCACACTTGTTTGAATGATGCGTACCAAAAGTATCCCTGCAGTTTCCACGAGGGTGGCCATTACACCCCTAAAATAGGCAAGCTGAACATCTTAATAGTCCGTCTCTTTGGCTGCACCATCGCTTTTGTGCGTTTTCTTTTTTTGTTGATTCGTGTGGCTAATTACCAACTGAACGCTCAGTCGTAAATCAAGTCAGTGATTTAAATAAAAAGGGGGGGGGGGGGGGGTTGTAAGGGACACCCAGCGTGTCTCTGCTTGACTTCTAACAGCTCTGTAAAGTAGCAGTTATATGTTTATGAAGCCCGTTGGATCTAAAGCAGCATAAGAGACAATGACAAGTTCAGCAGCGCATTATTAAAAGGGCATTTAACTGTTTTTTTAATTGCAGTGTAAATCCATGGGGTGAACCTGACCATCAAAGCATAATAGTCCCCTGAACCGTGGTCCATCTGAGGCACCAGTTATATTTAAGACTTCTTTGCGTGGAGCAGATAGAGAGGCGTGAATGAACGGATCCCATACTACACTGTCATTCTTTCCAATATCGGGGTCTCAGTGAGGAACCAGGCTGTTTCACATCACAGCATCAGTCTGCAAAAGACTGGAAACCATCATCTGCTGAGCACTGAGGATGCGCTTAACCCTCCATCTTCATTCCCATGTCGCTTTAACACATTAAGCTTTTTCGAGACCAGACCGGGCCTGAGCAGAATCGATCACCGGTGACGGCCGCACACTGCGTGCCGGACGCAGTTTTTAGAGCCGGGCACCGCAGTTGCTCTTCACCGACTGCAAGACTCAAGGCGTGATGGGAGACGTCTGACTGTGGCTTGATCAAAGAAGCTGCTTGGCTCCTAGTTTTGACAACAAACACCATGCTTTGTAGAAAATCCCAATTTTCTGTGTAATTATAATATTTGACACCAAATTGTAGGCAATTAGTCTCTTTTTGTGCAATGAAGATTGAATCTATTAAACATTTTGTGATTTCTGAAAATAGTAAAGGTTATTTGTAAATCATTTATCAAACGAGCAGCAATTGCAAAGTGCAATATCAGACACAGACACACACACACACACACACACACACACACACACTATATATATTTATATATCAACAAATTTGAACCTATTGTAACAGCTCATCATGTTTCCAGTACACTAACGAATATGTTTTTTTGCTCACATAACAGACTGAGGCCCTGGGGTAGATAGTTTTCATGATATGGAAAAAGGAGACTCTGAGTGTATTTTTGGTGGTGGGGAGTCATTCTGAGAAAAAGTCATAGAATCTCTTCTGCCCAGTTTGTAGCAAAGGCAGTGTTCGATTTCTCCTCAATTCTCTGCTGACAGACGGAATAAGCTGCCAGTCAGCCGGTCCATCCTGTCCACCTGCAAAAGGGTTGATTTGCCTGTAAGCCGCCCAAGGCTGATTGATTCCTGAGTGAAAGCTTCAGGCACATGATTGACACCACATGATTACTGCTCACACATGACTGCTGTTCGCCAGACTGCATGGCTCATCACATTATGGCCATAGATAGAAAAGCAGCAAACATTAAGATTACTACAAACCCCCCTCCTGAGTGCGACACAATTGCATTTTCTCAAGACTGTTTTGCAGCTCATGTGCATTTTAAAATGTGGTTTGTTAAGCTCCAAAATTAATAACTTTGAGATTTGCAACAGAAAAGTCATTTAATGTGAAATCCATAAGGCTATGTTCTTAATGTAGCATGACGCTAGCTTCCCTCTGAGAGTTATAGAGTTAATGGAGCTACGACCCAATGAGACGTCGCAGAAGGAAAAAAAAAAGAAGAAATACACATTTTCTTTTTGTTTGGAAAACACTGCAGTGTGCGATAGGGTGCGTAGCATCATGCGTGTTTTACCGTGGATAAAATACGTAGTGTATATGTCTTGACAGTGTAGTAAATTATCCATTTCTAATGTCCCATTGCACCTCCTGCCCCCTGTGGAGTAGATAAAATTAGATCATAATTGAATCACTGGCAGCAATTCTGATGTCCTATACAGTAGGACAGCGTCATAATGACACAGTGTACCACACGCTACCACAAACACACAATATGCAATAGCGCTCGTGCCTCGACTCCAACACAAAAGTGTAATCTCTTAAATTTTAAAGTCTCACCTTTAAAACCAACACCCTGTTTAACTTAGAAATGACTGCTCTTTGCATTTGACTCGGAGCTTTCTCTCTTGTGACGCATGTTGTCAGTGTGTGGACTGATCCGGTGGCAAACGGGAGCTCCCCTCTATCTAGTGCCGCCAATGTTATGCTGCATACTCATTGCGTAATATAGGCCCACAACACTCCATGGATGCAAACCAAACCGCTTTGCACACGCTTTATCAAGGCTAACATTGTTAACAACACGGCCACACAGAACCACGCAACAACTCTGCCCTGCAACAGAAGCCACGCCTCTCGCTCTCCAACCTGACAGATGCACACTTGTGTGCTGTTGTACAACTTTTCACTTCAGGCCACAGCAGGTGCATCACAATCCCTCAGTCACAGCAAACATTGGCTAGCGATCGATCTTGTCTAAAAAAAAAAATAATGGAGCACAAGTAATTCACTTTGCTTTTCTCTTTGACATATTTACCCCCGACTTGATGCGTACAGTGTCCACAGTTTAACCAGTGGAACGATGATGTCGAAGCAGAAATCCACTGGTTTTAAAGCGGTACGGGGTACAACACTGCGGACCGTTTTGCAAGAGCGCCACACATACAGGATAACCTACTTCCTAGAAACAACCTGGTAATATTAGAGGGTTTGCTGATGAGGCTTTCAGGGGGTCTCAGGTATAAATCCACCCATTCTCTGAATAGTTACAAAAAATAGATGCTGAGTAAGTTAGTGTAGCAAAACATTTTTCCAAGAACATAATAAGCTATGGTCTGGCCTGTGTGTGTTTTTTTTCGTTATTTTTTTTGATGTATTTGTGTAAAAATGGGATATAGCATATACATGTCATCCCCTTCTCATGCTTGCCTCCTAGCCTGTCTAAAGTACCGCAATGGAAATAAGTCATATGACTTCATTGTGAATTTTAGTACTGATTGCACAATTGCGTACTGCATTTTAAATTCATCAACTAAAATCAATCAATCAATCAATCAACCTCCATAAATCTGTGTTTGCGGCCTTAAAAGCCTCAGATGAATGCGGCCCTTTTAGCTCAAAACTTACCACCTCTTCGTAACCCTACCCAATCCGCTAAGCAGCCAGACATCCCCAATCACCTAGAGTTTTAAGGTTGCCAAGCAACAACCGCTCATGAGTGCTATACACAGGCCGTATGGCTGTGCCTGTTCTGCTTGTTCACACAGATGTGACCAGCTGGAAGGAGCAGAGGCCAGAGGCAAAGACATGTCTAAGAGATGGGAAACACTGTGGAAACACTGTGCTTGGTCCTGTTTTCTTACACTCTGATGTTTCAGAAACTTTTCAGGATCCAGAGAGAAAACATGATGTTCGCAATCATCTACTCTGTATAGTCCTCAGATCAGAATTGAAACTACTTGTTCAACCTTTATATCATCTAGACAAATAAAAGTAATATTGCATTCTATTGAGCAAATTGCAAATGCTTTGGAACATTCATTCAAATGGTTATGTACAATTTTATATACATTTCGAATCTTTACATTTTACTAATGAAGGGGAATGTGTGAAGCGTTTCATCAACCAATTGTCTATAAAATACCTCAGATGTTTACATTTATAATTTGGTATTTTGTGCTGTAAAACAGTCTCGTCTTTTTCTTTTCTCTAACGCAATGACATGGTCTGTCAAGAAATGACAGTACAAACAGTAAAAGTGCAAATTTGAATCCTGTCCAATGTCTCGCAATCTATCTCACACACACGCATGATGTGTGTGAGATATAACTTTGTGTTGTTTAATTTGATTTCCTCCATACAGAAAAAGTGCAGCCTTGTGCATTTTTCATAATTGTCATCAAAAGCGTAGCCTAGTTTGCATCCGAATATACTTAGAGTACACTGTTATATTGGCTGTGGTACATTTGTTTTGTATTTTTTTACATTTATATTTAACTGCTGTCATATATGGCCCTTCATGTTGTACAAATGAAATCAGCCAAATTGTTTTACCAACAAGTGTCCTTTAACTCATCGATGCCTACATGACAAAATCATGTTTCAACAAACAATTAACCTTGTGTGCTGTATATAAGAACTTTATCAATATTTCCAAGATATAAAAATTAAATTCTCCATATTTAGGTACCTCCCCCCCCATACGAGAGTTTGGAGCAAAGGGAAGAGAGGAAGAACACCGGGGCTGAAGCACAGTCTGAGTCGCGTTATACATTTTTCTGCTTCAAAGAAAAAACTTTTACTGTGAAGAATTTATAGGAAAATGTGTTTATCACTGAGCATCTGAAAGAAACTGTAATTTTACCAAATAATATTATAGCTCAGATAAAATGGACTAGACGTGCTTTTACTGTGACTGAACATTTTATCCCCAAACACTTGGAGGAGACAAATACTTACAGGCAGTTTTTTAAAAGGGACCTGTAAATTATCTCAGAGGCTTTTATCTCAAATGAAGGAATCGTTCCTTTCAAATTAGCATAGGATTTTGGTTAGGAACAAACAAGCAGAGCATTAAGTACAGAACCTCTAGATCAACATAATTGTGTGGGCAATTACGCTAAAAGTGTGGAGTAAGTCTTTTTCAAAGTAAGCATGATCTTGTTTTAGGAGATTGAATTTGCTAATTCAGTTACAGGCCACTATCTTCAGCAGCGGCATTGACCCTGTGTTATGCCGAGTCACTCACCGGGGGATAAGGGGCTGGGAGAGGGTGTCATGTAATTAGAACCAGAGGGTAAACACTCATCCATTACATACATCTCCCGGCATTCAGGGACCCTTAGACTCTGACATACACCATACACTGAATAGCATTTTTGTTGAATGATTAAATTACATTATATGCTAAAAAAACTACTTTGTTTGAAAGCATGCTCTGAACACCCAAAGCATTGTTCAAAGTGCATACAATTTGGGTGTCTAAGAATTTTTTCAAATATATGCCTCACTTAAAGTATTAAAAATACATATATAAATATATAATATAAGTTCTATTGACATTCAAGCATCATATAAGCCAATCAAATGAAACCTGGTGATAATAAATGGTGGTTTGTAAGTGGTTCCAGCCCTGCCGGAGCGTACTTGACTGTGTATAGAACAAAAAAAATGTTCCTGACTGAAAACACAGTGAGGTGTGAGATGACTTGAGGTGTATTTTGTTTCTTTGAGTGTATGCAAGAACAAAATGTGCACAAGTCCATGGGTGAGAGAATGAGCTGACAGTTTTATTTGTTTGTCTTGGCACAGCGGATGTGACCTTGGCGCTCTTTTTTTTTTAGTTTGTTCAGCGTGAAACCAAATCTCTTAAATCAATCCTTTAAACTGCCTTCACCTTTTCCACCATTAAAGCAATTACACTTTGGGCATCAGGCTTTAAAACCGGCTGTTTCAAGGCCTGTGGAGCCAATAACGAAGGATTTACCAACACATTCTCACTCTCAACTTGTCAAATGCCGCAGCTCGGTCAGTGGCCCTGAGCTTCAAACTATGACACTTTAGGTACCCGGTACCCCTCTAGCGTCAGTTTTGGACATGTCAGGGATGGCGTGTCAGTTTCTGCTCGTTACCTCCGCCGTGTCTATTCAAGGTTTACTTAGGTTTACTTACACAAGAAAACTACGTTTTTGGTTTGTGTTGAAAGAAGTATATTTGTTACTTTAATGGTGTTGATCATTCCAGAAGTTATGTCACAAAACTACGGTAGAAATAAGTAAACACTGACTTTGGTTTCACATTGGACAAGAACAGAGGTCTCCTGAGTGAAAGTCCTGTTTGTGTTTGACCCATCCAACCTCCACTCCCGCCTGGCCCACAGACACAGACTTTCATGATCTTTGTCATGGAGTTAGTTAAAAGCAGGGTGCGTCTCATATATGTGCTTAAGGGGCGCTGGCTAAGCTGCAGTATTTAAGAACAAGATGTAAATGCTGTTGGATCTACACAGAGTATATAATTATCCTCCTCCTGCTGAAGACAGTACCTGGATATTACAGGATAAAAAGCAAAAAATCTGTATCGGCTGTGACTTTCTGCTGTCCAAAGACAAAGAACTAAAACAATATTGATTTATAAAAGTTAGTTTATTCTCTTAAGTTTGATTCGATTATTGTTAGCGGTTAAATGATTGTAGAAGGATACGTGTTCTCTCTTCCTGTAGTCTACTACCTTTTGTTTTTCCCCTGCAGTAAAATCCACAAGAGAAGCTACTATTAGTCACAACTGAGACTGCTGTTGATATAGCATTGCCGCATTGCTGAAAGTCCCCAGGTTGGTAGTAAGACACGGCACAGACTCGCAGGGCAAATAGAGTACTTACAGATTTCCCTTTGAAATAAATAATACAAAGAAGTTTGCAGCTGAAAACAAAAGGAATCAAGTACATCAGAAACAGCACAAAAGTCAAGAGGGGTGGTAATATCTGCATGTATTTGCAACAATGAATCTGTATACTGCACCAGTCTTTTCACAACGGAAACAAGCTACCCTCTGTCGCCTCTCATATCTCTCGGATGAGAAAAATCATGCTCGACCATCGTTGATAAAATGACTTTACTGCAAAAGCAGATGTGGACTTGTCTCTGCTTCAAATGGATTCATATCACATACCTTTTCCCATTAGGCTTGTAGCAATCTTGTTTAACTGCTACGTAGCCGATGTGCAATTGAGCTTCTGACCTCTGCCGACCTCTGCCCTTCACGGTTCATGGGACTTATATCGACTCCGAGGATGACTGCCCCTGCTAACTGCACATCAGTGTGTCTGCTCACACAAAAGGCCGGCTCGCCTGTTATCAAAAGTCAGATCTGGATGTGACCACAATCCATTTCCCTCCTCGCTCTGAGTCTCGTTTGCCACCTCATGACAGCAGCTTTTCCAGCTCATTTCACTTGAGATAGCCGCGTCACGCAGAAGACGGGGGGACGTCTCTGCGGTGACCCCGCCTCAATCAGCGACACTTATTTGATTGAGTTCTGTAGCACTGCAAACAAGAAGGAGCGGATGACATTGTATCCTTGTAAACAGAAGCAGAGGAGACACTACTCTAAGGCACTGAGGACTAAAGGGCATGGCAAGGATAAGTGTTATGCTTGATGAGCTTCTAAAAGTCAGTCTGGGTCCAAATCTCTTGAAAGGCTCATTTCACCCTGATCCTCCTCCTGAAACGGCAATTTGATTTGTCCGGTGGTTAATGTCCTTGAGGACCCTTAATGTAATTTGACGGCAGGTGGGGGTGATGGTGGGGAGAAGTGGGCAGAAATGATTTTAGGTAAAACGTGGTTTACAGTTCACCCCTATCTGACCAAAAGAGGATTGATAATAATAAACTGAATGCAGGCAGGCGCTGCGCTCTAATTGAATTTCCTGGCTGGGTAAACTCAGCCGCTCACTTGCAACTACACCATTGTTACTGAACAGAGTGCACCTTCACTGACCTAGTTACTGCTGCCTCCATCTCCCCTACTACCTGATGAAGCCAACACTCTACCACAGCGGTTGAAAACCATGAGATCCAGCAGTGTTGGCCATTACCTAGTAACACGTTGTGATTGCTTTTTTTTTCTTCCAGTACGTACAGCAGGATAAGGGATCCAGTCATTTCATTACACTCAATAAACCCAGAAGCCCCAGAAGCCCCACAGCTTTCCGACACCAGAGGGGCTGTGTCCGACAATTACTGGAACTTTTTTTTAATATTTTCTCACGTTTTCGTGTGAACAAAAAGTACAATGCTTTGAACAGCTTCTACGAGAGAAAAATGTGCACAGTTATGTACCTGTATTCAAACTTTATTGCGTCTATCTCCTCCCAATGACGACGAGCTTTCGTAATAGTCGATACCAATACCAGTGGAATTCCATGAATTTTGATACTCAATTCATTACCATAGTAAAAAATGTCATATATACTTCAACACTCCTTTATTACCGTTGGCATACTGGTTGTTGCGAATTTAATATGAATCCCAGATAATGAGGTGATAATTTGAACACATCATGATAAAGTTAGAATTTACCTTCACCCAATACAATTTGTTACTGAATAGAACTTGAATGCATCATAATGTAACTCACTGTACGTTTGTTAGCTGTTCGCTCCCTTATTTTATTATTATACAAGCAGGGCTGTGCTGTTGCCCACGGGCCCCTACCAGCTTATTTTACCAGTTCTCCTCCTCTTCAACACAGGTTGGTTGTTCAAAATGAAGCATTATCAGGGACATTTTCTATCGTCCCCTGGATGACGCGACTTCATTAGCCTCGAGCCTTGGTTCCCGGTACCTATGGTACCTGGGGTACTATAGTAAAAAAAAGGTACTGTCAAGTTTTCAGAATGCTTTGGGGCTGTTTAAAGGCACCTTTGACAAAGTTGGGCTGAGTCACAAAAGTAATGTAGCTACTTGCTTTTGCTGTGAAGTAATTAATGAAGTAATGACCGAAAGACAGCTGCACAACCCACACACTCAAATAAAAGTGAAGAGAGGAGAACTCTTGTGAAGAGCGCTTGACCTTCAGAGAACCAGGGTTACAATCCTGAGCACAGCTGGTGAGAGAGGCTGACGGTTTACTCACTGAATTAATGATACAAGTCAAGGTCAAGTGCTAACTGATTATGCACCCCATATGCAGCCAGGGGAAGAAAAAAAAAAAACATGCTGCAAATTCCTTTACACCTGGAGACGTGATTATGCACCAATTCCTGAGTCACATTTAGGTTTCTTTCCCCCTGCAGGCTGAAAGAGCAGCAGCGGGAAACAGTGGAAAAGGAACTTCAGGTACATAATGCTTTCTGTGCAACCTTCGCTTTCTGTTGGCACTTTGGAGCCCAGCAGAGTATGAGGAGATCGGTCACAGAGGCAGAGCAACATCCCGAAAACATGTAATCAGTATCTGGCTGCTGTTAATTGAAGATGTTAGCGCAGCGGAGTGGGTAATGACACAGGAACCTTCTTGTTCTGCCACAGATGGACTCCAGACCCACACACACACACACACACACACACACACACGCACACACAGTCTGACACCACACACACACACACACACACACACACACCACACATCCATTCTTGTCAGCCTTTCACCACGAAGATAACACGATGGGGAAGGGTGCACCAAGGCTGCGTCACGGTGAAAACGCTTTGACAGCTGCGCCATTACCCAGAAAGGGAGAGACCGAGAAGACGGACAGAAGCGCTAACATGCTTGATTTACATATTCATTAAAAGTTTGAAACACATTCAACATGTCATCAAAATCAAAATCATTTCACTTTGGAAATGTATCAATGCAGCATGAAGTCTTGAAAAGGCCCTGGATGAAAGGGCACATTTCATGCAAGGTATAAAATTCCCCCCATTTGTCTGACACCTCCGAACAATCGGACTCCCACACTGCCCCCTTGAGGTCAGTATGAGTACTAAGAGCATGAGGGGAGAAGACAGAAGCTGCACTTAAAAGGAAATGTTGAATTATGGCTTGGATTTGTGCACATTAGGCCACACATCTTTTAAGTTAACTGAGAAATTGTGTGACTTTTATTAAACTAAATCACTTTTTTTTTTTTCACACATGAATGTCATATCCTTGTAACTTATCCCACTTGACAGATTTTCGAGTATCTCCATGCATTCATACGGAGAGTGCAAGGCTCCATCACTGATATGTCAGTGTGCAATTTTCCCCACATAGCGCCTCAGTAACCTTCACTCAGACCCAACGACTTCTGAGCTCTTCTGCTTACTGAAAAAGTTCATCCTGTTTGCCAAAGAAAGAATACGAAGCTACAGTGACTCATGCAAAAACTCAATAGAAAATCACTTGATGAAAGCTGTAATTTAATCAGCAAATACGCTTCATCTGCGTCACCCCAAGCAGCAGCAGCAGCCGCAGCCTCCCGCCAGGCGTGGCATGCCTGGTGTTTATATGGCAGCGATAGGGTGCTAAGGATTCCAGCAAACAAACCTGCCTGATGCTCATCTGAAAAGAGCCTGATTATCTCCGCATGCTGCCCCAGCATGTCGTCAATACGCGGCCAATGGAAGTCTACCCGAGCCCTGACACTTTACAGCAAAACAGACAGACATCACCACCCCCACCACTACCACAAAAAAAATCACCATGATCTTTAATTAGAAGCATCCCTCGCGCTCTCGTCCTCCCTCTAGGACTCTCTTGCTTGATTTGCTTGGATCTTTTACAGGCAGGTGACTTTTGTTCCTGCTGATAACCGCTCTGGGGGGTCTTGTGAGAGCTCGGAAATAGCTCCATCTAACAAATAAGCGACACAAAAACATGCTCATGCCACATGACTACCTTCGCCCCTGCTGTGCTGAACTGGGTATCCTGTCA
This sequence comes from Cebidichthys violaceus, assembly GCF_023349555.1. Taxonomy (NCBI): domain Eukaryota; kingdom Metazoa; phylum Chordata; class Actinopteri; order Perciformes; family Stichaeidae; genus Cebidichthys; species Cebidichthys violaceus. Next base: position 2,327,076 of record NW_027176816.1, read on the forward strand.
CACTGGTGGTGGTGGTGGTGGTGGTGGTGGGGGGGGGGAGGGGGAGGGGAGGGACACACACACTAATGCATAGCCGTCGGTGGTGATGGCAGCCCATCTTTAGGCTGTAATGAAGCGAGAAGGAGACTAATGAACTCTGAACATAGGCCAAACGTTCAACAGAAGCAGAGCAGGATGCACAGACACACAAAGGCCGTGGAATGGAGATAGAAAGAGGGGGAGGTAATAGATAACGAGGCGGAGGTGTGACAAAAAGAGTGGAAAACACGAGGCTGATGGCAGAGACCTTATCCGAGGACCCCACCCCCACCCCACCCCACCCCACGTAATGCTCTCTCATTCAATAGCCTCCTCTCCATTTCAGGCCATTCTGCTCACTTTCTGCTAAGACATGGATTCATATCCTGAGAGTGCAATCCTGAATGGGGCCGACGTTTGTTCGAAGGACAAGTAGCTGCAACCAAGCCATCTCTTTTTAAATAACAATGCACACAGATGCTTAAGTACAGAAGTGCTGCTTTTTCGGGCTTCCTGGCAGGGCAGACTGGGCTGGAGGAAGATGAGGACATTTGGCTAAAGCAGCCGTTTAATGCTCTCTATGAACGCAGCCAAGCTCAGCGACGTGGCGCGAGAGAAATTAGTCTATCACAAGTCTCCTTTCCCCCTCCAGCAGATTTTCATTCTTAATCAAAAAGCTCATTACAGCACAGGCAGGTTGACTTGTCCTTTTATCCTGCAGTAATGTGATATCGCCACCTCCAGAAGTCAATGCAATTATTGACAAGCTATACAGAAAGAAAAAAAAACAAAAAAAACCTCTATGGCTTCAACACATTTCCAACAGTTGTGTAACATTTACTCTTGCTTTTTGTAGTTTTCACTGCGATTTCATTTGCTTTCTCAATACTCCCGAGGTAACAGAATGAGAGCCACAGACAATAATGAAGCCCCTTTGTTCTGGCACGCAGCTCTGATGGCCATTTTCTGCAGTTCCTAAAGAAAGCCATTCCATATAGTGGTCCATTCAGCAAAATGGTCCATCATCATGGTGCGATATATAACCCTTGCCCCTCTTGCAGATCCCTAAAAAAACCTGGATGCTATGTTTTGAGATCAAACAGCCCCTGGGGGCTGTGATAATGGGCCTAATGTATAGCATTGTTGCAGCTGAACCACTGTGGAAAGCCCCAAAAAAAAAAAAAAAAATAGCCCAGAAAGCTGAACAATGACAATTGTAGAAAATTACTTTCTAATTGAGGCATATGCCACGGACATGACAGATAAATGAACCATTGTCAAGGCGTTCAGCTGTGGTGCGTCACTTACAGCTTGTGTGCTATTTGTCTCTTCAGCATCTCGGCTGAATGTTTTATTTGTGGTCTTTATGGTGATGTTTATCCTGCATTCACTTTTAAACTCGGAACCTACGACTACAACTAACTTACTGCTGCCACTTTTCAGCATAGCTAAAGCTACTCTTAACATTAAAAAAACTATTTGCCCAAAAGGTACATTTCATGCATAATTTGTAATCGGATTTTATGAACAACTCATAGTAAATGCTGATACTGTAAGTAGATGCTGTTATGTGTTGTCATAACAACACATAACAGCATTGATTTTCTGGTTTGTGTTGTCACAAACCAGAAAATCAACCTAAAACCAACCAAGCCATTAATACTGGAGTGACCAGGAGACCTTTGGTCACGTCTTTTCTAAAAAAAAAATAGAAGCCAAGATTGTGAAATGTACAGTATGTAAACAACACAGCAAAGAGGTTAAACATTCTGTGAACCATCTGTACAGCGAAACAAATGGAAAACAAATAAGACTTACATACTAAGATGCTGACGCGTTATAGGTTTTTGAGAGACAGCGCAGATGTGAACCGCTCATAAAGGAGAGAGAAAACAAACTTCTTAATAGGAGTGTTTCATGTTTCTTTCGCTAAACAGATGGCAACACAGCCTACTGTGCAATGAGTCTACCTGACTGACTTCTAAACAACTGGGCTGGGTTAACACAGTAAGTACAGACTGCCTTGGTGGAACTTGCGAAACCAACAAAACTGGGCACAACAGAAGCTTTGTGAGAACGGGCCAAGCTTGTGAAGTGAGGCAGCTGTTGAGGTGGATCACCGTGGCCTCTTAGGCCTTGTTTGGAAGAGATGAGCATCATCACACATGCCAGTGCTGCTCTATTGTTATTTCCCTGCCTTGTTATGGGCAGTTTTGGGGATTTTGGTACAACAATCACAAAACGTTGGACTTCCTCCTAAAAGAACAAATGTATTTTTAACCTTCATAGAGAGCATTACGGCACACTGTATGAGGCTCAAAAGGAGCAATGACCTAAGCATAACAAAATGAGACAGCTGAGTTGAATAGATGATGACACATGGAAAAGAGGTTGGCATTGAACGTTTCGGCATTCGGTCGGAGCATGTGACGTCGTACAATGACAGACGCACAAACCAAATGACGTGATATAATAACGAATATATAAATATATATCAAGTTAGAAAGTAGCCGTTGACTTTACGCTTGTTACGTTCCGATATTAAAGAAAGTCGGCTGAAGGCGATTGCTATTCATCCACAGTTGTTAAGTTACATTGTTACATTGCAATCTCTTTTTTCTAACCTTAACCAAGTAGTTTTGTTGCCTAAACCTGAGCAATCAAGTCACAACATTAACCACGTGACATTGTGCGCTTCGGCAAACTTGATATGAATCATAACATATGAAACTTGTTTTGTTTCAGCCACGGCGACAGGTATTATATGGATTACAGAAATGTACAATGCCAACTTTTTATTTTCTCGACAATTGGGTTGGATGAACAGAAAAATGTGTTGCATCATTGTTAAATAAATACTACGGTATCACTCAACCGCCTCATCCAGTCCCTGCTAGCTGAGCCCTGTTTGGTACCCGACTCACAGTCCCTCAGTGGGAGCTGTCGAGCACCAGTCAGAGCTGCTAGGCATGTGTCTCTAAATGGAAGTAAGTGTAATTACAAGATGACGAAGGCAGGGAGCAGCCAGCCAGGCAATCATTTTACCTGATTGAGACAGGAAGTCGAGGTCTGAAAGGCCATCGGAGAGTGAGCTCACGGCAGGTGCAATATGACGCCTCAATAAACCTGGCTGAAATTAGAAACTTCTTGTTCTGTTCTGCACGTCTCCCTGACGTACGTGAGAGTGACTCTTTCACCGATGGGTAGAGTCTGAGCTTGTGTGACGATATCTTCTTTAATGTCAATGAAGCTCTCCCGTGTTTTAGTTACCGCTCCCCACTGCAGCATTAATCACTTTGAAACAGGCAAAGCCGGTCTGTGTGAGAGCCAAGTTATTCAATGCATAGAACGTAATTGAATTCATTTATTTATCCAAAGCAATGACAGAATGTATTTCCCAGGTGAGGTGCCAGTGTTGCATTTCACTGAACAGAGCAGGGGATTTACTGTGCATGAGCACAATTACAAGAATCCTGACAAAAATTCATACGTCAGAGTGAGCAGATATTCTGAATAAATTCAATTTTTCCGCACATTCCGAGTCACCGCAGTAATGCAATGGCTTGTAACTAATTAATCATGACTTGTCTTTGTCTCAGAAGAATACGTACACCTCAGGCAATATAAATCACACGGAGATTGACACTGATCGTCCTAATCCTTTTATTTATGTATTGCGCATCTAAGCCAAGCACAGGCAATGGCATACTCCACAGACACGGTGCAGTATACAGTACTGTAACGTTAAAACAACCACAGCGCATTAAAACAGAGAGGATTCAATGCAATGCTGAGTGTGTCAAAGTATGCATTGGACAAAAAAGGGAAAGAGCAACTGAGAAGACATGTCTAACATGTTAAGACAAAGGGTCAGTTCACCCAAACAAACAAAAAAATTTCCAGTCTTGCATTCATTTGAATGGAAAATCAGCCCAAATATAATAATAGTCTGAATCGAAGAAAAACACCAAGTGCCCAGCAGTCTTAGCCATTCCACTTCAGCATGTAAATACATATTTCATGGAAATATGCCCAGTGTTTAGGAAAGTTCTGAAAGCAGATTAAGAGGTGCACTTAGCTGCATGTGGGTAGCAAGAGTATGGATGTGGGTGGCACAGTGGGATGTGAGGGGTGTGGAGAACTCACTGTTATCAGGCACCAGCTTCCCCGGGCGACATATCCTCGTCTACATTAACCCCGTGCTGTGAGACGCACTGCTGATGCTGAGCCTATAATTAATGAAGGGGGGGAGAGAGAGAGAGAGAGAGAGAGAGAGAGAGAGAGAGAGAGAGAGAGAGAGAGAGAGAGAGAGAGAGAGAGAGCTGGTGGGGTAAAGGAATGGTTGAGGGTAGTCGGTGTCCAAATAATTTAACATTTGGCATCAACAAATGTGATCCCATCTACTATCTTATTAGATACTTTAAATTGATTTATTACACACCATATACGTTTTGAATAAGTTTCTACATTAATTTATGGCTAACTGTGTTGGGGGGGGGGGGGGGGTTTGAGGCTTGTGCGCCCTGTTCCACTTTGACAGATTTTGTAAAACGTACGTGGCTTTACAAATCTGTTAACAGGATGCATATTTGGCTTTGGCTTCACTAGCCCACACAATAAATGCTTCACAGACATACACACACATACATGAATCCACAGAGTTTTAATGCACATGGTCACTGATGTCTGGAGGAAATTCCAGACCTTGGGGCTGGACCAGTTGGGAACTATCTTTCTAGGGAATACCGGTGCAAAGATTGGGGAGCCAGATTCACTGGGCATTAATCTATTGGAATCTTATCAACTTTTATCTTATACACTAACTGTATGATAAGGTTATCTAGCAACAACATTGTCCCAACACGGTTGACTGTTTTCAAAATAAAAGTGATAGATTCAAATATAAATTGCAAATCGGAGAAAAATCAAAGCCACAGGAAATCTTGGATTGAGACCGTGAAAGGTAAGTCAAATACGTTTTTTTTTAAACATAGATAGAATGGCAATGAGGCAAATGTTTTGGTAGCATTTTCTGCAATATAGTTGTCATTCCCAAGGGCAGAAAGGGCTCATGAGCCACGGTAATAACGGGCGAGAGGACGATGAAGTTTTGAAAGTACCAACTAGGTTCAGAAGAGCCCCGCATTCATAAAATCAATGTAGCCTGAGGACGAGAGAGGAAATGGGTGCAGAGCATTGCAATGTCTTGATTGCTGTCTGGAGAGGAGCACACTCTGCTGATCAATACAGATTTATTAAAAAGGAGCAGTCAAACGCTTTTCATGCTTTTCTTGGAGGAAAAATACCACAGACACATGTAGCCTACATCAATTAACTGAGTCATGTGTACTTTTAATGTGTACTTTTAATGTGTTTTTAGCTGTATTTATGTAATTTTGAATGACATTCTACCAGAAATGACTTTAAATGCATCTTAACTGATCTGCCAGCACTCTAGTGCACTCACTAGTGCTCTAGTATTGAACTCTCCAGATGGATGAATGCTTTTTTTCCAGGTGATCACCTGTCGTTGCATGGTTCAGAGTGACACGGACAGCTTTTACCTTCCTTGGCCCTTTTAACGGCACAGGATGGTGTGCCAACAGACAGCAGGTGTAGGAAATGCAACATGTTAAATATTTGTCAGGTTGTGTATATATGGGCCAAGGTCAAAAAGACTAAAAAACATCATTATTCACAGCTTAAGTTGCAGGGGCATGCTATCAAAGAGCAATGAGTCGAGTGCAGCCATGTGAAAAGTAAGGGCTTGATGGTTTTTCATCTTTACCTCCCCATTTTCCAGTGGCAATGAGGAATTCATGCCCCGTGAGCAATTGAACATATCTATACAAATGTGAAGAGACAGATTTGCTATGCACTACCAGCAAGGTTATGTAAAAAAACAGAGGGTGGGCAATGCAGACACAATTCGTCACCCATGTGCCACATTTCTGAGCAAACCACTTTTCAAGTCAAGATAATGAAGAAGCCCCCACACACCCCCGCCCAGCCCCACCTAAACACACACACACACACACACACACACACACACACACACACACACAGGCACACTTTGTCTAATACAGTACATCAACTCTCCTGGAGCTGTCATGAATGTAGACAGCCAGGCAGTGGCATCTATTCATAATCAATTCAAAATGGTCCCTGCCACTTTTATTGAATTTTACATCAACAGAAGGGACAATAAAGATGATGAGTTTTGGTGGGCGGACAGTTGAAGAAAACCATGCTCACCAGGCAAACTGCCCCTACATAGTGTGCAAAGCCTGATGGGAAGGACTGTGTGGGATTGCGCATGTAGGTTGGCGTATACAGTAGAGATGTGTCGTTGCCTCATACTGGACCAGTGAGCCGGATCAGCTTTGAAGATAGTCCTGTGTGATCCTTGTCTAACAACAACTAATCAATTAAATCAAATTATAAAAATAGTTGGCAATGAATTTCATCATCGATTAGATGGGTTTATGTTATGATGCACGACGCGTCTGTGGCAACGGCTCCGTGGGGGCAGCAACCAGCCAATGACACAGCTTGCAGCTAACGCAATGAATTAAGGGAAATAGCGCCGTCTCCTTCAGACTCGTCAGTGTCTCTGGAGTCAGCATTTGAAACGTGTCGAAGGCAGAAACTAGTGATACAGCGAAGAATTTAATTTAAAAACAAAGAACAGAAATACCTTCCGCTTTGGGATGAATCAGTGTAGCCGGGCCGCTGACAAAATGATTTGGAAGCTAATGTGTAATAAAGCTAATGTCCAGCTGAAAATGGAGCGTAAACAGACGGAAGGTAGTTCTGTCCATCTCCTTTCTTTTTAAATGTACTTGTAGTCATACAATAATAGACCATTTTTTATTACATTTTTTTTCCCAGTTGCAGTGTATGGGAATGACATCAGCTGACAAGAAGTAAACATGGAGTTAAGTTCCATTGAAATGGTATATAGAGAAACGTAATGGAGTTTCGGAATGTTTCATCCCATCAGTCAGAGACATTGTAAAGTGAATCCTTAAAATGTTCTCAAAACTGAAACTTGAACAATAACTTATCAAATATAATAATATTAAATGTATCTATAGAGCACTTTTCAAAGCTCAATGTACTCTACAAAACAAAGGGTATATAGAAGATAAAAAGGCAGTATACTCTAAAATATATAAGCAAAATATAAAAAATCTGTAGGAAAATAGCATTGCACAAGAATACAAGGAATATGTTTTGTTTGTTCAATAAAATGTAATTAAAAAAACTAAAACCATACCATTATTGGAAAACAGAAACAATGACCTTTTAAAGATAGATGTGATTGGCTATTGAATTACATCTATGTAGAGGGCACTTCAGTAGCAGCATAGCAGTAATATCATGTTTTAACTGGTTGTTATGTCAACGATGGAGGCGGGGGACGCAGAGAGGCGGCCAACAAATGCAGTGAGACAAACAAAGTGCTAGCCTTGCTTTAATGGTATCCCCATGAATAGCTGGAGAAAATGGCAACGTAAGAGGCAGTTAAGTGACTTCTCTCTCTGCAAGCCCGGGGCAGAGACACAGGGGAAGAGCAGTCCTTGTCCTGAAACATGGATGTTTGTATCCAGAGGACAAGTCCTGGCCTCAGGGCTTTAATTTTACTCCATTAGTTGAAGTGACCTGGACAAAATCGGGGCAAACATGCTGAAAGGACAAGCTGAGAAAGGCAGTGGAGAACTTCTTTTTTTTTCTTTTTCACTTTGTGCAGAGGAACATCAGCCCCTAAACAATTGCTACTGTCTGATGGACTGGCCCAAAGGGAAAACTTTTATATGTGTATGTGTGTGATTTTTTTCTTTATGTGTGTGCGTGTGTGTGTGTGTTGTTCATATATGAGTCTTTTGAGGTTTGCTGTCAGATATGTGTGACAGAGCTTGAAATGGCCCCCCCAAAAAAAGGCCATGTTGAACATGACGAACAGGGATGAAACTCAAAGTGGGAAATGCTCTGAACAACATAGATCTTGTCTCTATGTCTGTCCTACGCGATCCGATCACAAGTGGACAGCTCCAACCAGTGAGTTCACACCTGGTATTAGAATGCGTCTCCGCTTGCGATTCGAGTGACCACTTGTGACCTGATTTCGCTTCCCTGCTGCAAATCAACAAATAGCCAACATCTTTTCCATTTACAAAGACCAAATGCGTTGTTTATTTTTTTTTTTAAGCGTGGGAAAGTAGACCACCTCAGATCCCTCAGGCCACCTCCGAATGTGATCTGAGCGATCGGATCACAATGTATCCTCAATGCGTCGTGGGTGCAATAACACCTGTGCTTACAACTGTCCACCTGTGACCGGATCACCCAAGACACATGTTAATGCCAGGTCTGAACACATGGCAGCGATCTCGGGTGTTTTTTTTTTAACATTAACACACAGTAACGCTGTTGTGTTTGTGCCATGCATGTGCAGGGCATGCATCTGCGCGGGTGTAAATAGATTCTAATTATCGTTGCATCCCCATTCTGCACTCTGCGGTTGAGTGGCTGAGTGTGACGGACACAGCTGCGAGGTGTCAGTGGGTGTCTTGGAATGGTGTGCGGCAGAACGACAAAGCAGCTAAGGGGACCTGCTTGACACACAGCACTGGCCCGATATCTCCCCCTACTCTCTCTCTCTCTCTCTCTCTCTCTCTCTCTCTCTCCTTCTCTGTCTTTCCCTCTTGCTATCCAAAGCCTCTAGCCTTTTCAGCCCGCTCTGATTAATGAGTCTCGTCAGGTACCGTCCGTTGCCACTCAGACCAATTAAGACATTAAGCCTTTCCACATGGCTTCCTGCTCTTAAACAAACAGCAGGACTGCCGGGGTCCATCCTCTCTCTTGCTCCCGGCAGGCGCAGAGTCTCTCGCCCAATCAGTGTCCTGCTGACCCAGCGGGATCTACGCTCGTCCTCACTGGAGAGGACAGACAGAAAGACGGACTTGAACTGGGCCTGTTAGCCTCCTACGGTGGAACCCAGCGCAGAAAAATGGAGCAATCAAAGACGAGTGTCAAACACTCCCCGTGTGACAGACAGCCCTCCACAGAGATCCCTTCCTGCTCTCTGTACGTCTGCCTGCAGGACGCCACTGCAGGACACCGACGGCTCTGAACCAAAGTCTTAATTGGATCGACCACTAACTGGCTTACCAGTGCAACACGGGGGAAAGCAAATTACTTGCTCGACTTGATTGGACGCTTTTAACCCCGATTCTCACCAGACCCTTGAAAGTTAATTGTCTCTGACCCTCTGCAGCCCATGTCAAGAAACTCTCCAGACCTTGATTGAATACATTATCCTCCCTCTGAAGTGGACAATAAAACATCGTCCTTCAAGATGGAGTGGCTTGTATTTGTGTAATCAACGGTAATACCCAGTCGGTGCAGCTTCAACGCAAACCTGTCCCCTGCTCCGTGACATGCCCTAATGAGATTAGCCATGGATATCAGCCAGTCACATTATTAAGTACAGGAGAGAGGGCGAAGGATGAGCTCTTAATGTGCAGTGATTCGTTCTGTGTGTCCAAGCGTGTTTCTGTGTGTCGGGGAACGGGGCTGAACGCCTACAGCCTTTATGTTTCTGCGCCTGTGGTGGTGTTCGTAGCCATCGCCTCGCGTTAGAATGCCAGTCAATCAAGTGGCGGGGGCCTGTCTCTCATCAAGGTGCTATGCATGATTGCCAATGCTTGGATGCGCAGGAATTTGCACCTCCCCGAAGAGAGTCCCCCGCTGAGAGGGAAGGACTCATCTGTCACACAGACAACCGTACCAATCAACAATGACAGATGTGCAGTCTGACTCAAACGGATGACAGAACAGTACAGGAGGCTGAACACTAAATACATGTGGGGACACTGACATACAGCTGGCATTATGCGTTAGTCTACATGTATGGCGATGATACTCAGGGAAGGCAAAGTGTAACAGGGAGGGATGTATATTTGATTATTTTCTATTTGCTGTTTTCGTGTTGATATTAGTTTTATGGCTGTCAAAAAATATTTGAATTGTAGAAAACAAAAAAAAGTGTATATATTTTCTAATATGAAAATGAATATCGGTCGCAGGGAGAGGGGACACCGTATTCTAGCAGCAAGCATTACGTCACATCATGTAAACAAGCCATGCACTCTATACAACAGCAAGTCAACTTTCAGGCGATCTCCAGCCAGCTGCGACCTTATTAAGAGTTTGGTAGCGCTCCTCATTAGGACTCCACGACTCGGTACTCCGACATCATTTTTACAGCCCAAATCAGTATCAGCATTTTAATCACAATAATCAAGGACTAGCAGGGAACAGTGAGGGCATTTTGCAAAGCAATGCAAATCACGACAACCTTAAATATTGAAAAGCAAAACATACTCAGCATCTCAGGTTGTTAACTGATCCCCTGTGTGTGTTTTTTTTTTTCTATTCTCAGCCTGGATGTTTATGAAACATGCATAACAGCTACAGCTTATGCCATACATTTTCAGAAAAATGTACTGTTGTGTATCTTTTCTCTCCGTAGTCATTTTCTCTTGTTGAACCAAGTCACATTTTCATCCATTTCGCTCCCCGGTATAGTGCCACAAGGCTTTTAGAACTTTGTTAAGTCTTTTGACCTGTAACAGAATGAAAAGGCAGAAAGCAGATATACTGCAGCACTCAGGACCAGGGAAATTAGCAGAGAGGGAGGTAGCGGAAACTGGAGGAAAGGATGGAGAGATGGAGGAAGGGAGGGAGGGGGGGGGGTGTTTTCTATGTCACTGCAGTCCCATATTGTCCCCAGAAAATGTCACTCTGCCCTTGGGAGGCAGCGCTCCGAGGCGAGACTCATCTGTCTGACCGCATTTACCGAGATGTTCTGTGGCCAGATCCAGAGGAGCCCGGGAGGCGTCCCACTGCACTTTGTCTGCCTACCAACACGCCTCACACTGATTGTTTCCCATGGACTTGATCTTTAAGCCACACAATAGAATTTCTTTTGGAAAGATATCATGCGTTAAATCATATTCACATTTCTACGCACAGCAGCAAGGATGTACATTTATTACAAAAGTCAAAGCTGCGTTGTACATCTGAAATAACAGGCTTTCAAAAAGTAAAAGAAAGAAAAAGAAACAATGAACATATATCGTTTTCCAAAAGGGTCAATATGTAAACTGAGATTTAATTTACAATATGTATCTTTTAAATAAGTATCACCCCTAGTTGAGTCATTCTGCTGTAATAATATGCAAATGTATGTCTGTAAAAAAAGTTAGCGCAACATTAATGCTCCATCCCCCCGTTCTACTAGGCTCCTTATCAAACAAGCCGACAGAATGTGCTGTTTTCTGTTTTTGACAGAATGTTTTCTCGATTTCTAATACGAGTATTTTATTGTGTTGGGAGATGAGAAAATGAAAGCTGCTTGATTAAAGGACAATGACAGTCCGCACGGATTCACTTTTATTTTTCCAAGCACGTCGGTGAGATTTTTTTGAGAGGAGTAGGCGGCGAGCTCCGTCTCCGTCTCCAGCTGTCGATGTACTGGGCCGCGTGGCACCATCTCCATCTTCATCATCGCCTCGCTCTTCTGGCACTGCCAGTACCTTTGACAGGAGCGCATCTTTGACGTTGGGTCAACAAATGAAGTCTTTGCAGGCAGTTGCTGTGGTGCAGGTGCACTGTATCTGTCTTCCAAAACTCATCTTATTGTATCCTAATCTTTATGTGCAACTGTACAGAAATACTGTGAGTTAACAGAATGAATTGAGCCCAAACTTGGCATCATTCGAGTGCTGACTAAGAATCTGAATCACTGTTATTGAGAACGAAGCTTTGAGCCCTAATACACACCAGGAAAAGAAATATGGATTGAAGTTTAGCATAACACAGCAGGCTATTTTGGGGCAAGTTGAGTTTCTATTGTTCTTTCTGAGGCATTCTCTTCTTTTGCCAGCTCTTGCGAGAAAGTCATCACTAATGTTCTGCACAAACTTATGGCCTTTCCCGTCTTCATTGCATTTGTGACGGCTGAATATGAATTTTTGGCCAAAGCTATTTAACCACCGCCAGCAAAGTTTTCACACAGTAGCCACAGCATTGGTCCAATTTTCTGTAGTTAAGGCGTGGGATGATTCCGTCTTTTATGTGTATTCCTATATATTCAATTGAATGTCATCTGTAGAGATCTAATCGCTAGTACTCAAACAAAGAAATAATTAATATTACACAAAAGAAAAGAAAATCCCATTTGCCCTGCAAAGCTGACATGAAGACAAAGTCAATGCTGATAACTTGATGATTACTGTGTTTACCACATTTTCCCATCACACAACATATGCACACCTGTATACTTCACCAGCAAAACAAATCTCCCCCTTAAGTCAAAATATTTGCAATTATGACGGTAATGAGTTTAACACAGAGGTAGGGTCACATGCCCGCGGTATTACAGTCATGCAGTTATCATCCCGGCCCCTTAGTGAACCGGGCAGTTTCTCATTTCAACAAAAGCAATGAAGATGAATATACACAATTGCTAATAATCCCAAAGGGATGTATCACCCATATAAAATGTCAATTTGTGCAACATAAGCTTTTGATATGGACAAAACTCTCATTGTGTTGCATGGGGTTCTCATGGCTTGTGTTAATAAATTAGTACATGAATACATAAATGCGAGTAATCCTCTAATCTGGTACATTTTTGTCATGCCGAAAGGCAAGCTGCGTTCGCTGCTATGGATTAAAGCAGCTCATTAAAGAGAGGCATCCATGATTGAAATAGGCCACGAGCTCTTTTCTCTGAAAGGAATGGAAGACAAAGGAGCTCAAGGAAATGAATGGTTTATCAGGTCTGGGCAGAACCCTCGTCTTGCTTTCTACCATAAGCCCCGAACACGACATCGGCTGCATCGACTCGGCTGAGCACCAAGATTAAATGGCTTATTGACTGCGAGCGGGGAGAGGCATCAAAAATGTAGACTTGTAGAGCGAGTCACCTTCAGATGTCATCCAAACCAACAGAATGTTCGAGACGCACACGAGGATGCAGCGTTACGTTTTCATACCAACGCTTTGATTCTGTGTTCAGTCCAAAGCGAGTTCAAAGAAAGCTGCCACGTCCAAGTCTCATCGTGCACTTTGTCGTCTTCTTCAATATTTACCTCGAGGTGAATCCGGCTTTCGCAAAGCAAAAGAGGTCATATTTAAAGAGTCAGTCTACAGCATAACATAAATAACCAACATTACACTTGAGGAATGACACTTTATTAAACGTTGAAATGCCATCTCTTCCCGTCTTTCCTCCTCTGAAAGATTCATAAAGGCCAGCTAGTGACTGTGTCACCTCTGAGAGCGGGTGGACTCGCTGGAATTGATGGACTGGAAATGTGATGAGGCTTGTATTTTCAACAACTGATCAACCCCCCCACCCAAATCACTGACATTAGCTCCTCAACTATAAGGTTCTCCCTAAAATTCATTGGGGGGGGGGGGGGGGGGGGCCTTAATAATTTACAAGGACTCTTGGGCAAAGAAAGGATGATTTTTTCAAATGCAGTTTATCTGGCAACAGCAGCTGGGGGCCTCTTGAAGGTGTATTCTGGAGCTTGTCAATATGCTTTCCCCGTATAGGCTGTGACATTAAACTAAATAGGTTATTGACTGGCAGGTGAGTTGGCAATGAGGCTGCTACAATGCACACTCACTAGCTCACTGACCCAACCTGCTCTGTATCAGTGGTCCATAAATCAGAGCATAATAGATCCACATCTATGCCTTCTGTTTCCCTCTGCAACCTTTATTTGTTTTTAATTTGTACCGATGGTAATCCCAGGGCTCCGCTCAGATATACACAGGCAATAACAGTGGAAATGCCACTGTGTCTCCCAGGGTGTTCGTCATGTGTTCTCTGTGCGCATGGCTTCTCCCAGTAAGTGTAAAACGGGAATGTTAGCGGACAACACCTTAGCTAGTAATATGAGATTGCTTGTAGAATCACTTACTCAAGTCTCTCGAATGCACACCTACACACACACACACACACACACACACACACACACACACACACACACACACACAATGAGCGACACTGTAGAAATTAACATTGGACCAAATTGTCCAGTGGTGTCCGCTGCAGAACTGCATCTGCTGTCGTTACACATATCGTTTTTTAAAACTTTAGCCAAAAGATAGGTTTCAATTTATGGCAAATACATTACGGTTAAGGAATGGTTAGGGTTACGCAACAAAAACACCCCGAGCTCCACACCCTCACCGTCCGCCTCATCAAATGTCTGGCACACCACTTCCTGTGTTGTACTGCTCGTTGTCATTGGACGTAAATCACGAGGTGCAGATTTGTCCAATATGGACACAATTAGGGAAATGGGCTTGGAATAAGTTATAGTCACATTGATGGATAAGGATGATAGTTGCCAATGTATTACCCAGCCTTACTTTGTACTATTGTCCTTGGCCTCCCAAACCTGTGTCATTAGTGCTGTACTGAGTGCAGTGCCTGGTTAACCCCCCACCCCCACCCTCTCCAAACCACCCCCATCAACATCACATTTGTTAATTGGAATATAAACATTTAAATCACCATTAAAGTGATTAAAATGTTTATAAAATTTTATTCTTAAAAAAATAAAGACACCTGGACCGCTTCTATATTTAACCAGATACATACTTTTTCTAAATGCTAGTTTTTATTAGGCTTGACACCAGTAACAGCCACACATACAGTACTGTAACAACGTATGCAGTTACTCCAGGGTTTGTGCAGATTCAATTGTGTTTTGCTTATCTTAGCTCAGGGGTCTGCAACCTTTACTATCCAAAGAGCCATTTTGCCCTATTTTTCACCAAATAAATTTCGTCTGGAGCCGCAAAAGCTATTTGATATTACAGCTTATGAAGTTTTATATATAGTTATATTAGATATACTATATTTGTGAAATTATAGAACAAGAATAAAGACAATTCTTTACATTGTATTGCTATTTCACCTGTTAAAACAATATCAAACTCTTATAAAAAGGAGAAAAAAGTTTGCTGCAGCAGTTGAGAAATCGCTCTTTTTCGCTCATCTCCAGCGTGATACTTTTCAGCAAATGTGTGCTTGTTCTGGAAGTGTCTTTCAACATTACATTTTTTGTTGTTTGCTAATTTCTCGCCACATTTCAAGCATACAGGTGAGCCAGCATCGTGAAGGCAGTGAAAGCAAATGAATACGTCCACGCAGAATTAAATTCTCCATTTTCCTCCGTGACTTTTCTTTTTTGTGGATTTATCCATTGATAGTGTAGCCGTGCCTTAATGTTGCACCAATACTTTATGATAATGATAAAATAATAAACACGGGGCTCCGTAATCTGCGTTAAGACGGCAGCAACTTTATTCACTTCTCCCGCACTTCATCAGAACCCCTTTTTCTTCTTCCGTCTCATCCTCCACAATAAAAGCACCAAACACGTACACAGGAACGCTGCTTCCTACAGAGCTCTTAACGTGCTCAACAGAATAGCTTACAATAGTTTACCGAGGGCGGAGGTCTGAAAATCATAATTAGCTTGACAGCGACGTAGTAGGATGTGACGCACATTTTAGTTGACAAACTATTAAAACATGTTTTATTATGACGGCGTGTCCAGCGGCGTTACCGGCCCTACGGAGCGGACTTCCTGTTTACACCGGCACCCACTCGCATGCCCAGTGTACGTGAATAGTCATGTGATAGTCGTTTTCAGACGTTTTAGCCTGGATCATTTGAAAAACAATGCTGAAACGCCATGTGGACGGAGATCGTTTCCGTTAGTGTGGATGTAGCCTCAGGGAGCCGCAACAGAGGGGCTGAAGAGCCGCATGCGGCTCCGGAGCCGCGGGTTGCCGACCCCTGTCTTAGCTCTTTCAGTGTTTTAATGCTGTTCCTCTACATTTACACCGGGAGATGACACAACCAAAGTGTAGATGTTCAAATAAACAGAGCATCTTCATACCCCTGTGGATAGGTGCCACATCATCAAGCCATTCGTTTGGAAATGCAGGACAGTTAGAGGAACAGAATAGTGGGAAGAGAAACACAATTACCATGAGCAGCCATTTCCCACACTTTGCCGACCAATCTTGGCAGTGCTGCGCTTGATCGATGCAAGGCCACCTGCCACGCCGTGAGGTGTGCTTAGACACTGGAACATGCTGCCAGCCAGATGCAATTTGCTTAATGTTGTGTAGGATATTGCTACTTTAATGATAGAATATCAGGTTGCAGGTTTCCTATAATGCAGCAGAGGAGTGGGGAGAAGATGCCAGGAGAGCAAAGTGAAATGGTGAATAGTGGAATGTCTGCTTGGAAAAATGCAAAGATGTTGCAATAAATCAAGACTGGAAGCTAAAGCAGCATGGCTCATTTCACAAAAAAGAAAAGCAGCAGTGGGTAAAAAACACACACGATTTCTCCACAACATTGACCACACAGCTGGGACCCCAGTTAAAGTCCAGGCCAGATGAGGAATGACATCACAGCTTACTGGTGACACCAGCTCCCGCCTGGTGCCAGATGTGGTGAAGTCACTAATTTCCATTTCATTTTAAATTAAATTATGAAAAGATCTCAATTTAAGTTTTCAGCTTTTTAACTTTCCAATTTTGCCCCCATCTTTTCTTGAACAAACAAAACCATTGTGGTCCAGAGAACCAGAGCAAATGGATTTCCAAACATGGTAATGTATCTCCTCTTCTTCACTGCCTTTCCTGTATTTACTTTTAATTTGTATTGATCTTTCGCCTGCACCTCAATTTTGCCGATGTCAGAAAGGTGAGGGAGCATTACAATATACAATACTTCTCTTCTCCTCTCTTATCGTGGAGGAAATGAAAAGCAAATGGCACCTTTGTCCAGGACGTGCGATCGTCCAGGCGGAAGGGCTTTAAAGCGCGGGGTGAAATTGAAAAGGTTGCAGGTTCACATCCCTGGACAATGACAGCCCCTCTGCCTCCACTCTTGCAGCTCACAGAAGATTAGAAGAGCGAGAGAGATAAGGAGCAGGCATTGGCTAAATGTTTTTTTTTTTTTTTTTCTGCTCTGGACAGATCGAAAAAGCTGAAGTGCTCCAGTTAGCCAGAAGACAGACAAATAGACAGAGACAGACTGGCAGAGCGAGGACACAAAGTAAATCATTGAGAACTGACCTTGACTTGATTGTTGTGCGTAAACTGGTCTGCTGGTTTAAAGATAAAAAAAAAAAAAACTGTACACAAGATCTATAATAAAACAAAGAGTAGATTCAAAAAACATATATTGGTATATATGGGTTGGTATATATGGGTTGGTATAACAGAAGACGTCTGATGTGGTGATACCATCATCATTCTGGAGTTCTAACTGTAAAGTGCAATTCTTCCACACACACACACACATTAGGACTGCTGCAATTATTAGGCGCTATCTATGATGCTGATGCTGAAAATGCGACGAGATCAATATTTGGAGTCAAAGCTGATGTTTTCTGTAATCTTTGGTCCTCATAAAGCCATTAAGTCATCTGGCTGCTGTTTTTAGAAATAGCATTGAATCAGTGTTTGGAGGGAAATGTTGCCAGTGTTTACAACCAGCTCTGTGTCACTGCAGCACGGCCACAAACTCAATAGAGTTCTGTCCCTCGGGGGCTCAAACCCCCCAAAAAAAATATTTTTTATTATCATTATAAATCTGACGATTTATGCTGCTTTGTCAAAAAATGCTTCTGTAGTGCGAATCAACAGCCATTCTGATTCTGATAGATCAATATCAAATAATCCTACCACTGCAGAATAATTACCACTACTGACTCAATGCATAATTTAAGATCATAGGGAGCATATTTTTTTGCATGTGCAGAATGCACATAGAAATATCTCAATAAGAGCACAACCTACGGTTTTGCACTTTAACAAGAATACTTTTGTCTACATTTAGTTTTGTACGGCATCATACAACGACATACAGGTTGTCAATTACAAAAAATGTATTAAATGGAAAATTTAAGGAAGATTAATGGTTGGATTATTCAATAGAAAATGTGGTAGTGGCAGCCCTGACACACAAACACACACAAATTCTCTTGAGCAGGGCAACTTCT
This sequence comes from Cebidichthys violaceus, assembly GCF_023349555.1. Classification (NCBI taxonomy): domain Eukaryota; kingdom Metazoa; phylum Chordata; class Actinopteri; order Perciformes; family Stichaeidae; genus Cebidichthys; species Cebidichthys violaceus. The sequence goes on from NW_027176816.1 coordinate 2,345,213, forward strand.
TTGTGCTTTTCATGACCCACATAAAATATGATAATGCATGCAGTCAGCCTGCAAAATAGGTGAGGCTGTAGGGAAATGATGAAGTGCACCACAGTGCGAAGGCCACCCCGCACGCTGCTACTTAGCAGACATCCTGCTGGTCCCCTGAGATACGCACTGTCCTCCTTACTCACTCTGCGGGCCACTCAGCCTCCAAATTAAAAGCTAAACGAGTCACTATCACTGTTGCATCTGCAATTTGGTGTAAATATCCACAGTATGTCTTCAAGATTTAGCTTCAATTGTTTGTCTGTCCCCAACCAAATGGTTCAGCATTATGAAAGAAATATTGTTCAATTTATGTAGACTGGCAAGACATTCAAAAAAACAGTTTTTTCCACAATAAACAGCAGTTTATACTTAAATACGCTTTGAGTTATTCCATTTGAAGCTGCTTACTGCGCACATACTGTAAATTCCATCTTCCTAAGGCTACAGACTTTTGCCATATCATTACCATATTTCCTGCCAGACACGGCTTCAACGCCGATCTCATCATTCTACCATTTAGACATACACTTCATGCTATAGCAGGATGACAAATGTCCACACTTATTTCATCTCACAAGCAACCAGTCAATTTCACTAAGAGCTCAAAGAGAGATAGAGAGAGAGAGAGACACACACACACACACACACACACACACACACACACACACACACACACAGGTAGGAACTGCATAAAGCGAGAAAAGCTGTCCTAAACAAGCCTACATTTTTATTTACCCTAAAAGAGAATTATTAAAGTTCAGCTTTCGGCGAGTGACGTTTGTCCATTGGTCTGTCAGTCTGTGTTCTCCTTTCTACCAAGTCTCCTGTGGGTTCGGACCCACCTGATGTTTGAATTAGTTGGTTTAAATGACAGGGCCGCCTCAGAGAGACGCCCACAGGCCCCGCTCTCCCTGGGTTTCAAAGGCCCAGCGACCCGGCTGCTGTCGGCTGTCAGGGAGGAGATGGGAACGTGTGGCGGCAAGATAACCTGTACAGGACAGAGCCCAGAGTCGTGTGCCTCTTTGACAGGCTTATTAACGGGAAACCGCCAAGGAAAAAGCCCCTATCGGCAAAGGGATCAGGGGAGAAGAAACCTTCCCTTATCACCAGGACACCAGGGATTAAAGCCTGGTCTGCTCTGATAAATTAATTATTCTCTCTTATCTGTCATGTTTAAAGACTGTCAGACAAACCCACCTAGAGCCACAGCGCTGGACAAGCTGCGCTACAATGAGAGAGCAACACGAGCAAATCAGACGATGCTATATGTGCACATCTAGTTCTCTCTGAATACTCCTTTGTCCAGTCTGCTTGCTAGGTGAAAACAAAGACAAAGGAAAATGGCTTTGTTTGATTTTTGAAGAGAAAAGTTTCGGAGAAATTAAAATTGTAATGAGGCACATGAACATTCTTATGTATTTCTAATCATCGTCATGATATTCTGTTCAACAATAAATATACTAAAATGCAGTATTTATGTTCCCGTTGTGTGGTTCGTATGGACACTTATACATTCTTAGATATTATGGAGCCGGCCCGGACTGGCTATTGGGAGCACCAAGAGAATTTCTGGTGGCCTGGCCAATGGATAAATAAAAGCAGAAACACCTGTCACTCATAACTGTAGATAGCCAGCCTTCCCCGCCATCTTTTAACCTCAAGGTCAAACGCAATTGGTCGCAGGCACGCATACATTAACACGACGTTCAGTGTGTAGAGCAGGGGTGTTCAATTAAAGTTCAACGAGGTCCAGTCTGAGAGGATTTCCTCATGCAAAGGTCCAGAACATCACAGTGATGTCTAACTTGAGCTATATATATATTGAAGTAGCCTAGCAGTTGTATTAACATCTGTATGTAGTCAACAACTGACTGTCAATGAAATAAAGAAAGTTCAATTGAATAATATCTCAACAATATATATTGTCAGATTTCAAATTGAACTGGATGAATTATAAATAATACATACTCTAATAATGAATAAATGGCCTTCTCTCGCTTCAAGTAAAATAAGGGTTGGATTAAAGAATACATTAAATAACAGAAAGCTTTTGAAAAAAATGTGCATTTTAAAATAAAGTATTTAATTTTAGAAAAAATAATTGAATTGCCCTGAAGCTTTAAATTCAGTTCATTCAGGTGTGAAGTGATGTGAAACATATTATATTTTTCTCATCTTCTAAAAAGAGAAATGTGTGTGCAGGGACTTTGTCTGTGGTAATTGAAACCACTTGTTTCCCCTCTGTTAACATCATAGTTGGTCAGTGAATACATGCGTTAGGATTCTGATCATATTGGGCTTTTGGATTGTTTATTATCTGTGACTTCATTTCAGATGTGAGCAGGTACGTTTGCTCCAAAGAGTTGTGCTTTTGTCTCGTAGAGGCGCTTCACATTACCGCTTTGAATTATCGCCACGGCCTTTGAACATGTGAGACACACTGGTTATGAACCTTCCATGGGAAGAATTAACCGATAAGAGTCTGTCCATTCTTGGTTAAAGACTCTGGTCTTGCTGACCACTTTTCTCTTTTTGGAGAATGTGAAGTAACTTCTGACTCACGTAATTCTCCCACTCTTCGTTCTCTTTCCTCGTCTCTCCCCCTGTGTGTGTAAATATCACTCGATTCTGGAAACTTCTCCGGGTCAGTGGGCCCAGTTGTGTGTGTGGCTGAGCAGCGTAGAGATGAATGGACAGGTGAAAGAGGAAAAAGATGGGGCTGAATGGGAGGACATTAAAAAGAAGAAAAGTCCTTGAGGAAAGTGCAGCTAAATATTGCAAAGTTACAGATATATTCATGAGCTAGGGACATGGTTATTGTAAAAAAAAAAGAAAAGAAGCAGGGCCGACATCAGCACGTCCTAATACCACCATACTTTACAGGAAAGCAGATGCGTATGCACGGAAACATGGGAAATAAAGACCTGTATACTCTCTCCTGCCGGTCTACTATCAAAAACTGAAGGATCAGTGAAATTCCAAACAAATCACCAAAGACATAAAATGATCCTCGGCCCTCTTAACGTGGTCTACCTTAAAACGAGGAAGTCCTAAATGCAGAGACATGCACTGCCCATGTCACCACCTGCCCTTTAGTGCCCTTGAGGGAGCCGCTTGAAGTCTGTCAGCGGTGCTCACCTCCTGCCTGACTGGGGCAGAGAGGCAGCAGCGTACCTGGAGGGTGATTGACAGGGCTGGGCGAGTCAGGGGCTTCACTAGCACCTCTGCAATAATAGCAAAATGTGAATGCTGGGAATATTAATGTCCTTCATATTTTATTAATTCTGAATCCGGGGGATATCAGCTTGGTGCTTTATGAAAAGAAAACATCAATCCTGCCGAGGTAATGAGCGCAGGAGCAATTTGGGGGGGGGGGGGGGATAAAGGAGGTAGACAGAGTGGAGAAGGGAATGTGAACCCCTCTAGTTATGTACTGAGCGAGATGGAGAAATCCAATATTTGTCCGTCCGCTGTCGGGTATCGTCCATTAAATGACTGTGCCGCAGGGAAGAAACATTGCATACTGGCTATTGCTGAGATGCCTCATCTTGCCTAATGTGACAATTTTTGTTTTGACACTCCGTCCCTCTCTATTTTTATATATCCTGTGTGTCTGCACATGATTGCAAAGACTGGGCGCATGGGCGTGTTTGTGGATTTGCTGCTTGTGTCTGCCTTTGTGTAAGTGTGTTTTATTTGCTTGATTGAAGTGTGGGGGCTTTGTTGTTTTCAAAGCTTGTCACATATTTTAAAGCTTCAAATTGACATGACAGCGCACCGACAGCATTAAGAGTGACACGTGGTTTCATCAAAGCATGCATATGGAACAGTGGGAAACTACCGGCAAGGTCAAGACGACATAAAACAGGGACGCAGCCAGCCTGTTGGAGTGTTACAAAGTCACAGACATGTGCCGAAGCATTTCAGACCAGCTGGCTAAAAGATCTCATAAGTCCAAGCACAGGTTTGATGGATTACAAAAGGACTTGTCACCATTCGTTTGCATCTCAATGGAACATAACGTCAAAGCCGATTACTGGTGTCGGGGTTGTGCCCTGTGGAATTAAGATGTCGCCTGATTGAAAGAAAACAGCGGAACAGAGTCCGTTTTTGTGGCGAAATTGTAACTGAATTGTAACTCTGGTGTCTCAACCAGCAGATGTCTAACGCCTTAGTGCGGTTGTCTGTGTGTTATTGTTAGAGGAGCGGGCAATTGATGCGATTATGTGACGTGAACAGATGGATGTAAGAATAATAATGACTGCCATTCCCCACCACCATTCACTGTCATTTTATTGTGTACGGGACTTCAGATAGACTTGATCTTACATATGGTGTACAGGCCCCCTAATTACATGATAGATGTTTAGTATTCTCCGGGGCAGTACATTGTTCTCAAATGGGTGCAAGTAGACAGTTTAATAGTTTCTGGCTATAGCCTCAGTTGCCATTTCAAGAAGGCTATTATGTCTAATCATAAAACATCTGGAACATATCAGAATCTGCCTCTCTGCCGCAGCCATTAGGGGTCCAATCTCTCCGACTTCCCCCTCTGTGTTTATTTGGATGGCTCCAGGCTGAATATCCAACCAAATACTTGAGACTAATAAAAGTGATAAATGATTTCTCTGTGATTCAATGAAAAGTTCCAGCTCTTTTTCTTTGCAATAATAAATCATATTGCGAGATGCTGCCACTGGCCCATTCACAGTCCACATCAGTCAGCCGCTGTTCCTCACCAATGACATTTCATCCTCTTTCATCCTGATAAAAAAAAACACCACACTTGTTATTAGTATTCTCCTTGCATCTAAAATACCACTACCCCCCCCCCACATGTGAAACAATTGAATACATTCAGAAAAAGTTGAAGTGGCTCTGACTTGTACCATCTGTATTAGTTGTGCTGTTATGTTTTACACACTAACTGACACGGACACCTCTGGGTAATGCTGCAATGATTATGGCATTGAATGTGCATTGAAGGGTCACTGTGAAATAGGGAAGTAAGCCCTCGTCGTCTAACTGAAGATTGTGACAATGGTGTGTGCAGAGGTGCAATCTACCCTGTAGCACTGTCATCCTGCGACTCAAAGAATGTTCCAGTTAACAAGCTACAAAAGGATTCTAACATAAAGTAGAGCAGCTATATGCTTATTTTGGCAAATGTCAAAACTTTTTATTGAGAGAAAGTTGCTCTGTCATAGTGAAACTCAAACACTCATTGTAAAAGGAGGAAGCATGAGTTAAAGCTGGGAGCTACTTTTTAAAAGTAAAAAACATTGCGACCCCATTCACAACAGGCCTCATCTGTACATCTTGAGAGGACAGAGATGTATGTTTGATACAGCACAACTTTGATTTACGTATGTGTTGTTGAAAACATATAAACATATCTTAAATACTTTATAAATCAGGCAAAATACATGTTTTTAGGTGGGGTTAACTATGAAGGACAGAACCTGCCAAACTCAAATATAAATATGTAATTATTTGATACAAGTAATTGATAAATGTGACATAAGTGCTATTTCTGTGCTTCTTCATCTATTTACCTTTGTATTCATTCCCATATTTATCAATGAATCTACTTAATTTAGAGTTTTATTTTACCTATTTATTTTATTTTCATTAACTTTGTCATTTATTTAATTTGTTATTTATTTATATTGATTGATTTTTTAATTTTTTTTTAAAGTTTATTAATTTATGATTCAATGCTTTTGTCTTTTATCTATTTATTAATCAATGTGTTATTTCATTTTTACCCCTATGTATCCAGGCTAGAGCAGAGACTCTGTGTTTCCGGGGATAAGCAATACTGATAATGCAGATCATAAATTAGTGCGCAAGCTAACCATAACTTTCTCAAGACCTGTGGCTGAGAAAATTGCATCGTGAAAGCGGGGCTTATCTAAATGTACATTACTGTATATAACATGATGTTTGTGTTGATCCATCATCAGTGTTTATCCCCGGAAACACACCCTGACATCAGAGACTCTGCAGCCTATGAGGAGAAAACCCGCTCCGCCACACCAGCGTGGAGGTTCCCACTCTGAAAGAGCTCAACCTCGAGGAGGAGACCAGCGGTGGGTTCACGAAACAGTACACCTGTACAGTAGTATAGTAGTATAGTGTAGATTTAAGTATGAAATCAAAGACTATGGAAGAAATTCTGCAAATTTATTTGGCGACACTAATAAAATCAATTAAAAATGTGGGTCACGACCCAGACTTTGGGCTTGACTGCTTGACATCTTCTCTAAACAATATATAAGCAATGCTTCATAATATTTACCTTTGAAGTAGTCTCACGATTTAACTATAATATATACACGTATAACTACTAGAATATGTTCATAGGACAGTAGAGATACATTTATAATAGTGATTTAACAAACTGTTAATGACAATGTTAACTATTATTAGCAAATAAGTAGGAAAATGTCCTATTAATTGAATCAGCCCTTAACTTAATTCCTGCTTCCCAACCATTGAACACACCTTGGAATTAGGCCAGACCCTTATTTGTATGGGGATGAGTCATTTGGAGCCGGGGAATAGTTCAAATGGGCTAAACTGCATGTTGAATAATTTAAGATTCTATTAACATTCAAATTTGACATTGATTTGACACAGTCAGGCCTCTGCAAAGTGACAAGATATAGCAAGGTTGTGGAGGAAAAGAGGCTGCGCTGTGGTAATAGTCTAGATGGCTTTTTGAGTAATTATTTAGTTTAGATGGATAGTTTTCCTCTGATCTGTTTCGTATCTGTAAAGAGTTATTTCCCTTATACATGGAATCAGGCAGACGGTAGACGGCACACACACAGGGAAGACCTGCGTTTTGCTACGGTGATGGAATAAAATATGTTAAATTATTTCATGTCACCTATTTTATGTAATTATTCTAGTAATGCATTTAGCGCCACAATTCATCTTTCTCTTAATGTTCCATTGTCCACATACACAACTTTCTGCGCGCAATTACGTGTGCTTCACGTGGATATCGACGCACAGGTGATTTCACGTTTCTTCCTTTTCTGCAGACCCTCATGAGCTGGCCATAAATAACCTTTTCGAAGGCCAACAGAAGAGTGAAAGTAAACCAAACAGAGTAGGTGTTTGTGTGTGTGTTCATATGAGGGATCACAAATCAATAGCTTGGGGTCATCTTCTCTAGACAATCGTAACATTGCAGATAAAGCAGCACAGGCCAGGCAACCTCATCGCCTTTTAAAGATCTGTTTACACAGAGACAAAGACAGGGAGGAGAGACCTTTTAATAGGACAGACCTGCCACTTGCATTGAGGTCACTGGATTTAAAACTTACATTTACTGGACAGATGCCTGGTTAGTTCAGGACTGTTCCTTTTGTTGTATTTGGATGTGAATCAGCTTTGTTGTCTGGGTATTATAATGTAAAAATGTAATATAACCGTAGTGACTCTTTAGATCCTTCATTTGAGTCCTGATTAAAACAGATTTCAAAAGTTGCAGTCATTAGCATTCAGACAGTGGCACTGGCATTTACCTTGTAGAATACAAAGGAGATTTGTTCAGAAAAGAGTGGCTGTAGTCAAACCCAGGTCTGGTAAATACACAAATTATATCAACATCATAAATTAATTCAATTCAAAAAGAAACTCTTAAAGGATGTACAATATCGGTTATAAGAAAGCCCAACTGAGTATGGGAAAATATATAATACTCTTCTTACTACTCTGTTTCCCACAAAGCCGCCTTTTTTATAGAATAAGACTGCAAAAGAAAGATTGTTTCTCGGCTTTATATTTTCTAACACCTGGTGTCATTCTCCTCCTGTTGTATTGCTTTAAGTCAGAAGGCCAGTTGGATAATTGTATCTGCAGAGTAGGCCTGCAGTGCTATCACTGGCGAGAGGAAGTTTCATCAAAAGCAGATAAAATTACTTTCTTTCTCTTTTTTTTTTTTTCCTAGGTTATGAACAATGTTTGTCAAGCTTGACCAACAATATGACTCTGTCTGTCAGACAGCTTGGGGACTTGACTTGGAAACTTTTTCTGGAAAATCAAAGAAAAAGAAAACAGTAAAGGCTTCAAAACTTTTTCAGCAAATAAAAATCAATAAATCCTTTGCAGAAACACTGGTTACGCAACTATGCAATTGTTTTTCAATTGCACACGTCGTTGCATTCCAGAATGTGTCATCTGAAAAGCGCGACACATCGCAAGCGTGAGCTGCAGTCTGAGCGCGGCCGCTGAGGGCGCTATAGCGAAACAATAAAAGAAAGGTGACCCCTTCATGTTGGGTTCCGCTCCAAAAAATATGGCTGACCAGTTTTCTGAAGCTTTAGCTGAACATGTCCGTATGCATCGGCACATTTATGACACCTAACCAGCTCTTGGTGAGAATTCACTGCCTTGTGTTGCACTTTTATACGACGTACAAAATGAATTAAAAAAATAAAAAGGCAGGCTGCTTAAATATGTGTAACCTGTAAAAATTACACTATTAAATGTACAATCAACAGGACACAACAATGATTTGTCATCATATTAAAATTATGCCTACACCAAGTTCATGGATATTCCAATACTGAACATGGACAGAAACAAAAATGAGCCTTTCATTCTGAGGGCAGAGTGCCTCTCTTACAGTAACTACCTTTTCGTATGGCAGAACCGCGGCCTCAGAGAGAAATTTGTCTTTGAAATTGTCTCTGAAAGACAAGCTTGCAGTGTTGCCCTCTCTCTTGTATGCAGGATCCTGTAGGCAGATGTCCCCTCGACTATTTGCCTCCACTCACTATTCAGCACCTCTCCATCTGAGGCAAAGCTGTCAACCAGAATGTTTCCCAGGTGTCGGTATGACCCTGCTTTGTCGGGTGAGCAGTCGATTGATCGATCTGCTGAAGATCAGATGATTGTGGACGTAGTCGTTGTGACGTAACCCATTGGTTTGTTGACTGTCGTTATGAAACCTCGAGTTCGCCGATTTAACCGCCGCCATCTTGGATTACGGTCGTCGTCGTCTTGACTTTTTGCAACCGATGAACGGTAGTTACCATATTTGGAATGCTGAGGAGTTACATAGAGACGGCATATGCTGCTCTGGTAGCGGCAGCAATGTACTAAATGAACATCATGCTGTATTGAAGAAGACTTAAAACTAGCCATTGAGACTATAAACTAAAGTTTACAATGTTTACTGAGGTAATAAATCAAGTGAGGAGGCATTTTCTCATAGACTTCCATACAATCAGGCTTCTATTGCAACCGGAGGAGTCGCCCCCTTTTAAGATACTTCTGCATTGGCTTCCAGTGGCAGAACCGGAAGGTTGGTGCCTGGTTTGAACGGTAACTATTTGTTCATCCCTTCCTGACATTTCAACGAGCTACACGGTATATGACTAAAACAAGAATAGCTGGTCCACCTTAAAAGGTCAGCCCACCTTAAGTGTTTCTTCCCTCTGCGCAGTAATTACAGCAGTACACATTCCTCCACAGACGCCATGTGTGTTCTTTACTGTCGCCATTGAAACACTCTTATTAGCTTTATATTGCCCCCTTGAGGACTGACATTTGTTACCTCCTCCAGTGCATAGGAACGCATGTTTTTATATATTTAACACAGTTGTGTGTTGTGTGTAATACATTTCTCCTCCATCTAGATTCTCACACTCTTTACCTTTAATAAGCCGATGGCAAAAAAGGGTCAAAGTTCAAGTCAAACTTTGAGCACATCTGTTTGACAGTACAAATTAGCAGAGCACATTGTGAGTAATATTAGGAGAGATGGGAGTCGCTGCTGTTGGCATTAGACAACAACCGCTCGGCCAGCGCAGAAGTCGATTCTTGTTTTGAATGGGCAGCTTTATATGCAACACTGTATTCCAGTCAATTTACAGCTCCAAAAAAATCCTGTTGCTTTTATAGCAGTCTGACAACACATTAGAAACAGTTTTTGTAAGGCCAAGTAAAAGATCACATTAACTGCTGCATTGCATTGTTACATTTTATGCCACTAAACACCAATACCGTTGAAGTCATCTACTCCATCTCTTTGTTTATTATTCTCACTAACCCCGCTAACATCTAGCAATAAGTCCATTTGAAAGTCATTTGAAAAGGACCATTACCTGCAGTCGTTCCGTGCCTATGAAAAAAAGCGGGATGGTAATGAAATGCCATCAAGAGTCCTACGGTACACAGTCCACTTTTGTACATTCCCAAACTTGTAATGCTAACAGACTAATTGACAATGAAAATAGTCATGAGCTGCAGCCCTCAGTTACAACCACAGTGATCTACCGCAGATGGTACTGACAAGTTCCTGTAATTATGTTTGATTCTGCAGTAATATCTCGTCAGGGTTGGTGTGGAGAGCCAACAGAAGATCTCAGAGGACCTGAGTGTCCAGGAAAAGCTCATTACAGAGACTCTCACGCGCTGAAGAGAGAGCATGAAGAAATACCTTTATTTCGCTAAGGTGGGTCCCCGGTGGGACTCAGCAGCTGTCATTTACCATCAACTCCAGCTGTGTTAATTCCATATAAACCTCTGATTGCAGCAGACTGCAGTGTCTCCTGAGGACCTGGGGTGTGACAATCATCAGTCAGGCCTTAAAGTGGGGCATTTTACCGATAGGGTTAATCCACCATAGCCCACGGAAGTGATCCCTGTTGTCATAGCTACTGTAGGCCCCTACAGCACATGGGCTAGTCTCCACATGGTATTGAACTACGGTGTAAAAACAGATTTAAGGCATCCCAATAATCCGGCCCGTTGTGGTAACCCAGTCAGTTTACCGTGTAGTAGAAAGATCCGGTGTATCAAATCTAAATTCAGAATGAGGAACAGCTTAGCTAGCTTATACATTATGATTGTGTTATTGCAAAAAAATTAGATTCCGTCTCGTGAGCCACCGCAATGTTACAAGATAAATCAATGACGGTTCACAGAACAGCCCCCAACTATCTTTCTTATCTTAAAGTATCTCAGAACAAGTTACAACAGAACGCATTACAATGAGAGCGAGGTTTCATGCAATGACCTCTGTTGCGCCAGAGTGATAGATTGTCACAGTTTCTGTTCCTTTAATCCATCAAACAACCCCCCTTTCCTCAAAAAAAGAAAAAAAAAACTCAACCATGACGTTACCACTGTGGCTCATCATAATGTGCCCTAAAATTAAGATGACATAATACAATAAACGGCAGAACAGACTGCATATATCCATCAGAACGGAGATGAAAGCGTAGCTCATTTTTTGGGAATCAAACCATAATACAGCCAACATATGTTAACGGGAAAATATGGGCAGCACTGTGATGCTCTACTATGAATACAATATGAGGTGACGACCAAATAAAATCACACTGTCACTTTTATGAGGCAACTATGTATATATGCAGTCATCCAGCAGATAAAAGGCGTTTTATGCATTCATGTCCAGAAATGACGCTTTCTGCAGGTTTCCACTCAGGGCTAAAAATAGCTGGGTATACAACATCTTGAGAGAGGTGGATGGGGTTATGGGTGTAGTGTAGGAAGCATGGGACGCAAATAAAGCAGTCAATTTTAGTGCACCGCGTTGAGAGGGGAAAAAAATGCAGTCTATCCTGGATTAGATTAGTCAATTCCCATATTATAATCACTTAGTCATAGCAAGTAAACTGGAGCAAAATAAAGAAATAGATGGATGGTCTGGTTCATTGCATAGGTAGCTCTATATAAAACAAATATCAGTTGCCAAGACGCCATTGGCCACATTTTTGAGAAATTGGCAACCAATTTATGTGTTGTAACATTATTTATATTTATATATTACTGTTATAAAACTGGAAGCAATTACTCAAAATACAAGGCAACTTAAAATGGCAACCATATTTTCAGTTTTGGTAACCAAAAGCTGATACCTGCGGTTGCCAGCCTGGCAAATGCTTTAAAAAGGTCTCCTAGATCCCCCTCAAATTTTTAATCTCAAGGGACTTCCTGGTTAAATAAATGTTGAATAAATAAACAATTGAAAAGTTGATGTTGAGCCCCGATCCCCAGATTTATTTTAATCACTATATTTCTACACAAACATTCGCTGTGGCTATGAAAGCATGAGCGTGTTTCAGAACCCAGGGCTGCAGATGAGACCTGGCCTCATCTACGGGAGTTGTCTATTAGACAGGTGACAGGGTTTCTGTAATCACCACCTCAGCAAAGTTCACACAGACTATTACCTATCTACACACAGACACACACACACACACACACACACACACGCCCTTCTATAATCAGTGTGGCTGGCCAGACTTCCCTCATCATTACCCCCGGAGACAGGAGATAGAAAAATCCCACCAATATCATATCACGCTCCTCTGGCGGATGGATAATGGTAGAAATATGGTGAGATTTATTTTTTCATTTTGCACAAAGTTGAGAACCCACAATGCACTCCATCACTGTTATTTACCCCCACCGCCCCACAAACCTGCCCTGAGGATGAATAATTTTGCATACGAGGCAGTGCAAATGATCACTGAATGAATCACTGTAAAGGGAATGCCATTTGTCACTGTAGAGATACTGGACAACAGCGTGTGATGAATGAAACACAGGGTCAAATCTGTGACGAGAAAAAAAGCGAGAGCAGGATGGAAGGGCATAGACGGATGGAGGGGTAGAGAGGGGATGGAAGTCTGTGTTAATGATATGGTCATATGTACACAGCGGAGCTCAGATGTGATTAAGGCAATGATATGATGGGTGGTGTCAGTGCCGAGCTTAATGACTAATGCAATGAGATGGAATTGGATGAGACACTGGTGTCAGGCTGAAGTGGAATAATGCCTGGAGCCTCTGCAGCAGCAGACACATGGAACTGCCACAATGAGCAGCCTCGTGAGCACAAATCGTTCCGGTAGCTGAAGACTTAGACATGCATAATTAGCCTTTCTGCAGAACAATACAAAATTGAAATTCAGTGCTTTTGACATTCTGTCAGGCAAATGATAAATAACCAGAAAAAATAATGATGATGATTATTTCACTTATTTGTCATGACTAAGTAGCAAATGCTCTAAATGGATGCACAAAAAAAAAAAAATCTAAAAATAAAAAGGGAAAAAAAGAGAAATGTATCAACAATAGGACAATGACTGGAATAATGAGGAACCCAGACCATCATGTACAAAAGCATTCATAACACTGTGAACCTGAGCATCCTTGGTGGAGGTAAGGTTTAAAGGAGACATATTACGCTTATTTCTAGGTTTGTGCTTGTATTTTGGGATTCTAGAGCATTTTAATATGACTTAATGATCAAAAAACTCTTTGAGGCCTAGAAACGCTTCGCCCACAAAACCCTGGTTTTCCTATGGTACCGCCTCGCATGGCGTGCACTCACTCCTCTCTTGCGCCACGCGCGGCGGTTTCTCTAGCGGTTTTATAGGCAGATAAAAGACCAAATAGTCTCAACTTTTCAGGAGCGACGTTGCATCAAATCGAGCGCGAGGCGGACTTTACTTCTTCACCACTGCCTTTCTGTTTTGATGCCGGTGTATGTGGTAGGAGCAGACAAAGGCAGACAAAAGGCTGATATTAGCGTTGTTTAATTCCGATTATCACAGCAAGACTTCCATGTCTGCGTTGAATCCATTTTTTCCCTGTTATTTACATTTGATCGCGTGGTTGCGCATGCACCCCTGCTCCACAGGCTCATCAGCTGTTTCCCCCGACTCGCTTTGCCATGGGGCGTTTTTGAAGAGTTGCCTGTTGCGACGCATCTCAGTGTGATCGGGCCCTAATGCTGTCTGTCTGAATAAACCTATATTCATCTCTTTCTGAAACGCTCCCTTTAGCACATTTCAATGGGATTGAGTGTCTAGGTTAGTGCTTGGGTCCATGTTGCTTTCTTTCCGCTGATGTAATTCACATACACTGCAACTGGAAATGAACTGGAAAACATTGAGCATGTTTACATTTAAAACTGTGAAATAGTTTATATATTGTATAACGGTGGCACAACCGTATACTTACGGCTTGTTTATTAAAAAGCATAGTTTCTGAATGCGGACTGTGTCTATTTTTCCATGGATCGAGCCTTTCAATACTTTTACAGTATTTATATTGCACTTAGGCTCTCGTCAAAATCTCACCTTTTACAATATGGGACCTTTAAGGCCTTTACACACCAGGTGCGTGTGGCTCCATTTTTCTGAGATTTCCGCACCGCAGTAAGCTGTGCGGGGAATGGTAAATGGACTGTACTTGTACTGCACTTTTCTAGTCTTTCAACCACTCAAAGCGGTGTGTGTGGGTGTGAATTTACCCATTTACACCCATTCATACACTGATTCACTATTCAGACGTGACTCTCACAAAGTGTTCATTGATTAGAGCACTATAAACATGTCTGAGGATTTCACATAGACAGCCAAATACTGTATGTTTAATGCTTAAGAAACAGGAGTAGCTACAAATCTATATTTGAGTATATATTATAGCCAAATCAAATAGTTTACAGGGTATTCATCCTCTTTTTCTATAGAATGCATTTACTTCGTTCTTTACAGGGCTTGTGTAAAGGCAATAAAGTGGTCCATGAATATGAGATATATAAGGGGTACAAAGGATTTGTTTGTCGTTGTACAACAGGGTTGCAAAACGAAATTTTAAATGTACTCCCAATTTGCTACATAGGAAAGAAAACAAACAACAAAAAAAATATATTATATACAGAGGGGGGGTCATGAATGAAGGAGTCTCACAGCCAGAGGAAAGAAGCTGTTTTGAAGTCTGGTGGTTCGGCCAATGATGTTTTGGTTGATTTTAATCAGCCGCTGTAGAGCCCTCCATGTCCTGTGATGTACACATCCCATGCCAGTTTGTAATGTTTCCAGTAAGGATGCTTTCTATTGCACTGCAGTAAAAGTTGACAAGAACTTGGCACGGGAATGTTGCCTTCTTAAGTTTCCTTAAGAAATACAGCCGTTTATGAGCTTTCTTCAGCAGGATGGAGATGTGTGATGACAGTGTCAGGTTTTTTGTGATGCTGATTCTCAGGAGTTTAAAGCTGCGAACTTGCTCCACCTCAGCTCCATTGATGGAGACAGGGGTGTGCGTCTTCGCCTCCTTTTTTCCAAATTCAAGAATCAGCTCCTCGGTTTTACTGACATTGAGCAGTAGGTTGTTCTCTGAGCAACACAAGGTTGTTGATTTCTTCTCTATATGAAGTCTCATTGTTGTTTGTAATCTGGCCGATGATGGTGGTGTCCTCTGCAAACTTCAGTTTCAGAGCACACCACCGTCATCAGAGTTCTTTTCATGTTTGGGGTAGTAGTCGTAGGTGTACGGCGTGAACAGGAGGGGGCTGAGCACATAGCCCTGGGGGGCTCCGGTGTTCAACACTAGAGTGGAGGAGGTTTGGCTGCCAATCCGAACTGCCTGGGGTCTGTTTGTGAGGAAGTCTAATAACCAGTTGCAGAGTGAGGTACTCAAGCCCAGAGTGCTAAGTTTACCAATGAGTGTACAGTAAATTACAATTCCTTCTTGCCATTGTGGAGGTTGGTTGATGGAGCTTTGCAGGATATGCTCATCTTCTTGTTTCTTCACAGCACTTTTTTTTTTGTGTTCGCCCTCTGGCGTTTTGGAGAATACTGCAACGAACAGAGCATTGAGCGCTGTAGCTCACGTGTCATGTGCGGAGGGTCGGGTCTCAGTGCCACGTGGGAGTTCACGTCCCTGGGCAAAGGGTGCTCTAAAGCTGACACAGCCAAAGCCGCGAGCTATTTTCGCTTTTACTTTCCGAGCCAAAACTTGAACAACCCAAAACCCACAAAAAGGCACAAAAGAATTAAAAAAAAGTCTGTCTTGCAGATCCTGATGCCACTGAGATGCATCTCCTGTGTTAGACCAGAACACGATTCACATCACAGTCAAAAAGGGAGGATAGACTAAAAAAAAAAAAAGGGTAAAAAGCTGCTCCATCAGGATGACCAGGGACATGGCCTCATTCCACTTTACTGCTGCTTGGCCTTTCAGGAAAAAGAACTGCTTGCCATTGCACATCTTCAATAATATCTCTCTGCATACATAAAAAGGAGGATGGGGAGGCTCACAGGAAAGCCCGGATTGTTTATGGTTGCAATATAGATTTTATACAGCTCCCAGGAAAAGGGAATTACGTCTTAAATTACAAAGATGTCTCTGTGAGTTGTCAGCAGCAGGAGTTATATGGGACCGGCGGTTAGTGTGGCTGTTGGGCTGTGGGGGACACTGGGGAGCTGAAGGCTCCAGAATGGGGCTCAGCAGAGGCAGCTGACCTACAGTACGCAGAGTCAGCTCAAAATAACAAAGTTACTCAAACCCCCTGATGAAACAATGGCCCAGATGAGGCCAACGTGTGAAGTACAACAAAGCAGAGGAAGGTGGAAAAACACGACACACACACACACACACACACACACACACACACACACACACACACACACACACACACACACACACTGCTTTGTTTGAGTATAGGATGTATACTAAGCCAAGCTCAAATCATGTCTTTCCAAGTCTAAAGTCCTTCTACAGCTCTTCTGCTCACATTTGAGCGATTGCAACAATTTAGGCAAATACAATTGAAAAGCAAGCAGACATAACCTACAAATAATTTATTTGGTTTATCAAACAATAATACCGGCAATAATAGTAAAAAGATCATTAGGATGGGTCTTTACAGTAATTAGTGTAGGCACTATTTATTTGATGTTGACTGCATGGGACAAAAACATTACTTTTTCAGTGTGTGTGTGTGTGTGTGTGTGTGTGTGTGTGTGTGTGTGTGTGTGTGTGTGTGTGTGTGTGTCAGTGAGAGGTGCAGAGAGGATACATTTTTGCAGGTCAACTCCAGAAGTAAGCATCGCACTGGATGCCTCAACAATAAGCCAATGAGATTTTCCCATTGAATTTTGGATTATTGTAGAAAAAGTTTCATAAGCATGTAAGTTTATGAAACTTACACGCTTTGTTCAGCAGGAGAATCTTCGCAAATGAACACCAATTTTATGATTTTTGAAGCATGAATGCAATTGGCAGAAGTAAAAAGCTAACGTTAGGCTATAAACGAACTAGACCACAGCCGCATGAGGGTGACTATAGACAACAAGGCTGTCAAAGCCGACTAGTCGGCCGGATGATGTTTTGAATTCTCATTTAGACACTTGTTAGTGGGTATTCACTGACATATTTAATATTGCAGAACAAAATGTTAAAATCTCTCAACTTGTGTTAACCGCAGACCTTATCTCAGGCATCTAACCAACACCCCATTCAAACAACCCATTGACTTTGAGACGAGGGAATCAGAAGTGCTAAAATGTTGACTCATTTCCATGTTTTAGGACTCATTCCTGTAGCAAATGAAAGTTGCTTACAGGAATAAATGCTCTATTAGGTATCTAGAAAATGTGTGTGACGCCTTATTATAGCGATAAAAGACGAAGATGTCAAATGTGGATAAATCATAAGCACTCTTAAAACAAAATGCAACAAATATCTAAAATGAAAGCCTTTGCAAAGCATTTGTGGGTATTAATTATGAATTTGTTCCCTTAAATTAATAATTCAAACCCTCAAATTACCTAACTCGTTCTCTCCAATAAATAATTTGTATTCACAAATTACTGTATTGTGCCCTCCGATTATGAATGAATCCCATTTAATTAGGGTAATATTGATAAGTTAGTATAGCAATAAGATCTGAAGTTTGTGGTAGAAAGTCTGGTCAGTTCAGTAGGAGCATCCCGAGTGTTAGCAGCAGTAAGTTACTGGATTCCTTCCACCTGTCCTGCCATCAACACTCTCTTTTCTTGCCAAAAACAAGATTTTACAAGATTACATTTGAACACATCATGATAACATGCTACATGTGGTCACAATGTAGCATTATCAGACACATTTCTCTAGCGTGTGCTGCATCCAGATTCAGAGAATTAGGAATCCATATGAAATTGTTGCATGTTGCAATAGCATTAGGGGGAACCTTCCAGGGGCTCAGGACTCTCAGTGTTCAGGGGTAAATATCCACTAGGGGAATTGGTGGTAGAAAGGTTTCTTTATTGCTACTGTACGGGACTGTTTGGTATGGCCTTTTCCAATAGCATTACAGTGTCAGAGTCCTGATCTTAAGACAGTAGCAGTAGAACATTAATCAAAGAGGCGGCCCACTTATAAAATGCCAGTCCTAACTGGCCTGCCAACTAGGAGAGTCAAACACTGCTTTACTGAACACTTTGGGTAAGAGCATCTAAGCTGAAAAGGCAAAAAAAAGGGCCAAAAGGTGAAACACATCCTTCCATATCCTCCGGATCCTTGCTTAAAGGTTACAGAGAACAATTTAGCCGTACAGTTTATAGTTCCCAGGAACAAAAGAAAAGGTTCACCAAGAATATTGGTCAATAACAATCTAATAACCTCCACTCCTCAGCACACAGTCATGTCTCTTTGTCGATGTCTTTATACACAGGATGCTGCATCACATTTCCATCAAATAAGTCATTCAAATACACACACAGTGAGTCATTTACATTGTAATTTACTGAGACAGGAGAATATTCATTATTGATTGAAAGAATGTTGAATCATTGAATATAGAGAACGTTATCTGAGATCATAGCATTGAAAAGTGTTGAGTCAACAAAAAAAAACATAATTTCCTCCCCTGCTGGAGGGCAGCGCTTAGAATGGCAAGTGAAGTGGAAAAGTGGGAAGAATATATATACATATTGCATGTTTTTTTTGTTCTGCTGCTGTTCTTAAGCCATGAGGAAAAAGGATTTGCACAAAGAACAGTAGCCATGCCTCTAAATGTAAGCACTAATTATATCTGCACACTTAAACGAATAATGAATTTGCACTGGACTTAGTTTAAGTGTGGGCGCCTTCCAAGAAACCAGAGACTGACATTTGTGATGAGAGACTCTTTGCAGATGATAAAATACGTACACGTCTGCTCACGGTGCTGACGCCAAAGACCTCCAGACGCATCAGACAGTACGACCCCGCGTTGTCTTTCTATTAAGGTTAATAATTCACAGAGCGATTAGGGTGCTTGTGAAATGTTCTCATATACGGGAGGGGGATGCAGGACCAATGTGATGATGAGAGACCCCCCCCCCCCTTCCCCGTATCGCCCCTATGTGCCCTTGATCTCAAGGCACATAGATTGACAACGTGACAGTGACATTAACAAGCCCCCGCCAAGGGGGCCAACTCAGTGGCCCTTAACAGCCTGTCGTTAGCCTTATTATGGGACATATGGCTTAAATCACAGCTCTAGGAGAGAGATGTCTGCCTTGTTTTTTGCCAGCGGATCTCTGGTGCCTCAAAACAAACAAGGTTCAAATGTCTCACCGCGATTCATGATACAATACAATTAACATGCACAGGACGAGACATTCCAAAAACATGGAATACTCATTTTAACGCGTCGTTCATTTACTGTGGCCGACTGGAGAGAAAGTGTAAATTTTGCTAATTATGTTCACCTTCCAGTAAATTTGTTACAGCTCTGTAATGTAAAGTTCTGAGAATTGTATCACAAAACCATCCCTGTTCTTTCATCTACTTCTAAAAGCCAAGCATGTTAACCTGCTGGAGGAAGAACAGGGGATGACCCAGGTCAGTAGGATTCATCCTCTGGGGAACATGACTGTCTGTACAAACTTTCATGGCAGTTTTGTAGTCCGACAGACCACCATTGCCATCCCCAGAGCCATTCTGCCGGCATTCCATGAATATCAATAATGCTATTTCAGGAATTTATTGCTCACTGAACTAAAATGGGAGGGCAAAAAAATCTTTAATAATATGCTAGTGTCAATTTAACATTAAAATTTAAAGAGAAAACTGAAGTTTGACAAAAGTATTGGTTATCTAGTTTGACACTTTATTTCAGTAGCAATTTTGTCGAAGCCTTTTGAAACCCAATTATCGGGCTCCCTGACTACATGTCTTCAGCATAAATGCTGGAAATGTTTTTTTTAAAATATGCTAGTAATGAAGCATTAGTGTGTATTTTGCTGCATGCTGCTTTGTTTTGACAGAAGATGTGAATCAAAGGCAAGACAAGTAGACATACATAAATGTGTTGTAGATTATTGGAGACGGTTCTCAAAAGCACCACGCAAAACCTTTGACTTAACACACCAACGTGACAAAATAGGTGGTCAGTAACTCTGACTTAGTGTCACTATATTCTGGTTCATCACACAACCGTACTCACAAGAGCCACCTTAAAACTAATCCATGCGGCTTTCCACCGTGTTTGTCTATTCAATGGCCACTTGGAGTGACAGATTGATTTTCAGTGCTGCTGTGGATGTACGACGCAAATGCCATGAAAGGCAGGAGATGAAAAAACAGCATTACAATATTTCTGAGGACAGACTACTGTGTCAGTCAGAGAAAGGGTCATTGACACATTGAGTTAAAGCCTTGTCCACTTCATGCAACACCTGAGTAGCAGAGAGACCTCTGGCCTAATTAGTCCTCTAATTTGGATATTTCAGACAAAGCTATTTACATACATAGGCTGTCTTGAGGAGGACATAATAGGTTGTACAGCAGGAGAGGCCAGAAAAGCTGAGTCATTACTTTGTTTTCAACTTTTCCAAGCAAAATTGCTGAATTTCCTAGATGCTGAGCCAAGTCTGAGTTTGACAATGCCGACTACTAAGTGTGACGTAAAATTGAGTTCGCACAGCGTTTACACTGAATAATATGTGGAGTTTTTTGTGAGCAAGAAAAGCCTGGATGTATATACTACATTAGCAAGAATTTCTGAGTACGAGACGCGAGCTTACAGCACATACTCAACTGCCCCATAATGCACTGCATCTGGGTGCCTTGAGACCGTCCGTCAGTCTTTTAAGATTTTGAGTTGGAGTAAAAGCTGTTAATATGTCACTTTGTTACGTTTTAATATGTTTTCATGTGAGAAAGTAACCATTTATATTCCCAATATGTCGTCAGTTTATTCAAGTAACACCTGCTGCCATGTTTTTTTCAGAGATGCGACAGAGCCCCTGACGGGGTACCTTGAGACCGGCCCGGCCCGGCCCGGCCATCACTTGAGCACACTTCAAAAATCATACTTTATTGTTAATTTAGTTGACAGTATACAGTACATACTGATTGAGTGCTGCTCCATACTCGGAAACCCAATCCCACTTTACTCTAATCTATTTTCACATTAACCCGATGCTCCGATACTTGACCTCCAAAGTTACCAACATAACGCCGTGGTGTCAACAGACAGAATCATGTGTCAGCTGACATCGGTGAAGCGTAGAAGGGCAATATTGTGCTGTTTGTCGATGTGGTGTGACTCCTGTGGCCTGGGGAGATGGGCACAGCCAGGCCACAGGGCTCCTAGCTGGGTAATAAATCACTGGGATGACAGGAATAGTGACCTTTGCATTATGACACACTCACACAACACATGTGCAGACAACTCAACAACCAGTCATACACTACATTACACAAACAAACACACTTTACACCTTCACAAATTATGTACCATTGGAAGCATAGAGGTTCCTTTATCGATATCATCCTAATGACCGGTGCCTCATCACCATCATTCATCATCTTCATTATTTTAGATGATATGGTTTCAGCTGTTATGTCAATTGAAAGACAATAGCCTGGTAGTTTATGAGAATTTCATCAGCCCGACATTCCTAATGTTGCAATGTGCGGTTGGCGTCATGATTGATATCGCACACAAAACAAATCAATAAGCCTAAGCATCACATTCCCTAAGATACCCAATCTAATCAAAGCTATCAATCCTGCACGTCTAGCATGGTCTGTAGTCATTACCTGCCTGCAGAGCCGAAGGCTATTAGAGCTGGAGCTACCTAGTGAGCTGAGCAGAGTACCTTGAACATTAGTGTAGTCAAACACCCTCAGCACAGCAGGATGAATGAATGGCAGGGTTGTGGAGCCAGCAAAGCATGATCACACTAATGGGCCATGGTAAATGGACCAGCTATGGCTAGTATGGGCTGACTGGCCTGCTCTGTGATCCAGAGCCGTGCCCATTTCACGGTGTCTGCCTGGGACCTGGCCGCACTTACTCACTGAGATGGAGAGCTTCATGTGGGGGGCCCAGATTTCAAGAAGGGTTTGTCTGAGGTGCCGGGACAATCACTGGAGACAAAGGGAAGCTGTCTGTACCTGTTAAGTTATGGGACGACTGACACAGCTATGTAAGGGGAAATCTGTCTTCAGTGACCCTTGAACACTTGGCTCATCTCACCGTCGTCTCTCACGAGCACAGCCAGCCAGGGGTATAGAAAGCTTGATGGACACCATCCATTTCACCCATTTTTTGCAAATTTGATTACAACAAATGTAAAAAGGATTTATTCACATTTTTTTTTTGTCATAATCATTCATCAGGGTTCCTGCAGTTTAAAAGTTAAAGTTAGCTTAAGTTAGATTTAAGACTTTTAAAAACTTGTATTATGCCACTCGGGAATTCAATTTAAGACCAACGATACAATATCCAAAAAATAGAGAAAATACAATATAAATGTTTTAAGGTTAGGGACAATTTGGCCCAAATTTCTATTGTAGCATATCATTGCTACTTAGCAGATAGTAGTGCATCTGTTCTGAGCATCTCGACTGCAAACAAAATAGTGTGAGTGTTGTTAGTTCCTCTTTACCTTGAGAAGCATTCAGTAATTTATAAAAAAAAATAGATGTTACCAGTATTTGAAAAAATTTAAATTGCAATGTCAGAAAAAATCTTTTTAAGGATCCACGGGGACCATGAACAACATACAGTATTCATATAATGTATTTCACTGTATTTTAATCTAATGTAAATAAAGAATAGTGAAGTGTGTAAAACGCTGTAATCAGCAGTGTTATACAGCATACATTTTCATTTGATAAACAAACTGTCATTGATAAATTGTCTCTCAATTAGTCATTTACTTGACAAATTGCTATGGTATTGCTGTCGACATCTTATTTTCAATAAAATAAAGTTTGTTTTTACAGTTTCTATCATTAAATAATGAAATGTTCTGTAAAATGTGTGCCTCTTCCATCAGAGCTAGACATTCCGTGCAGCAAGACTTGTATTTTCCTTCTTTCATATCCCAATGGAAAATACAAGAAAATAATGGGTGTAAATCAAGCAATGTCTCATTGTCGCCTGAAGCGCTGCCTCTGATCCTAACAAACTCATGACATTAACTGCAGCTGACGAGTGCAGAAAGCTGAGCAAGCCTTCTTCTGCAGAAAAATCCAGCTGAAGGAGGGAGAGGTCAGACATCAGTGGCGGTCAAGTTGATCATGTTGCATGGGATGCCTCACATTATAGCACTGTATTGCACATTTTGTTTTCCTCTTTGGATAAGTTTTTCTCCAAAAATATAGGGTCAAGACGAGGTAAAGCTTTATCATTCTCTATGTAATGACAAACAATAAATAATATGAGCTATGTCCCATGTTCCATTGTAAGAACAGCGTTCTGTCAATATGGAAAGCAGTCCAGACAATTACTCTTAACTGCTCATATTGTGAAAAGTTTGAAGTCTTGCCATCTGATCCTCACTTCATGCTACAGTAGATATCATTTTACCATTTATTTCTGGCAACAAATTAAATTGTACATGGACTAAATAAGTAGCAACACAAGTCAAAATAAACACCAAGGATACAGATTTCTGAGCACACATTAGTTTGATTATTGGTTTGACTTTAATAGTTCATGAATATGGGAAAATAACCCTATTTACCCAGAATCAGGTGATTTACACAGGCAAATCATTTGATTCGTTTTTTAAATTTCCCCCCAAAAAACTGAATATTTTTTGAATTGTAAAAATTTGGGCATGCTAATAAAATCCAATTACATGACATGCATACTTTGGTAAAGCTTATCCTGCTTTAAGGAGAGAAAGAGGAGTTCTCAGAAAATATTTCAATCACAGGTAAGAAATTGTCTGAGTGGTAAAATCCCGGGACGCTCAAAGAGATCAGAATCATAAGGGTA
This sequence comes from Cebidichthys violaceus, assembly GCF_023349555.1. Classification (NCBI taxonomy): domain Eukaryota; kingdom Metazoa; phylum Chordata; class Actinopteri; order Perciformes; family Stichaeidae; genus Cebidichthys; species Cebidichthys violaceus. Next base: position 2,369,286 of record NW_027176816.1, read on the forward strand.
CTTAAGGAAAAGAACAACTCAAATTTGACCCTTTCTACACATAATGTACGATGTCAAACAGGTCTCATCATGTCTTTTCACCGCTGGTGTACTGTATGAGAACTGTGAGGTTAAAATCAAAAAATATTTCCATATGTTAGGACCGAAAAATGGCATAGATATCGTCTGCACAGAGATACACAGAGGCATTATAAATGACATTCTCATCCCGAGCTGAGTCTCAGACACTGATTGGTTGAAAAAGCAGTCGCTTAGTTTCACAATACGTACGAATAAACAAAGCTGAATTAGAAACCAGTGGTTCACATCGTCTCTTTAACAACCTTTCAAGTGAATTGTGCTGTAGCTGTGGAGATGACACCAGCCCACTTACAGTATACCTCCCAGTGACAAGCCTGCAAGACTGTGAGCCAATCAACTTAGAAAGCAAACAAAAAGGCCAAACTCTGAACCCTGTAAATGACAAATACCAATGTTGGGGAAATGAATGCACAAGGAAACACTAAGTTATTGTACTGTGAAGTCTATAAATCTATCAGAAAGGTCAAAGTGGCTTTTAGCTAGCATTAATCACACTGAGAGGCAGATAAAAATACAAGGAGCACGGTGACAGTGAAAAAAAGCTTCCTCTTCTCCCGCTGTCTGTCTTCTGACTGAGTCTTCCGAAATTGTACACATTTGTCCCAAAAATACTTCTCACAGGGGTGTATCTCTTGCTCACACTGTTAATCAAGGTGTTATTTTTTTCCTTTTTCTGTGTGGGAATTTTGATTACTTTTGTTTTGTTTGTTTTCATGACATGTAGGCCATTAAAGCGACATTTTACTTGGTTTTGTTTGTCCTGCCTCATACAAACGTATCATCATATCTAGTTTCAGTAGAAAAACCCTGTATTTCATACAGGATTTTTGTGATGTGCTTATTGGGTGTAAAGATTGCGAAAATTGTTAAAAAATAGTTATTAAAAAATAAACATGTCTTTATCAAAAAAATTTAGATTGCCCCTATCTTCCCAAACACTTTCAGACTCAAGGTAATATTGCACCAAATACTTCCTCAACACTTACACCAACTAAGATCCTGCTCCAGCAGAATCATCTACATCATTCTCAATAACTCACCCTTTTAATGGCATATGATTCATAGCTCTGTCACAGAAAGCCACTCATCACCCCCTCTTCCCCACATTACTATTAGTATTATCATAACTAAGCTTTTTTCCAAAAGCTCTCGTACGAGCTTGGTGGAGGACTGACTTTGTGTATTTATCTTTGGTGAAGCCTTGTGTGTGTTTGCAAGTGCTCAGATTGGCTCTTAAGGAGGTGTAGAACCCAAGCCAATTACAACAGCACAAGTGTAAGAATGGAAGGGGAGACTGGCGGTAGTAGCCAAGATTGAACTGAGAATTGGGAGGGACAAAAGAACCATAACAAAATTGAAAATCCGGCTGCACTCAAACAAGACAGACACTGAATTTAAAAAATAAGAAGAGTTGAATTCTCCTCCTGGTCATTATGGAAGGTTTATTACCCACCAGTACTGTATACAGCAAGGGTACATTAAATTGTTTTTCTTTCCCCAAGAGTTGGCCCTTAAAGCAAACAAAGACTGTCTATTTTCACACATGTACCACTGCAAAAATCAGGCACATCCCATCTCAAAACGATGCAGAAAAATGTATCCATGCATTTTCTACACTCAATTTTTGCAACACCTTACCAGGCTGCTCCAATTACTCGCTTAAGTCTCTGCAGTTGATCTAGAATGCTGCAACACTGGTGTACCGGTAAAAACTAGGAAAAGGACTGGCTCCCGGTAATATCCAGAATATGATTTGAAATCCTCCTCATCCACAAAGCCCTAAATGGTCAAGCACCATGAAGAGCTCATAGTGCCCTATTATCCAACAAGAGCACTTCCATCCCAGAGTGCAGGGTTACCTGTGGTTCCTCGAGTCTCTTAATTAAAGTAGAACGCTAGTCAGAGCGTTCAGCTATCAAGCTCCTCTCCTGTGGAACCAGCTCCCACTTTTTATCCAGCCAGGAGGAAGACAGTCAACATACTAGTTAGGGCTGGCTCAGGCTGGCCTTGGACCAGACCCTAGTTATGCTGTAATAGGTCTTCTTAGGACACACTGAGCTCCTCTCTCCTCCTGTCCCTCTCCATCTGAATGTGTTAACGCTCCATTAATGCATGTTACTAACTTGACTTATTCCCCGAAGCCTTTGTACTTTCTTGTCTCTCGGATATCCATGGACCCGAGTTCCACCTTGATTGTGGCTGCGCCTGCTGCCATGACCCTGATGACACCCACGGCTACTCTCATTATCATCCGTCATATTTCTATCATTTTTTACTGTTACTATTACTATCAGTTTATCATATCCACTGCTGCTTAGCAGTAGTAGTAGTCATATTTCTATTATTATTTCTACTGCTACCGCTATTATTTCCTGCTATTATTATTGTTATCGGTCCGTTTCTATGATCATTATAGCTGCTGTGAATCTCTCTCTCTCTCGCTCTCTCTCTCTCTCTCTCTCTCTCTCTCTCTCTCTCTCTCTCTCTCTCTCTCTCTCTCTCTCTCTCTCTCTCTCTCTCTCTCTCTCAACACATCCAATTAAGGCAGATGGCCGCCAACCCAGAGCCCAATTCTGCCCAAGGTTTCAAACCATTAAAGAGTCGCCCAGTGATTGCTTATGGGGGAATGTTGGGTCTCTGTAAAATACGGTCTAGATCTACTCTATTAGAAAAGTGTCTTGAGATACCTTCAGTCATGATTTGATGCTATATAAATAAGTTGATTTGAAATGACCATTATGTATTAGTATTGTGCTAGAGGAGGAATATGGCAGTAAAAGGGCAATAGGGGGCGTCACACTCAGAAATGCTATCTATAATTTATCAACTAAACAAGTAATGCACCTTGGCCCTCCCATTGTTCTTGTGCCCTTATCTTTTTCTCTGGCTGCAAGGAATTCAGGAACACAAAGCCAGCAGAGACAAAGCCCTAAACAGACCAGATGATAATGACCTACCCAAGTGTGGGTTACTGCATACAGCCACACACCTATCTCCCAATTACAATTAGTTCATTACAGAAACAAAAACGCTTGCTTTAAGGCATTCACTATATAATCACGATCTTTCAAACACTTTAGGAAATCCACAAAAAGGTTAACTAAAGCACGGAGCAAAATGTGATGAATGCATATCGCATGTAAAACTGCAACCACAAGCTGTCGCTGCAGGGTTCTGCCATGCAATGTACCTTTCTCCTCTTTTTGACATAGGAAATGTATTCATCAAAAGGCCATGATCCATCTCGTGTTCCATTTAGCTTGGAGCAAATCTATATCCCAGCATGCATTTCCTATAATTATGGGGCAGTATTCATCTTTTCTTGCTCAAAAGACTGGCTCGTCTCATTTGTAAGCCTGCGCTATGTGATGTGTGTGCTCTTTAGCCCCGCTTTTTAACATCCCCATCAAGTTGCTGATGTGAATAGAACACCTGGTTTGCTGTCACATCTCTGTCGATTTTTGTAATGCATGAATGCACTCCTGAATTATTTCATTTAAAGAAAAGAACAGGTTGCCCAAAACATGACAGCTAAATTACAGTTAGCATTGTGTTTATAGACATCCACAGAGCCTCTACGATGCAAACCAAACAAAATCTGATATATATACAGATGTGACCTTTTGGAAAATGTTTTGTCTTTATCTTTATTATTCATGCCCTCTCTCACAGTCCAGTACAGCAGAATAGTGGACAGAACACTACACTACTACAACTAGAATCCTACTACTCTTCGGCAAACAGTTATTTGCAATACCATAGCTGAAAAAGATAAATAATTTAGCATCCTTGTGTTAGGCAGTGTAATAAAGCTGATGTCTTTATAGAGCGGGAATCTGGCTGGCTGTGCAGTTTCTAAGTGAGATGGATGACGCCTTAAGCCTAAACTGCTGAGGGGTGAAGTGAATTAGGCTCACATTAGAGCTCACACTTTACCATTACAATCAAAATGGAAGAGAGTGGGCAAACCTTAATCCTTCTGCAGACAGAGCCCACGCTACAGACTCAGCTTGATGAACAGGATTAAGACTGTGAATGAAACTAAGAGCAATTAAAAACTTAGATAAGAGTGTGAAGGGTTATCTAAAATATATATTGCTTGTGCGTTGGTATGCGTGTCTATTCTGTACACTATGAGTGTGGTATTAATCACAGAAATGATTAATTATGATATGCAATGTGCTTACTGCACATATTTGACAGTTACGTTATCAACCTGAACGTAAATTGAACACCCTGTGAACATGGGAATTCATTTTCTACCTTGCTTAAAGTGGTATTGTCTCTCCGGGTCTGTATAATTATCTCTAAAAGAGAACACAGTCAATTAAATCCATATCTATTAAATCCGTCACCAATTATGAATACAAAAAAAAAAATACATTTAGAATACAAACAGAAGCTGAATCATTCAAACTTATTTTTCTTATCTGTGTATTCCAATCGGCACGTAAAGCTGTCATTAAAATGCACATAGATCACTTCTGAATTATCAGACACCGAGGATTACACCGCGAGAGACAGAGGACGGGCGAGACACGCGTCTTCTGACAGGCTTTCACCTTTGTTATAAAATGTCAGAATGTCAAAGCGTCCTACTTGGCACTACGCGCAGAAGCCTCATTTGATACCCAATAAATGTATGACAACATTTCAGCAGAGCAGTCAGGCAAAGGCCTAAGTCGCATTTTAAAAACATCTCCTGACCTTTTCCACGGTGGCGGTAATTGCTAATGCCAGACAAGGAGAGAATGTAAGTCTCTTATGAGGCGCAGCGTTGAGAATGTTGACGTCAGCAATGAGAGAGAGAGAGCTTCGGAATGAAAATGGACAGCAAGTCGCACTTTGAAGAAAGGAAAATCTACCCAAACGCTCCACGGATACCTCAGTTAAACTTTGCGTCGTATCCTTTTGAAAAGACACGGAGCAATCCGGGTCTCATTTTCTTTACCTTACTCTCAGTGTCAAGGAGCTGAAAGTTGATGGCGGTGTGACAACAAATCCATTCCTCCTCTTTCATTCTTCCATTGCTTCTGCCCAATGCGGCATTTCCGTGTCAAGAGACAGATCAGAGATGAAATTAGAGAGACATAAAGATGACTCGAGGAGCTGAAAAAAAAAAAAAAAAAAAATCCTCTTGAACAGAAGAAACGGTTTCACTCCAGAGCACCGTCAGGAAACTTCCTCTGCCAGTGAGCGTGTCAAGAGGAATTCATCACTGGGAGTAAAAATAAAGCTCCTTTCATATTGAGTTATTAAGTCTCAATCTTCCTGCAGCAGTTATTCCTGCTGATAAAATACAGTATCTAGTTCATATTATATCTAAATAAGTAAAAGTCTAAAGCTCTTTCTGAGATGAATCTGTTTTTGATGTGATGGAAACTCTTTAGCTCACGGGTAGAGTAAATAAACAAATAGCGACAGATGCACATTTTTACAAGCACCACCATGTGCTTGCTAAAAGTATAATGGCGTTTTCCATTATGCTGTATGACTCAACCAATGGCAACCGCCGGTCGTGGGTTCTCGACAGCCCCTCTGGTCAAAAAAGCGGGGATATTAATCCCATCACCTGGGTCTATTGTTGATCACACTAATCACAACCGGAGGATGGATAGATAGATGGAAATATATGTGTTTATGTGGCCTGGAACAGGACTCGGGCAGGTGTTTGGTTTCTGTGCCATCGCCTGCGCCAGTGCTCACTCACTGCCCATTCGTATTATAGCCTTCAGCCAAAGAGACAGCTTGCGAGGCGCTGGCCCCTGATCCCAGCACATTAGTTTAATGCCTAGATCTGTGGAACTGTTCCTGACTCCCTCTCCAGCCTGGCACAGCAGCCAGACAGACAGACATGCACGCGCACACACACACACACACACACACACACACACACACACACACACACACACACACACACACACACACACACACACACACACACACACACACACAGACAGTTTGGCCTCATCATACTGCCGCTCAGAAATGCAAAGTAGCATCTTTAGAAAGCTTGCTTCTACTTTCTGTAGCTTCTAACTGGCATCAAGAATGAACAGCTGTGTCATGTGGCAAAGACGTAAGCATTCCAGCATGTTGCAAAAATACAATGCTAAAATGGCCAAAAAAAATGTCTTCATGTGCACTGCCATTTTTTTTGTATTATAATACCTCTGCAGCCACGCACGAACAGGATTTATGTATTTGGCTCTTGCTGAAAGCACAGCATGTGCTAATGATTAGGAGTTATTTACCAAGAGTAAACAAGATCTATGCAAGCAGATCACTGAGTAAATACACACAGCAGGTTGTCAGATGACCGATTGTTACTTAAAAATCAGCCCATCCATCCTCGTAGAAGCCATCAGAAGGAGACCAAGGGGGCAACGAGCAACCCATCTGTCTGCGTGTCTGCACCTATGTGTCAGTGCTGAGGAGACACAATCTGTTCAAGATGAACTGCCAGAGGAAGAGAGCAAATAAACATCTGCATGTATATTTACACAGTATATCCAAGCCCTCACTCTGATGAGTGTTAGACACACAAGTTGAGGATCTGGATTTGATTCTGAGCCAGCACTAAAGCACATCTGCTGAGATGTTCTCGTCTGTCTTTTACTCAGTCTCACCTGGACTCCGAGACATGTTGACGGCGTCAGAAGCCCCTGGAGTGGAGATCTAGGAGCAAACATATGGGCTATCAGTAGAACGGGAGAGACAAACTCCTGTCAGAGATTTTTCATTTGGTGCAACAGTTGGTGGGGAGAGATATGTTTGACTGAAGGGGCTGTCTTTGAAAAAAGAATGTAGCCTATGTGGTAAAAAACAAAGTTAAATCAAGTGGGATGTGGGAACACTTTCAGTACAAGTGAAAAAATGCACAGTTGATGCATATTTGATGGAATATATACATTGGCTTTTGACAAAGAAACTATTAATTATGCACAACAAACTGTTAAACATATGGTCACAATCTCCTACCAAGCTAACCCCACACACAATTGGACATGTGAACATACAGTACACTTTGTTTAGTTTAGTTTTACTGTAACTCCCTTGTAAAGATCGTGTGAGATCAAAACCAGTGAGCATTTTAAACCATCAACATGTCACACAAGGGCGTTTTGTCGATATATTTGTTTTTGAACTGTTGTTTTCGTCAAGAGTAAGCTACTTTCATACAGAACACGAATACAACGCGGAGAAAAAGTGACGCAATTATCCTCCAGAACAAGGTTGTTTTTACACTCTTTTATCCCCGTTCTGTATTTAAAACCGCCTGCTTCACTCTAATGACGAACATCCGGTTGTTCAGGCAGGCGCTTTTCAACTCCCAAAAGGCAGATAACTCAGGTTCAAGTTTATTTTTTCTTATCAGAAACATTTATGTTGGGATATTTAAAACAACATCAGTCACAGGGAAATAAAGCTGAAGGACGCCCTGCTGCGGCTGCAATCAACTCCGGCCAGCTCACAGTGGGCTCTAACTGGCCGGCTGGCAGTGACGTGCGGTGAGGCTCGTGGCTGGTGAGGCACTGACTGCACACTACATAAATCAGATTTAAAAATATATGAACCCAATAGAGAAGCTTAAATCACCAGTCAATTGGCAGCTTGCACATTGACTACTGGTTGTTTTTCATATTTCATATCAGCATTCTTTGCACACACATAGGTAAAGTACATCGGGAGAGTGTGCGCCGCGACCTGCCATCTGCCCCACCGACCTGTGCCACCGGGAGCGTTTCAGAAGCGGAGCGCTCGCGAGCGCAACCTGCGAAAATCGTGAGATTCCGCGATAATCTGCCTAACAACCACGGATGTATAAAGAGAACAACAAACACATAAAAGGTTACTTTACCTGTCCGACTTGAATTGCTGTTGATTTGTTCATATTTCCCTGTTTTTTGAGACATTTTAAGCTTGGATATAGAATCTTACATTTTTGCATTCAAAGCAAAATATAAGAAGAAGAAGAAGAGAAGTGTAGAAGAAGAGCAACGACAGAACAAGCTAAACCCGACCCGTGGGCTCTCGCTCGCCCTCTTCAGTGAGGCAGAGGTACTGTTTGCCCCTCTGTGCTTTTTCACTGCGGTTTAATGTCAGATCAGCAACACTAAATATGTTCTACACATACGTGACATACAGTACATATTATATGGAAAGAAAGGACATATAATAAAAGTGTCTACAGATATTACAGTGGTGACAAACAATGAGAAAGCAAAAGACACGCGCTCAACCCAGTTAGTGAGGGATTCACAGTCGAGGAGAGGAACAGCTCGTCTGCCTCACCTCACTGTCTCCTCTGTTTGAACAGGACATGCGCTAATTCAGCAATTTTGATTATAAAAATGCTTGAAATGATTGGAATCATACATAAATTACATTTATAGCACAGATCAGTAGAGAAATATACATTTTTATTTTATTTTATCATTATTTGCCTCACCTCTGCCTCACCTGCCTCCCCTGACCGTACGTCCCTGCCGGTTGGCTAGCTAGCGAGCTGCTCCAGCACCAGTTTGAAGCTTCTCAACTCCCAAAACATTTGAGCAAATTTTCGATTTGCCATAAATGTTTATAAAAATGAATACCCGACTAAAAAATTCTCAGAGGTAAATTTAGTGATGACAGAACAAACAAAACGTATAAAAATCAAACTTGCTGTTTTTGGACACTGTTGTTGTGGCCATAGACTGTGCCGTTCCAGCGCTTTGCATTGTGGGATACATTAGGTGAGGTAGACTGGGCTACTGATTTTTTTTTTTTTAAATCGTTATAACATTCGGGTATTTTTGGCACACTGCAGATTTTGCTTCACTCATACTACAGGCCTCATTTAAAAAAAGCAAAAAAAAACCACTAAAGTCTGGGTTGTATAAGATGGATTTTTCCAGTGCATACACACACACACACACACACACACACAAGCCGCAAAGCTTTGTCAACAATGACCTCCATCACAGGCCCTTCCGGTGATATGTCTGATGTGGCAGGGACATCAGCACGTGTTTGAATGGCCCATAAATTAGACGTTGCAAATGTTTGCACAGTTTAACCTTGTGTAGGTGTGGGCTGATTGAGGAATACAGAAACAGAGCTGTTTGTGCCAGAGGGGAAGAAATGAACAGACAGAGAAACAGAACTATATGTCCCTTCTCACAGCCCTCTTATCACAACCATTGTTGATGAAGAATGCAATCCTGAGATTTAAATCCCTTAATTCTTACATTTTTGTTGTTGTAGTGTATTTTGCATTGAATGGCCAAAACAAAACAGTGCAGGGATTTGTCAGTTGAGTTAAACTGTGCTGGGAAACATCTGCAAGAAACTACTATTCAACAACTAAGTCTCTCACTTAGTTGTACCCACTATTGAACAGCCTCAGACATATTTTTACATCAATTTACATCACCAGAACAAGTTTTACTATATACTAGTATGTATTATTTAAATTATTACAGAAAAATATGCTTAAAGTTGCCTTTTAGTTGCCGATTTAGACTTCGGGGTATATGCCCCAAGCTTACAAACTGACTTTGAGGGGCATTCCGTTGCACTTTTTCTGTGAGGTCATACATTTTTGAGTTCCGAGTTGTCTAGAACTCAACGTGTGTGTGTGTGTGTGTGTGTGTGTGTGTGTGTGTGTGTGTGTGTGTGTGTGCGCGTGTGCGAGCAAGAATGAACACAATGTGCATCAGTTTAACCTATCATAAATAACTCAAGCATCAATGTACTGCAAACATGAATGTATTAAATGATTGCATTGCAATGATTCTCACATTTTCACTCAGACAAACAATTGTAGCCAATAGAGAGCCAAGGGTTCTGCTGTAACGTTAAGGGCTCACACCTGAACTCAATCCTATATATGGCTCTGATCAAGCCAGGCCCCTCCCACTTCCTGCTCCTCTTCAGACAGCTTCCCCTCCAGACCTGCTCTTCACCAAACTGTACTTTCTTAAAAGATATAACACTATATCAATAAGAATATTTCAATACTAGTTTCAACGTTGAAAAGCTTCAGCCCATAGTGTCCTCTTAATAGATAGTACTTTATATTGTTGTGTTCTTTACATCAGCTGCGTTAGAAATGTCTCCTCTCCTGATCTATGTTGTCACTCCTGTTTATGGTTGAAAATAAGTTGACAGGGTCTGTAGGCTTTCAGTTTGGTTTGTGAACTTGCCTTTAGGGTCCTGACAAGGACAGCCGGCTTCACGCACCACCTGCCAATAATGTTAACAAGGACCCACAGCCCACACGCTGATGTGGCCTGTTCCAGCACTGGAGGGATTGCTGCCAGTTATGGACCTATCTTTCCCACATGGTGTCCAGCTCCCAGGAATCCTCCCTGCAGCTTGCAGTACAGCACGGCCTCCATGCAGCCGCGGGAAACAACACGCATATCGTGCATGGCACAGCCACTCACCAGAACTACCAAAGCACCTGCACAAACTTTATGCTGTTATATTGTTGTATTGTATGCATATCATTGGAATTATCTTCTGAACTAAATTAATCCAGCAACACCACAAAACAATTTTCAGATTGGCCAAAATATACTAATAGATTAAGATATTTTAATCTTTGAAACCACTGTTTTTCTCAGAATTGCCTTCACATTTACCCATGGAAAATATTAACTAGAGTCAAAAAATTCAATCAATGTAAAAATCGGAGTCATCGGTATGCTGGCCCCACAACATTTCTGCCTGATTATACACATTTAAAGATTGATGGCGAGAAACAAAGCGTGCAACATGCTCGAACACAACATTTGTGAACCAGAACAACTTGTTGTGTATCGGTAGTATCATTTCACGGTGCTCGGGCGATTTAAACGCAGTCACTCCACTTCCCCAACTGTTATGGCATGCATAATAAAGAGGTGGTGAAATCATTTGTCAAGGTTCGATGCAAGTTGTTTAGTTACCCGGGGGATGGCTTTTTCACTTTCACAGATGAGGCAAAGGCTGTGTTTGTTCACTTGACTCAAAAGGCCCCAACATTTAATACTTAGAACAAAATGATTATCAAAGCATTTTGTGGACACGGGCTTCCCCTCACATGAGAGCTAATCAGTTTTAATGGGTATGTGTGCTGTAAGCGTGGTGCCAACACAGTCCCAAGGCTCTGTGGCTATTACACTCTGAAATATTAATGACTCTCCAGTAAAAAACATTTAAAGCAAGTCCCAGAAGACATGGGAGCCCAAACCTCTCCCCCCCCTGCTGAGCACACTTTAAGACAGCTCAGCTGTCTTTGAGCTTCTCTTATAAGCTTTAAACGTCAACGTGAATATTAGTGTGTCTTTATTGTTTGAAAAATGCAGGTATTGACAAAAGCTAAACCACTGTGAACAGAAGATGAAGCCTAATAAAGTTTGGGAAATGTCCTTTTTTTGAGGTATCTTGATGCCAAACTGCTGGAAGTGTGCTTTCAATTGTAACAACATGAAGTACTATCAAAGTACCATCATTTGTGCTTCCACAATGTCTTATTTTTGTCCAGTCAGCTGTGACAGCCGTCAACCTGGGCAGCTGAGAGGATCTGGACGGCCATTCTGGAGCTCGTGCTAAACGGTTAGCTAGGGCTACAGTCCAGACATCGTGTTAAGATCCTCCTTCTCCTTGAATACACAAAAGGCAATGATCAGAGCTGCTTCCACCTTTTTTGGGGCCCTTTTCAAAATGGCCCCTATTTTGTGAAACTAAAATACCCTCCAAAATTGTCCATCTCTAGTAAGAGCTAATCACTCAGCAGGGTCATGCATTTCAACACTGGAATGATAACGACTCAAAAGCTGAGGGATGGAAAGATTGATTTTGAGGGAGGTGAGCAGTGGAAAGCTTATTCATGGAGAGAAAAAAAATCCTCAATCAAAGAATCATGAAACATCTTGCCTCGATAATCAAAAGTATTCTCTTTCTTCCATTTAAATTAGTTGAAAATATAAATTCTGAATTAGCATTAATTGAACTGAACAGAAAGAAAAATAAACAAGCAGATGATGCTGGTGACAGCAGATGGTAAGTGACGCCGCTGATACAGCACCTGGACTCCACTTAGATCATAAAACAGTTTCAATCTCTTTTTATCATTTGGAACACTAGAGGCTAGACAGTTATTATTCCTACAAGTGTATCTGCACTGTAATGTGCCGTGAACATATCACAGGGGCACAATCTTCAATACGGCAGTGGTAATAGCCCATAACATATGGGTAGAAATAGAAGAAGAAGTGGTAATGGGACTATTATCTAAGAAAGAGCATGCTCTCGCAACGTCCTGTACGGTACAGAGACAGTCTGACAAATATCATCACACACAGTATGCAGACGTGGACGACTAGCGAATCAAGCCAAACTCTCTGAACCATCATTCAAGTTGCGACCTGTAAGGGCCTTTAAACCATGTTGTAATTACTAATGGTTCTTTCTAATTAATTTTGGGCTTCGTGTTCCATTAGCTTGCGGTTATGAGGGTTACAGCTAATTGAAAATGTTATTAAGTTAATAATGTTTACTTTGTCTTGTGTGGGTTGGACCAGATGCTGTTGAAGTGCATCTCCACCCCTCTCTCCCTTTCATTTCCACGAGCTGTTTGCTTATTGTAATTGAAGATGGGAGCGGGGAGTTTTTTTTCCCCCTCCAGGGCTACTTCAGTCCTCTAATCCATATTGACATGGCGTCTCCAGGAGATGGGCAGAATGTTAACCTGCAGTGCTGCTGTGTCCCCTCATTACAGAGCGGCAGGGACCGATGGACACAGGCTTGGCCAAGTGACTGCCTCCTGCAGGCTAAAACAATCATGTGACTGCTCGTCTCTGCTTTATATCGCTGTCTAAGCACGCCAAAGGAACTAGTTTATCCATGTGTTAAAAGCACAATGCGTGCACACATGCATGCAGTTCACCGCAGTGCCCGAAGTAACATTATGACACATTTGTAAGGGATGAGTGATGAGCAGGGTTGGGTCATTTGAAATATAGTTAGATTTGAATACAAATGACATGGCACATTTTGTAGTGTAATCCACAGGATCACAAACAAATGCAATCTAATGTGAATCACTTTGGATTTCTTCAAAATCAAGCATTGAAAACAATGGCCACAGCCACAGAAATCTTCTCTTTAAACATTTCAAAAATAGCTTCACATTATAAATATCTGTTTTTCCCCTAGAGAAAGGGGAAGTCTTCTAAACATCATAGTGTCTTACAAAAAAATGATTCTGGGTGAAGTTAGGTTTATATTCTAGAGACAAATGCTGTTAATTCAAGTGACGTCAGAAAGACGACAGACATGAAGTAGATATTTTATAATGCATGCAAGATCATCTTTGTTGAAAAGATAAATCATCCTGGGTTACGATTAGTCTCGAATCCGGGTTTCACACACATTATTACAGTTCCTATGAGAAAGTTGGTTTGTCTTCTTCATTACATCGTACATTTTTCTCCATAAGGTCATATTACATGAACCGCCTCCTTATCTATGTTCTCTACTGACACCAACAACTAGAGCTGCAACCTCCGATCATGCGGTCGTTGCTAGAACCCTCACAGCTTTTGGTGAAAGTTTTTGGACACTCACTCATCTTGGTGTGAGCTACAGAGACATTTTAAACGTGCTTATTCTAGAAGCATGAACAATTTTAATTTGAATGTATTTGTTCTGAAACTGAATGTTCATTTGTTTTGCCTGTTTGTTTTAAGTCTGTCTCCTTTATGTAGACATTATGTGTTTGTGTTTGACTTTTACCCTGCCATCTTGGCCCGCCTTGTAAATGAGATTAAAAATCTCAATGGGATTATCCTTGGCTAAATAAAAGTGAGACACATTTTCAGAGAAAATAAAAAATATTTTCAGAGAAAATAAAAACATTTTCAGAGAAAATAAAAAGCATTTTGCACATTCAGCACTTTCTTGGACATAACTGTCTTGTGGGATTGCTTCAATCCTCTATTAATTTTGACAAACAAAAAGTAATATTCAGTTTATCTGCAGTATTCATGATAATATAATGCATTGAAAGTGTGACCTTAACACATTAAGTGAGGTAAATTTCTGCTCTGTGTTAATCTTTTTTATCCAGTGTAATATGTAACCGTGAACAACATGTCCTCAATCTAATGTTCTGCCAATATCACTCTGTCCACCTTCATCAGGTTTCAGCCTATCACATGGCAATAATTATTGAAGGTGGGCGTAACCAATAAATCCAACTATTAGGATAGTCAGATATTTTTAAATGGTTCATAAACAAGATATTTCATGGTGCATTATTTATGTTGTTTAGAATAAGATACAACCTCAAGCTATTAAACCTTGGAAACAGTGGGAAACAAAACTGTCATGTTTTGAAAACATAGCATTGCAGTGTTCTAAACCTTTTTTACCCTGGATACCTTACATTGATTTATGTTCCACTGTCTTTGCTGAGAAAAAAAATATAACTAGAGGCAGCACATGCGTGTTTGTGTGCATCAAATGGGCCTCATTATAAAATACTCAAACTGAAGGCAAAACTCTTGGGCCATGCCAATTTAATTGGTAATCTTTACAGCATGACAGGACAACATTCAAGAACCTTGAAGTGACAAGAACCAAGAAAAACAACCATTATGAATAACCTTTGCTAATTTTAGTAACAGAAACATTGGACAACCTTGCCTTTGTTAAAAAGATTATTCCTTCCACCCAAGACATCAGCATGGGCGTCTTGTCAGCAGTGACACATTCATCGTTTGGTTCACTTTCAGATTCTGGAATAATGATTTAGTTTCCACATTTTGCCACAAAGACAAGTAACTTGCTTGAAAATGTACTTTAATGCCATATTTCTATTTTTAGACTTTAACACATTTTGGTTTCCAAGTGCACTCACACCAGTTGATTTAAAACGTTGCTTTACAATCCTGTGCCCAGGCTACTTAACCTCTCTGTGTTCTCACCTTGTTCCGGCCTTTTCAACAGCCTCACTTATGAAGTGGAGGGAGCCAATTTCCCATCAGTCTGTTAAAGCTAGATTTGCATTAATGAGGCCTGCAGTGTTAAGCCTGAGGGGTGGCTTTTGGTCCAATCACCAGCTGCTGCAAAAATAAGCCACAAACTTTTACTGACACAAGCATTCAGCCAGACTGAGCGCAGGAGGATCTGAGGTAGAGGACGTTTGAAGGAGACGGTGTCTTGATAACGATCTTGTACTATTTTACATTTTCTAGAATTAGTTTGAAGGCAAAACTACATTTGTGTTGTGTTTAGGAGCAGATGGTCTTTTTTGATAGAGCAAAAAGCCATAACAACATTTTTTCCCATTTTTAAAAAGTTCCAATTATATCTAATTGGTCCATAAGACTTGATTCTACTATTTGGATAGCAATAACAGTGAGGTCAAATGCAGGTGCAATGCCATTGTTCTGACAGCCCACTATTCCATCAGTCTGAAGAAATGTCCCATTGGTCCTCAAGCCTATTTGTCCCACAGCTGATCATCCCAAAAATGATGATAGGTTTATACAAGAAAGACGTGTTTTCAGAATGGACCAGATGCTTTAATGAACCTAAAGTCAAACAGGGAGGAACTGGAGCTGCTGGGGAAGATAGAATATTAACAGCCAAATACAGATTACTGAAACCAACCAAAGGAAATAAAAAAGTGATTGATTACAATTTCTGCTAAAAAGACCTAAATACAAAATCTAAAACCGTAAGACAACCCACAGTATCTAAAACTGCCAGTAAAACATAAAGTACGCACAAATGGGTAAACTCAGCCGAAGCTACTGTAGTGAGGCAGACTACACTGAGGAGTGCGACACAGCCATCAGTATAAATGTTAGAATCTACATTCATGTCCCAGTGCTTTTACTTGCATGCATAAGGTGTAGAGATCTCACCATGGGTGCCTCCAAACAGCATGAGACTATGCTTCACTGAAACAAAGGGAACAAGTCAAAACAATTTTTTTTTTTTAAATCAATATGCAAATCAGTTGGTTTGACAATACAGGAAAATATGAACTCAAGCAGGACAATAATCGCAAAACAGCAGAAGCTAATCCTACAAAGGGAAAACTGGGATTAACATGGCTCACCATGCTGCATTCCACAATGATGGTGTTGTGACCCTACTCACCACCTTTGGTACAAGGCAATAGGCTTGTTGGAGATGAACTGTGCCTCGCCGAGAGAGTGTGCGCATCTCAATTTAATTATATTCAAGCTATGTCTGCCTTCCAAGGCACATTTTAATTACTGCTGGTTTTAATAAGTGCTATATCAATAACCCAAATGAATTCATTACTTTAAAAAAATTTTTTATTAGTATTAACCAAACAACCAAGTTTGTTAAAACCTCTTGAACCCTAGGCCTATTTTTAGGCCTCTGCTCGAAAATTGCATAGCCATACTAAAATGAGTATATTTCTGCAAGCTGTAGTTGCAGAAAGTTGCCAAAGAGATGGGTGAGGAAAGTCCAAACAGATATATTGTGCATAATTTTAGGATTAACCAATCCCCTGTTCTTAATTTTGCAAGATATCTAAAAACTGCTGTGTTGAAGTTGAAGTAGAAGTAGAACAAATGAGCCGTCATTAAAAACGTTTTACATTTCCTCATATTTAGCCTTACCTGCAGGTCTTCGGCACCATACCCAGACACCACGGTGACACCTTACAGGGCAACGTATTATAACAGACTGTATCACTTGTCTTTAATCTATAGCAGATTGTTCCCAACCCGAGTGTGCTATATTGGCCACAGGGCGCTCATACTTTATGTTGAAGGCCCAGATAGCGCTCAGCAGCGGTTCTCACCTCAAACAAAAATTGACGTTTTCCTGGTGCTTCACAGGCACAGTACGAGTACGCCTTGCAAAAATGCTTTGTGGCTGCTGTCAAGCCGTTTCAAGTTGATGGGGAAACATAATTGATTTGGAACTATTTCAAATTGGTTATGAATCCTGAATTTGTATAAAATCCTTTTGTTGAGGGCTATCCACACAGATATATGCAGAGCATCATTATTCCTCACCGCATGCATTTCCTTTCAGAGCCTTCCAGTGATCAATCTGCAATCATGTTATTATTATGGAGCTTTTTCCAACAATGACAGTGAGATTGAAGCTCCAGTGACTTGTTGAATGAAACCCTAATGGATAGCTGTGGGAAACTGCCACAGAGACTGATTAATTAGACCGTCACCATGAGCTCTAAAGCCTCTCCTTTCCATCTCATTAGAACAAAAGGCCCCACATCTTGGCTACAATACTTATTTTCCTTTCAGAGTGGAGTGAAAACTGATATTCTCTGCATGCACAATTGCCTGATGATAACATTTGAGTGTACTGTGTCGCTCTCATGGATGGAGATGACATTTTGTTTTACCTCCCGCTACACATCCCACAGCTGTGTATTCTCTCAACCTTTTCTCGCCCTGATTAATAGTGATCTGATATCCTACCAGCAAGAGCAGGACTGAAGTCTGACCAGGTGTGACAGGCCAGCATGAGGTGAAAAAGATGATGGTCACTCCACACAAACGGGTGTTGGTGGGTCACACATCTCCCTGACATGCTTGTGCATAAATGATACAATGAATCTAAATCTCTTAATGGGAGATGCTATAGACAAAAATGCACTGGGAAATTAGGACATTTGGATATTTTCCACCAAGTGTCTTGCTCAATGTATGGGATTTTACAATACATATCTTTAAAAAGTTGTTTTCTTCATTTCATCATTTGTTATGGCTGTATACAGTATTTTCAGATTTATAAAAAAAATAGAAAGAGATACCTGAAATTCCCTCCCTAAAAATCTTTAACTCTAATATGTCAACAAAATGAAACAAGAATTTTGAACCTGGCTTCATTCAATGTTCAGATTTTTTTCTGGAAATAAAAACAAATGAACACATAATAACACAATATAAGATAATGCCTCATTTCCATATTTAAACATACTTTTTGAGAAAACTTGAAACAAAAAAATATATATGTATATTTATGGAAGTAATCAGCTGGAGAATGCTCATGGCCATATCTGTTAGTGACATTTTATGCCCTATTCACCTGGGGTGTCTCCCCTTAAGGACCAAAGATGCATCACCTTAATCCCATTCTGTGTCAATGCGCATTTAATAGGATGCAGTCTGGCATTCTGTGGCAGTACAATTGTATGCTGGCAAGCTGGCATGGTGCCAGACTGGACCTGAAACATCTGTTCACATTATTAATGAATCAATTATATGTCACACATGTGCCAGGCCTTCAGGGGTGGAGGAGGAGGAGGAGGGGGGGAGGGGGTGGGTGGGGTGGGGGAGGAGAGAGTCTGTTAATGCTGAGGGTTGGAGCTCCCCAAAGGGGCATGGCCTTCAGCCACTGCCATCGCTCCAGTTTCTTCTCAATGATGACTCACAAGCAACCTGTCAGGGCTGCATGTCAGTCAGTACACAGACAAAAACAAAAGGAACCTTAAAAATCAAGTGGAAGCTGTGTGGAAAATAATGGGAATGTAGAGTGGATGAGGGTGGGATAAAACGAGAAAAGAGTCACATTATAACGTACTATTTTTCACTCTGTTTACTGATGAGTGAAGGAAGAGTAAAAGTATGTGAGTCTGCTCCAACAGTTCCCACAAAAATACAGTAAACAACATTGTGGTATTACTTTCTCCTAGCAGCAGTATGAAGATCTATGGGCGCTTACCACATTAGTCTGCAAATGTCCGCAGGTGCACACATACATGTAATTGTATGTCAACAGTGAGACGGGTAATACTCACGGTTTACCCGGTCTGTGTGATTCATCATGCAAGCTGTGTGCAGGGATGCTGTCAGCAAGCATTTACATCATTAGGGAAGAGGCCACATTCCCCATGCTTAACATGGTGGCCATTGACTCTTAATGGGCTCCAGTATGTTTCATTCCCACCCTAGAGAAAGCTGCTTGCCAGGGCAGACAAACTGTACATCCCTGTGCTCGCCAGGGCAGCGGCCTTTCAGTCAGACATGGGGTGAAAAAATGTGAGTGTTATAAATAAAAAATGTTTCCAAATAATTTTCAAGAAAAGTTTGTTAGGTGAGTCAAATTCCTTATGCGAACATACTGTGGCATTCCAAAATGTTGTAGCCCAGTCGCCAAGGAAAAAATGTTGGCATTGTACGTTTCTGCAAACCACTGCATATGTGGAATGTCTACGATTCTGAACAAAAAATATGTTCTGTAAATACGTTATCAGCGTCCTAAGCCAAGCTTGTAGGAAAACATAATGCCAGAATATGAAACGATTGGTTAGGTTAAGGCAACAAAACCACTTATAAAAAGATCATGGTTTGTGTTAAAAGAACATCATAATGTAACATAAAAACCATAACAAGGTAACTTGTAAATAAATAACAACCGCCCTTCGCAGACTTTCTTAATTTTTGACATTGCTGCTTGTTATTCTTGTTATTAACACATAACTTTTAATAATGTTCACTCACTATACTATGTCACTTGCTCATTGCGTTGCTTGTTGTTCGTCACTTGCTCTGACAAATGCAAAAACAACGAGATTCAACATATTCCGTGGTTGGCAGAAATGTACTAATGTAAATGTATTGGCTTGACTTTTTACTGTTTATTTTTTCAGTTGACACAATTATTATTTTTCAGTCATTATACATTTGGAGTTGACTGGGGAGTTGTTTGTCCACTTGGAGCAGATGTGGTTCTGGGGCAGCTGTTCAAAACTGTCAGAAGTGTTAAATAAACTCAGATGGGAACAAGCTTACATAAACATTGCCAAGACAGTGAGTTTACATTAACAGTGGCAGTATTCCATCCGAATTCTAAAACAACATACTAATTATGGTGAAAAGATTTCATAATATCTAAAAAAACAATTGTCATCAGCATGCAACAAGAGAACAGATCTGTTTGGACAAGTCGTTCCCTTCGTGGTTTTTCTGGATTCAATTTCTATTATTTGTTCCATTTTAAAATGCTGCTCCTTCTCAACTGTCAGAAGCAGTTATTTACACCAGTGGAGAGCCTATTTCTGTAGGTTGGTCTTTTCCTTAAGTTATCTGAAGAGAAAAGAACCTTAATATGAATTCAAAACTATAATGTGTTTTAATGCTATCGCTCATTTTTGTATAATTATTTAGCAGCTTTTGAGGTAAAAAAACAGACAATATCTACCATAAAAGGTTTGATTTGAATACAATTTTTACAACATCAAGGAACTGTTAAGAACCAAAATGGAGTTTATTTCTAAGATATTTTTTCCTCTTTATTAATATTACACAATTCAATTAATGAAATTCTACCAGAGCAATCTTTGATAGAATTAACAGTGGATTAAAATGTATTTATGCAAAAAAAAATAATTTCATTATTCTTCCATATGGAGCAGATGAATTCGAGGAATACCTGGTTCCCTATCGTCTGAAATACCTCTGCCATAGAAAAGCTAATCAAATTGAATAAAATTCAGGTTATTCAAACCGCTTTTACCTCGCCCGGGTTTTGGAACGCTCAGCGCTTTTTTCACAAAAGAACTGTCCTTTTGAATTAAAATGAGCGACCCTCCACTGTCATATAAAGTTCTACACAGACCTATATTTTTTGTTGATGCGGTTAGCGGTGCTTTAGGCAAAATGACAACTTGCTTTTTGACCAGAGCTGATGGCTTTTTTTCCCCATTTCTGTTGAGACACAAGGAAAAAAAAATTACTTCCATTTCAGTGCTCATTTTCTGCCCTTCCAGTGATGTGTGACCCTGTTTTATTTGATTTCATTTGTTCACTTTCATCACTGTTATTCACTTTGATTTACTGGAATGGCCATGCAGGAAAGTCAGACATCTATTTGAAATGGCACTGAGAAACAATTGTCACTAAGTACTTAGTTACTTTCATAAACTTTTTTTTTTTTTTTTTTTGGAGAATGTAGCATATTATTGGATAGATGCTCCCGAGCCACCCTGAACAGGATAAGTGGTTTCAGATAATGGATGGATGGCCTGAGTGAGTGACCCTCATGATGGTGTTATCGCTTTGTAGAATTAATGGAGCATATTGATACTGCAACTAAATTATTCTTCTCATATTATTAATACATTTATCAGTAAATTGGACATTATTTTCCTTTCAAAAGAAAATTGGAAGTAGGTTGCTGCCAAGTAATCAGTCTCTGTGACATTGTGATTAACAGCCGAGGGGGCAGAGGGCAGGACAGCTGGCATGGTCCACTGACCCCCCAGCTAACAAGCACGGGGCATAATTAGTAATTTAAGTCACCTTATAGATTCTGTCTGTGCCCTTCACACTAGGATCCCTCTGAAAACAAGGTGGAAGTGTACTCATGCTCCCTGACTGACTGCTCATCAAGCAATTACTGACTGGCTCATCACCAAAGGAAAGGGGATTAGACATGGTGGTAAAGTGAACCAAGAGAGAAGGGCAAAAATGAAAATATATATATATATATATATATATATATATATATATATATATATATATATATATATCAGTATCGCTCATTTTTGCCTCTGAGAAGATATTGCTCTCATTGTGCTGTGACTTTTCATCCCCCAAATTAATCCTCAGAGAGCTGTCATTTCGTAATTACAAATCCCAGCGATAATTATGATAGCCACACTAATCCAGTTAGTTTAAAAACCGGGTGGCTGCTGCTACAATGTGAAAATATTTCAGCAGTTCTGGAAATTTGAACTTTCTCTGTCTTCATGAATATACTTGGAAGAGAATGCAATTTCCAGCTGGACGAAAGACCTCCTGAAAGAAAATCTCGTATTCTTATTTAAATTTTTTCTAATTTCTTTCATATAGTATGAGTGATGTCACGTCAACGTCAGATATCTAAAACCAGATAAATTTGACCTGTGCGTAGATGAGAATTGTAAACGCCCCAATAATACCATATAAGGCTATGAGTTCTACCCCATATGTCCTATAATGATTTCCTGCCTTTGGAGAACCATAAATGAAAGTCTATCATTTTTTGCATCGTCAGCAGCAGATTTAAGGGACCTGCTGAAGCCAAGGAATGGGGAAAAGTAACTTGTGCTGTTATTGCTGTGTCACCTAAGGCTTGTACTGTCACTGAAATAAAGAAGAAATGATTCAATATGAAAAACGTCTCGCTACAGCAAGGTGATTGATGACTGCAAGAGAGGGGGTCAAACAATATATGTCATGTTGCAGTTTGATATTCGTATACAATAGCATCAATAGCCAATTTAAATTAATGGTGAAATTGTCAGGCTATATGTATACTTTTAGAATTATATTTGAATATAATTTGAATTGAGTCTAAAAGGTCAACATAATTATGAGGTGTAATTTTTGAGGGTTTTCAAACAAAAAATTATTGGCTTGGATAACAGCAGACTAATTTAATTGCACACAACTTCTACGATAAGTCTGGAGCGCTCGTAAATTGTGTTCATACCGAGGATAAAATTCCATATACAAGAAAATTGGTGAATGTGGCAAGTTCTCCTGAATTACTCCTGAATTTCTCGTAGAAGCCGCAAATCGGTTCATACGAGTGGTTCAGCCATGGAGGCCCATTGACCCTGAACATACATCAAAGCTAGGCCGGGCCTGTTTGAAGTCCAAAAAAGAGCAAGGAGTGCTGACCCGTATGATTTTACCTCCATCAGACCTCAAACCCATCGCCGAGGACAAAGACAAATCGGGAGACATCACAAGACTCTGATATATGCTTAGAGAGTGCTACAATAATATAGCTTTCTCCAATCCTGCAAGAACAATCATTGACAAAAGAGTAAAAGCTGTGATTGAAACACACCCAGCCATGATACATTTAGTATACCTTTTCTGAGACGTGTATTTAGTGAGGAATGATGTAATCAAGTCTGAAATATCAGTAAAAATGTGTTTCATTTAAATGAAAGAGAGGAGTTTGTGCTGGAGGACTCAATTATATATAATATGACTATAAAATAATGACACTACTCCATTATTCTTTCTTCTTTGCTCTTTCATTTAAAGTGGTTTTAAAAGAGATTTACTTCTGGTTGGATTGTTGCACTTTTATAGAAAACAAACACATCCCATCCATAAAATTATTTCTGTGTGGGTGAAAATGACAACGGACAAAAGACAATGCATTCAGATGGATGGACGGTTGATGCAAAGTGACCGCCGCATCACAGCTAGTAATGGTTATCAGAAATATTGGCTAGAAGCGCTCTACTTGTGGCTGGTTTAGCAAGAATCTGTGATTTAGTGTCTCTGCTGGTCTGGTAAATGAATGCCTCCAAGGAACATCGATATCTAGTACTTTGAATTGTGTGAAAATTGCCCTACTTGGAACTTTAACAAGACTGAAAAGATGTGACATATTCATGTCGACCTAGAGGAAACATTGACACTGTGGATTTCAATATCTACTAAAAAAATAATACTTATGCATTTCTAACATTAAAGAGTCATTATTTTAAACATCTTCAAAACCAAGGACTTTTGCAGTGAGCGGAAAGTTATTAAAAAAAAAAAAAGATATAGATATATATATATATATATATATATATATATATATATATATATATATATAAAAAAAATTCTAAATAACAAGTAAACATCAGTCTTTTCAGCTAACCTCTAGTCCAACACAGTCTAACAGGTAGGGCAATTGTTATTGCAATCAAAAGTTCATCTCCCCAGTAAACCAGCTAAGGAGCTGCATAGCTATGGGAAAAAAATGAATTCCCTAAACTGTAAAGCCCTTGTTTCTATCAAGAAAACAGGCTACTCCCAGTGGCTAGTGTCATCATTGGCAGAGCGGTCTTGTCACTGATGCAGAGGGACACTTGACCCCTCGCGCCCCCATCTCAGACCACGCTGATCCGACCGTACCAGATGGGAGTGACTTCCCCCCCTGCCCCTCTCTCCAGGCCCTGTCACCTACAGCTGCAGGGACAAAGCAGCAGGGAGAGCGGAGGCAGGCTGCTTTACCCCACAGGATAAACAGATGAAGGGAGATGAGCCACCAGAGAGTGGAGAAAGACTGTGACCCTACTGTTTATCTCAGTCACCCGTCTCTTCCCTGTTCCTTGCTCCATAAATGATTTGAATGTTTAGGTGCCGGCACTCTGCTGGAGGTGAATGCCCCGCCTCGGGCTGTCTATAGGTCGCCTCTGTGGCCTTCTGCCCCTTGCCAAGGTTGTGGAAGTCACGCTCACACCCTTGGAGACATTTTTGTTCTTTTTCACCCTCTGTCTTTTGCTCTCATTGCTCTCTCTCTCTTCCAGCCTCACTTGTACAGTACCAGGCTGTGGATAAGGTCAGACTTCCACTGGCAGTCGAGCAGCGGAGTTCCTTCCTGGACTTACGGTTTGGCTGTGCCATGAAAAGGCAGAAGAAGTCGTTTCAGCTTAAAGCTTAATAAGATTGCGGTTCCTCCAAGCGATTTTTCATACACTCCCCCATTCTGATAAATATTATCAAATGAATCAGTGTCAATGCTTTAAATGAAGTGTCTGTGGCCAGTCGTCATTAATACATTCTTTGGGCTAATCTATCGCAAACTCATTACAGTATTGTTCATAATTTATTACTGTTGACTCCCTAATAGCTTCTTAAAGGACTATTACAGAAAGCCCTTGCTATTTCTTTCTATAATAGCCACAAATCAATCTACTTAAGAGGCTAGAGTGCCAAATACTAAATATCCTTAGAAGTACATTCAGGACTCCGTTCCTGAAAGGAGAAAGATAAAATAGAAAATAAAAATCACAGCGGCTGGACTAGACACAGTATACAACAATGTATATTAATAGTACACATGCAGTAGGGAAAAGAGAGGGGCAAAGAAAAGAATATGGCAGCGTGCATATACCTTGAAATTTGAATGGGTTTTTGAGGTAACTATGTGCTGTTTGCAATGTGCTCTAGTAAACAATTCAATATATATAATAAATGAAACGGTGTAATGGTTGTATGGATATGAATGGTGATGACGCAGCAAAAAAGTCACACCCACAAGGCATTAGACAGGCTCCGGGTTTCACTGACGTCTTTGAGTTAATCGCACATCCTACAATGAGACTTTTGCGAACTTTCGCAAACATCACAATCTCAATGCTTAAACGATACATGGTGCAGACCTAATTTATTAGTACAGTAGCACAATCACAAGTGTCTGTAAACAGTTACAAGACCTTGAAACTTATAACAAAATTTAAAAAGGAAAACTTTGAATATTATTGTCGGAAAAGAAAAAACGGACTATTTAACTACAATATCTTGATGCTGAGTCCAAATTGAAGCAAAGGTTAGCAGGTCAACAATCAAAACCTGAACCTTTGGATGAATGTGCAGAAAAGAAGTCACTCAAATCAGAATCTTTTTATTTTTTCAAATACATTTTTAAAGCAAGAACCTGCAGTACTGTTTTCAAAGGAGAGTCTGATTCATCACCCCGGATGTTTCAAAGTGGGATTATAAAGAAATGCTGCAGAGAAAATCCAGTCTGTCCTGCTTCAGCAATCTCTGTCAACCTAAGAGAAAAACTAGATCAAGCAGAGAAGCGAAGGTGAACGTTTGTCCTTGCCTTCCCTGTCAGTGGGAGAGGATGCCTTAGATAATGGGAGAGGATAAATGGCTTAGTGGAGCCAAAACTCCACAAATGACTATTCAGTTTGTTTCAGAGGTTGTTTTTTTTACATAATAAAGCACAGAGAGGAGATGTGTGCTCCATTTGGGGATTGGATAGTGTCTGAATTATAAAACTCTTCCTGTGATATGTTTTTTGAAATACCCCAAACCTTTGTTGCATTTAATATATTCCACGTTCTAATCCCGACTCGTCACAAACAGACGCTTAAACTGGTCGCACACTGATGCTTGGTCAGGACCCTTCGCGTCACTTTCTAAAGCACTGGGTAGCCCAGCGCGTTATATGCTGACATGTGGCAAATGTTGTGAATTCAAACTAAAACCCTTTTTTTAGGCTCAGGCAACAAAACCATTTAGTTAGGTTTGGGAAAAATATCATTGTTGAGCTTAAAATATAAACAACGTAACATAAGTATGGAAAATACTGGTATCCTGGTTTAAAGCCCTGCGTTTGTTTGAACTATCCATCACACCTCCATTGCTCCTTGTGTGTTGTTTTATACTACGTCATCATACTTTCAGAGCATTTTCTCTCAGTTTCTAATAATGACGCGGATGAGTTTACATTTTACTTATTTGAAGCCTTCACAGGAAACTCCTCAATTAGGTTGAGGAAAATTTCGTAAAAAAAATACTTAGTTAGATTAAGGTTTAAATCAGGCAAAATAGGCAACAGAACTACTTATATATGTTTAGGAAAAGATTGTTGTTTGGGATAAAATCACCACGGAAGTGAAGTAACTACATTACGCAAGTTACAAAGTGACAAATAAATCAACATTGACTTTTCATTTCACACGGGTGTCAGTCTCCTGGCTGAAAGATTGCTGGTTGTTGGACACATCCACCTCCCCCCCCCGCCGCCCGCCAAGCTCGCTCCGTGTGTGCGGTTTTATTTGCGGTCTTTACACTCCTCGTTCAACTGCGAAAAATATGTCTTTACATTCACATAAGGTGTTTATTTTTTACCTCTGTTAAAGAAGGTTCGATGCGCTAAATGGATTATGGAAACGCCTTTTCCGGGTTTAATTTTAAAGTAATTAACATTTAACTCACATGATTGATCAGCTGTTTCTGCTGTTGGCATACTCTGATATTTCCATAACGTTTTCGAACAACATCTCAAAACAAGACTGTTGGAAATGTTGGAGATTTAAGATTCAATGTTTACAGCAACAAAAGCAATATCTATATTAATCCAATATTCAGAATCTTCATTCACTCTAAGACCTTGCAGCATTCGTGTGGCATTTCTGGGTTTGATGAGTGCCTTGTTTTCCATCTATTCAGATTTCCAACACACAATCAATCACTTTCATGGATCTCTACACTCGTTGCCAAGAGGAAGGAAAAATGTTTAGGGCAGAGAAAAAAAAAACTGCAGCAGTCAGCAGCACCCATAAAATCCCATAACATATTACGTTAAAATACACAATGAAGCAGAAGAAAACTATAGATTACAGTTAGCCAACACAGTTTTCATTTTTCACACAGCTGTTTGTCAAAGGCCTCCCACTGCGAAGCCGCAAACTGACGCCGGGCTCCCATGCATCAGAACCTGGGCATGTCGATACATTATCTGGGAGGTGCTCCAGGCTTTCGCTTTTTATAATTAACCAATTTTGCCCACACCTTTCCATGAGGTAGACAAACTGAGATGTAAGCAACGATGTGAGTGAGGGCTACAGTGTTATGGAGAGGCTGCAATAGATCTAAGACAGACACAGCTACCATCAGAGAGTGACAACATAACTGATGAGCGGCAAGCTTGTGCACACAGACTAGTTTGTCATGAGTGACATCTTCATTTTGCCATCAACTCCTTAAAGAATAACGGTGATGTCCTAAACTAAGACATTTGAGACGCTGCTCAAGCATGCCAGCTCATAGCAGATTCCGCTGCGCACTCTATCCTGTAAGCTTCAGGCCTGAATTAGAAAACGACTCCACATGGGCCTCTCAGGGGAGGGGGCAGATACACAGGTCTGTCTTTGTTTAGAGACTTCCCATCCACATAATGACTTCATATTATTATTTTCATCTTTTTTTCATCTGTTCATCAGCCAGGGAAGGGACTGTGATTGAATCCAAATCAATCTGTCCGGTGGCTACAATAGAGAAGCCAATTGCATTTTAGCAGCACACAGAGGAGCGCTGCATTCACTCAGCAGGCAAATCAGAACCTTGAGGAGATTATAAATTGGAGAGAGCAATTGAGTTTGAAGCAAGATTTCCATTCAATTCCAGTTTAATTAGATCTCTAGCCTCTAATTGACTTTCTAATTTTTTCAATTAGCAATCAACTTTTTTTTTTTTCTGAGACCACATCACATTCAGATTTGTTAATCTGCTCGAATGAGAGAGGAGACAGCAGTGACTGTAATGAGTGGAAGAGGGAAACGTTCGTGAATCCTTTTGAAATGTTTCAGTGTCTGATCTTTTGGATAATTATCAGTCACTCTGACGGCACGACATGATGTATTAAATGTACGTCTCAGAGAGTGATGGGCCTTGCAGCACTAGCCAGCCAGACATCCATCATAACCTCTCCTCCGCTGCCTGAATGCGTTGCTTATTGTGGTGTAAACACTGGCTCTCAATTAGCATCTTAGAAGTCATTAACACATGTTAATTAAGTCATGATTATGGAACATAAAGATTTCAATCAACAGCAGCTTTACGAGTAGGCCTTAAGACTATAAATTCGGGCAATTCTACAGCATCTGTTGGAAATCCTTTTGATTTTACAATGCAGTGAATATAATGATCCTATGAGGAGCCTCTTGTACTTTCCAACATCTAGATAAATGGGACTGATACGAAGTTAAAGTTAGACCTCAGCTGTGTTAAAGCCCCCATCTGGGCCAGAAAAGCCTCCTCCAGTTAGACCAGCTGGAGCAGGGCACCTCCTATGGGACTGGAGGGCCAATTACACCACATAATAATTCATAGCAAGCCGGTAATGAAGTCCCCATACTCATCAACTCCAATTAGAAAGAATGGATCTCTGAAAAGAGAACAATGAAGAGGGAAGGAAAGAGAAACAGATGACATTGAAGTGGATAAAGAGCACAAAGATATTTAGGATGATTGTGGAGAGAATTCTCCATCCCCTCTCAGGATGCTCATATGGGTTTCCCATTATAAATTGTAATTGATGTTTTCTTGAAAGATTAACTTGAGCTGCAGTTGTGACAGCACTATCAGCACTTTTTTTTTTTTTGTTAATGGAGATAAAAAAAAAAAGGAATCATGTTTAGTACAGGAAGAGCATGTCACCACCAGTAATTGTGTGTCTAGGTCCCAGCAAAAACATTATTTGTGTCAAACTAAAATAATTTCTCTCATTAGCTGTGGGAAGTGTTACTGGTCCAGAGGGTAATGAAGCCACAGTATAATATGTCATCTGATGGGGTCTTGCTGTCTCTTTGTGGCAAACCACCCACAGCGAGTAACAAATGCTTCACAACCCCCCACATCGTTGATCTGGTGGTAGTGCTGAGGGAAGGACCCTCATTTAAATCGGGCTGAAGAATCATTTTAATTGGATTACGGAACAGTGGGATGGTTTCCGTGATGTTGACAAGAAATGTACAGACTTTGCGTTTCCTTGTGCTACTTTCAAGGACACGCAAAAAAAGATTATGATCTCACACTGGACAAAAACTATGCTAATACAGGGCAGAAGTGGAGCTGGGACGTATGAGTCAAAAGGAGAGAAGAAGATAAAGCCCTCATTAGTCTGTTTGCATTTCGCCGGGCTGTGTTTGGAGAAGGCTTCAGCCCACAGGGGATTGAGGCGTGAGGAGCAGACACAGGTGGTGTGATCTCCTCAGGGAGCAGCAAGTTCTAAAATAACATTATTTAAATATTTTTGGCTGGAATAGCAATGCCAATAATTATCCCCAAATCACCATTAGGCCAGTCTAGCAAATCCTTGGGGACATTGCGTCTATGCTCACAATAGATAAAGGCACTCTCTCTAAGTGGTTACATTTTCAAAGATAATACTGGGACTCTCACAACATATTGTGATGATAATATGAGTAACCTTCATGTGTTGAGCTAATAACCAGGAGAAACGGGAAGAGGTCAACTTTTGCTAACTCTTGGATTTCTTTCAGCTTTAGTTTCTCTTACTTCAGTTCTTCGTCCTGATCTTGACCGGGAAATGGATCTGGTCCTCCATCATTACGGACATTGCAATTCTCTTAATGCTGTACAAGTAAGAGATGCAAGCAAGGTAAGAAATAAGAGAAATGAAAAAAGATAAAGCGAATGGGATTTTTCCATTTCCAAAAAGCTAACGTTTGGCTATAAATGACCAACACCACGGTAGCATGACTTTCCATCACCACCACTTGACTCAAAAGAGTCTAGTGTCTGGCGTGATGACATACGGTAGTCTCATTTATAGCTACATGGTAGGGAACACCTTTTTTAAGACACTTAGTAAGCTTTAAAATGAATGAGAGGGGTATTTACTGACGTATTGTATGTCTTATAACAAAAAGTTTAAATCTTTTGATCTCTCATTATTTTTGGATTAAACAAAAACCCATTCAAAAAAACGGAAGTGCAAAAATGCTAACTCATTTCCGGCTTTTAGAACTCATTCCTGCAATACTAATATTATTTACTCTAATCAGATTTTGGTGGCTCATATTTTTTCATATTTAACATCATATACACAATACAATACTGGTGTTGTCAAATAGCATACACACAAAGAAACTGAATTTCCAAGTAGATATAATATAAAACTTAGACCAGTTCATCAAATACTTTCTCAATTTGAACGACTTAGATTTCCTTCTGGGGCCAATTTAGGGCCTGCTTCGTTTAGAGAAAGATATTGTATAGCATTATTCATATGCAGTAATTATATTGGAGCGCCATAACATGACAGTAATATGGAGAGGAGTGATGGTGATGTGTCCCAGTCATATCATTCTCAACAAACTAATTCCCAGTTGGTCTAGTTAGATGCAGGGAAATTGCCTTGAAATTGTTACCTCATTCCAAATAACAGTAATAAGATGGTGGAGATGGATAACTGTAGTGGCACCAAGGGTTCTAACTGTAAACAAAGCCATATATTACAGTAATGTTACAATGTGGGATTGCAACACAAGCACTGAGAATGCCCAAACGGAGGTTATTAAGGGGTGAATGCTATGTCTCTGTCTGTGCAGCACGGTCATTAGTGGGGAAACGATTATTTGCAGCATGTGGTCTACATGTGGTATATTACATTTAATTGTTTGTTTGTCATTGGTGATGTCTCCGTTTAAGTTGATAAATGCAGTTTCACCATTAGGGTCTTGTGCTGAGAAAAGACATAAGACTCTATAATGATCACCTGGCTGAGTAAAAAAAAAAATTTGAATCCTCAGTTAAATTAATTGACTTTATTTCTAAACATTTGTTTGGAAAATGCACTGTAAAAGACTGTTATATTAAAGTAATTACAGTATGCAGCCTTTATCTTCATTCCGGAGAAATGGTTAACTGTGCCATCAAGGAGGCTATAATCTTGATATAAAGAGCTGCATGGTCAATTTGCTGAACTCAGGCTTTCTCTGACTTTTACATTCACTTTTACTTCAACTGCCACATACGTCTCAAGTGCCAGCGGGAGCTCAGGAGGTGCAATGAACGTAACTACCTCCACAGTGTCAGACTGCAGGTCCTTCAACGTGCTTGCTTAACTCATTTGTTGCCTGTAGGGACTGCTGATGCAGTGAACCCTGCATAAAACGACCAAGCAGCTCTATTAAACATTAGCTGTATTAAACATACTCTCCAATGACAACGTCAAGGAGTGTAATGTTAGGCTACAAGAATAGAAATCATTGTCCTTTTACAAAACTTTACAGAATAGAAAAATATACATTCATGGATGAGATTTGCATTTTGTTAAGGACATTTACAGGTATGTTTCCTTTAACATGGGTACATATTACAGAGTGATAGAGAAATCATGGAATCAAAGATGACAGGAATCTAGAACTCAAGTTTAATACGTATACTTTTAGGCTGAAAAGAGAAAATTGGGAGGGAGAGGGAGTGCTGAAGAGGATTCTCAAGGAAACTAAAGTGTGGGTTTAATATGTTAGTTTCAAAGCTAGGGCGGGGAGTACAATAAGTGCTTTCTTTGTTCACACAAAATGATGCTGAAATTCCTTGTGTAGAGCTGCATGAAAATGTTCACATTTTGAACCTAGTTAATATGAAAAGATATTTCCTGTTTGACGTGTGTCGGGAGCAGATAAGCTCTAGCTTGTTTGGTGATCAAATCATAAGTAAAACCTAATTCGCTGTGTGAGGTGAGAAATATGTTCTCCCCTCAGCAGAAGTATCATCATAGGCATCCCTTTGATTATGAATTCATTCAATAATTCATGGTGACGATTTATCTCGTAGTTGGTTGTCTTGGTTCCATTCTTAAAAACTTTTTATATAAAAAAAATGTTGCAACGTCAATGAAGTGAATGAATATTTTCACTTTTTTACCAAAAGTGATAGTGTTTTCCACTCCAACACGTCAGGTCTAAACATTTTCCACGGACTGTGACAACCGCAGGCCACAACAAACCCAACAAGGGTCTGAGCAGCAAAAGGTTACAGCGGGATGCTGCAGTTCCTGCCTACATCTTTGAATAGAGCACAACTTGCTCTCAGCCATCTGACCTTTAAATACTCAAGCAAGTTCCAGGCATGCAACAGAGGTGCCTAAATCTACTTGATGATCTTCAGAAATGTTGCACTTGTTCCAGTGGGCGTGCTGTTGAGGCTCTTGTGAGCGCGTGTCTCTTTTTTTTTTTAAAATGCTGAACAAGAAACATCTGCCTGGAGTCAGGGAAGATTCATCTCTCTGTCATTTTCTATCCTGCGCAACATCCAGTCCAGCCCTCCTCCTTACTAAATGGGAGGGAGGCGGTGAACAAAATAAAAAAAAACAACAAATATTAATGAGGTGTTACACTGTGAAATAACGATGTGTGCACTCCCTGATAGCATCTGTACTTCCTTAATGGCATGAGCAATTATGTGGGCTACCATTAATATCAAGGCTGGAACTGTCACCGCTAAGGGCTTCACTTCAATCACTGCTGTGCCTCCACTGCATGCCTCTGTAAGCGCACAGAAAAGAAATATATGTTAGATATTGCTGCAGTGCCTGGCTGTTAAGCCACAAGAATAGCTGCTAGGGGGGGACCATAGCCAACAGTGGCCTCAACACAGATTTATAATGGAAAAAATATATAAAAAATTAAATGATTTAAATATACTGTAATGTTATGAAACATCCTGGGGCACATCTATTGGGCTTGGTAATTTCTGCAAAGCCATAAACAAGACTTCTACAAAATTCCAGCAGTAATGAGGACCTACGGGATCATTAGGTTTGAGCTATTGAATATCATTTACAACTTGAATCTTTTATGTGAATAAAAAAAGAAAAGGGGGGAAAAATACAGAATCAGCACTCTTTTACTCATATCGCTACAGTATATGGTATCAAATTCAACTTATGGAGTTAAAAAAAAAAAAAAATTCTCAAAGTGGTGTAACCAAGTGACAGTAGTCACACATCTCAGCATGTAGAAAAATATAAACGTTGTTTTTTGAAATATGTTGATTCAAACAATCTATTCAAATACATTTGAACTCATCGGACAGTGTTGTATATTATAGTATTCAAAAATAATGGCAGCTTGTGCAGTTACATATAATCAAGCTACTGATATGCATTTATTTTTTATCAGATAATGGTGTCACATTGGATATATTTCAAGACAGCATTATCACACCTGTCCACAGTGTTGAGATGGTTGAATACTAACAGTGCACTTATTGCATGTCAGCAATTATACAGTATAGCCCAAAATGCTGTAAAACCTCAGATTCATATTTGTGCTCCATTTGTTGTCCTTGTTAGTATACAATGTATCAATATACAGATTTTAATCAAACAAACTGTACTTCTTATTAACATTGCAAACTAAAGCTTAAGCATGCATCTGTCACCTTTGTAAGAAGTGTTCTGTGTTAATCAATATTCATGTGGTACACTTGGTCATAAAGCAGCATTTCCAAAAAGTTTAAAGGGAAGCAAAAGATGTGCCCTTATTGCTGAGTTATAGTATTTGCTGTGGGATTTGGATAATGGAGGACAGAAGCTGCCAAAATAAAATACAAAAATGAATGAATAAATGACTTTCTAAATAAATTAATATACCAAAAATGATATAAAAAAAATAATGTAGCCATTACTTAAGTGATATAATGTGACATTAATTGATATTTCTGTTTAAATTTGTTTTCTTTTGTAACAATTTTGCTATTTATTTCCTTTCTTATTTAATTGTTCCTTTAACTAATTAATTTATTTCCTTTTGGCAGCTTCTGTCCTCCATTTGAGATAAACTGAGTGAAAATGAGTGAATGTGCTGCAGGGTGTGAAAATGCAGGTGACATATTCAGGTGTCAGCTCCCTGGAGTAACTGTTTTACTGTTCAGCACGTCTGACTCCTTTATATTCAATTACTGCCTGCCACAGAGAGGGACAGATTGGGTCTAAAGTCAGGAGGTAATTTAGAGGACCATACTGATGGTGTACTGATGGTTTGCATGTCAAGTCCATTTACAACAGATCACATCTACATCACTGCCTAATGTCAAAGCAGTGTGCCTTTTTAAAATGCCAAATATAGTTTCCTGGTTGCAGACTTAGACTTAGACAAACAATCTGAAAACATGAATAATGTAAAAATGTTCTTTCTAATATGTAGTAAATAGGCAAAATAATGTAAAAAAAAAAAGGTTGAATGGATCAATTCTGGCAAAGTGACTTCAAGGGGTTGTATGTTCACTTTACAGTCAATATGAATCTCATCATGATTTAACTCCACAAGTCCTCGCATCTGTACCTATGATAATGCATTTCCTGTCCCATGCTCATTTAAATGCACAGTATTAGAGCAATAGAACATGAATCATTAAATTGAAATTGAGAGATTTTTTTCTCAAACAGTGGAAGTCTTCTTATAAAGAAGAACAAATATTAACACAGCTGAATATGATTATTAGACTCCAATCCCAGGAGGTATTTTTTCTTCAATTATCTTCAAATTTTTTATCATCATCGTTCAAAACCTCCATCTACCAAAGGCTTTGGCGTTAAGTTTGAACAGTACGATCAGAACAAATTTCTGATTTGAGAGTTTATTTTTCAGTAAAAACTCAACTGAATGATAATTTAAAAAAGTGTTTGTCCACTGAAACATCATACCTGATCAACCATATAAACTGTAAATACCGTACATCTTCAAAAAAGGAATCCAATCTTTTGATGAAAAGTATATTATGTACACTGCAGTCAGCCCAAGGACTGCTACTACACAAGCACAATATCTTTATGAGTAGCTTGACAGAACCACGTTCCTCACGATGATCTTAATTAACTTCTACTCTCCTGTGAGGACAGCAGCTGAATAAATCTCAAGGACAATAGACGGGATTAATTCATTTATTTACCGAGCAAGTGCAGCTCATCAAAGTCTGATACGGGCACGTCTCCTCCAAGCAAAGCTCACTTCACCGCGTGATACCATGATCCCTCTTTGGCCCTATGTTTATTCAAAAGAACTAATCAACTTGGATGAGTATGGAAGGGATTTGCCTTTGTTTCAAGCCTTGACAGCCATAAAAACTACATTAGCAGAGCAGGAAAGTAAACTTAGTTTATTGTACGTTTTTGCAAAAAACTAATAATAGGGAGAGTGAGCGAACGTCTAACCATAATTGTACCAATTCCGGTATATTTTACTGTATGTTCTGTCACTATATATAGTGACAGAACATTTATATATATATATATATATATATATATATATATATATATATAAAAAGCATGATTTAAGAGGCGTACGATTATTTACACTTTATCATATGTGTGTTATTAATAATAAATATTTCATTTTTAAATATCACAGTAATCTTCAATACCATATTATTGCGACACCACACAAAAAACACACACATGCAAAATGTGTCTCAATATGTGAGCATCATCTGCTGTGTGGGTTGCATTTCATTTATAAACATCCTTTTTTTTCCATTTTTCCATTCGCCCTGCCTGCAGTCTTTCAAAAAACTGCCGTCACTTCTGTTGCTTCAGTGTTGCCTTTGCTCTCCATACAGCATATATTACTGTTTTGCAATCAAACAACCAGTTTAAAATGCTTATCAAGGACAACCACAAAGTTGTATGTGAACAAATAACTCAGGATGTATGAATATGCTAATAAGCCAATCCAAGGATTTGCTGTGGCTATGATTACATACCCCAGGGGTGTAAACCAAATAAAGAGTTAAAAAAAAAATGTCAGCCTCCTCAGTAATTTAATACTCCCCAATCTGTTCTACCCGCTCTGTAAGCTTCAGCAGAAGTAGAGTCACTGCTGCTCCATGTGGAGGAACATCAGAGAAATGTGTTATTTTCCTCTACATAGGAAATAGACATGGGCATGATAGAAATTGCCTCCTTCACAGACCCCTGTGAAGAGCATTTTCATATTTCCATGCCTTCATCATTTCTTTTGAAAACCGTGAAGGGAGGGGGGTATGGATCCTGCATGGCACGCAGCGTTTGATGTGTTCACCACTGTGTGTTAAAATGGATCAATGGAAGGAGACAAGAAAGATGTTGGCTTAGCTGTGCTGTACCCCAGAGTGAGATGACAGTTGGGTAGGCCAATGGGACAGGAGGTGGGTGGGGGTTAACAGCAAGAAAGAATCTGTGGTGGTCCCCCTTTATCTCCTCCCTCTCTTCTTCTTCTCCTCCCGCTTTGATTGCTGTTGACCAAAATCGACTTGGGGACATTTGCTCATTGATGGATCTTTTTTTATTTCCACTTTGCTCTAAAGTAAGATATGAGAAGTTGCCTCACAGCTATGGATTAGCTTTGATTATGTGACAGAAGTTATCACAGCACACAGTTGTATCTGGGCCAACCTACAGGGTCCGGACTATGTATGTATGGCATGGAATACTAATGTTATTAATAGTCACTGTTTGTACAAAAGAATACAAATCAAACTTTTTTTAAAAATCGACCAGATGGAGTGATTCCAAAGTTTTTGACGTTTTTCCGATTATTTTTTTTTAAAGATGAAGGTGTTTACTCACCAGGGGCGTCTTTTTTGGTGCATGTGACTAATTTGAATGTGAATATATTTTTTTCAAACTGTTATTTTTGTATGTTATGTTTCTGAGCTTTTCGCACCACAAATAAAGGCATCGACCAATCACATTGGGCAGAACGAAATGTACACTATAGCGTGCAACAACCTGGAGGCTCCGTGGCCCGAAAACCAAGATGGAAGACTTTATTCATCTCGACAAAGGCAGTGCATACCAGAAGTAACTGTTAACCAGATGGAACTAAAATTCACTCGGAGCATT
Organism: Cebidichthys violaceus; assembly: GCF_023349555.1. Taxonomy (NCBI): domain Eukaryota; kingdom Metazoa; phylum Chordata; class Actinopteri; order Perciformes; family Stichaeidae; genus Cebidichthys; species Cebidichthys violaceus. Next base: position 2,406,501 of record NW_027176816.1, read on the forward strand.
TATATAAAATTAAACCCAATAAAACAGCTTACAGTAGTTTCGGCTGTGTAAAAATGACCTTAGACAGACTGCCAGAGGCCTCTTTGGGCCAATAGGATCCTGGTAGTTGGTCCTCTGCCTGCCTTAATCTATTCAAACTTTTTATTGAAAAAGTAAATCAAATGTATGAGTTTATTTTTCACGCCCCCAGGGTGTAAAGGCCTTTAACGCAAATAATTGTAAACTAGTTTGAAACGGCACTGACTGCCAAAGTATAAAAATAAATAAAAGTAGGTGACAAAATCATCAAGTGAAGTGAATAGCGGTCCAACTGACCACGCCGTCTCAGGCCTCAGACAGAAGGAGAGAAGGAGGGACGGAGAGCCGAGAAAGTCTCCAAAAGTGTGAATGTGATTTAGAGATGGTGTGCACTGTTTACACGGCCTGCCTGGAGGGATGCGCTTCTGTTGGCAGGAGAACATTGTTAGCATGGGAGGCACGTCGCTTCGACCCCACTTCCCTCTCTGTGTCTCACTCTACCTCTTTCTCCAGCTGCTCAGGGGCATGCGATGGTCTGGGAAAGATTAATGCATCTTCAACGGCATGCCGTGAAATCAAATTAGTGTACTCTGATCCAGAGACGTGGAGGGCTTAGGCCAGGGCATCAGCGGGGACAATTCCTCAATAACCTACAGCTTTTCACCGCCCCATGGAAGCTTCTTTTGATTATTCAAATAGGCGACATGCATGTCTTTTGACTTTGTGTTTTTAAGCTCAGAACAGTTTGTTATTGATTTACAGATTTATCCGCATAATTACCACAACCCGTTAGACTGTGTGTGTTTTGTTTTTTCTTAATCACATTGATTTCTAACTCCGCAATGGCTCATTAAATTACATCAGGAGAGAAATGTGGAAAACAAAGCCACTCGCGGAAATGTCACTTTGCATTATCTCAGGCATGCCCACATGTTACTGCCGGTTTCCATCAAATTCAGTCAAGGATGAACACCTATCCAGACACAATATGCTGTTCAAATTGGATTTGCTGGGGGAAGTAAGGGGATTATTACTACTTCAGTGTTTCTGTACCCTGCGTTTTGTCACTCTTGTATTTGATCATGTAATCAGGCAAGGGAAGATGGAGTCATTCACAGAGCTTACAGAGTAATATGCTCCACGTGTGTGTGGACCATTGGGAAAGTCTGTCCTTGGGTATGGAAATTCACAAATATCCCACGTGAGCTGCTAAATCAAGCTAGGTCATGATGTCCACCTCTAACCTGAACGCTCTGCACTGAACATTTTGCATCGCTCCGCTCACACCGCCTCATCCTTATTGATCATTGCCATTCTGTGTGGCGCCTGCTTACAACTGTATCCAACGTTATTAGCCTTGTGATTAGTACTGCGCGACCTCCGAGAAACAGATGAAGGGATGCCATTATTTTATGAATTAGATTTATTCTTGACGCGCTCAGAAAACTTGATATCAGCCGTTCTCAGGGAGAAATGTATGAAAGCAATGCATTTATAAGAGGGTGGACATTGTACAGTGAATCATACAGTATGTACGCTTGACCTGCAGAATGGAATAGGATTATGCCTAATTGATTTCACAGCCCAGAGGATAATCAAGACAAGATAAGCAATAATGACTATTGACATCCTGATAAAGTTAACAACCAGTCAATAAAGAGGTGCTTTATGTTAAAACAATGAGGGTCAGCTGGTGATTCATCCAGATGTAATTGTTTAATTCAATGCTCATCCTTTTAGAATGCTAAATAGCAGAGTCTAAGACATATGACTGCTTTTATGTGAAAATGTGGGAACTCCAGTTTTGGTATAGTTGAATTTAAAGTTTATTAAATATGTTTAGCTTAACAGAAACATGCTATTAATGCCTTGTATGAGCTGAAAGTTACAATGCTTTTCCCTCAAAGTTGTTGTTTTTTCAGTTGACAGTAGAACAGCAGGGATTACATACAGAGAATATGATTTTTACATTTTTAGATTTGAAAATACTCGAGTCATGTCAACTGCTAAATGCTTCACCAGACAGTTGATAACTTTATCCGTCTGCCATTTGCTATTGGCAAGTTGGCATCAAAGGGGGTTTAGACAGCTACCTGTTGCTGAAACACAGTACTGCAAACACAGCTGGAAAACAAAACCAATCATCTAAAAACAATGCTATAAAGTCTCGTAGAACAAAAAAACCTGCAGAGTCAGTTGACAATTAAAAGCAATCAATAGCGCTAATGTCAACATAAAAAAAATATTGATTATTAGATATCTACAGGTCATTTCTTTCTATTTAAATGAATCTAACTTGTTTACTTAAGTGAACAGGTCTTTTACCATTGACTGTACATAAGAAGTGTACATTCACCGTGACGTCAGACACCGTGTGGACTCTTTTTTCAGCATTTAGTGCTAAATATTTTCAGTAATAAAAAAGTCAGGGAAGATATTTTTTTTACCAGTGCATCAGGAAAAGCACAATTAATAATAAAGTGAGTGATGAATGAATTTCACTTAGCTGCTTTAGAGTCCTGCATTATGTACAGTTCTTGAGTAAATGCACTTGTTACTCAACTGCATGTATATCTAACACAGCTTATATGCAAGCAGCTGAAAGCCTGCCTTATTATTTCAATGCAGCATGTTTTGTGAAGGTAGGGTTGTCACGATACACAAGGGACAGAGTTAAAGTGCCACTTGTGACAATTACAAAGTGGATGCGAATTGTTATATTAGCTGCAGCTGCACAGGCTGGTGGAGATGGTGGTGATCAGTCTTAGCCAAGGCAGGTGCGATAGGCTGCGCAGCAGGCCTAACAAAGACAGATTGGGACCTGCAGGGCACATAGCAATAACCAGCAGATCCTCTCACACACTCAAGCTTAAGCTCTGAAATGTGACTGTGCATGGATCACTGCTGACAGGACAGAGATACCACACACATATACACAGGGGACATACGCGAGGAAATATATATCTCCAAAAAGGTCAGAAGGATTACAGAGCGAGGCTGAAGGTTGAAGACAGCAAGTTATTCATCTAATGCAGATTGTCATTATTCATTTAAATCTTAGCAGAAACTTATTTTTAAAAAAAACTCTTCCGGTATGGAGACAGTTTTAGTGAAAAGCATAATTTTTAATTGAAAAAAAAAAAAATCTGAACTGGGCCTTATTTACAAAACATATGTCAATCCCTCCGTCAATACCCTTCATTTAAGGTGAGCTCCAGTTTAACATTCGGAGCATGTGCGTTTGAACCAGCCTTTGGACAAGTGCACACAACCCTCGCATGAACTTCCCTTTACCCTATTGAGTGAGGATGAGCCTGTCACGAGATCCGGATTAAAGTCTTAAGACTATCTATAAAAGGGGGTTGGGCAATGAGGGGGACTTGTCAAAGATTTGTTTGCTGTCAGGAGCTTGTTAGTGCCAGGAGAAGGTATGGCTGCAGAATAGCAAAAGCCTTGATTTCTCTTCCTGCTCCAAAGTCACTTCAAGATCAAACCTCTCTCTTGACACAGTAATAATGAAAATCAGGCTCTTAATTAATCATTAGCATCCTGTCATTATACTAACAAGTCAGGAACCTGGTGCCACCAGAGACTCTCTATCACATCTATAAAACCCATGAGTTCTAATTTCGTTGACCCTTGGATGTTCGCCAGCCTGCTCCATGCGCTCTTACGCACTCTTTTTTGGTAACAGTTATGTTGTTTGGTAACCGAGTGTTACTGCACAAACTATGCTGCATAAACTAACTGAATATACGAGGTCCGTTGTTCTTTTTAGCTTTTACACAGCGACTAAAGGCATCACCCAATCACGTTGTGCAGGAACGGACATATTCAAACACACACCACTATGTACAACAAGGCTCCATGGTCCGAAACAAGATTACTCCTTTCAAACTTGACAAAGGCAGTACATATCAGATCCACTTCTTCCGTTCTCACCTTTCACAATAAAAGCCCTATACATAAACAGTGCATTTACCAGAGGGAGCTAAAATCTATTCAGAGTATTTTGCTAAAAGGAAACTCAATACAATGGCTCAGTAGCTTAAGCTATGCAACAATTTTCCACAGCCAGACGCTGCTCTGGGTCATAGGATCCCGGTAGCTGGTCCTCTGCCAGCGTAAATATTTCCCCACCTTTTATTGAAAAAGTGTTGCAAATTTACATTGCTGCCGGTATGAATAGTTTTGATGCAATGTATTCACCTGGGAGTAAAAGCCTAGTCTAGTCTAGTTAGTTAAAGACCAAGAATGCCCAGAAGTCATAGACTCCATACTCCAGTATATATATATATATATATATATATATATATATATATATATATATATATATATATATATATATATATATATATATATATATATATATATATATATATATATATATATATATATATATATATGGTCTGATCTCTTTTAAACGCATTGAGAATTTACATCTATTCTGTTTGCGTTGATAAGAGATCAAACATTAACTGTGTACCGGTGCAAATAGAATGCTAATAGAAGGCCACCTATATTGATGCAAACTGGGCGAGTATGCCTCTAGAACCCACATGCAGATTACCTGCCCGTCGACCCGTTCCTAATTATTATTCATGTTTACAAACTTTCATCTCTTGGGACGGGCCACAGAACCAGCTGCATACGAGATGAGCAAACAGAGCAGCACACAGGAGTGGACATGAATTTATTCATGGTGAAAAGAGCCCATCCACGCAAAGGGCCCAGCGTCTCCCCTCTGCCTCCCCAGAGAGCAGACATTTATGAAGACATTCCCTCAAAATCATTATAATAGCATTACCATTCCAAGCAGCCACTACCTGCGTCATGATTGCATTTGTTGCTCTGCCAACCCTCCACCCAACCAACAATCGCACCCACCCACGCACCATCACCACACCACCGCTACCCCCATTTCCTATATCCTACGGATGTAACCAAGCAAGGTGAGGGAGAGTGCAGAGCCTCTGCATTTCCTTTGGGATATGTGGAGAGGCGTTTAGCAGCAGCACGTTTTACACCCGTTCTTCACAGTCAGAGTGCCTCCATCTACCACCCATTATGTGTGTGTGTGTGTGTGGAGGGGGGGTACAGATGGCTGACTTGCAGCTAAAGCGCAGCAATCTGTAGGGGAAAAGGATGAATTGTTAAAAAGAAAAACATACAGTCCCAGTGGACAGCTCTCTCTAACACACACACACACACACACACACACACACACACACACACACACACACACACACACACACACACACACACACACACACACACAGGGGTGCAAGACAAATAATGCATGAAACTGAGCTTTGAGAGGCTTTTATAAACTATACCTATCCAGGACTGCATATGCATTTCTGCCGCTCTATGCGAAAAACAATTATGCGGACCCTCTATTGCAAGGTGCCGTTTCTGCACCAACACACAAACGCTAATATTCCATGCAATGCTAGTGTGTTCCCAGTGTCAACAATATTAAAGAATGAGGTCATTTGGCTGCACACGTAACATTAGGCATACTGGGTGTCAGGATCCCCCACTTTCCCCATTCTTCCTGCCGTTGCCTCACGTTTTATTGCCATTATCTTCAGTTTTGTGGTGCGGCGGCTTTTAAAAACTTAGTTTGGGGATCTCTACCCTGTTGATAGTGCATCCCACCTCTCGTGTGGATAGATGAAAGCAGATTGGGTTATATTCACATTATGTATTCATACTTTATTTAGCTAAGATTGAATATTAACACAGCTAACAGTCATATTTCGAATTTTGAATAATAGTTAGCTTGAAAGTTGGTTGCCAGATCTCACGAGAGTGAAAGGTCTCCAACAAAGTTCATTTTCTCCAGATTTGTCCGTCTGAAAAATACCATTTCAGTGTCAGAAGATTGGAAGATATGCTTTTAAAAAAATAGGTTTAATGTTTATTTTGGTGACTATGCAGCAAAATAATTTGTCATAATCTGTGTTCAAGTTCTCCAATTGGAGTTAATAGACTTAGGACCTGCCGGCAGTGGTGAAACCCATGTGACACAGATACAGGAAGGTGTCTCAGTAGGGTGTCTCTGCTCGGAACTGTTTCTGGCGTAACCTAGCAAGACTGCAGTTGGTTACTAGCCAAAGCGCCGCCACAGGCACTTTCCTAGTTCATCTACAGTATATGCATGCACAGGTACTCTAATTATCTGCACTAAGCATCAGAATTTGAGGTTACACATATTTACTTTATGTAGTTTCCAGTTTTCACACATATTTTTTGTGCCGATTTTTTAAGCAACCACGTGGTTAAAGATGCCTATTTTTCTGTGCTTTTGTTTGATACACTTCAGGTGTCTCTGAATCGGCTCAGCCCAATAAACATGTAGACAATGTCGGGGGCTTCACAACTGATGGAGGCTGTATATGTGCTGTCAGCTTTGTGTCAGTCAGCTCTATCGGAGCTCGGCCCCACAATTACAGCTTGTCGTCAGTGCTCGATGAGGCATTAAGACAACAGAACAAGTTGTCAGATTGAAGCGCACGCTGCTCAGATATTGTCTACATGACATGAAATACATGACGCCTGCCTCTGCTTCCCCCTTAAAAGCAGTGTGCAGACCACACAGCTTATTCAAATAATAACAGAAGCCAACATTTTGTGTGACAACTTAATCAACAATGTTGTTGCTCCATCTTAAATAGAAGCTGCAGCTATACTTTGTGATCCAGCTATACTTCGTGATCCAGCTATTCAAAACTTGTGAGGTGGTCTCATCACTGGAAAGCCTTAGACACACCAAGGGCAAATTATTTTTGTTAGTAGCAGCTATTAAAAACAGAGAGGGCTATTCCCATTAGCTAAATGGGTGATTAATGCACTAATGAATCATTAGAAATGATCATTCAGGTTTAGAGCATGCCTTCTCATGAAGTAATTGAGCTCAATTAAGCCAATGTCTGTAGGGCTTGCCTTGTTCTCCCTATGTCTGACCACTGCCTGACTGACCTCCAGCCAGCATCTGAAGTCGTCCCGTCGGGGGCAGCACCAGCGGGCCAATAAGAGCTGATGAAAACCCCAGGAGAGAGACGAAGGGAAATGAAGGAAAGAGGGGAAAAGAACATCTCCAAAATAATCCTATGCTCCCAAAACAAATTGCCAGTTGGGCTGCAAGGATGTACCGCGGGGGAAAATGATCAATTCCACCTGACCTTCCAACTTAATCACCACTCGCTCCACTGCCGCTCTGTTGAGACCTCCAGCGCTGTGAGACGATGCAGAGGGCAAGGCCTGCAGTGGGCCACAAGTCACTGGAGAAAGCTAAAGTAAGCATTTTTGATTACTTTAGGAGCAATGTCCAAGCCAATAAGTCCCCCAAACCGATTTCCAGACATTTTTTTATTTTTTAAAATGAGACTTTCAAATAGTAAATGCATATAAACCTTCACTGTAAACTACATGCTTGCCGTATATGTTCCCAAACTCTTCATTGCATGTGGAGACAATGTGAATACTGTCTCTGTTGCCATGTCCGTTGTTTATATATTGTCCAGTTGATACATGTATCCATCTCTGAGACACATTTAAATTTCTTAATAATGTAACAATCTTACCAAGCAGAAGAGGGTAATACTTTGCACTCTACGACTCACGTTACCTCAGTTTTACAAATTTGTCCGAGAACTACAGTGGCCTTCAGATAACCAGAAACACTACAGGCTCCCTCTAGAGCCATTGTTTGGTTTGTCCGTCTTGGGCTGCCGTAGAAACATGGCGGTGCAACACCAACTCCGTAAAGGTTAAACAGACATAGGTTATTCAGACTGGGTTTAAAATGAGCACCGGACTGTGGTTGGGAGGTGGTTAACGTTATGCACTGTGGTCAAGCTCAACCTTTTTGACCACATTCCATGAGTGCATCACAGACACTGCAGGGATAGATTATGTATTCTGTCCTCGTGTATACATAAACATGGGTCCAAACCAGCATTGTGAATGGTAAACAGACAATAATGGCAAGCTGGATGAAGGCCCGTTATTCCAGGAATGAATCTGGTTCCTGTGGTTGTTCTCACTACAGGGGAGCCAGTGAACACACCTTTCTGAGCATTAGGCTGAGTGATTTCGTGAAGAGCTGGGCTCATAAAACACTTGTGCTTGTATTGATATTTGTTTATTACAACATGTTATTTGTATTTTTTTGTAAACACAGAGAGGCATTTTCTCTGTGGTGTATCAGCACTTGCAGAAAGGGGTGTCGCAAAGAAACATTGTGTGAATATTATTACATGGACACTATTTAAACATTCATCTTCAAGGACCAGTGGTACGGTTTTCATCCGACAAGTTTACTTATCATGTCATGTTAATGCTGTTATTTTGATTTACCTTAGCGTATTGGTTATTTTATTATCATCTATATTCTTTTATCTTTTATTATCAATCAGTCCTCACCTATTCTTTATTCATTTTTTTTTTATTTCTTCTTGTTTATGGATTGTGTTGTTGGGTTTTCCACGATGTGGTTTTGTTTTGTTGGACATTTTAAAACCAATAAACTTGAGACATAAAAACTATTTTCTTTATAGATTATTATAAAAGCAGAATGGGTAGTTCGTTTTTATGACAATTTTTAGAAAGCTGCAGCGAAATCACTTTCATGGCTTGCGTATCAACATCTGCAGGATTCGGTCACCTTAATCCAGACCAGTATGTTGTTTTGCAAGTCAAACAAGTAATCTCCTTGATAATGGAAATTTGATTCTAGAAACACCAGAGAGCACTGGGCTGAGAGAAATAGCATTTATCTCACAACATGCTCTGGCGTTTACTCAGCCAGAAGGATTTTTGTACAGTTAGGTCTGAGGTAAAACAAGGCACAGAGGTCAAGGCGGTGTGATAACCAGCCTTTGTGGGCAGCAAGGGACGAGAACAGTGGACTTGTTTGACATCGTAACCGTAATGTGCTGACAATTCTCAGCTTGAAGTCCATTCTACACGTGCAAGACTCCTGCTTGTACCAGCCCTTGAGGATGATGAGGAGCTGGATAAGTGACATTCTCAGCATATAATTAAAACAAAGAAAGCCTCAACATACCTTGGCTGTATGATTTAATGTTGCGTTTGTTCAATTTCAATATTAAGCATGAAAAATAAAAAGATAAGTGATTCTGCTTTGTTTCTCTATCATTTCGCATATTCATTGATTCTAGTTCCACCTGTCTTTCCGTAGCTTCGTATTCATACTGTAGTTAGTCCCACCTGTGCTGAAGACTCTCCAGGTGCCCTTCGTTGAAGGATAAGAGAAAATAGCTTCTCTCTTCCACTTGCTGATAAGCACACCCGGGCGCAGGCAGGCCTCCTGAGACCACACTGCTTTTCTCCACAGCTCTCGAGCCGTTCGTCTGCCCTGCGGAAGGTCAATGAGAGAGAAATCTGCCTCTGCCTGCCTGGGGACCAGGATGCAGAGGAGACTCGATGACCTGACACCACAGGCCACTGGGCTGCACCGGTCCAATGAGGTAAAGAAGTAAATTATATATGATCTTGTTTACGGACAGCAAATGTATCTTTGTTTGTCGTCAACACTTGAGAACATGAGGTGTATAATGAAAGGAGAGGGGACTTGTTAAGTCAAACATATGGCAAACGAAATTGAAGTAATGCTGCAGACTGCCTCAGGAGTTTGCAGGCACTATGGCTCCCCACTACATTTCACAGGTCAATATTTGCTAGATGTATTGGCTTCAGAAAACATTGCAGTCCACACACAGCGCTCATTCCAGCAGACTCTGGGAATAGAGTTCTCAGCCAACTGTACAGTATGACATTTGTTGTGTCCCAGTAATGACACAACACAAAGCCAGGCAGGTGGTAATAAAGATTGTCTTTCTGCAGAGATGCCACATACCCTCACTCTCTCTCACCCTTAATTTATTCCCCGAGGTGCTATGAGTGATTTTGTCTGTTCTTCCCCTTATATTAAACATCACACACTATTAGCTCTCAATAATCATTTGCTGCAGCCCAGGACACAATGATTTCCCATGACACATAAAACTGCAATAACGTCAACTCGGTTTCAGAAATAATATCGCCAACATTCTTTTTTATGTTTCTCCCCCGGCAGGAGAAAATACCTCCGTGTGACTCGCCTACTCTCACATGGAGAAAAGAGATTGCACAGAACATTTGTAACTTTCAAAAGTTACAAGAATCTAGTTTTTGCACATTTTTCCAAAATCTATATCTGAGTTCCAAAGGCAAAATAAAAGATTTCAGGAGTGAAAATAGGCTACACACTGAGAGAGACAGATAGTGAAATAGTCTCATCTATGCCTTAGAAAATATGTGAATATACTGTGCAGAGCAGTCAACAGTTCCCTGACCCTAAATAATTACTACAAAAATACATGATCTTGTTTTGTGAAGGAACTTTTCTGAAGCATTGTGATCTCCCTACAAATTTACAATAAAAGAAATACAGCAAATATTTCATATTGTCATACTGACTGTGTTTTGGGCTGACGCATTATTGTTTATTCAATACACTGTTTCAGAATGGAGAGACCCAAGGCTATAATCTCTCTAGTTTTTATAATAACCAGGGACCCTCTGTCAAGCTTTGGCGTGAAATCACAGGGCTGGTTCACACTGCTCACACTCTGTGTGAAGTGTGTATAAGGGCAAGTTAAAGTTAAAGTTAGTTATTAAATTAGCTGTCAAAAAAGGAAGAAATAGTTGGAACCTATTAATCTTGGGCAGGGTAGGCCACTCATTTCACATTTCTCCAGGCACACACGGTGGACACACCATGAATTTCTATGGTAATCACATGAAAGTTCAAGTGAGGCCTCAGACATTTGGGGTAGGAGGGTTTCACACATTAAATCAGAGAGTATGGCGGTAAATTCCACAGAATGTCAAGTTTTAAATGAGATGTTATTCCAGCGGCGAGTTTTTCTCCGATACAGATACCAGTAACGGAAATGCCTCCGATACAGCCTAACTGCTGAATCGGGTAATGGCGAGTACGCCAGTGTATGCACTGATCCGATATCACGTTATCATATCATTTTTCATCTCATTTACGCTACACAGCAACAACAGGTGTCACTCGCTACCCAAAACGCACATCCTGCCCGATCAGTGCTGCACATGTGCAAACTAGTGGTACACACCTGTGGTAAACACAGCCCTGTTTGGCTAAATAACAGAGTTATGTAACATATATAGTGTATAACTATAACGCATTATGGACATGAAAAATGTCCATAATGGATTTAAAAGTAAATTTTGCTGATAATATTTTGTACTTCTTCACCGATTGGGTCTATCCCAGTTCACTATCAACAAACTGTCTCGCCTTAAAAAAAAAAAAAGAGAGTTGTCTTGTCTTTTATAATATGGGGGGGAGACAAACTACAGTATTCTTGCATTTCACAAGTATTGGGAATCTGTCAAGGGCCTGACAACACAGTGGCCACATATACTTCCTTCTCTGCTTCAGTAGATGGCGTAAGTGCATTTTCAGTCTCCCATTTGGCCTGGAAAAACAAACACTTGATGATCCCCTGCAGGTCATCAGTGTAGTTCTTCTACTCAGAATGTTGTTGTCCTTTTATAACTCACTTTGTTTCATTTTCCGGGGGAATAAATTGGGTAACTCCAGGATGACTTTTCACTAAGTATCTTTCTTATTAAAGGACATTGCGGTCATGTTTGTCTAATTCAGGAATCTCTCCTAATCTTTATCAGCACCGAGGCAGATAATGGTCAAGCGTTGCTGGTGTTAAGGCTTAACTACCCTGCAAAATGAGGTTTCAAATTTGTACACCATTATCGGGGACTCAGATCCCATTACCTCCACGGAGATGTGTCGCACTGATGCATTTTGATGGTACTCCCACATAATAGAGAGAGTCAAGAAGCGGCAAACTGTTATCTACGCTCGAGGCAGGCGAACTGCATTGCCTTTCTATTTCAAAGAAAATCTCGCTGCTGGATCAGGTTTCACAGGCATGCGTGTCCAGTGACTTAACCAGAGCTGATCACAGAGGACGAGAAGCTTTACAAAGCTGCGGCTCATGTTGCCCTGTGTCAGCATCGGGAGAAAATAAAAGCATCTTCCTCTCTGTCAAATTCCTGCAGTAACCTCAGCAGGATGCTTCAGTGTGTGAAGAATGAAGGTGGAGGAGGAGGAAGCAAAACATTCATTTGTGAGTCAGCCTAAAGCACATGTGGAGCTTTGTCTGATTTCTGCGGTAAAACCTCAGTTTGCAACTTCTTTTTGCTCTTTCGTTGTGGCGTGGCATGAAGCCTGTCTGTCCTCAGAACTATATCAGACGCTTAAGGTAACTACTCAGCACAGCAGCTGATGATGTTATAGGTTGAAGTTTCAGGAGAAGAAATTCCCAGTACTTTCCTCTTTGTTGCTTCTGTCACCATACAGATGAAATGAGAAGTCTTTTTTTGGCGGGCAATACTTTTACAGTCAGACTTTTTGGTATGACCTTATTCAACTCAAACCTAAAATTGATTTATCTGTTTGTTTTTTCCTGCCAAGAGAATATTTTTGTCTTATTAGCAAAATTCAATATACAAAGTTAGTTCTGCTATGATTTTTAGATGCTATTTATGTGTTGTCTTTTTCTCTGTGCACCACCTCAAGCTTCCATTGCCTTGTTTGTTTCATTGTGTAAATAAAGTTAAAATTATTAAAATCACAGTACTTTTCTTCCTTTTTTCTATATTATGCCCATTTGTCCTGCCTTAGTTATTGCATTAAATGCAAGTATTATGAAAGGTCATTACCAGGGTCTATATTCCAATAATGTGCTTAAAAACAACGCGATTAACCTATCGTCGCAGTTTGATGAATACAACTTAAACTTCCAAGTTTTTTTTATGTCTGAGCAGGTTTTCAGAGAGTTTTGAGGACACATATCATGCAGATAGTGTGAGAACCGGAGACATGCTCCATCCTGTCAGCATTCCACAGTTCTGCACAAACACCGGTGGAAATTTCCTACCTGAGAGATGGCAGAAATGAGCAGTGAGACATTTTGTTCCTTCAAATGTTTCACTAACTGTAAAATAAATCTTTTATCATTGGATAATTCTTCACAACATCGGCTTTACTCAGATGAAAACTGCATTGTTTTGTACTTTGCAGGTCACAATAAGATGCAAAACCTTCCCCGTCAAAGGAGGCTTCTCCACACAGGAGACATCCAAATGTCATGAATCTACAGCGCATCTTGGAGCTGACGAGATAAATTCCCATTAATTCTGTGCGCCACAACAACTGAATAAAAAAGGCCATGGGATGAATATTTATCACAGATTAGATAGCAGTGCTTTCAATCAAATCCCAAGCACAGAACACTATTCTTATCCACATGTAAAGTAGGAAGAATTTATTCTGGCTTTGCGTACTTCAACAGGATAAATAGGCACTTGCAGAGCTATACATGTTGCCCTCTCCTCATCTAGAGAGCTTGGCCGATGAAGCCGAATCAACATAAGATGATACATTTTAGTTTCCCAGCTGTGTCACCCAACCTTTGCTACCAAATAAATATGTAAAGCCAGCGGCTGCGGCTATTATTTAAAAAAAAAAAAAAAAAAGTTAGAAACTCATTCAGCTTCTTATGTTCTGTTCAGATAAGCAGAGGCTACAAAATAACCAACGGCAGATTACAAACTCAATTTAGTGCCAATGACGTCTGGAAATAGAATGATGCTGGAAAAGTCTCTGGGCTAAATATCAACCACCTTCTGACTGTATGTGTCATTCAGGACAATGTTGATGCTGCAAACAGATTATTCAATATCAATATAGTCGTCAGAAAAGTCACTTTCTAAGTTTCTAACTTATTCTTCAACACTTTGAACACAATTTGCCACAATTTGCCATTGTTGCCATCTTTTGAACAGTATGAACATACTCTGTGTGTGTGTATATATATAAATAAATAAATAAATAAATAAATAATGTGAGATGATTCAAATCAAATGAAACACATACATCAGCATGCAGTGGGGAGAAAACCACGAGTAAACATACTAGTACTTAACAGCCTTAAAAATCTTGTTAGGATCATAATGTACTTTAACTGAATAAAGTAAAAGTACTCATCGCAAAATGAGTTATTTCAGAAAAATCCATATAATATTATTGTATGACAACTAGTGATAAGTAAATGTTGCCGCTGGTAAAAGTGGAGCTCATTTCAACTAGTGTGTGTGTGTGTGTGTGTGTGTGTGTGTGTGTGTGTGTGTGTGTGTGTGTGTGTGTGTGTGTGTGTGTATATATGTATATATATATATATATACATATATATATACATATATATATATATATATATACATATATATATATATATATATATACATACATACATACATACATACATACATACATACATACATACATACATACATACATATATATATATACATATATATATATATATATACATATATATATATATATATATATACATATATATATACATATATACATATATATATATATATATATATATATACATATATATATATATGTATATATATATAGGTTACACTGTAACCTCTTATTCTGTGGATAATGTTTTTTTTATTCTGACTAGATTTTACACATTGCACCTTTGATCTTTAACAATATATCATGATTGATAAGTTGATTTTTATTTTGTATTAATAATCTGTATCTTCAAAGAAACCATTACTTTCAAATGAATGTAGTGGAGTAAAAAGTACAAGTAGTGTGGAAGTACTGAAGTGCAGTACTAGTCAATGTTGTCTTCCTCCACTGTCAGGATACGCACACACACACACACACACACACACACACACACACACACACACACACACACACACACACACACACACACACACACACACACACACACACACACACACACACACGTTCCCCTCTGATGGGAACCAAAGATTCCCAACAAAAAAAACTTCCTTTCACACATTCACAACGATTCACTCCACCAGGAACCAAACATTACACCTGTTAGTATTGGGAACAAACACATTATTATCACCCGATTAGTTCTCGTAGCTTGGGTCTGCAAATATGGCTTTTCATGTCACACGAGCAAATGACAGAAAGTGAGCAAGACATCCCATCGCGTCTTAGATCACGGCCTTGATGAGGATGACAATATCAATCCTGAGGAAGAGCTGGAGGAGGAAGGGTCTGAAATACTGGACTAGGTATCACTGAGAGAATTCTGATCTTAAACCTGCATTAATAGGCTTTTTGACTTGTAATAGTAGGAAAAGCACAGGTGCAACTAATCACACTAAAGGTGTCCCAGCAGGCAGCGACAGTGTGACAGTGCACAAAACCAGGCCAACGAGGCTGAATCCGCTAAAAAGCCATCATTCATTTCGTGATGAACACCCGTGCTTTTCCTACTATTGATTTATTGGCCACTTGAGGGCATTGCACCAAGCTGTAAACACATTGACATAAAATCACATTATAGGATAAAGATGATATGGTGGACAAGATGGCAGACAATGGCTTATTTAGACATCAAGCAGACACGAAGCAACATAAACATTAATTGGGTGTCGTTTTTTTTTTGTTTCACTAAAAACAGCTTAAAGGCAGCTAAAATTAACATTTACGAGAGCAGCAAGAGTGAAGTTACAGGCCATGAGACCAAAAACAATGAGCTGAAGGAGGAAAAAACATAACAAATTTCTCTATGATGAATAGGATAATTCTCTGTCACTACAAGTGATTCCTTTCACATTACTCATGTAAACATATTGATTATACCAGCTTTCAAATGGCAGGTTGTTACTGTTGCATACATATTTAAATTAGTAACAGTCCTGTGTTTTTCCATGACATCACCGCTGTGTTGGCCCACAATGCCTTTGCTGTGTGTGGGGAGGAAATAAACCCGGTCTTAACTAAGGGAGGCTCCTCATGAAGTGGATCTTCCTCAGAGATGACAGCACCTTCCCACACACACCAGCCTCGGCTCTGCCTCAGCTCCACTCATCAAAACAAAAGACAAATGTAAATATGGCAGCGCTGCACTCAAGAAATTTGAAACCAGCATCGTGTGCCACAAATATAACAAGTTAATTTGCAAAGTGCCCGCCAACACTACCGAATAGTGCAACTCAAGACCACACACAGACTTTTATGTTTACATTTTATTGTTACGCATTAATCACACCAAACAGTCGACGATGGATGTTTAAAGTAGTGTTCATGATGATGTTCATATTCAAACAAATATAAAATTAAGTTTTGACATAAAAAAAATTCATGAATGTACGCTAATAACAGATTCCATAAAAATAACAACACCTAAACACAGGCTGAACATGTTGAACAAAGGATGACGTTTGAACACTAATGGTGTCAGATCACATAGAGAGCAGAGACAAAAAAAAAAAAAAAAAAACATTTCCCACTTTTCTGAGGTCTTATGGAGCATCCACAGAGTATCAATGTGCTTTTCTCGCCACGGAAAATTTGGTGTCACCACTAATGTGCTCTTTCTGGCTTAGCTCGGATAATCCTTTAACACTAGATAGAACTGAAATGTGAACACTTTGAGGAAAACGGCTCTATAAGGGTTAGTTTCAGCATCCTAAATGTGGCCCAAGTTCACCACCAAGCCTTTAAGACATGAGCTTCAGAGTGACAGCGGGGAGGTTTTTTGTTACAAGCTGCTGCTTGACCTTTGCCAAAATATCTTCCTTATGTTGTCAACAGCCTTGGTAATTACAAAGGGTTGTGTTTTCTTTAAGGTATACTCTGTAGCATTGTCAGTTGCTGTTTGTGAACACACAGCATCCAAAGTTCCTCCTCTTCGCATTTTGTTGCGCTATCTATAGAGTAAATGAAGGGAGGGAGCTGCGTAGCGAGAACAAACCAGTGAATCAGACGCATAGTGTGTTATTATTGTATTATTGTTTCACAGCAGTTATGTTGTAAGACTAAACACACCCATACCTCTGCACAACCATGCAGGAAGGTGCCGGATTTTGAAAGAATGCAAACAAAGGCAGGCAGAGAGTTTGTTTCTCAAGAAATTCCTTTATATTATACCTTAAATAGAAGTCACTTTTTTTGTAATTGATCATTCTCTAAACCCTGTCCCCGAACAGAGATTGCCCAATCATAATTTAGCAACCAAAACTATAGACAAACAGAGCTGTCAAACTTTGGATTTCTCCACATGCTCTGTATTCAGTTCACCGGTAATGGCACATTAGGTGGGAATTGTTGCTTACTGTGTGTAAACCCAACAGTCAAAGTTAGTCCCTCCTCCCCCTTTGCTCAAAGCGCATGCTTCCTGACTGCTGTTGCCAGAACACGGCCATTGTACGACCTGCAGCACCACAAGTGTAAGCCAACCCCAGAATCACTCGTTTTGGAACAAGCTTTGTACGCTTGGCGTTTCATCACCCTATATTTGTGTTTAATCCGGCGCCGTGTGCAGACACCACCACACACACGGAATGAGAGGGATTACTTTTGTATGAGTCTATACATTGTTATTAGGAAAAGCCTAAAACGTCTGAGATGCCATTGTGTGCATTTTTCAACACCCCTGTACAAGGTTCTTGCTTTGAATACAATCAAAGCAAGATTTTTATCCAACTTTCACTTAAAGGCATTATGTGTCTTCAATTCGATTAGAATATTTAGAAGGTTGTTGCTGAGGATGCTTACAAATCAAGCATATTGTGATACTGTGTAGAGTACTACAAGAGTTATTGTAATTGGGTTGTTTTCACACCCACGCCTATATGTGATCGGCCCACAATAACGCTTTCTCACATGATATTTTTCCTGCTGCTTTATGATGAAGCTTTAAATGCCTCCAGGTGATAGTGTATCGTGTGTTTTAGTGTATCACTATTTACTGGCCAGTTGTGAAAAAAATCTGCTGATTTGTTGTTTAGTAAGGCTTCACAATCGCACCGCCTACACATTTCACACAAATGGCGCGTGTTGATTCAATTAAGAAATGTATCACTGCATTTATCTCTTATTATTTCTCCTTAAAGAAAAACTAAACTTCCAAACCACTTTTTTTCAGCTGAAAACCAATGCATATGAGTATTTAATAGTGTTGTTGATGGATCCAGGTCCAAATTTTGCCATTTTAGGGCAATGTATTTGAAATAAATAAATAAATAAATAAATAAATAAATAAATATATATATATATATATAAATATATATAAATATATATATATATATATAAAAACAATGGCCCTCTATTGGTTGAAATAGGCTACAGATTGCTGCAGGAATGAGTCGTGAAACCTGGTAGTTACTTCTCGTTTTTGCTCTACCGGTTTCCTCGTCTCAAAGTCAATGGGTCTTTAGAATGGGTTTTTGGTCAGATGCCTTAAATAAGGTCTGTGGTTAACTCAAGCTTAAGAGATTTTAACGTTTTGTTCAACAACATAAAATGTGTCAGTATAACCCCCCTCTTGTGAATTGTTAAGCTTTTAAGTCACTTTAAAGAGGCGGTTGCAAACAAGTGGCTAAATGAGACTACAAAACGCCATCACGCCGACTAGTCCGCCTGTACAGCCTGGTGTATACTCGCGCTCATGAGACCGTGGTGTAGTTTACAGTTCATGTTAGCATTTTACTTCTGCTGATTGCATTCACGCTTCATACACATAGCTAGCGCTAATGCTAATCCCTATACAAAACTTCTTCTTTTTTTTTTTTTGGAATGGAACAGGGTGAAACAAACATATGATCGGTTGAGACAAGGCAAACTTTGATTTGTGTTGAGCGTCATTTTGTAGCTTCATGTCTTTGGCTGCCATTGAAAAAGACTCGTAGCTTGTTGCTGTGTCACTCGTAGTGACTGCGCATCAAAAAGCTGGCAACATGGTGAAAGGTGTGGACATTTCAATCCATCATGCAAATAGTTTTGATCACACAGGTTGATGGCCAGTTAGTGTGACACAGACACAAACCTCCACACTGGCTGGCCATTCATGACATACAAGCTTTGGACAGTTAGATGAAAAGATGGCCCAGTCATGTCTTTACGATAAATATGCTTACCTCAGCTCAACTTAGCCTAAAGACTGGAACAGGTTGAAACCGCTCCGTCCAGAGGAATGAAAAAGTAAAAATTGGCAGACCAGCTGTCTCCTGTTTCCAGTCTTGTTTGCAAAGCAAGAGAACTGACTGCAGCCATATATTTATCCGACAGTTATGAGAGTGGTATCAATCTTTTCATTCAACTCTCTCCAAGGAAGCATATAAGCGTTTTTCCAAAAATGTCAAACTATTCCTCTAAAATTGCTTTACTTTAACTACCTGTCAACTGCATTCTAAATCTAATTTAGAGCTGGTGCTTTGCTGAAAGACCAGTTTGCTGTCCTTTTGAGATACAGCTTGGATGCAGTGTTGAGCAAGAAAAAATGACTGCCGTATTCTGTACCTGCCGAACAACCTTCACAAAGAGACGAAACGGAGCAGTGAGCACCCACTCACAACCTGCTCCCTTTTCCTGCTGCTTGTTTTGTCTCTGGATTAACGTTTGACTGTACAGGCCGAAGAATCTAAATTGGCTCTCAGTGACCCCTTTCAGTCCCCTTAGACAATATATTGACTTTTGCATCAAGGTACCCAAACCCTGTGCTCTAAGGTTAGCAGTAAAAGAAAAAGAAATCAATCCATCTGTGAATCTGTTTTATTTTGAAAAAAAAACCAAAAACAATGATTCAGGAAGTGTACCTTGAATAACCTTTGCTTTATTATAAGAGTTCTCGAGTTGCAGCTGTGTGGACGGCACACACACACACACACACACACACACACACACACACACACACACACACACACACACACACACACACACACACACACACACACACACACACACACACACACACACACACACACACACACACACACACACACACACACGAATCCTCGCCCTTATCAACCATCAGACCTTTTGGAAGAGCGATATTTGACCCATGTGCTCCATGACTGTTTTGTTGTGTGACCAGGTTAACTAATGGACTAGCTAATCAAAGGGTGTTGGTCGTGTACATCTCGCCTTTGTCAATAGATAAGTGTTGACCTCTCAACTACGCCTGCCCCCGGTCCCCTCCCACAACTCCGACACAGAAGCCCTCTACACTCTCATTCAAAACAAACCAAGTCTAATCAGCACCTCTAGTCAGCTGGAATGTCCCCAGTTTCTATAGAAGTATAGGTTTAGTGAAAAACCAGACAGGTATTCTGAACAGAAAACATGCCCAGACTCATTCACTGATGAGGCTCCAGGCACCATTATAGAAAAAAAACATGGGCGTGTTTTGGGAGCTTTTGTATTTGTAGTCTCACTAAAAGAGCAAAGTCTTGGCAGAGAAAGTGTGGCAAATTCTGCAAGATCTGCTGCCAAACATAATGAAACAATGCCTCTTATTACATCTTAAAAGTGTTTGATCCCCATGGCAACAGTGTGGAGTGATGCGTTTTCTTGATGGTTTGGACAAAAGAAAAAGAACTGATCTGGTGTCTGTGGTGTCGTGCACTGCAGTGATGGCACTGACTAGCCATTCACGCTCCAGTAATATTCAAATAGGGCGCAACGTTGCAGCAAAACGAAGCGTTTTCAATGATTCCCGCTGCGATGCCATCCCTCCACTGTTATTACTGCACGTTCCATTACTCCATGTCAGTGAGAGAAGTGCATAAACACAGGGTACTGACAGACCCCCTGTCTCACACATGAATGAAAGAATTATCCAGCTCCCCCCTGCCCCACCACATTCATTGAAGGACGTATCTTTTACATGTTACACATAATTAAATTAAATTAAAGAACTATAGTCTTACAGAATTTCTAAGCATTTACCGAAGCATCGACACTCAGAAATTGCCATTAGATGGCACTGAAGAGCCCCTGGCCGCTATCCTAAATTTGTGTTTAAGAAAAATTGTTTCCCATGACTCCTTTTAAATTATAGTGACCATAATCAATAGTATTATAATGACAATGGATCAAATGACTGTGTGTAAGGGATCACTCGTGGTGACAAATCCTCAGAGAATATTCACCCGACCTGCAGTCCCTGTCAGCTATACAGAGCTTTATCGCTTCCTTCAGTTTGTTATATTGCTTTCTCGCAACTTTACAGGTTTGGTTCACTTCCACCACTCTCATAGCATCGATTTCAGCGAGTAGCAGGCAGCTGTTTTCAGCGGAAAAGCATTAAATACCCACTGTATACATGGACGATTCTTAGTTTCGTCCATGTATACATGTATACATTTTGTCCATGTATTCAGCAAAAATGCTGAACACAAAATTCCAAGCATATCTATTGGCTCTCATCGGCTCTTAACATGGCGACAGCTGAGCCGGCAGCTATCAGCAAACGCAAACAGTGCAAACTGCATATTGAAAGTACCCATTCATTCACAATAACAGTACTGTGACCCAGGATCACTGACATAAAGTGCTCACTGAAACTGCCTAAAACTGTTAACTCTCAAGCGCTCTTCATTCAGTGCTGTTTGATCAATTTTGATGAAGACTGAAGTGAAAAGAATAACTGCAACACAACTTGCAGAACTGTTAGAAATTTGGGTATTTGTATCTCCCAAATGCTGGCAATAGTTGAAATTGTGAAATTTGAATATGATTCTATGATGACTGTATTATTTATCTATTATCTATCTATTATTTTTTTTTTTTTTTACACAGGGACAGTGGTTCTCACTAAGACCTAATCTCTTTGCACCATATTTGTCTTGAGCTCACACAAATCACATTCACACAGGGTCTCCGTTATGGGAGAGGCAGCCCATTTGTATTCTGGTTGTGACATCTCAAATCTGCATCCAAATGGAGAATGAAATATTTATGCTGCAAAATGATGGCACTCCTCATCGTCAATTTGCTTGAACATAAAAGTGCATTAGAAGGGAGGTGCATTCCTGCCCAGGCAAGTCAGAACAGAATCAGCCAATGAGACGTCAGAGGGAGAGACAGAGAGAAAGAGAAGAGGGGAGTATCAAGGCAGAAAGACAACCTCTGGGCGGCCTGAGGCTAGAGCCTGTAGTCTAGGCCAACACCCAGGAATCCCACTCAAAAACATTCAAATTGCAAAAAACGTTAAAAGCCTCTGAGGCAAACAGATTAATTTAAAAATAAAAATGCGCTTTTGTTTCTTCATTCAAAAGGAGAGATTATTACGTGTTTGTTCTAAGATACATCTTCATTTCACTGATGCGTGGGAGAACAAGATGCAGAACATGCATATGAAGCAACTATATAGCTCATGCAATAATGTGTCATAATGCAGCATGTTTAATGCTATATACATGAATAAACAATGAGCATACCAGCTGTGTTTGTGTATGTGTGTCATTAGTGAACAAATATCAGTGTTATAGCTCAACATACTGTAATTTGCAATTTCTGCAGTGATGGTAGAATCATACGTCATACAGCTATTTTGTCATACATCTTAGAGATTCAATTTTCATTCGAAACAATCTGGTTTGTTTGTAAAAGTTACTTTTTTTTAATCAATTTACTGAATGGCACAAGTGCAAAGTAGTAGAGACTACCAGGGTTAGCGCCATAACCCAAAATTATTTTGTAGCTCTTTTATTTTGACATTTAACTTGGGACCTTCTTAACCACAGAGCTGATTTTAGTGGTTGTTGTTCAGGCATGCATTTAATACAAAACAGTCACGTTAATGTCATGCGTTATGCCAAATACAGCAGTTTCCCATCTGTGAGGTTTCTATTTCTATATAATCTATAGATCTATGATCAAATCAATAGAATACTGCAGGGTTTCAGCCATCTGTGGAGGATCACAGTAACGACACGTTTCAGCACCGACAAAATGCTTTTGAATCTACAAATGTGAAAGTGTGTTGAAGCTCACATTCCTCACATTTGTGATGTGTTTCAACGGAGCCTTCACTCTGTGTGTGTGTGTGTGTGTGTGTGTGTGTGTGTGTGTGTGTGTGTGTGTGTGTGTGTGTGTGTGTGTGTGTGTGTGTGTGTGTGTGTGTGTGTGTGTGTGTGTGTGTGTGTGTTGCCTCCAGGGAGTGTAGAGCTGAAATACTGCACCTCTTCTTTCAACACATCTCTCTAAGGGTCAACACTCACACCCAAACACATTTGAATGACTGTGTCTGAAACCAGTAATCTGACTTGGTTAAATATATTTAAATATTTAAAGACCTAAGGACTGAATGCACCGTTGACCAATTTGTCAACTTTGAGGGATGTCTCCTACTACGACAAAAATACATGTTAACAAATTAAAGTTTTATTTTGAGCGATAGAGCACTCTAGGCTAGCTGTCTTTAAAACATTAAGCAAACAGTGAGACACAAAACAGATTATTTTCCAGAAACCCTGGTGGATATACAGTAAGTTGTATAAAACTGCAATTATGTAAGACCAGATCTGATCTGAAGCATAGTCAGTAAGCTTGTTCAACCGGCAAAACAAACGTTTGTTGTCATTCAATGCTTGATGTTCACATTTTTGCAATATTGTTTTAGAAATATTAATACAAAATGTTGTAAACAAGAATGTGTTTGCGGATAGCCGCTGCTGTTTGACTCAGATGCCTTTTAATCTCATCTGAGTCACCTCCCCAGTACCAGCACACACCTTTGTCAGAGACTTCAAGGAGACATCAGTCGATGCATTTGATACGTGTCGGTTATGGTAATGTCTGGCTGTGAAAAGAGTTATTTGATGTATTTATTTGCGTATACGTTTTAAACAGTATCGTTTCAGACAGTCCGCATTGAAGAACAACATGGCCAACGTTTGAAAAAAAAAAAAAAGAAGCTCTTTCCCAGTGTGGTTAGTCAGCCAGACGCAGAGCTGCCTGCGAGCAGAGTGTTTTTAGAGGCTCGTTTTTCAGCTGTCACCTTCCAGAGGTCCAAAAGATTGCCTCGAACAAGTCACACTGTCCAGAGCTATCTGGCCCACACAGAACACAGAGGTAAAGCACTGTCTGTCTCCTGGGAACAACAGCTCATAACTCAAAGATATTGGTGTCCTTGTCAGTAAAATCACATATAAAAGAGATTGGGCTCGAATTAATGTGCTCACCAAAGAAATATCTTGTCAGGTGAGGCTTGGTGCAGCTCGCTACCTCAGGAATGTGTGGGTGCTGACGTCTCCCCCCCCCCCACACACACCAACCTGGCCATTGTGAGGGGAAGGAATGCTTTTCAAGAAGTCTGTCCTTTCACATTGAGGGATGTCGGGTGTCGCCCCATTTTTCATTAAAGGCTGAAAGGAGGAGAAGAGAGCTGCAAAGTGTCTTGATAAAATGTATTTATGTATGAGCCTGAAAACAAAGTGCACTACCCATCGCAGCTCAGTTAACTGCACTGTTATTTACTTATTTGGATTTTGATATCAATGTGGATTATAGTCATTTTCAGGCTGAATGATGTCATTTAACTAACTGAAGAGGCAACTTTTTTGTTCTTGCCATAGTTGCTAAATTGTTATATAAATACTTTCTAATGAAAATGGGTTGGAACGGCTTCTGAAATGCTTCAGAGATGCTCTGGTCTATGGAAGAATGGGGTTTACTCTGTAGAGAGTGAGACCAAAAAAAAAAATGAGCAAATTACTGCAAAGCCTCATCAAACAATGAACACGAGGCCCTTATTAGATGAATATTACACAAAACTCCTTTATTTCATTTGTTAGTTTATGCCTTCCTTGGAGTCTTCTTTCAAAGCCTTTGAAGTGGATAAGATGTGTTTGTTGTGTAAATAACATATTTTTTTGAATGATGATTTTACTAGAAAACTGTTGCATGGGCGCAGACCTTTTGGGACTACTACCTGTATTTTGATCTCAGTTGGGTTTTTTTTCTTAATCCTTGACGATAAAACCACGCCACATGGCAGGGTGTGTCAGCTTTTTATGGAAGAAAAATGGGTGGTCCTGCTCAGGTGCTTGTGTCTCATTGGTCGGCGCAGGCCTCGAAAACACCAATACCTGAATCAGGTAGAAAGAAAAGACAGAGAGAAGACAGATAGCGCGTTGTCAGCTGTAGCTTCAGTCCCTCGTGAAGAAAGCTTCAAGATATTTTGTTGTTTGCTTTGCATTCACAGAGTCACTGGGGAACTAAAGGAGCAACTAAGGTGAGTAATGCATTTTAAACGAGGTAAGGCATTTGTCTATGCACAGAAAAAGCTAAAAGTTTAATTCAACTACTTCAGACAGTAGATTTGTCTGTAGCTCCAACTATAACTTATACCCTGTTAGAAAAGTGTTGAATTATTTAAAAGGATAAGATCACCTGGAGGAAACACAAGCTCAGAAGCAGCTTTTGTATTGAGATTTAGCAGGACCAACAAAGATGTTTGGGTGTAGGAGGGGAGCAGTTGTGTGAAGAGGTGTGCATAAAAGAGGGAGAAGCATGAAAGCGTGAAGCTTCAGGTGTGGGGAGCGAGGTGTCGTCTTTCCCCAGGAGCAGGGACTCTGAGGCGGACAGATAGCAGGGCTGGCCGAGGTGTCCGGTGGCAGCGGTGGGCTCGAGGAGGGCTGTGGTGGTGGGTGGGGGGGGGGGGGGGGGGGGGGGTTTAGTCTGAGCTGAATGTTTAGTCATCACTGATGACTAAACATTCAGCTCAGACCTGTGATAACGTGCCAGAGCTCAGGATTTCAACAGCAGCCTGAAACCCTGGAACCTCAGAGCAGGGCAGGCCTGGTCTCGCTCAGGCTCAAACTTTAACTCAAGAAAAGGGAGAGGCCAACACGGAATTCCTGTTGCACTCATTGCCACCTCCTCCACCTCGGAGGCTTCCTCATAAATCACACAGCCCCACTCGCCTGCTCTGCACCAGGTGCCAGGGTCAGCCACCATCCGGCCTCCAGCTTAACATTAAAAATCCTCACTCAGGGAAAACTGTAATGAGTCAGAATCACAATGAAATTCAGATCGGAAATGAACAAGGCTGTGTTATGTATATTTGTGTCTTATATTTCAGACACTTTCTGCAAGAATATCCCATGTGTTCTATCCTTCATTCCACCGGAGTCTGTGTCTGTATTAAACCAGATTTCAGTGGTGTGAAGTGTAAGAGACATGGGGATACTGCTTCACAAGCTAACACTCACAAATCTGGAAGGCATCCCATTCAAAAGTCAAAGAAGTAACTCAATTTGTTCCATTTTGACTGCATTTTGAATGTTTTTCTACAAGATCATACTGTTGTGACATATGGTACTATATATTTGAATGTATTTTCACTGCTATATCGTATAAGATATGTTTTCCACATATTTTCATCAATAAGATACTGTACTGAGCAACTCACTTATATGAATAAATATCTTGACCTTTTGTCCAGTTTGTCTTTCTTTCAACATCTCAAATCATTACGGAGCCGTTATACCACCCACACCCAACTTTCTGTGGCTGTCAGCCCCAGAGCGTGATTTTTTTTTTTTTTCTTCATTAGCCAAGAAGTAGGATTTCAGACTCAGCCCACACAAACAACCTTTACTGTTTGGCAAATGAAGCTTATTAACAATGTGAAACATGCCTGCACTGTAGCCCACACAATAATGCCATTTAACAGGTTTCTCTCTGCATCTCAAGAACTCCCAGCACACGTCTCTACAGCGGTGCACATCAAAGGGAAAGACAAACATAATAGTGCTGTTTTACTTTTCCATACCTCAGTTATCCATTGTATGCTCCACAATATGTGCATTACACACTTGCTATGCAAGTGATACAAGGCTGTAGACTAGGCTTCGTAGTTATTGTAAAGCTGACAACCAGACCTGGTCTGGATAAAGCCTCTGAGTTCAAAAGAATTTGAAATAAAGCAAAGTGAGGAGTAGAGACGATGTGCAGGCTGTGATAGCAAGAAGTTGACCTTTATATGTTGTGTGGTCTGGTTAACAGATGTGAACGTCACACCATGAACAGCTGTATTACTTAAAACAACTGTCACACATGTATAATCATTTTTTGCAATGCACCTCATATTTACATTCATCTCTATGTATATTCATTGACAATATCACATTACTAAAATTTGTAATGTGATGTAAAATGTTGCTTTTCACCGTTTCATATAATTGTAAATTGAATATATAGACTAAATAAGCAGTTTTATATTTTGAATGGGATTTTGTTATGATTTTTGGAAATTTTATAAAGAAACAATTACTTTACTAATCAAAAATGGTTGACTAATCCGTAAGAAGTATTACAGCCCTCGTGTAAATTTTCCAAAATGTCTATCATTTACAAATTGTCTGGGGAAAATAATGCATCCATAACATACAACAGCATGTATATATCTTGCATGGTGATTGGCTGTTTCAAAAAAGACATTCCACACCATTCAACACATTCTAAAACAAGTTTTGAAAATAAACTTCATATCCTGTTAGCAGCACCTGTATTGAGTCTACACTACTTCAGCTAACATGAATTTCTGTCTCTTCTTCTTCTTCTTCTTTCTTCTTCTGAGTTCGACCCTCGGAGAGGACACAGGTGAGAGCAAATGTTTCCACAGCAGATGCCATCAGCAGCCAGCGTGTTTTATGAATTCAGCTGACGATACTGACAGTGAGACTGAAATGGCTGACAACTTGGTTCTCTTTTTGTAAAATGTTGATTATTCAGTTTCTATTCTAAGGATATGACAGGTTCACACCACAGAAGCAGCACTCGCTAATTGAAAGCACACGCATGCTGCAGAAATGTTGTTAGGCACCAGCATTACGCTTCATTAACTGGAATTTACATTGTACTGTATGGTCATGCTGTCATGTGACGGTTGAGTACAAGCCTTGGTCCTGTTGGCGAAACTGGTGTTCTTCCTACAGTTATTTTAGCACTTATTGTAATTAGTGTGTTTTGTGGCTGATTAGTTGCAGACGACATTGGTGTCCATCAGCTGGAGCGTTTAGCGGAGTTGCTGACGTCTAAGGAGTGCGAGGACCTTGTGTTCGCCCTCTCTCACCCAGAGGAGAACATCTTCCAGCACATTGAGCGTCTCTCACCAGAAAATAATCAACTAGATGTTAAGCCTCGAGTCAAGAGAGACGCCTCTCCTGCTGCAGGTCCGTATACTCATCATCGTCTGAAACACACTTTTGGCACTGTAGATCACAGAAATGATTGATCTCCAATGTCTGTGTTTAACTTTTCTCAAGTAAAAGTACTGTTACTAGAGACTTTTTTACGAGGGATGCAACATCAGGCTTCACTTAAACTTTGCTTTCTTAACTTTCTCAAACAAAAATGCAGAACTAAATACATAGATCAAATTTCCTGAATTGTTGTTCATAATTAAAATAATACAATGCACACCAGCAACTTCAAAGAAAATCTTTAAAAATAAAAGGAATTACAAAATAAAATGCATCAACAAATTGGTCAAAACTTAATAAAAGTTTAAATAATATACACTATATCGCGTATAAACATAGAACTAAATTGAATATCTCGGCCCCATTGTCACCAATACCAGATCTAGATATTTGAGTCAGTATCGGCCCGATATCAGTATTAATGTATTCCTACTTTTTACTCAAGTAAAAGTAAAATTACTTGCGTAAAAGTGTACTCAGATAAAAGTAAAATCAGTTAAAATGTACTCTGAGTAAACATTACTGTGTTTAAAAAGGGGTTGGTAAGTTATATATATATGATAGAATAGAATTAAGTTAAAAAAATATTGTGAAATGGGATTATTCATATAAAATATAAAGGCTGCTAAATAAAGAGCATTATCATGTCAACTACACACTAGTGGAACAACATTATGCCGTCCCCAGGTGTGAACCGCACTAAAGAGCTCTTATGTCCGAGCAACAATAAATTCCTTTTCTATAGACAAACATTTGCAGTCTGCGCATCAATTACAAATAAACAACCACTTTTCTCAGTAAAACCGTAAGAGAATTAATCAGAAAAGAGGACAAAACTCAGATAGTTGCACAAAATAATCATCAATACACACAAAAAGAGCTACGTACACCACGGCGGATGCAACAAGCCTTATTTGGCTGCATAAATCGATTATCCTGCCTCTCTAATGGAAGAATAAAACATTGCCAAGGCAGCAAACACAGATGTTTACACAAACTCAACAGCAGTCCACAAACACATAAATTAAAGCAAAAACAGATCAATGCGCTTGTTTTCTTACTCACCAGTCTGACTTTTGTGTGTACCGCAAAGTCCTCCACAATCTGCTCCAGGTTCAGCCTCTTAGCTCTTCACTCCTAATGCAAAATGTAAGCAGTTCACTTCAGCCTCTCTGCACTGTGCTCCTCAAATTCACAAAAGTGTTGAAGCTGAGTGAGGCTCTGCGACACAGCTGTGACTGTCACGAATAGCAGAAAGGCCTCACACACCTCAGTGAGGGGAGAAGTTCTAAAGCGAATGTCGAAAGGCACAGTTGGCGGATCCATCGTGAACATATTAGCATTTACTATTTCATCTAGATCCATCATGATCCTGTCGTTCACCCAACTTTGTAGGTGAATTTGATTTGGGTCACTTGGCATGTTAAGTGGTGCATAAACTCAGTGATTAACAAAGATGTGACCTTTTTATTTTTTAACCGATGCCTAAACTGTGCCCATGGACGGAAAGAATAATTAGAAATTTTACTTGAGTAAAAGTGTAAAAATGTAATTAAAACGTAAACGGTTGGTCTGTTAAAATGTACTGAGGAAACATTGCTGCATTAGTTTTTGAGAGGAAACTCAATAATAAAAAAAGATCGGAAGATTCAATTGATTTGTCTAATTCTGTTACGCACTCAGAGTTCAAAGAGGAACCAAATGCAGGACACCAGGCAGGTTGATGCATGCTTCAATGTTACAAAGTTCGTTCCAGAGTATAAAACTGAGAGTGCAGGCTGAATAAATCTAAGACAAGGGAAAAACAAATACAAAAACTAACTGAGAACAAACCGGAATAGAACAAGGAACTCAAGTTACAGACACAGACGACCTGACACTGAACGATGGATAGCACACAGACTAAATACACAGGGACAGCTGGGTGATTGGACACAGCTGGGACAAATCCGTGCAAGGCCCACAATCACAAAGGAGGCAAAAGCCAAAGGCAGGAAGTAAAGCATAACATGACACATGAGAAGTGAACCTACAAAATAAAACAGGAAACACTAAACGTTAATGAATTAAACAAGGGCAAACCCGAAGGCTAATAGATGCAACAAAAAATAAAGATCTTATAACTAAGATTCTCTTAAAAGTTCAGTTCAGACAAAAAGCCTCTGGACACAGTGCCAGAACGTAACACGGATGACTGAAGCCTTACATTTGCTTCAGCTGAACTCTGGCAAGCATTTTTTTTACAGGAAGAGGACTGTGCATTTTGTCCCCCATCACTTACATTGAAATTGCTTTAGGAAGGGATTTCTTCAGGGCCAGTATGATAGCCAGGGGGAATAATTACAGTGATTGTAGCGTACATAAGTACATGTGAATAGTGTTTTCAGATAGACTTGGCAAAATGGGAACCTATGCTTTCTGAGCCATATGCCATTGGCTGTAATAAGGTAGAAATGAAGTCCACCCAGAGACTGATTCTCACACATCCAGCTCAGCTTGGGGAGTTCCTGGCAGCAAGCTGACTGTCAGAGACCTTCATGTCTGAGGGCCATATGTTTTGTGTTTACTAGATAGTGAGGCTCAGTGCCGGACGGCCCTGACAGACTGGATGCTGAAGTACGGCAAGCAGACCTACTACGACAGGCTTTCTCGCGCCTTGCAGCACATCGGCAGAACCGACATTGCCATTGGTGAGAAACAAGACGGAAAGAACACATCTGCCTTCTGGATTTTGAAATAGAATAATTCTGTGTGGTGCCACTAAGATAATGGGTTTCAAATTAAAATGGTTCACTTTTTATGTACGGCACAGTGTCGTCTCAGTGTGTCCCTTGACAAAAAGAAATTGGAACAAAGGCTTATTTGGGTACGCGTCGGTGTATTTTCAAAATTGGTTTATTTCGGTCAAGAAGGCCTCCTCAAGACTCTAACAACAGTGCGTAATTGCTTCATTACTTTGAGATTTGTTTTAATTGGAACTTCAAAAGTGGCATATTTTGCACACTGCCAGTTTCTGGCATGCGTTTCAGTCCAGTGTGCACACAACGCCACAGCCGAGTGGCGTTTGATAGAAGGAGGTGTAAATGATCTGACAGAGGACTCAGTGGAGCTGACACCAGCCACAGAACAAACCATCTGCTCCTTTCATTAGCAACTTTGGAGTAAAAAAAAAAAGACAAGGAGAGGATGGGTTGAGATGAGTTATAAGACATGAGGGGGGCAGTGGTGGCTTTGATGAAAACGACTGTGTAGATGCAGAATGCAGCAATTATCCTACACTTGATTGCAGTTCTGAAGAGATCTACTCATACGTAGAAACTTGAAGGACTCATTCTGTTTTATTCTGAACCCAAGAACGGCTTGTTGCTCTCGTGCCAGAACTGATTGTGTTTAGTGCGAGAAAACTACAATTAGATTCAAATGTTCACTCTTTTCTTAATGAAATACATGCAAGTTTAGCATTTGAAGTGACAGAGATATACTTTTAGAGCGGCAATGTGCTTGTGTTTTTACAGAAGTGGGGAAGAACATCAACCAGGACAAAGTCTTGGGGATTAAACTCTACGTTGAAGATTACCACAAATTTGTCAACTCTTTAAACTCCCCACCGGAACAATCAGACTCAAAAGACCGAGAGCATAAAGCCCGGAGGGTCAGAAAAAGAAGAGGTAATGTATCCTAAAGCTTGAAAGAGTCACATTAGTTTGGCACACTATTAAATAGAATTAGTGATGGTGAACCGATTCTTTACATTTCCAAGCCCAAGTATCTTTGGCTATTGATGTCAAGAGGAGATTTCCGGGTTATCCCTCTGGAGACTGTCTGAATGACAAATGATATAATGTTCCACTGAACCCTGATTCTATTAAGTGTTTAGATGAGATGCCCGATTAGATTGGTGGCCGTAGGCATGCTTCCAACTCATTACTTCTCAACATCAACACTCTCACTATATGAGGCGTATTTCCCAGGATACCTAAAAATTAAAAAAAGTAATTATCACCTGTCCATTTTTTTTGTATTCTCCCGGGTTCTTCATTCAAGTTAAAACTTGACAAAAAGGCTCCCACAGTCCTTTGAGATGGTTACATGGGGTTCACACTCTTTTCTAAAGATCATTTTCCAGGAATTTTCCAGTTATGATCTAGCTGGTATGACAGGCAGCGATTGAGCCGTACACTAATATATCCCTCCCTGTGGAAGTCTGATTTAACAGAAGCGCAGTCTATGGCTGTAACTCATCAATGAAATCAATCCCTACATGCTTAGAAATGATGACAAATTGATTCAAAGCTGACTCTTATCAGTCTACTTAAGCCTATTTAGTGATATTAAGGGGAGTCTTTCACAAAGCCAATCACACCCACAGTGAGCTACCGCTACAAAAATCCATGTCATGTTATGGTCCATTGCTAAATGCTATCAACGTTTTTAAAACGTAGCATTTACCAGTATATACTCAGTGTTTTGGGCTCCCATTAATTGTTTTGACCCTGGCTTCCAAATCATTATTATCTCTCTCAACAATGCCCAACACACAAAATTGCTCCAATTCAGAGCTGAATCACAAACCTTAAATTGCAGGCAAAACAAGCCAGCTAGCGCTTCAACTTTAGCAACGGAACCAAACACGCTAACCAATTTAACGGTATTGAACCATTTAAAAGAAGTTTGGAAAGCAAGTAACGTTATGTCATCCAACATGCACAGGCTACCATGAGATGTGACTTTAAGACCAGTTTGATTTGCTCTCTCATTGTCTACCATTTAATTGTTAATATGATCTCGAAGTAGCTCTAATAGATAGCCTAGTAGTTCATTCTCAGCATTTTCTGTGTGTTTTTAATGATTGTAAAATTGCTTTACGGTTCCTTTCCTGTTTGTGCTGTGTGTGTGTGTGTGTTAGTGAGGGATCTGACATGGCGGGACTTGGATCTGATTGTGGAGCGGGCTCCTGTCGGTCTGTACCAGAAGGGGCCTTTGGATGTAGCTCTGCCCCTCTTGTATGGCATCCTGCTGGGCTTCGGAGGGACCTTGCTTGCAGGCGTCTCTATACTTTTTGTCGTCATACACATCTCCCGTAGAATCCAGCAGAGCCGTCACCCCAGGGTCGCCAGCAGCAAGCTCGTGTTTGGAAATGCAGGTCAATGGAAGTCATAGGCTGCAATATAAGCAGCTTATGGATTTGAGTTAAAAAGTAGTCAGCATTACGCCCTAGTACATGAACAACTGGTATGCATACATAAATAAAGGCAAAAAAAAGACTTTGTACTTGTTTTTCAGATGCCTCTTTTATGGAAAAATGAAAATGCCAAAATCTTCCAACCTCTTTGTCCACAATAATCGAGCCAACACAGACACTCAATATCGATTCCACCACACCACAACTAATTATGACAAACATGACAAGAATAATGCCATTTCAGATAAAGTAATTATCCATGCTGTGTATCGTTACGCTGGTAAGCCTTATTGTCTCGCCAGTGGGTAGATGACTAGTGGTGTGACAGATGCGCTGGAACCCAGCCCTCACACCAAAGGTTGTTCCGGTGTTACTGTGATAGTGATGCCACTTTCCATTTCCCCTCCAAGTGACGGCAATGTGCCCGTCTGGCATCGAAGAACAACTAATTATCCAGCCTGGCGCCTGCTTCCCCCGGAGCCTGCCGATACCTCCACAGGCAATCCAAAAGACTAATAACAATGACAATGCTAGCAGACAATGGAGCAGTCTTGGTTGTGATGGCAGCTTCTGGCGGCTGACAGAAGCCAAATAGAAAACACAGAGCTATATATTTTTAACGTGTGAAGAAGCAAGGGTTGTTAGCAAGCTGAAATAACTCGATGTGTGAGATGCTGCGGCGAAGTAGGTCCAGGAACTGGCCTCAGACAACAAACTAAATAAAAATGCCCATATCAAATTAACTTTGTGAACATGTGTGGGCTTTAATTAAGAAAGTGATTTGCTCACATTTTCATATACTCTGATGAGTATGTTTCATAATAGCGAGACAGAAAACAAGCTCATGGCACTGGGGTACTTTCTGGCTTCTTGTTCCCAGTTTCTTACGCTATCCCTACTTTCTTCTTCGTAATTAAACTAATTACTTCATTATACAAATCTGGCCTAATGTGCTTCAGGAGGCAGACAGCTTGGATTAACAGTGGCACTAAGCAGCAATTACAGACAATTAGTTCATAAATCAACATTTAAACAAATTATAGTGCCAAGCAGAACTGTATGAGCAACGCTTTGAAAGGCCAAAAAGACATCATGGATTTGAGTTTTGAGTCAGTACCTAAATAATGACCGATAGAATAATGCATGTTCTTCTTCAATATTCACATTGCTCTTCTTTATTAATAATCAAATCCATAAACCAATGTATTTGTATAGTGGTAAACCAGTAACATGTAGTGATGACATTTTGTGACAGTTTCTTTATATAACCGTATGTCTTTAGGTCTGGGGTAGCCAAACTACAAAAAGAATGAATTGTTAGAAATAAGGTAGAATATAGCTTTATTACATATTTATAATAAATTTAAATAAACGTATAATAAATTGACCTCATAACAACACGAGTGAACACTTAGGCCTTGCACTGCATGAGAGTTTAAAAGCATTGAATTGATTTAAATTAAATTTAAGCGCAGCACTTTTTTTAATATGTAGGCACACAAAAAACTACTGTAATGTAACTGGTAAACTGTTTTGCCTTGTTGGGTATATAATGACAGCCACTGTACATGATCCACAATCAAAAATGATTGGCCACGCCTGCTTTAGGACAACATTGTGTTTCACCTTCATTACTAAGCTTCCCAGGTGGCGCAGCAGAACTCTTCACAACAAAACTTCCTCTGTCCTTCAGTTTTCCCCTGCTGGCTGTTAGGATCCTGCAGGTGCTGACTATGACAGGTTCACCTGCTGTGGGCTCACCTGTATTTCTGTAACCAGTGGAGAGGAAAGCCAGAGTACCGTATGCCTGAATGACTCGCAGAAACAACATGCCACTTGGGGCCTACATCATAGTTGTGGCACTCCTTAGCATAGCCAAGGTCCCACCGGGGAGCAGCTCTTAGTGGATAAAGAAAACTATAAAACACCTCAAGCATGTTGAGGCACACTGAATAACTTCAGAAACATTCAGTACAGTGCACAATTTCATCTTCTATAGAGTGGAGGCCTGATCATGTGATTGTCTGCTTCCTGGCCCTTTACGATGCATTTCATTCACAGGGCACTGAAAATGAGCACCAGAATAGGCCAATGTTCATTTCAAGCCATTCTCATGCAAAGGGATGAAGCAATCACAGGATTCATGGATGAATAGAGAAAGAATCTGACATGAAATTGACATTTACAGCCAAGGCGAAGCCAACGTGTGAGGGTACGGTTTCCAGGCATATCCATTCTCATGTAAAATAGGAGTTTTTTTTCTTCTTTTTTTTCAGATGGTTTCTTTTGGGTTTTTGCAGAGCAGCACAGCCGCTTATCACACTGGAATGTCTGAGGAGGGCACATCTGTCTCTTGTCGTTGGCTCAGCTCAGCATAAGGAGTCAAGTGTTTGTCTGGATGAAAACGTAGATGGACGGATGCGATGCGTGCCAAGAGGCCGCTCAGACAGAGACGCTGTGTCCTTGATGTGCTGAGGCTGAGCGTTCTGCACCGGGGCCTCTGGGGTGTGCTTAGTGTCACTGAAGGCTTTAAGTTCCCCCTCCCTCCATTTGCATCTTCATTCATCTGCAGGGCCACTGAGGTGCTGCAGTCCCCGCTCAGCCATCACTCTCCCTTTTGCTCAATATATATGGATCACAGGAAACAAGATCACAACACCAGCTCTTTTACAGTCATACTTTTTTTTAATCGCCTCAGCTCCAGCTCTCACAACTTTGTGTTTCATGGTTTCCTTGGGGGGAATCTGAGTCTTCTTCAAAGTTTTCAGTGCTGATCAGAGGAGAGCGGCTCCGTGGGTTTACAGATAAAGCCACAGTGCCATCCTGTGGTCATAACAGGTCATTACGGTAGACAATCAACAGAATTCTACTTATGAGCAGTTTTTACCTCTTCTACTTCAATCCTCTTTGACATATTTTTGTCTTTTTTAGGGGGGGCGGTAGCTGGTTAACAGTATATGCCACACAGAAGTGGTACACATCATCTGGGAATCTGAAGATTAATTTGAGAAGCAGTTCAACACTGTGTGTAAAAACATTTCTAGTTTTGCATCTCTAATAAACACTGCTTTGCTCAGGTGTCTATTGAAATGTTGAAAGTATAAGGGCTTAGAACATTATACAACTAAGTATTTGATGGCCATTCCCATGCTGATCTACATCTCATAAGTTGTCGCTGCACAGACGTATGATACCATTTGTTACACAGATTCAGGGCAATATTTAAGAAAATTGATTTAAAAACTCCCTCCAAAATACCACATTTAGTCACTAAGACATTGAGGAACTCCCAAAAAGTCATACTGTGATTTGGTATCAAAAACTTTTGACACTTTTGACTTTTGCATTTTTTCGACGATTGGATGGCGAGAACTTGGCAACCCTAGGTTCCTATTTGTGGTTGTAAAGTTGCACGTGGCTATGATTATCTATAAGTCAGAACAGGTCCTTCTATACAATGACATTGACTTTAAAAACATGGTCTGAATATGTGAAATGGCTACTATGGAGACTATTATCATCACTCGTGAATACAATTGGGCTGATTGGCTCCACAAGAGAAATAAAAAATGTATACTGCATGC
The DNA here is from genome assembly GCF_023349555.1 of Cebidichthys violaceus. Lineage (NCBI taxonomy): Eukaryota > Metazoa > Chordata > Actinopteri > Perciformes > Stichaeidae > Cebidichthys > Cebidichthys violaceus. Next base: position 2,443,419 of record NW_027176816.1, read on the forward strand.
AAACATTTTATATGTATTTGCCCCAGACTTCATGGGCATCGCAGGTACCCATATAACTCATTTTCATACACATATCTTGAGGTTAGAGGTTTCGGGGCCCCTGTTAATACAACCATGCTGATTTTCCCTCCATAAACTTCAGAGCGTTATATATGAGAAGATAATTTCTGCTGTAAAAGCCCAACTGCTGGAATATATTCAGTGAGTAACATTTTTTACTCTAACACAAACATATTTTCCAAACTGACATATACTGGATATTGTTTTTTATTGCTTTACCTATAAGAGCAGCTGTGGACGGTTACAGCGTGAAGATTTGTAGCCGTTAAATGCAAGAGAGAGGTGAGTAGATGGTCATAACGTGGTGCAGTTAGACAGCTGCTTAAAAAGAGCAAAGCACAATGAATCACCAAGCAGTGCTACTGTCACAGTAACGGGAAAATGCTTCATCAGCCTAAACATGTTTAAAGGCCAAAGCTGTGAGTGGAATGTCTTGGGTACTTGTGTGCATGTAGATGTGCAACCAAAAGACATTTGCATTGCAAATTTCCCTCTTCCAATGCAAAAAAAAGTTGTCGGTTTCTGCTTTAGGCATAGAGCGCATTGTGTTGAAGTTTTACACATTTAAAGAATGAAATATATTCATGTTTTGTAATATTATCACACACCGTTTAAAGTGCAGGCAATATGCTTCGTGTCAATCTTCATGCATACAATTGATGAGTTTGATTTAGCTGCAATTTAATAGTTAATAAATCACCATCAGGGTTGAATTTGTCTGCTGAAAGTGAAGTCATGATAGAGAGGTAAACAAAAGCAGTAAAGGGCTTTGGATAATGGCTGCCTGGCTTGCCTGTTTTATTGAGATAAAAGCAGAGGTTACTCCTCCGAGCTTCAGACAGGTGCTCTGCAGACAGAAGTACCCATGGGACACTAGACAATGAGAGAGCAAATCAAACTGGTCTGAACCACACTTTTAGTGAGAAACACTGCAATTCAAACCCACCAGTTTTACCTCACCTCACAGAGGAAACAGCTATAGTGATCGTGGTTACAGTGATCTACCGCCTATAGGGATCAAAAAGCTTTGGACAGAATCATTCCTGCACAAAAGCTGTTTGAATAATTAGCTTGTACTAATCAAGTAGTCTGCTTACAGTGTTCATTTTGGGTACATTTTATTTTTATATTAGGCATTGATGGCCTACAGTTTATTTGCAGCCCTGTTCAAATTATATAAATGCACTGTATTGAAATGCATGTATTTATATACTTTATAAACTGTAACCGTATTATTTGAATTATACACAGTACAGAAATTTAATTTGTACTGTAATTTGAAGCTCTGTTTGAAACAGCTGTATTGTGTTAATAACATTCAGTAAATAGTGTTTTGTATTCATGTAATAAAATAAATCTAATGTCAATTAGATGGTTATCTGCATTAGTTAAAACAGTTATAATGATCATCCCCTTCGTGATCAATTTGACCTGGACAGACGTGATCGCTGTAAGAGGTGTCCACTGTATTTTCCGTTTGTAAGCTTTGTGTTTTGAAATTAATGAGTACCATTTGGAGAACCGTATGGAGAGTTTTCATGTAGAGCTTGCTGGAAAAGCTAATTTGCAAATGTTTGTGTTAATGATTCTGATATAGTTGAAGCACGGGGCAATTTCACTAATGCTTGCGTGGTTAATGGCCTCAGCCTGCTCTGCCTGAGAGACATTTGTTGACACTCGGACACGGCCGCTCTTTGTCTCTGAAGTCTCCTTCAAGTATCAGCTGAGCCACACTCCTGACAGTTCAATTCTTCAAACCTGACTTTTATAGGATGTCAAGCAGTAAACTGATGCTTCTCGTAGACTTTCAAAGCAGCCCTTTAACCTCACTGTGCATGTGTCCAATCATCTCTTCAAACAACCCTGTCTCCTACAAAAACATGTTAACATACGGGGTTGCTGTGGTTGTAACCATACATTCACAGCTATATTGGCATCCTGTCAATGTCGATGAAGATCTTGTTAAATAATTTAAAGACAGATTGTTCTATACGGGAATATACAACGGCAGATCATGAGCTCTGGTTCACCGTATTGCATCAAAGCTTGCCCTCTTTTATGTCCTTCTTGGCTCCCAAGTTTATCAGGCAACATTCTTAAAATGAATGAAGTAATTGTGCACAAGCTATCAAATCATGATTGTGTAATAACACTCACAACACCCCTGATGACATGTTGCAAAGCATCATGCGGCTTCCTCTTATGCTGCAGTGTTCTAATGAGTTCCCTCAGCGTTGCACCACACTGCGTTGTTTTTGCGTTGTCTTGTCTAATTTCCCCGCTGATACTGAACGGCTCAGTAAGGAGCTCGTATCTGTAGTCATCACACTGCGGTTTTCATCTAATAAGAAGACAGGAGAGCAAACAGTACCTGCCGCACGGTTTAATGAGTTGATGCGATGACAAAACACCTCACTGATGACACTATCTGTCCAACACGATAGCTGCAAATCTCTCTTTGTCTTGATGGCATGTTCTGAAGGAAGGTCAAATTTGTTTATCTTTCTAAAGCGTTATCTTCTTACGCCAGCTTTGGTTTTCATGATACTGTTAATGAAATTCAAATTAATTCCTTTCTTCCCTTCCCGCAAAACAAACATACTAAAAGTATAGAAGGACATCTTGGTGTTTTGCTGCAGCAGCAATTTCACATTTTGTTTGTAGTTTTTAATCATTCCATAAAGGTCAGTATCTTTAGAAATGATCAACACAGTGACTTCATTTTGATATTAATATGAAATGAAGTCATTACATCTAGAGAAAAACAAAAATTGGCCAAGCAGGTTGCGCAGTATTTTCAATCAGACATGGGGTTGCGGCTTCATTTAACTATAAATAATTATGCATAGAGTCAGAGACGCAGACTCAATCATTGTATGCCTTAATTAATCACCAGAGATTGTTGGTGTATTTAATTGCTGTTGAACTACTGGAATGAGACAATGCGCACATTAATTAATACCAGCTATCAGTGGTCAGATTTGCCCTCAGTAACTTCGTAAACAAACCCTGTCCAAAGACAATTTGCTGACATTGCACAATCAAGATTTATGATTCCCTGGCTGCAAACTGGCTTGTTAATTAAGCGAAATAGATCCCCAAACATAAGTCTAGAAAATGCATATGCAAAGCACCAACTGCTATCGCTTGATCAATGTCAAACAGACATTATTTCAATCACCAGAAACGGTTTTGCTTGCTCTGTCATACTCATTTACTCTCCCATACAAGCCCACAGTCCATTTCTGCAACAATCTTTTGATAAGAATTGCTTCCTGGCTCTTTATTAAAATTAAATCTTGATTGTGAAAAGGTCAAAGCAGAATATTCTTCTCAGGGACAGCTCTTCATAAAAGCAGGCCAGCTCTAAATGACAAGGTCCCATGACTCAATGAGGAGATACCCTCTGACACCATGCAATTAGTCTCAATAGTATGAAACCACTGGGCGTGTAAACAAATTTAATACATAAATCTCTACGACTCAAATTTCTAAAAAGGGACCTTGTTAATTAAACCATCATGGTCAGTGAATGTGCAAGAGGTGTAAAATTAATTTTTATATGAACTTGCAATTACAAGAATTGAGAAGCTAGTCCATTATAATAATATCTCATTTGAAAAAGGTTTTAGCTGGAACCATTTCATAATTCAGTGTAATCATCATTTGACCTCCAGAAAGGAGAGTTTTTTGGGGTTTTTTGCCTATAGCTTTAGCGATAAGGGTTAATTACATGGCACAATATCAGGAAGGTCAAATTCAAAGGCCTATAGTTGCCTACATTTAGATAAAATAAACACATAATAAATATATACACCACAACTTTAAATGTAATGGCAGTAAATAGCAGTAAAGAAGGGTTGACCAGCAATTAATTCCCTGGTAACAGAGCGCTGAATGAATTAGTCTTAAAACCCTGAAAATTTGTTAGCATTCCGGTTCCCTTGTCTTAAAGTCAATGGTTATTTTGAATGTGTTTTTAATTAGATGACCAAAATAAGGTCTGTGGTCCAGAGATTTTATCGTTCTGTTCTACGATGGAATAAATGTCAGTAAATACCCCTCTGTGTCATTTAAAGCATTAACGTGTCTTAAAAAAGGCGGTTGCTTAAAAAGTGGCTAACTGAGACTAAACCTTTTCACAGCTATCACTACTGCGCCTCTAGCTTAGTGGTGATGACGTTGAAGTAATGCGACCGTGTTGAAGTATATTTATACGTTAGCTGTTTATGTGAAGATAACTTTGATGAACAAAACTTGTAAGTATCATAAATATATGTAACGGCATACAATACGTGTGCCTTATTAATTTATGTGCAATACTGCAATTTTGGAATGACAAAGCTAAATGTTTTTCCAAACATGTAATATTACTCTGTAGCTGTCCTACCACCACCTCCTGCAGCTGTGGGCAACTCCTCTATTTATTCTGTGCATTGCATTGTGGGACTACATAGTGAATACTAGATACTGAATTGTAAGTCGCTTTGGATAAAAGCGTCTGCTAAATGACTGCAATGTAATGTAATGTAATAGTGTACATCAACAATACACTCAAAAATCAAGATTTTTTAGAATGCATTGACAGTTTTGAATAATTCATTTTGACATTTTTTTTCCAGTTTGAACACACCTGTTAGAATTAGTATGAAGTATTTAATTCACATATGTAGCTTATGTTTATGTATAACTGGGTATGTGAGAGTCAAGTTCTCTTTTCTTATACAGTCAAACATTTAAAGACAAGAAAGGCATGAGCAGAGTGGCATAATGGCTCATAACCATGTGACAAACCATGGTCGAACTGTTTCAATCTGAATATTTCCCTAATTCTAATTAATTAAATCAGGCCCAAGCAGCAAAGGGCTTCGACAGACGGTCTCAAAACAATGAGGGAGAAAAGAAGGAAAAGGAGAAGCTGCAGTTGATGAAATTAAACACACACACACACACACACACACACACACACACACACACACACGCACACACACACATTAAGTGATGAGAGACTTCCCCAGAGCTCCAAATTAAAGCTGATGGCCATAGAAACCTTGTAATCACTTGTGGTGCCAATTTGCTGCAGAGAAGAAGGAGAGCAGAGGAGCAGATGTGTGCCAGAATACCTTAGGATGATTTCTTAATAGCTTCATAAATCCATTCATGCATCACAAGCATACCAACACTGCTGTCAGCCCGCTGCGAGGCTAGACACCACATGCCTTTAAGCACCTGCTAAGCAAACACAAGGCAGTTGGCCCACATATTTCTCTTTGTTAGAGTCACTCTACTGATGCGACTGGCAACAATTAGAAGTGTTTTTGTTTGTGGGGACTTTTCTCTGCCTGATGGTAAATGATGGACACTGTGGTCCATAATAGAGTTTGCGAGACAACTATAGTCAGGAAACTGCTGATGCATTCCTCCTTTCATTTGTGTTTAGCCTTTCTTAGTGTCTTGCCTGTACGGGGACTTAGCCAGACTGCTCAGCTGGCTATACAACACAGCTGTGGCCGTGCACACTTTCAGTTAATTACAGGACCACTTCTGTATGACTGCACAGTCAGCAGGTTCACTCCACAGTTTTTTGGAGGGGGGGGGGGGGGGGCTTCATTATCTGCTCAGCCGCTTACTTTGTTATTCGCGTCTCTTGTGCTGGTATGTACCACCCCCTGTCAGTGGAGTCAAGTACTAAATGTGCCCAACCACAGAGTAAAACATTTTATTAAGATAATTGATAGTCTGCAAAGAGATAAAAGACAAAGCACAGGAAGTATTTTTGGCAACAACAAATTGAACTGATAGTAGCTTCCGCATGTTTCTTCTCCTCGTCTTCACTGCAGCAATCCGTGCTCAAAACAGTTCCTGTAAAAGCAAAACTACTCTTAGATATACAGTAATGGCTTGATGGGAAATAAAAGTAGGTTGGCTAAACTGTAATTCTTTTTGCTATTATGGGCAAACTAGTGCATACCTGCTCCAGATCCTTCTCCTCATTAATGTTAAAGGCAAGTTGCTGTCTCGCTCTCCCTGCCTGCAGAAAACAAAGTAAATGTACATATTTAAAGTCAAACAGGCATGAATGCAAACACTGAAATTGCTTTGCTCCCGATGCATTGGCTAAAGTAACTGTAACTGTAAGTGATAAAGTGATAAATAAAAAAAAAATCAGAGCATTAATATAGCAGCAAACAACTATTTGCTATGTAAAGATAGTGAGCAGAGAATGAAGTCATGCTCTCAGTGTGTGTAATCTGAGTTTCTCTGTGCTTTGTTTAAGTAGCTGTCCGGCCGCGTGTGCATGTTAGTGAATGTTAGTGCATGTGAGTCCCTGTGTGTGTGTGCCCAACTGGCTTGCTAATCGCCACTCTGCACTGTGCTCATATGGCGAAACCGCTGATAACGCCGTCCCGAACCCACAGCGGCGTCGCGTAAGTGGAACGCACAATCCCGTTCCCCCCAGGTTCATACTGTTAGCTCTGTCAGCACGGTTGTCGTTGTTGCTCAGAAGTCGCCATGTCGAGAGCCGTGTGGAGGCAATCCCTCAATAATGAATATGCTTTGAATTACGAATTAAGCACCATTAAAGTTATCACATACGAGAAGGTTGCATTACTGTTTGTATGAGTTTTTTGACAGTTGAGACTGGCAACACAAAATCCTGCAGAAAACACTGTATGTCCAGTCAGATGCTAAAAACGTTGCCTATGCACATCAGGCAGTAAGAGCAGAAAAAAATCAGGCACACAGCATTCAATATGCAGCACGACCTTGGGGTAACTTACAACTTTGTTTGCTGCGGCACTTAATGTGTCACAAAAACCTGTGTGCTATATCTGTTTACCCTTGTTGAACCAGATAAGGTGACAAAAGCTGTGCTAAAAAGACGGCTTTGGTACATCAAAAAATAAATCTTTTCTCTTCTTAATCCCTCTCTATATCCCTAACCTTAAAACCTTTGACCAGCAGGTGTTTGTATGTGATGTTGTGAAAAGGATTTGTATGATAAGGTTATTTCATACAGTGGGGGCCTACCTTTGGGGAGACTCGCCTCTCTCCAGAGGTCTGCTGAGCAAACACAACAGCATCGTGGACAGAAAGGAAGAGATTACTGCGGCCAATATTGCCGTCATCAAAAGCTCCTCCGACCTCCAGTTCTTCATACACCTGGGCTGCAGACGGCAAGACAACGAACATCACGCAAGGACTTAAAGTAGAGCGAAACAAGTGATTTTAACACAACGCTCAAGTTGTATTTTAAGAGAAAATGAAATGGTTTTATTTTCCAAGAGAAGAACAATGATTGATACTTAAATGTGATAAATCACAATAAATTACCGCTCTATCTTTATCTAATGGAAGTCCCTTGCTTCCTATGACTCAGTGTTTAGACATTAAATCTCTGACGTACACTCATTTCTACCAGCGTCCTTCACAGACCTTATAGACTTAATGCTCAATGAATGGCTAGGGTTCTGTTTCCATTCAACGTGTGAAATGCACAGAATCGTCATCAAAGATTTTACCTTGAACATTAGCCAGGTAGAGTTGTATGCCCAGCATAGCATAGCTCAAGTTCATCTGTGTGGGAAATAGAGAAAAGGAGACTGTTAAGGGGCATAATGAGAATACACTATTGTATACACCCATACTTAAACATTCTCTCTTAAAAAGGTTCAGTAAGGAACATCAGGGTCCAATCTGACAAATCAAAGAACTATTTGTGACAAAAAGGTTCAATATTAGATTTGTACAGAAGATATAAGCCTTTATGTTTCAGGGCTTCTTTGACTTGCAGAGAGACTTGGAGAGGAGAACAACAACACTGTGACAAGGCAGCCTGCAGTAACCCAATTTTATCCTGATTATGCATGTGTCAGTTAACTAAATAGGTATATAATATGCAATCATTGAGAGCTGCTAGCTTAGTGCTAACAGCGCTAACAGTGCAAACCACGGCAACAGTGCTAACAGAGCTAACAGCTCAACAGTCGGGACGGCGTCATCAGCTGTAACTGCCGTATGAGCGCAGTGCAGAGCGGCGGCCATGAGCTCGCCGGGTCGGCCACGAAAACCTCTTTAAATGGAAACTTGTTCTTTAATCTAAAAGAACCTTTTTATGGTTATAAAGCTGGTTTAATGAACCCTGTAAAATGCTTTCTATTGAACCCTTTAGCGGTGCCATACTGTACACTGAATGTACAAAAATATTACTCAAAAACATTCAATATAGAACCAATTGTTTTAAGTGAATTTGGTATTGCAAAGAAGCATATAACCTTTATCAATACTTTGATGCCCATTAGGTCTATGAAGCAGACCCCTGCCAAGTCGAGGATGAGGGTGTGGAAGGGCATGGGCTGGGACTCCAGTGTGGGACTGGGTGGCTCCTGGTCAGGCGCCTGCTCGCCCAGCTCAATGTCACTACCGCGGAAGTTGACATAGCTGGTGGGAGGCTCAGGTTTGTTGGCAGTGTCATCGTTCATATCAAAGTCATTTTGCAGTTCAAGCTGAGATATGGTCTAGATTGAGAGGAAATACATAGAGAAAGGTGTACAGAAGAGGTCACAGGATGTATTTTCAGAAAATCTAGGAAAACACGAGCTGCTAGGTTAAACACACGTGTGTCATGTATCATATATACTTCATCCCACCTGAGCCTTCATGTTAACCAAAGAGCTGGGTTTCCTCCTTCTTGTCTCATTGTCCTTCTCTTCTTTCGCTTTCTCCTTCTGTTCTTTCTCTAAGAACTTCCGCCTGGCCAGGATAAGTTTGCCAGGGTCCAGTCCGGTCTAGACACAAACATGCCTGTGTAAACACCTAATACACCACATTAACACTTTCATTCAAGGTAATGTTTTCAACTGTACCTTTTTGATGACCCTCTGGCGAAATATTTCAGCATTTGCAAAATAGAGAGGTGAGCAATAGTTCACTATTTTCACACCTGTTATTGAAATGACCTGTGGAGTTATTACAAAAAAGATTAGATGCAATTATTCATTTATTATGTGTAACAACAATAAATACACACAAATATTTAGTTTTCATACCTTACTGTACACCTTTGGGTTTTTGTAGATATCCGTATCCATAATCTGAACCATTGCCGAACCATTACGACTACGGGGACCACATTATTAAAATGAGTAATACATTAATAAACATTTTACGCTCTGCTCCATTGTCTTTCTTTGTAATTCTGGTTAAAAAAAACAGAGCATTTACTCACAACTGTGTCTTGAATATCACTACCAGAATGGAAAAGCCCACTCCGATAGCAACTCCATAAGGCAAGCTGAGAAAGAATGTGGCCAAGAATGACACAACCCACACACACTGGAAGAGAACAACAGATTAAGAGAAAACATGGAGAGAAAAAAAAGACATCACATTGTGCTGCAATATTGCATCCAAGGCTTTGACTTACGCAGTCCAGTTTGCTCTTCTTCCATAAGTAGTAGGGATCAGAGAGCTGTAGGAGAGTGTTCTTCAGGTTCACTGCAATCAAGGCTCCAAGCACTGACTGGCGAAACAAAGGTGGCGTAGGTCACTAATTATGGCTGGATGTTTCTCTTACTTCTACTTACATGTTTTGTCTCATTTTTTCAAGTATCATAATCCTTTGTCCACCTACTTTTGGAAGTGGTTTCAGGAAGGCTCCCAATGCAAGCATGGTAACCATTACGACCAGCATCACACAGAAACTGGCGAACTATGAGAGGGCAGCAACAGAGGTGCAGAAGTTAGCAGTTTGACATATTATTTTCTTGTAGTTCATGCTATTATTACTTGACCGCAATTACAGTAAAACCGTGGTGGGAAGTAACTAAGTACATTTACTCAAGAACTGTGCTTAAGTACAATTTTGAAGTGCTTGTACTTTGATATGGTACTTTATATTTCCACTGCATGACATTTTGGAGGCGAATATTACTTTAAATACTAGTTACATTGCCGCGTCAGACTAATAATACAAAATATGATTAACAAATACGTTGATTTATGATTATGGATAAAGACAAAACTGCTACCCAGCTGAACACATAGTAAAAATAAGCCTCATATTTACTAGCTTCAACACTAAAGTAATGTACATATTAATGCATCAATACTTAAAATCCAATAATATAATATATAATATTCTGGACCGTTCTGCATGATAAGTACTTGATGCTAGTACTTTTGTAGTTTTATTTTGAATGCAAGACTTTTTTCATGTAGAGTATTTCTCCACTGTGGTATGACTGCTTTTACTAAAGTAAAAGATCAGAGCACTTCTTCCACCCCTGCAGCTACAGAAGTGATAACGCACCACTCACCTGTGATGTTCCACCAGCATTGTCCACAGCCAGGGTTACAGACAGGGCACAGCAGATCACATGGATCTTAAAGAAAGACCCCAGGAAATTGCTGCAGCCTAGAGCCAACATTTCCTGCACAAGAATATGTATGTTGTGTTAACAAAATCTAATAAAAGGCACATTTTGATCTAGGAAAAGATATGCAGTTTCCGTGCCTGGTTGGGATCCACGTCGTAGCCGTGCTTGGCCGCCAATGTCCTGCCCATGGCCAGGTTGATTACATACCCCACGATTGCCAGGGAGAAAGCTGTGCTCAACATGTCTTCCCACTGACTCACTGTTGGCAGGATTGGTGCTGGGAAACTGGAAAATAGAGACAAGATATAAATCTAAATTCAACAGTAAAAAAATGAGTCATTTTAATCAATGAAGCAACCATTGATTAAAAGTATGCTGATGTGCGCTTTACCCCAAAGGAATTTCTCCCACTATGTCCATGTGATAGATCTCAGGAAGATGCAGAGGGCCTGAGATGGCTGTGGCCACCACAACCTGTGTAGCACAGGGATATGGATCAATCACCACTATCGTCCTTATATAGTATATTTGTCACAAATCTAGAAATAACAGCTTCATGAAATTAAACAAAAAATAAAAGAAGTGCACTTTTGTGTCCTCAGAGAAATGACAAACTATAAACTTACAATTATGATCTCCATAGGGATGGGGAAGGGCAGCTTGTGGCGGTAGCGTGCACTCAGCTCCTTCACCACAATAAGAACTATGCTGCTGACCAGAGCGAATACTAGCGATGCGATGTTGGTGTCTGGAAGGCCACGTACAATATCTACGAGAGTCTATGACAAACAAATGACATATGTTAAAGACAATCAAACTATCAAAGCCTTCTGATGTTGTTCTTTAGCCAAAATATGGGGGCTCACTGACATATATAACAGCCAGCGGACCACTATAAGGTGGCACTTGGATGCCAAAGATGTACTTGAGGACTGAGATGAGGATCTGCAATCCTGCAGCAGTCATGAAGCCTCTGACGAAGGATTCTGACAGATAGATGGCTACGAATCCAAACTGCATGAAGCCAAGGCCAATCTGCACAGACACAAGACGTTTTCACTGTGTAACATTTAGATTAAACTGTACTTCACATGTCTTTCAAGCTTCACTTTGAAAGACTGATTTTAGTGCTGAGTACCTGTATGACTGCAGTGAGACAGGCCAGGGTTCCTGATATTCCCAGGCGAACCTCATTCATCAGGTCTGTGTCCACTACTGTAGCATTAAGAGTGGCATTGAAATGACTGAAGTCCGACTCTGGGGCCAGCCTTAGACACACGATCCCCACCATAATGCTGAGGACAGCAAACGTCCCTATGGAAAGTAGTGCGTCACATCTATTTTCTTTGCTATATACTGCAAACTGGAAAGTCAGGCTGAGCGCAGCTGATCTGCACAGTGCGGTGCAGCCCTTGGCAACTTATCACTGACATAGGAAATCACTGGAGATAAATCACTGTGGTTTACCTGGGACCATCTGGTGAGCAGTGCCCATGAAGAAATACGGGATGAGGGGAAAGAAAGAGGAATAGAGGCCGTTGACAGGAGGGAGGTTGGCCAGGAGGGCAAATGCCATGCCTGGAGAGAACAGGAACAGTTTTATAACACATACATCATGACAACGTATAAAAAAAATACAAATGCTATGTTATATACCGGAGCCAACGCTGCTGAAACTAGCTTCAGTCTGTGGGTATTACAGAGTACAGAGGCATCAGAGAGAATAAAGTATCGACTGGCCTTGGGGAACCTGAATGGTGCCAGCGCTGACCCCGCTGATGACATCACACAGCAGGTTTTCTTTCACTTTGTACTTGGGAAGCCAGCTCAGTACAGGCAGATGTCTGAACAACAAGCCCTTCAGTCTCAGCACAGAGCATCTGACAGAAACAAACAAGGGAAACTCTTTGAAGAGCTCAAGTTTTCTGGTTGTTACTTTGAAAAAAAGTCCATAACACACGTCTAAACTTTATATTGACTGATAGCTACACGGCTCTCCGCTGTTGGTTCACTAACACAAAGCTTGTCAGTGGTAGAGTTTGTGTGACGGGAAGACCTGTAGTTCATGTTGACTGTGTGTGCGGAGAGATTGCAGTTCTGTACCTGAAGAGTTTCCTCACTTTCTCTCCAACAGGGAATTGTCGACTCTTCTTGTCAAACTCTCCGTCAAAGTCTGGGAGGTTATATGCCGGCCTGTCAATCACATAACGTGGGCGGTCCCGGTGCATGGCTGTAGCATATCGAAGAGTATTAAGACCTTGGAAAACTCTGTCTTATACTATGTCAATGGCAATTTAAGGAATTACATTAGGAATTATATGTTACTAAAATTAGTCATTAATCAATCAAAGTAGCAACATCATCAATATCATTAACAGCACATGCTTTACATAGTTGAATGATGAGGTTTATATTTATACAGTTGTGGACACATGGGAATCTTTAGGATTGGACTTCTGCGGTTTTACATTTGGGTAGCAAATGTCATGTCCAAGGCCTTAATCTAACCTTGAAGGCTGAAGGATTAGGCCACAGGTAGGTGGACTGCTAAAATATTAGCTCAACACTAGGTAAACAATAGCACACGCACAAGATCACTCTATGAGTCTTACTGTCTGCCTGCTGTAGAAAAAGAAAAAGGATAATTCTACTTCATTCCATAATTTGAGAAAAACTAAAAATACAAAAGTATATCTGCACTTAATAACATTCAAGCATTTTGGTCAAAAACTATAACTTTGCCTTAAATGAATTGTGCTTTTTGTTCAAACGTGCTTGTTATGTTGTAAAAAAAAAAAAAAAAAAAAAAGTTTTGGAATGAAGGTTAAAGCTCAAGAATAGCTGACTATAAAGAAAATTGCAAAGAGATTCCTCACCATTTACCAAAAAAAGACACCTGTTGAGCATCCATTGCACATTAGCTTCAATTACTCAATCATCAGTTATACTTGGTAAAAGGTTTTGTTCTGCTTAATCTCTGAGGTCCTCTTTTTTTAAAGATGTGCAGCCTCTTATATAAGGCCACTGATAAAGGAATCAAAATGACAGTAGCAAATAATGAGCTGATCTTTCTGTATTAAGTTAGAGGTCTGAAAAGAAGACAACACTGTACCTTATTGTTGAAGCACAATGTCTGCGGGCATTTGGTTCAGATGTGTGAATTGCTTAGTTGTTTGATACCTTATCAAGCTACGCTTAAGACCCTGTATACCTCCTGGGTGGAGCTTAGCGAATGAAAAGCTTCAGCACATGCAACCTTAAATCGCTGATTCGTTAGGTGCTGCTGTATCTGTGTGGTATAGAGCAAGGAGACGACATAATGTAATTAACAATAAATGCACCTTTATTGGGTTCAGATTCTATTTACATGTATCCTCACATTCATTCTCTCATCAACAAAAATACATTTAACATGGTTTTATGGTAGAAGGTAGACATGAGCAACAGCTGGAAATAAAACACTTACAAAGCCTAACTTGACTTGTACAAAACATGCCAACTGTAACATAATTACACACAAATAGTGTATTTAAACATTTAAAATGGTGAGACAGAGATGACTGTGTAAAATGTAACTATTTCCATTGCATCAGGATCTGTGTGCAAAACAATGGCATCAATATCAAAGACTAAAGTGCAATATTTATCAAACTAATTTGGGTTTTCTCTTCATTGGAATGTCATAATTCTCCAGTGGACTCTTGATAAAAAAAAAAAGCAAGTTGGTGGAACAAAAGATGAAAAAAAAAATAATTCCACAGGAAAGCCTTTTCTTCAGTTCTTCTAAAAGTAAATTTTTAAAACACTTTAAATAATAGTAACTATTCATATCAGTGATTGAATAAAAAAAGGTTTCTCAAATTGGGACATTGACAATGAAGGGAGCTAAGAGACCGACTTTCCAGACACTAAGACAGTGACTGTGTAGTGATGGGAGTATTCTGTTGTTCAACGATGTTAACTATGAAACAGTCAAGCACTCCAACAAACACTGTCAACCTAGCAATTAGCAGAGTGGCTTCAGGTAGGTTTTAGTTTTGGTTCTGAGGATTTTAGCACTAAAGAGTATTTTCACTTTCATTTTCACAGTTTATCATTGGATTAAAAGCCTGTTACGGTGGGGATTTCCTTATATGTATTAGCAGTTTTAAGATTCAACAACACCAAGATAAAATCTTAAAAACACAGCATGTCTCTCCATACAAAGCCTCAAGCAATGAACTCAAAAGCAGCTCCAGTCTTAAGAAGAACTGACTAATTACAGGAATATATTTGGGTCATTAGAAGTAGGACAACAGATGACAATACAAATGCAGACCTTGTTAAGCAAGTAAAACAAGTGCAATTCCATATGGTAAAAGTCAGGTGACTTCTTAATCTAGCCATGTCTGCGCTTCCTCCTCTTTGTTACAAAAGCTCTTTGACCAGCTCCTGCTGGCTGCCTAAAACCTCTCAAAGTCCATCGCAGTCCATAAAATCAGTACTGACTAGAAGTCGCTGAGGATGCTGATGTCTGCAAACTCCTGGCGATATCTGTAGGAGTATAAGGCCAAGAGGAAGGACCATTTCAGGGTCAGGAAGCTCCACACACAGGAGAGATAAAGGCTCCTCGGGTCAGTAGGAGCTGTGGGACAGAAGAAAAAAAAAGCCATGTGATGAATACTTGCATAAGGAAATCAATCCTATAATCCTTATGCATACAAGTTACTCATTATAAACTAGGAACAGTAGGGAGAGCGTTACATTGCTTCTGTGTGATGGCGAGAGTTAGGAAGGTGATGAAGGCGGCCACTGCCAGGGATGAGAAGAACACACCGACAGTGATGAAGAACTTGAGGCCTTTGAGCCAAGTGCGCCAGAAGTCCTGCAGGTACATGATGTGAGTGACAAGAGACCAGAGCGCCAGCACTCCTGTTGAAAGACAAGTTGAAACACACACTTTTATTGAGAGGAGGCCTATTTTTAAGACAGGCCTGTGTCAAAAAATATTTTTAAAAATCCCCATCACGTGGAAAAAAAATGTGAAACACCAAATATTAATAGCCTCAAAAAGTCAATATCAGTCAGAGTATTGATGCAGAGGATGGGGATTATAAGATACAAATCTGGTCACAAGGGTGACATAATTTATTTGAGCTAGCTAACACACAAAAGCATTCATTGAAACAATTACTGACAGCAAATAATGTGTTACCGTGTCAGTGACCAGAGTAAATACAGCCAACACGTTGTGACATTATGATTATGGGGATGTGTGACTGTGCAGGCCTTGCAAAAGGATTAGGCAGCCTGAGTTAAACGCTCCAATGTTATGTGAATAACACGATCACGGAGACAGTGACCATTACAATTAGCTGAGGCTATAAGTTCGGCGTGTAAACATACCTGACAGGCCTCCCATGGCCGCCGTCCATGGCTGTTTGTATGCTATATTCCAGACCAAGAAAGCCGAAAGTCCAACCAGGGTACCAAAGGTAGAATACCCGATGCTAATGTAGATTCTGCTGACTCCCATTGTCAAAATCCAACTACTGCCACCCAAATATTTGTAACAGGTGTGCGAGTTATAGGCGTGGTTTTATCTAAATAGACTGGTATGAAGCTACATCAACAGCTTACGGCCACATTATGTAATAGCATTGATACTAACGACAGGAAAACGACAACATGAAATTCCCCTGGGCTGCACGACCAGCGAGAACGACGCCTATCAATGTTAGCTAGCTAGCGTTAGAAAAAGCTAAGTAATAGTGGGTTGGTGTGGCTAGCACGACACACAAACTCCCGATGAGACAAATTAGATTTCAAGCTAAGAGGCAGGAACAAAAGTAGCAACACAAGTGTTTATGTGAGGAACATAGCAAAGATGCGAAGCTGGGACTGAGAACACACGCTCACCGTGGATCCTCGTCTTCAGCCGATGTCGTAATTAAATCGATATGGACTCAATTTCATCGGTTTGACTGGTCTGTACGTATACTTCACTGTTAAACAACACTCGAAATACAGAATAGTTGCTGTTGCTAAGCGGAAAAAATGAGTTTGTTCGGGTGCCTTTTCAACAATTTGCCGAGAAGTCATCTATCTCTTCAACATTAAAATATCTTTGCACTGAGGAAAACCCCAACTCGCAAACACTCCGCCGCTAGTGGAGCAAAGCAGAACTGCAGTTTTAGACCTCTGATGCCAAACTGTTATGATCGTTTGGTGACATGGTCTTTTGAGATGTACAGTGGGCAACTGGCAGCTCACTGCGAAGGCAATTTTTGTGTGAAACATTACTAATGTATACACAAAAATGTTGCATAAGTTTATACAGTCAGGAAAAGAAATAAAAGCACTGTGTTGATCCTAGAAAGACAATAGTTCACAAATAGGGGTGGAAGATGTAGTCTGATCCTCTAAAAGTAGCAACACCAGACTCTGAAA
Source organism: Cebidichthys violaceus (assembly GCF_023349555.1). Lineage (NCBI taxonomy): Eukaryota > Metazoa > Chordata > Actinopteri > Perciformes > Stichaeidae > Cebidichthys > Cebidichthys violaceus. The sequence continues at coordinate 2,460,287 of NW_027176816.1, forward strand.
ACACTCCTTTATTCTGAAGTCATGCATTAGAAATTGTATTTAGGTATAAGGAAGTCTGATTGGCAAAATGTGTCAAAAGTAAAAGTATATTCAAAATGCTGAAAAAGGACCCCTGTGAGCATGTTTCTATTGTATTATTATTACTGGTGCACTTATGTATAATTCATATTTTTCTGTGGAAGTTGGTCCAGGTGGAGCTGATTTTAACTATAAAAAGTAAAAAAAAAATTGTCGCGTCAAACTTCAGAACTTCAGCAAATGTTACATTTCACCACTGTTAAATATCAGACAAGATGCACAATTTGAAAAGCAAAACAAGTAAATGCATCTAAAATCTGCAGTTTTCTTGACAGCATTTAAATATAGTTGCAAAAATGAATGCAAATTAAGCCAAAGACTGTAAAGTTGCTTATATTCTTCACATTCACACACAGACTTTGCTGTATTCAGCCCAAACCCTGGGGCATTCTCTTCACGGCCAATCAGAAAGATACAGGAAGCTAAGTCCAGCAACACTCCCCGCAACTCACATAAACAGCAATGACTGAAAAATTATCCTCAGACTGACATTTGAAAAGAGCAAAGGCTGTAAAGAGAGAGCAGAAAACACAAAAAGTGTGGAGGCTGACAGATTGAAGAACCTTACAAGAGCGTGCCAGTGGTGAGTATCTGAACACTTATCTAAACGATGCAGCGGACTGACATATTGGTTCGTTTGTCACATTGTATTTCATCAGATGGAGAATGGACATTAGATGACACACCATGCAAACGTAAGAGTGTCTGACAAAGTGTTACTATATATGTCCGACAAGATTTTATGAGCAAATTTGATATATGCAGATAATTTCACTACTACTTGCTTCAAATTTCGAGACAAAACAAGTCATTTTTGCTCTGAATAATATGTTATTTGTTGCTATGACTGAATTAATTTGGTAAGCATCAACATGTGACTGCGCAGCATGAGGTAGATGTTTTAGAACGATGCTGACAAACCTTTTTTTGTCTCTTTTGATGTTTTCGCTCATGTCTGCTTCACATTCTGCCTCAGTCCTTATTTGACCTTTGGGTCAAACGAATAAAATATTTCACTACCTGTCACTGCTAATAACTGGACATGGGAGAGGAAGGAAAAGGCGTGTGTGTGTCTGTGTGTGTGTGTGTGTGTGTGTGTGTGTGTGTGTGTGTGTGTGTGTGTGCGTGTGCGTGTGCGCGCGCGCGTGTGTGTACCACCAGACAGGCACAACAAAGACAGTTGGCAAAATTCCTTGGGCGTAGATGTTGCAGGAAATCCCACTCCCATTCCCAGAGGATCTAAATAGAAACACATAAATAAATACAAAAATAGCAAGTAAACACAAAATATTATTGGTTTACTTGTGTAATAATATATAAGTGCATAAACATTCATCATTAAAACACGTATGTAGTTTTTTAAAACAGACACTTTCATTTCGTGGTTCCTATATAAAAAATGGAATAAATAGACTTTATTCTAATCTAATCATTTTGTGTGTGTAAATTCACCTGAGGTTTACATGCATTTCCTCTCCACTTAGTGGAGTGGTGTAGATTGCAGAGCACCTCTGTTCTCAATAGAGGGCAGCATTTGTTTTTCAAATGCATGTGAGGTGAAGCTTTGAGCGACGCAAAGGGACTTGAGACCAGACTGACAGCAGAGTTTAAGGTGTCAGTAGCTTTTTGATGAACAATATTCTTTACTTTTCATAAATCAATCCTGAGATTATTCCCATCCAGCGTAGATTAGCCCTCTATAAAGAGGCCGTTTGGTCCCGTAGTGAGGCTGAAGCCTTTCATGTTTGGTTCAAAACTACCATGAATCACAGTCACATTTTTTTTCTCAGGGATGTCTCGCCGTGCACACAACACAGTCACTTTGTCAGATACTATCAAACAGCAATGTGCTCGTCGTTATCAGCTAAACCATCAAGTTAACATTCCCTCAGGAGATTATAAGAAGGAAAACTGGATTCCTTCATTGTGAACTGCCATGTTGTAGGAGAGTCATACAAGTTCAGGCGGAACACAGGAAACGTATCAGCCGCACTTGAAACAGTATTTTCCATTTGGTTTAATGACTCGCTTATTTTCAATACTGGCTTTTGGGACAGCAGTGACTGGAGCATCCCCATGATCCATCACGGAGGTCACGGGATCTAAACTTGGTAAGAAGTTACTGTTTCCTTTCTGAAAGGAGTGTAGTAAATGTGTCTCGCAAATAGCTTCAAAACATAGAGCAGGCAGTCAATGTAGCTTCTGTTATGAAACTGATGTAAAGGGGGTTAGTGATTCAAAGTGAATTGATCTCTCAAGGCTTCTGGCATTCACTCAACACACATATTAATTGCGTAGAACTCTGAGAACTGAACACTAATGCCCAAACACAACTGACTGCAGGAGCAACAGGTGCTGGACTTTAAATAATATGGCACAAAGAAGAAAGTTCCCAAAATTACCCTCCTTTCCAGCTGGAGGAACAACCCAAACCAAAGCACGGGAAGCAGAACAGAATTAGTGTTCTTGTCTGTGTGTGTGTGTGTGTGTGTGTGTGTGTGTGTGTGTGTGTGTGTGTGTGTGTGTGTGTGTGTGTGTGTGTGTGTGTGTGTGTGTGTGTGTGTGTGTCTTGTGGAAAGCCATGGCAAACTGACTCACTGAGGTCAGGACAGGAAGGGCGGCCCTGCACTGGAACAATAGCAGGGATTTAAACAAGTCTTACATAACATTGCCAGGCTTCAGGACACGGTTACAAATGGAGGTGCACGGATAATCGAAAAATAGAGGGCCCCCTTGTCCTTGTTTGACGATCTGCAAATTTACAGACATTTGCTTTGCTTTGACCGATTATCGACAAATAGGCACGACAGATGCACTCCCATGTTTCTTTCTTGTTTCTTAAAGAAAATAATCATCACCCTGCTTCTTGTTGATTTCCTACAGATACTGCTCAAGCCATCTCTATGGAGAACTTAGTCAAATCCATCTATTCCGCACCAAGACGATGTACACCGGTGGAAGTAAGTCATCTGCTTACACACTACAACACAAATAAAGTCAATCAAATATAATGGAACCACATGTGTCAGGTCTGAGCCATAAACACAGAGAGAGGTGATGATATAGCAACATGGCAATTATGCATTCACAGCCGAGCGACACACCTGTTGGGACAATATACAGCATTGTGAGTTTTATGAATCTATAAAACAGTAATGGGTATGTAACAGTTTAACACCTGTGCAAAAGGACAGACACCTGTCATCAAACTGACAACTAGAACTGAACAAAACTACTAATGAGAGGCATCAAGTGCTGCTCCACAAACTAAACGGGTTTCTGCCCTTGAAACAGTTTATCTGCAAGTCCATGTGCCTACAGACCCGCTTGAGCCAGACAGCTGGACAGCCAGATAAGTGTGTGTGCAGAGTTCTGCAGCTCAAGAGCGCGGCTCTGAACTAGTGCACTGAACAAACTAGATCACATAGTGCCTGCATGGAACATTATGACTCCTTTAATAACCTTGACTCAGTCTTGTGAATTTACAGTGCAGGTGAACTGCTTAACGGGTCATTTCATTGAGATTTACGTCACAGGGATGTACTTCAGTACGTAGTGCTGTGTTACATAGTGATGAGGCATTTTAAAGACATTTTTTATTTTAGCTATTAGTGTCTTTTTAGAGAGTTTGTTCGTCACTTTATCGTTACTCCAGTTCTGAGGTCTCTACACTGGCTTCCATGTCAGTCAGAGAATTCATTTAAAGATACTTGCTGTTGGTTTATAAGGCACTGAATGGTTTATTTATGATCGTCTGCTACATTATGAACCATCCAGACCTCTCTGGTCGTCTGAGGCAGGTCTGCTTACTGAGTCAAAACAGAGCAGCGTTCAGTTTTTATGCACCACATATCTGGGACAAGCTCCCAGGAAACTGCAGGTCAGCTGCAACTCTCACTTCTTTTAAATCAAAGCAGAAGACTTTTTTGTTTCCTGCTGCTTTTTATGAAATATTTTTTGGACACTGCACTTTTATTCTTGTACCCGTCTTATTCTATTTTAGCTTTTTGGTGACTTCTTTTAAATTGTATTCGAATGTCCTTGTATAATGTGTTTCTTTGTCTCAATGCTTTTAATGTAAGCACTTTCAATTGCCTTGTTGCTGAAACATGCAGTTTAAATGAACTTGCCGTACAGGTTTTGTCACCTTTAAACAATGCACCTGTGCCATCAGGTGCAAATCTGTACACTGCAGTATGAGCCATGGTGAAATAGACCTTACATTTCCCGGCACGTTTTAAAATACCGGACAAATTGTACAGTGCGCACCAGCCCACATGCACACGGAGTGCATCGATGTCAAGTCCAATAAATCAAACGCCATTAATTAAGCGGTAAGAAATACCAGAGGAGGCCGTCTCTCTGATGACTCCGTATTAGTTCCTTGCCAAAGCCAAACAGCAGCGCGCACACGCAACTCAGCAGTGCGCCTGTGCTGCGTGGGATGGCTGAAGAAGCCTTCACACTCCGTCCCCACTGAGGCAGACACGTCTATCGAAGTAGCCGGGTCTGGGTTTGGATGCAGGGACGAGGTACAGAATCCTGCCCGGATTTTTGTAGGACGAAAATGCGGAGTCCTGAGCCGACACTGTCGCTGCGTTGCGTTGTCGGTGTGCAGTAATGAGCGGAAGACGGGTCGATCTACTTTGCCGTGAATAATGTCTGGAGGTGCCAAGTCCGTGTGCAGATCTTCTGACTGGGAAAGTTGTTTGTCGGTTGTTTGGATCTGAGACAAGATGCATCTGTTTCGGAGTCACAATTACCAAGTGTTCCCGGACCGCTCGCCTGTGGAAACACCGACCATACGAGGCATCAGCTGGGTATGCTGCTTTCAGGTTTACTTTAGAGAAATAACTGAGTAGTTCATGGATCACAGACGAGCATTAGTTTACTGAAAAGTGGCACAGAAAGATGTCCAGGAGAGTAGAGAGTGGTGATAATAGTCCACCTTCCTCATCATCATCATCATCATCATGTCTGTTGATTACTCTGTACATGTCTGGAAGATTCTAAAAAGCTCATCATTTGTGGTACAAATTGGCGTCTATAGAATGTCTGACACATGGTTTTATAGACTTAAAAAGTTGTTTTTGTTTAAGTGACAGACACCTTTCAGCATAGGAGGACATTGCATATAGTTTGTGCTGAAACTCAAAATTAGAGTTGCATGAGAGGTGCAGAAAGAGATCAGGGGAAAGTTGTTTTGTGAAAATGGGGTTTATTCAACCTCACTTCCTCTCACCAGGGTCCCCAAAATAGCAGCTGGCACGATAATTCAAGAATGCTTCTAGTTAACTGAAGCATATCTATTGTTTTAGCAAATTGGGAGTGGAAATTCAACAAGGCAACAAAGCAGCACAAAGTCTTTATTTTCTTTTCTTTTATTAAACTCGGGTTATAAATACAGTATTGTTTATTGTTCACCTTCACCTCAACATCCCCGCTAAGTTTACAGAGTATGTAGAAGAATGCACAAAGGGGAGGTTTTGTCTCCAGGTCACAGGAAGACACAGAACAGTGGCGAGGCTCTAAATTTACTTGACTTTTAACCAACAATACGTCAAAGGCGATTGTAAATCTCAAAAGACTGCACTCTGAACTTCCTGCTGACCAGCCAAATATCAATGTAACATTTTTTCATAAAGCATCTCAAAAGGTTAAACTACAATTCGACTTTACAATTATATTATATTGTAAATAACTGGCACATATGTTTGTAAAAAGCTACACATATTCTCAAATGTTCAACTTGCACCAAGTGAGTTTGTGTTTACTCAGGTTATCTTATACATGACACATTACACATAAGTACTTCCACAGAGACGTCCTCGCCAGGCCAATAACAAGATTCACACAAAAGTGTAAAGTTTAAGTTTGACAGCAAACTGACAAACACCCTATTGCACTGACTTGATATTATACACATGATCTATTCTCTGGGAACAATGTTTGTACTATACTGGCACAAAAGTAGTGGCATCTACCTCAATAACAACATTCTTTAATAATTGCAGGTTACATCTTAGGCTGGATTAATCAAAGTTGAAGAGAGTAATATTTTTTCCCAAAATGGTGACTTTAGGCATGACATCAATAATAAGCCCTATTTAACTTGCACTGATGCATTTGCCAATTCTTTATCTGAGCTAATGCAGAAAAATTCCTTCAGAGGCATAACTGAGTTTTTTTTGCTGTAGGAGATGCCAGGGCATCGTCTCCCTGTCTTTATTGCTCGTTCATACCAGGGATGAGACATGGAGGCAAAGAAGAACAAAATACCTCACATTCATAAAAGCTGTTAATGCGTCTTCCTGTCTGCAGACCTAGAAGAACACTGTTTTTCACACGTGTTTGTCTAGTCAGGGGGGCACGTGTCCTTATCGTTGGGTCATAACTGTTACAAATATGCTATGGTTTATGGAGTCACATTCAGTCAAATATACTTTAATTGACAGCTATGTTAAGTGATTACCTGGCACATTTTACATGTTGTAAGCTGCCCATGCAATGCAATCAATACAGCACATAGAAAGAAATTCATGTGTTACAGAGGTACCCATCCTATTAAGGAAATACTTGTCCTTGCAACATGATGCAACCCAATGAGACAAAAGTGAAATGTAGTGCCTATAAAATCAGTTTGTGAGGGTCCAGATATGACACTAAATACCCACGAGCTACCAGATCTGGAGGAAAATGTTCAATCTTAATTAATGGTTTGAAAAAGTTCTTCATAAGTCTCAGACTTAAATTCATTGAAAGCAATTGCCTTTGGAATACAGGTAAAAGTTGGCTAGAAAGGGATTATAAAAAACATTTAAAAAGTAAGCCACAAAGAGGAAATAACTGTACAATTTAGGCCGAAGTAACATCACACACATGGCAACAACTATACTGCAAAACTAGAAAATCACACCATTTGCCATACTGTGCAATTTCACATTCCCCACACAGAGTTTAACATACCTGTTCTCCTCGTTTTGCTGTTAAACTGCTCAGTTAAATTAGCCATTTTTTTCTTGGAGAACCAGCGATTATTTTTAACAGCGGTTCGGTTTATAACAATATCCCGTGGCTAGTGGCCACCGAGGTGTTAAATCATAACTTTATCTTTAATAGGCAGACTTTTCAATTTGTGCTCTAGAAGATAATCCAAATTGTTCATGTTACTATCTTCTTCAAGAGAAACTTCTGCAGACTACTAGCAGATGACGACAGCAGTACTTGGCAAACAGCCAATCAAATTGCAGCGGGGCAACAGGCAATCAGCTACACCTGGTACCAAATTGCTGCCATCCGCTTTAGTTGCCAACGACTTTGGGCATGCACAGTGGTTTTCCCACACTGGGGGCACTTGACATTGCGGGCAAGGGGCTATCTGGGCTATCCACCCATAGTGGTCTATTTTGGTCTTTATAGTTTATATAGGAAAATGTTACATTTTGTTGCTACCCTTTTTACATTATGGTGAGTTCTATTTTGAACACAGGTGTATCTCCAAGTTGGCACTCTGAATCACTCGCAAGGGCTTGTTCCCTCTATGGACCTCCAAACCCTCAGGCCCTATAGTGCAACCACACTGCCTGCACTATATATCTCTGTCCCTAGGCATAAAATTAGGGCTGACTTGGCTTTTGTGCAGAGAGTAAGGTCTCCAAAAACAAGAAATGATTACATTTGTTTATATGTTGCAGCCACTGCAGTGCATTATCTCTAATGGTTGGGATATTCAAAAGCCTTTTAGAAAAAAAAAAAAAAGGACAGTCCATAGTTAAAAGCAACCTTTTCACTTAACAAAACGCGTGGCAACAGGCTTTGTACTTTCCTTTGCTGATGTCTATGTACTCTTACCTCCCACTTCATCACACACACTTGACACCCACCCACACCTCGTTGGAGACGATGGTAACAAAGCGCAGGTTTGTAATAATGTATTTGTGTTGACCTTCATCCAAATGAAAAGAAAATAATTATTCTTTCTATCTGGCCAGTCCAGCTTGGTTAATCTGTTTATTTGGTGGAACCGCAGCAAGATTATCATCAACGGCCAGTCCAGCTAGTTCCTGTGGAATGCCGTTCCAAAGCAAGTTATCTGCTTTATTTCAGAGGCTTTGGATGTGAAGAAATAGCTAAGAGGTGATAACGTCTCTCTTCCTGTTTCTCTTAGACTCCGCTGCCAGAGGCCCTGAATTCAAAGGACACTATGAAGCAGGTGTGTATGCCAGAGATGGAGAGCTTTGCTACACTACCTCCCTACAGCAGAAATAAATCAATGTTCTCACTGATGTTTTTAAACTCCTGCTGAAGATAGGAAGGTATGCATGAAGCGGGATTGTATGTATTGCCTCCTGCAACATACCTGAAAACAGACAATTGTATTAAATATGAACTGTTGCAAAGTGGATTGTCCTTGAGCTTTGGTCATCAGGGTTAATTATTAGCTCGCATTTTATTGTCATGTGATGTCCATTGCAAGTTTTTATTCAATCCATAACAATTTCATGATCAGGTTTGTAAGCACACATCAGGCTCTCCATCTGCCACTCTGCAAATTAGCTGATCACCATATTTGACACTGGTTGGCGCGGCCCTTAAATGTGACTCTAAACTATCACCAGCCTGGATGCCCCTCTCTCCTCGTGGCTCTACTGACCTCGGCTATCATCCAGAGTTGCAGTGCTTGCATCCTCTCAAACTGCTGAACCTGTTCTTTTGTTGTTATAATATCCTGCATTACTACTCAAGCGAGTCTTAAAAAACACATTCCTAGCGGTGCAGGCAGTCACAAGGAGTCTAAAGGGCACTCCAGGGCCCGCAGCTAACTGAGCCCTACCCAGTCCAGGCCCCTCACACTGCCTTATCTCGGGTTCTTCAACAACATGCCAAGGAGAGAACTTTTAAAAACACTCATACAGGGTTTGAAGTGGAAGTGAATCCTGTTCAGAGAGAGAGAGAGAGAGAGAGAGAGAGAGAGAGGGTGAGAGAGCATCTTTCAACCCCAAAAGAATCAATCCCTGTGCATTGGGTTTTGTGCTAGAGAGAGACGATAGAGAGAATAGAGTCACCGTGTCTGCAGGAGGCAGGTGTCGCTAACCTTTTGTATCTTTGTTCGGTTGCTTAGCAAATGTTGGCTTCAGATCCTAAGTCCCTAATGAGAATCATACATTCTGATGACACCATACAAGACGGATTGTTTTTAATAACCTGTGTTTGAACTCACTGAGGTGGAATCCACCAAATGTGATCATTATCTTAACGGCAGAAACACATTTTTCACATGTGTAACAGGTTTGACATGCTCCAGTGTCATTTTTGTCAACAAAAACTTCTCACATACCTTTTACTTGCCTTTGATTGATGTGCGACTGTTCTGAAGGTGCAGGACTTTGTAGCTTGGATACATAGGTTGCACAAAGTTATATGATGTGTTTGACTTTTTCAGGCAACTTTCCCATACTCATCTAGTGTAGGTCAGAGGTGTAAGTTCACATAAGCTGCAGTATACTTGAAAGATCTGATGCTGAACGACCTAAATCAAAAGGTCAGGAAGAACCCATATATGTCATGTATTGCAGGATAGAAATGTTGCCTCCTATAGTGTGGTCTTATTTTTCTCACTCAGAGAGAAAGTCAGGTACAGTCCACAAAGCCGCATACAGCTCCTTGTCAACTCACACAGTGTTCATCTGTAGCTCCTTCTCACACAACACAGCCCACCAAGGTCACCGAGTGTAAGAAACGGAGAAATGTCTCGCCTACAGAGGAGAGACAGTAGATAACTGTACTCATCATCATTCCACCCCACAAGATGCATGCATGAAACCAAATCACGTACTACAGACTTCAAAAGACTATGACTAATGCTTTCAGCCAGGACCAGAATAAATTGAAAGAACATAATACACAGAATAGATCATGTGATTGTGCTGGGATACTACTACTTTCTGGCATCCAAATGAGTGTGTTCACTCCTGTGTGACAGTGAGCACATGTCCTGCTGAAGAGTGTTTGAGGAAACATGTACAGGCTGTAGAGCAGCCGTTCTGTAGCTAGCCCTGCAAGAAAAGTAGATGCAGTTATTGAGGATCATAGGTAAAGATCCTACAATTGACAGTTTAAGTGTAAAACAATATGAAGTTTATTAGCAGTCTTAAAGTTGAGATGAAAATAAAATGTTGAACCCTTTTAGGTCACATCCCCGGTCATATTGTGCACCTATTTTTATAAACAAAAATCAATTTCATCAATCAATCTACAACTTTTAGTGACAAGTGAGGTGTTTGTGGAGCACAGTCTTCTGTAGCTCTGTGCGGTGAAAACTCTAAGCATGCCCACTTTTCAGCGATCCAATCAAATGCAAAGGATTTAATTTAGATCCCTATTATAACAAAAATATTCCGTTTCACTGGGAAACACTCGCTTTACAGATGTTAAAGACACGCTAACTTCCATTTTACTTGGACTTTAAGGCACTTTTTAAATACAGGCTTCTGACTGTAAAATGGCCTGAACAGCACAATCAAGCCGAGTCATAAAATGAGTAATAACTGCCTGTCCAAACCTTACAGATGGCCCATACATCAGTGTTGATCACTGCACACTGCTACACACACACACACACACACACACACACACACACACACACACACACACATACACTGTACATTGTTCCTGGGAAAGGTGTTTGCTCTGTAATTCGACTCACTTGGAACAGTTACCTACTGGTTATGGTTCCTAGATAACATGATTAGGTGGCCTACATTCAGACAATAAACAACACACTGTTCAACGCAGACAGCCAGAGCTGGAATGAATCACAGTGATAGAAAATGTTTCTGCATGTTTACATGATGGCCAGGTCTAGCAGCGGGGGCTAGTACCCCTCAGTGAAATATGGCTTTTGATATTGTTTTTTATAGGGACTGGGTTAGGTCATGGAAAATGGCCTCATCAAGAAAATGACTTTTGGAGCTGACATGCCTGAGAATGTGAGTCCCAGGGGAAAATGGGCCCCTGGGAAAAGCGGTGACCTCTAGACAACACAACTCCAGAGGGGCACAGCAGACGCTTTGGGGCACATTTGGGCTACTCTGTTGATGTCAGGTCTGGGAACAGCCCAATGTGGGGTTGATAGGTTGCAGTTTGTGCTGTACAGTGTTACCCACAGTAGTTTGTTATTGTTGTACATTATAATAAGCAGTCCTGCATGAACATCGATCTAACAAGCATGTGTCTGAGCCCCCTAAGAGCAAAGGGGTCAGTAGATCGGTCAAAGTTCAGCAGGCATTTTTATATCCTGAAGGAGTTGCAGAACACTAGAAAAGGCAAAGGGTGCAGGTGACAATTGCTTCCTTACATCACTACTCTACTTAAGAGGGTACACTAATATAGGAAATGGTTATTGTTGGGCTCTGTGTGTATCTCTAGACCACCCTGGACATATAGCAGTGCCTTGAGGAAAATCCAAAGAACAAACAAGCAACCATCTCAGTCACTCGTGGAGTCACAAGACTTTGTGCAGGGTGTGTGAGAGAGTAAGTTTAATAGGGAGGAGCACAATAAAGATGTATACTCCAGTCATTCATAAAGACAGTAATTATTGTTAAGGAGTTTGTTAGATCCAATTTGTTTTTGAAATGGAAGCAGAGCTTGTCGTGTAAAGCGTTAAAAGGCCTGAAATGGGACAGCTGCATTACAGGCAAAAACAAAGCCCATTCCTGTTACATAAGCCTTGCTTCTGCATCAGTGGTTGACAGGTTTTGCACCCTTGTCTGCAGTTTTTTTTTTGGGTGGGTGGGGGGGTTTAGACCTGACCCAAGTGAGTTGTCTGTATGTGTGTCAGGGGGTGGGAGTTAAAGGGAGCGGAAAGATTTGAGAAAGGTTCAAAGGAAATATACTGAGGGTGGTCAGAAAGTGAAAGTTTGTTGTCGCTGTGTGCCGCCCAGAGAGCGAGTTGTAGAGGCAGCTCAGCGTGTGGGAGAGTTTAACATAGCCATTTTTAACACATTCTCGCCTCCCTGCAACCCACAAACGCACCACATTACACTACAACGCCCACATAAATCTCCACATTGATGACGTGGTTCCCATCACAAGATCTTCACACTGAGGGGAAATGCAGAAACACTTGTCTCTTTCACTTATACATGCAAACGTAATTTTATCTTTTGCCAACTTCTGTCTGCTGCCAGCACTCCGGCCGACTGTTTCAGTAAACAAAACCGCTTGTGTTATTATCCTTCTTCTTTATGTACACAACCCCCCCCCTCGCTCTATCGCTCTCTGTTTCATCACATGATAAAAGGCAACACAACTCACACAAATATTTATGACACAATAGTTTAACTGCTTTTTTCGCTCTATCGCACTCTGTTTCATCACCTGAAAAGGCAACACAACTCACACAAATATTTATGACACAATAGTTTAACTGCTTTTTTTATGTCATGTTTGTTAAGTTTCTTTCAGATCGTGTGGTAAAGGCAGCGAGAGCGGTGTATAATGTCATGATGGAGGGCAACCCAGGTCTGATCAGAGACAGAAAGCATCACCTCAAAACATACAGGTACCCATATTTTCTTCCATGTTAAAAAAAAAAAAGAAATCTCTGCAAAATACATGCTGATTCAAATATTTAATTTCTTTCACAGACAATGTTGTTCTGGTAAGGAACTTGTTGATTGGCTGATGAAACAAAACGAATGCCTGCAATCAAGAAGTCAAGCAGTTGGAATGTGGCAGGTCTTGGTGGATGAAGGAATCCTTGTTCATGGTAAGTTTGCAGAATTGTGTCTCAAGAATAAATCCATCTTTGCTTGGATGTGCTTCACAACAGACAGAAATACTACCAACCAATGACCAGCAACCACAATTAAGGAGAAATTACCATACGTGTTGGGCGAGCTCATGTCTTAATGGACTGTAGAAGTATGTATTTTTTTCTGACGATCAAGACTCAGGCTGCACTTAAGAATTCCCCAGAAGTGCTTGAGTAGCTTGAAATCTGTTCACTGAGCCTGCCAGGGCATATGTTTTACAATGTGTTCCCACTCAGTCAAACGCTTTTGCTCTTTGGACGAGACACTGTCTTCCTGGAAGAGACCACTCCAATCAGGATATAAAGGCTTCATCATCAAGTGAAGGGGATCACTCTGAATAAATGAATCGTATTTCCATGTATCTTGTCATTCAGGAGTTTTGTAAAGTCACTGCACAACAACTGTTTCTCATGAAGGTCAAAATGTATTGATTATTTCCGTTTCTAAATCTCATTTTTATGTGATCACCCTTTTTCTAAAAGGTCTCGTTACATGTGGGTCTTATTGATGTTTTCCCTCCTCTGTGATCTGCCTCAATCAAGTGAAACACGAGTTGAACTTCCATGACAAGGACACCCAGTTCTACCGCTTCCAGGACTCGGAGTTTGGCCTGAACCACATAACAAATGAGAAGGACTCAGAGGACGAGCTGCAGGAGAGTCTGTCGCTGTTGTCTCAGCTGGGTCCCGATGCTCTGCTCACTATGATTCTACGCAAATGGTCAGTATGTCGAGCCTTTACACAACTAATAATGATAATGAACTAATGATGAAGTCCCTTTCTTAGTGATCATATACAACAGTCCAGCTTGCATCTTTCAACAAAGTTTCTAAGTGCATCTGTGGTTGATTACCCCCTGACATCTGTGTTTAGCCCCAGTCAGAGGAGTGCTGAGGACCTGGAGGTCATCTATGAGGAGCTGCTCCATGTCAAGGCTGCAGCTCATCTCTCCACCTCTGTGAGTCACTTTTACTGCCTGCTCTTGACATCCGTGTCCTTATGATTAAAGTCAATGTATGCAGTTTTTGTGCATGGAAAAAGGTGAAACAATCAAGCAATTGACCCTTCGCTAAGCCCCGCCACCCCCCGCTGCTACTCTGTCAAGCTATCAGAGCTACCACGGAGACCACACAGTCATTAACTGCACTCCCTGAATAAATACTATAGAAAAACAAGCAGAAAAGATTTTTAGAGAGAAGCAGACAGAAGGGTCTACAATATGGTTTTGAAGGATACATTCCAGATGTCAAACTGATTCAGCAGTGAAAACAGGTTAAGAAAATAAAGACTTAAGTCTACAGATCAGTGTAAAAGTGAACCACCACATCACCTGGCGATCTGATATGAAGGAACAACACTGTTCTTGTAAAGAAAAAGTCATTAAAAGGCAAAAGCAGCATGTGTTTACATTCTGTATACCTTCAGAGTGTAAAAGCTAAAGCTAGTTAATGATGTGCTAATGTACCCTGCTAATGTCCACAGGTTGTGCCATAGAAACGAAACGTTTTAGAAACGTATATCTCCTTCCAACCTTTTAGGGTAACGAGTATCACTATTACACAACATTTAACCACAACTAGCTCAAAATCCACAAAACCAGACTGAAGAAAATCTAAAACGACAGCTTGAGAGTCTATGGAGCAGAACCGGATAACTGTCGGACCCTGGTTGGAACTGACCGATGCTGCGCTATGATTGGCCAGTCTGTGTTTGAGGGCCATAACTTAGCAAAGGGTCAATTACACTGCACTTAAGAGGCTTTACTTTGATGGTAATTTAATTTCATACAAGCTTAAGGCTAGAATTCTTGCATAAACATAATCAACGATAAAACGCTTGCCATTGTAAGAAAATGCAAAAGCAACAGTTTGCCCCATAATGTTTCTACCTTGTTTGTTCATTTACGATAATAGAAGTTGCCACACATCCGCCGTCTTCTGAGTCTTAAACTACTTTGACCAAGGAGCCATTAGGAGTAATCCATGCAGTTCAGTCTAATCTCTTTGCCTGTTGTGCTTGTAGGTGCGTAAGGAGCTGGCATCGGTGCTGGTCTTTGAATCACATGCCAAGGCCGGAACAGTCTGTGAGTGCTCCGGCTACAGCCTTGCTACATGCACATGCAGACACAATTTCACCGTGGATTTGAACCACTTATGTTCACATGTGCACAAAATGGCCTCTTAGCATTCACTTCTGTACAACACACCTTTCAGATATGTTATCTGTATAATATTTAAACAGCCTCCTGTCACAATTGATTCATTACTTCAGTGGAGACAGTCAGGTCATCATGAGTCTTTTTTAGTCTTCTCGTCTCTCACTATGCCCTTCTAGTCATGCGTACATAATAAAACCCATTGTAAACAGTGTGTGTAAAAGACCAATGTTAGCACTGACTGTCTTTTTGTGATGTAGTGTTCAGTCAGGGGGACAAAGGCACTTCTTGGTACATCATCTGGAAAGGCTCTGTAAATGTGATCACACATGGGAAGGTAAATCCATTTACTGGCATAATAAGAAATATCTGAATTGGCATTCATGAAATGACTTGGAATTGTCTGTTAGTGTAATGTAATGTTGAAAGTGCTGTGTGCATGCAGGGCCTGGTGACTACGCTACATGAGGGTGAGGACTTTGGGCAGCTAGCTTTGCTGAATGATGCCCCTCGTGCTGCCACCATCATCCTGAGAGAAGACAACTGCCATTTCCTCCGTGTTGATAAACAAGACTTCATACGCATCCTAAAGGTGTGTCTGAGTAACTAATTACTTTGCATGTCTAGACAACGTCAAAAAGTTGTTCTCTGTGTACGCCACAAATTCATGTCCACAGATATATGAAATAAGTATTTGCCTGTGCTTTCATCCATGTCTCTTGTTCTTGTGCGTCAGGATGTGGAAGCTAACACAGTGAGACTTGAAGAGCATGGGAAAACTGTACTGGTGTTGGAGAAGAGAACCGACTGGGCTGAGCAGGGAGGGGCAGGAAACAGCAAGTGAGAAACTCTCACACACTCTACAGGTTTATGATCATTAAGACACCCTACCTGGGCGTGGGCAAATACTGTATCACGCCAATAACACTAATGCTGCCATTCGTCATCATAACAAGCATACAGATCTTTTTGTCAAACGCAGTTACGGTCTCATTAAACCGCTGTTATCTGACAAGCCTGGGGAAAAAAAATGGACTTCAACCCTGCAATGTGTAATGACTTGTTATCAGTCTTGAAATTGTTTGAGCAAACATAAAGAAAAAGTGAATTAGCATGATGTTGACCTCTCCTACTTGCACACCTTCAACTATCTTCTTGTAGCCTGTGGTATGGCAACAAAACTTGACAATGATTAAAGATTCATCTAGTTCTGAAAAAAAGACAGCAGACAAAATAACCATTTAAAGCACAGTTTCAAACAGTTTCATTTGAATTACTAAAACTACCATCTGCTGGTCCTACTAAAGGAAAGCCTGAACAGACAGTGAGAGAGGGCAGCACAGGGTGGCACCAAAGACAGATGGTAAAAGAATAATCACTGCAACCAAAGACATCACTCACCCGACCTAAGGAGACCACACCCAAACTACCACCACGCACCACTCTAATGCAAGTCCAGGCACCACATGAAACCATCCCTAGTGCACCCACTGGCTGTCAATATGACACCCTGCACAGGGACAGGACAGCACTAGTTCGCTTAAAACATAAAACAAGAAGCAGCGTTAACAAACAAATAAAACCTAAAAGATGATAATCAGCTCTTGACTGGACTTAAAGAGACAAAGACAGACAAATTAAGTGAGGCGAATCATCGATGTAAAATCATTTAAGTCTCACATCCTTTTGATTTATAGATAGTTATCAATAAATACGAGATATTTAAATTCACCCAACCCGGGCAGCGATAGTGGTGCGTGTCCTCCAGGAACCGCTCAGCCTTCACAGTCACAACATGAACGATCAACTAGAAGTTAGTATGTACAGTCAAAAATGTTATGAAAAATTATCTTAATCTTAATCTGGGCAGATTACCATTTTAAAACAACACCCAATATTGTAGTCAATAAGACATGTTGGCAGACTGACATTAGTATAAAGCCATGACTTACCTACTGTACTTGGAATTACCACAACTGTATATTTGAGCGTGTGTGTTCCTACTTCCCCATCTGTCATCCCTTAATCAACTAGATGTCCTGGATCCTAATATCCCACTACTATCGCATGCTCTTGTTCACCACCAAACAACCAAGATGTATGATCTGAGGAGCACTACATTTTTTTGGACCTGATGCCATTAGGCAAGAAGTCCTCAAACTTAGTTATGACGTAGATACAGTATGTGCTGGAAGGCAATGCCTTTTCAGTTCAACAACAAAACATATGCAATCATGGCGTCAAATGCGGGGGGGGGGGGGTTCAGTTAAGGTATATGCAAAGTCAAACCCATAATACAGTATGAACTAAGATGTGTTCGCAATTAACTCAAAGCCCCACTGTGCCTCCAGTCTCACAGAGCCTCTAGCTTGGCTGTAGACTGAGTCTTGGTCATCTGCTGTCACCCTTAAAAAGGAATGTAAATTATGAGTACAAGAGCAGTTGTAGTGAACTGACATTATACTACATTATCAGGCACTAATTACACAACAAACACAACTAAGAAGCAGAATGCATGCATGCAGAGCAATGCAAAGAACATATTAACGTTTTTTTAAATAATCTGTTCTTTCTCCCTTCTGTTATACTTTGTGCAGGTACACAGTTATGTCAGGAACACCTGAGAAAATCCTAGAACACTTATTGGAAACAATAAAGTTGGACTCCAATGGAAACGACTCAATAGGTGGGACCCTGCAAGCAGCTTCTTGCCTTTTCTCTGTTTTTTTGAGTGACGTGGTCAGTTAAAGCAAAAAGATTGTTTTTCTAAGTGCTGGTCAGTTTTGAGATTTGTTGTAATTTAGCTTCCATAACTTGTCTTCTTTCAGACAAGTGGAAAGAAAACTCCAAAATACACATTTAAGTGTTCATTTTATTACTTTATCTATTTGTGTCTGTAGAAAAGTTGGCATTAGATTTTAAGTAAATTTAAGTAATCCACTGGGGAAGTTTCAAAGCGATATCTATCAGTGACACAGTTTTACCGTATTCACCTGTAGTGTCTGTAGTTTCTTTATAGAACATTTTATTCCCAAAAACATGGTTTTGACATGGTCTGTTGACAGTATTTTCTGATTTCCAATTTCCAAGAGATATCCAAAATTCCCTCTATAAACTCCTTTGACTCTATTATGTCAACAAAATTATACAATCATTAACCTGGCTTTACCCAATGCAAATCAGCACATAATTGTTAAGATAATACCGTATGTGCAAATGTCATCATCAAATTTCAGAAAACATGTAATACAAAAATGAATGAAATTAATCAACTGGGGAAGTTGCATGATGAACTCTATTGTTTCATTAATTTTGTGATATTTGTCTCCCTGCAGATCCCTGTGTGAGCGACTTTCTGGTCACTCACAAAGTCTTCATGCCCACCAGCCAGCTGTGTACCGCACTACAGCACCAATATCCTGTGATGGTCAATATTAATACGCAGTGGTGGTGATGCTGATGATGATAGGAATATAATATGTACTGCCACTGCTGCTGCTGCCGCTGCTGCTGCTTATGATGATTATGATGCCAGCAGATTAAACAAACAGCATTTCGATACCATAAGTAAATATCAAATTTTAATATTTAATATGTTCTGCTTGAATACAGTGTCTCGTAATTGTTTCAGATTTTTTTGTCTGTAAAGCTTTTCGTGATATGCTCCTTAACCGTCGTTGCACCTATCAGGCGGAGCTCTCTGATGGTTCAGATCAGGAGAAGGCTTTCTACATTCTCACCACCAAGCAGAAGGTAGTGAAGCTGATTGGCCAGTGGGTGGCACTGTATGGCCTTCTGCTGAAAGAAGACCCTATTGCTTTGGACTCTCTGGAGGTTGGGATTGCATGCTCCATTTTATCCTTTTGTTTAATAATTACATCACAATTTAAAAATATAGATTTTATATATATATATATATATATATATATTATAAAAATAATATAATCATTTGTTTTCATTTCCATGTTTGTGCTTAAACAGAGGTTGAAGAAGGAGGTGGCAGGAGATTTCCGTCTGTTCAGCATGTTGAAAGAACAGTTCAGGGAAAGGAGGAGAACAAAAGTGTAAATTATCTATATTCTCTCATAACTCTCATAACATCTATTTCTGAGACATTTCCCAAATCATAGATATTGCAGCATGAGATCCAAAACAGTTTTTTCATCTTTTATGTTACAGATTGGAGAATGGATATCAGTCACTGAGCAGGGTACGCGTCTTGTCTTTTTGCACGTGACAACTGGCTGCAGGATTTTTAACACCAGAGATAAATTTTAATGAGAAAACTAAATGTCATGCTGCTGTCATTTGTCAGTTTAATGTCACTGACTTGCTGAGTCACTCTGATGCTCTCGACAGAATCAGCAATTTGATTGGTTTTCAAACTGCGAGGAGCCAGTGTGGAGGTTACAACCAATCAGAGCTCAAGATAAAGGCGAGTAAGACTCACGCAATCAAACAATCAAATCAGTGACGTGATCCATGAACTTAACTTGTTTTTTTTATCTATGTATCACTACAACATGTTGCAATACATGTAGTTACCTCACATTGTAGCTGTTGTTCATGATAACACATCCTTACTCACGTCATCAATGATCAAATCAGCATGTTTTGACATTTTGTCTCTCTCTTGCTGCAGTGCTGTATGAGATCTACAGGCCAGACAACAAACCTCTCACTCTGATGCTCCGAGTGAACACATCTGTAAAAGACGTGATGTCAGCTATCGTCAAACCTTGCGGAGATCACATCCTGGTCAAAATGAACTCCACGGGAGGTGGGACTAGATTAATGACATCTTTCTCTTTTTTTCAAATCTTGCATAGATGTTTTTTTATTTAAATTGTCAGTTTCTGCAAAATGTAATAAAGCACTCAGAGCTGATATTAATGTGATTTTCTACTGTTCTTTGTCAGTTCATTATGCTGAAAATGAGTATTTGATTCATTAAATGCACACAGAAAGAGCTCAGTTGAAGCTGGATGCGACTGCAGTCTACACAGCTCTGGGACTCAACGAGAGACTGTTCATCTGCACAAGCAGCCAAGTGGAACAACTGGTGAGGAATAGATGCCCGCCATACTATTTCTTTTTTTTAAATACGTGATGGTTGGTACGTACAGTTAAGTTTGACATGGTGGTTTAGTTCAAAGCAGTTTACCATCAAAGGTGCACACCACCACAATCTGTTATCCTCTCATTTCCTCTCCCTCTCGGCCTCTTTCTCCCAGATGCCCCTGAAGGAGCAGCAAGGTCCAGAGCGAGGAACAACGGACATCCTCGAACAGATGGGCTCTAAAGATATCGCCAATGAACTCACCAACTATGATTGGGAACTGTTCACTGCCATGCATGAGGTAACTCCAGCAGATATCTCATTACAGCATATATAGTACTTCCTTATGTATAATATAACAACTTCCTCATTACAACAAAGGAGAGGGTATCTCTTTGATGAATGTATCTGAGTCACACCCATTGGCACTTTGCCATGAGATCATCTGGTACTCCAGTACAACACTTCCTGCATGCTTCACGTGTTTCTGAAGAAAATCATATTCATTAAGTCACCTAGAAAAACTTCTGTAATGTAAATAATTGTTTTTATCTTTGCAGGTGGAGCTCGTCTACTACATATTCGGCCGAAATAAGTTCCCCGGTGCCATCACAGCTAACCTGGAGCGGTTTGTGCGTCGCTTCAATGAGGTGCAGTACTGGGTGGTGACCGAGCTGTGCCTCTGTGAAGATCTGGTGAAACGAGCCGTTCTGCTCAAGAAGTTCATAAAGATTGCCGCAGTGTAAGTTAGGGTTAGTTGCATTAAAACCGTTGCCATGTTTTGATGGAAATGTAGGTAGTCAGTCCACCACTTTGGTTCACACTGAAATGTATTATTTTGTACAAATATTCATGGTCCTCAGAAATTTGGACCTACTGACTTTGGCGGTCCCCTTGATTTTTCTTCTAGCGCCACCATGAGGTTGACATTTGTGTTTTTTCAGAGGAATGTCACAAAATGGATTGCCCCTAAATTTGGTTCAGACATTCACGCTCACTACGGCAGTGTGTCTATTTACAAATGACAAACCACTACGATCCAATTTTCAATAGGCCTCATGAATAAGTTTGGTAAAAACACTGGTTTGTAGCTATGTGTCCTCTCTGTCACAGATTAAAGGAGCAGAAGAATCTCAATTCATTCTTCGCTGTGATGTTCGGTTTGAGCAACAGTGCAGTACACAGGCTTTACAAGACCTGGGAGGTGAGAAACCCCTGAATGAAACCGTCATGATGACACAACAAAGTATCATCATTCACTAAATAACAAAAAGTGTTATTGTCTATTCCAGAGAATACCAAGCAAGACAAAACGAATTTACTGTGCTTATGAGAGGTTGATGGTAAGTTACACCAGATGCTCCCATTCAGTAGATTTTATAAATACTCCAAAATGTACTGTTTAGTACATTCATTATGTGCACTAACTTAATAAAAAAGGTGCTCTGTTTATTCTCCTTATAGGATCCCTCACGCAACCACAGGGCCTACAGACTGGCTGTG
This sequence comes from Cebidichthys violaceus, assembly GCF_023349555.1. Taxonomy (NCBI): domain Eukaryota; kingdom Metazoa; phylum Chordata; class Actinopteri; order Perciformes; family Stichaeidae; genus Cebidichthys; species Cebidichthys violaceus. Next base: position 2,481,900 of record NW_027176816.1, read on the forward strand.
GCCAAACTCAGTCCTCCTTACATCCCCTTCATGCCTCTGCTGCTCAAAGGTGATATATACCAGCAGTGTCGCCTACACAGCAATAGAATGTCATGTAAATGACTTCACTAACCGCCGACATGTTTTCTGTTCCTGCCTATGTCCAGACATGACATTCATCAATGACGGAAATCCAAGCTATGTAGACAAATTGGTCAATTTTGAGAAAGTGGTAAGAGTTATTTTAACATTTCACAGCTCTATTATAGTCTCCTCACAAACCATGGCATGGCATACAACTTGAAATGTTTCCTCACCCTTCCTCTCCGACAGCGCATGATTGCCAAGACAGTGAAAATTGTACGAGGATGCAGAAGCCAGCCTTACGGTAAGGCATCCAGTTGAGCTTGTCAACTAGCAGACCTAAAGCACTGGCATGGGTTTAGGTGAAAAGGTCAAACAGTTGCACATGCAGGTTGAAGTAAACGGATGATTTGGCTGAATGATGCATGAAGTAGGTAAACTTCTATTTCTCTACTGCAGTGCCATCGTCTCCACAGAGGGGCCTGGCAGATCGGATGTTTCTGGAAGGGCCTAATACTCGCATATCTACATGTAAGCAACATCTACCATATCATTAACAAATAGTTTGGTTTTGTCTTACTTTTTTAAACACAGCGCCTGTAGCTAATGGTGTGGCTCCACAGCCTTGTTACTGTTTTACTTTTTCCCTTGTTCTCACATTAGTCCTTTTCAATTTTACTAGCTAAAAAATGACAAACACTTAAACGCGTGCCGAGTCAAAAGCGATTTCTCCTTCTCCTCCAGACTCCGACCTCGCCCTTCCTCTGCGGAGTCCCAGCAACATCCGATACTACATTCAGAACCTGAAAGTGATTGACAACCAGCGCAAGCTAACGCAGCTATCAAGAACAATAGAATGCTAGGGCATCAACGTACAAAGATGTACAAAGACTGAAGCACAAAATGTGAACCAAAGAACGGACTAAAGCTGGATGAACAAAAACATCCACACTCTGCCTGAATAAGATGGATGTCTGGAGGTGTCGAGTGCGCTGGATTCACTTTAATTCAAGGAGCTTGGACTTTGATAGATGAGCTTTCTGCACAGCATCAAGAGCAAAAAAGTGCTGTCTGCACAGTTATAACCGCTAACGATGAATCCAATTCTGTGTCCAAAGGGACTTGTGGGATGCCTTGTTTTTATCCAAAAAGCCTTACAGCAGAGCGTCTGCCACAGTGGAAACTGACCCCTCACAAAGGCAGTGTTACAACATGTACAGTTAAGCAAAGTATGCCTGTCTTTGGTGTAAAGAAATCATTGATGTGACATTTTGTATAGACCTTTTCAAACTCGACAACATTAACATTCTAAATGTTCTTTGTATATTCTGTTGCAATGTTTGTTAATGCAGTAGCTGACAGGAAGTAAACTTGGTGCAGAGCTGTTGCCTTAGCAACAGAGTGGCAATGAAAAGGTTCATACTGCTGTCAATGGAAGGATCCCTTGTGTGGATCTACAAAAAGGCCATAAGAACACACACACAACAGATCTTTTCCATAGTTTATCACTTTAGGTCAGTTTTTTTGTGCACTAGTATTTTCACATTAAAACTAATATATTGTATCAGATCACTTTTCTTTTGGGCAATGATGCCACTAACTGACATGCATATACTTTCATACAATGTTGTTTTCTAAATAAATTATTTTCTCAATTACACGTCTCAATGAAAGCACAAGAGTTTGTAAAAAGGGAAATATTTTATTCAAAAGTACAAACCATAACAGGTAAAAAGTGACCTCCAAAGACCCCCCCACCCCCCCATCCTTCCCGCTGACAAAAATGTTCTCCCCAATATGGGGTGAGAGAAATTCACAACAAATCAGTTAACCTTTGATTTCAAAAATACTCTCCTTGTCATAAATATGTACAACTTCTTTTTGGAAGTCCTGGAGAGTGAAAATGGGCTGAGACACGTAAAAGAAAAAGAAAGGAAAAGCCAGTGCCTTCCCCTGATGTAACCATAGACGAAGTAGTAAAATGATCCCCTGTCATTATAAATAATGGGTCGACATTTTCAGTGGAGAACAGACAATGGTAAATGTTTTAAATTAAATACCATATGGGGATTTTGTGGACCATTTGACAAATTGTAACTCACTAGCTAATAAGAAGAGGCATATGGAAAGAGTGTGATGATGAGTCAAACACATGTAAAACATATGGTTCGTGTAATGTCGGTGTTTGGTCAGGTGCAACAGCAGAGCACATAAATTATGAAGCTATGTCAAGTTCAGCTCCGATGTGTTCTGGTTGTTGCATTTTTGTGTCAGTCTGCGGTATTAAAAAAACAGTACCATCAGAAAAAGTGGTCCAGCGTAGAAGTGGTGAGTACGTCAGAAGTGGAAATAAAAGTTTCACACTTTGTTTAGTGAGAAAACAAGTGAAAGTGAAAAAGCCAGAACCGTACAAAGGATTTAGCGTATGTGTTCATTACATACTTTGAATCAAAAATCCTGGTTTATCACAACTCTGTCACAAATAAAACAAAAGAAAGCACTGTAATATCTTTAAAAAAAAAAAAAGAGTGAATATAAATATTGCACTTCCAAACAACATTTAGTTCCCAGTGCCTAGTTGTTATCCCTTTGTTAGAGGTACAAGACATCCTGTAGGTTTGGGGTGGCCAAACCATGGCCCGCATTCCAACTGCTGTCAACAACCTTTTTGTAAATGGCCCGCGGTGAATTTTTACTAATAACTAGACTATGGCTTCAGAATGTTTCTAATAAATCTCACTATGTACATTGCACATCCTAGTTTTACACTAGATGCCAACTAAATTTAGTAAAAGTATCTGTCTTAATCTCTTGGCTGAGAAATTAATTTAAATTAAAGAACAGCAGATAAAGACATACTTTTTGTAATATATGGGGACACCAATAAACTATATCATGTCAAATGTTAAATTGTTTAGTAGTGTTGCACAGTTATTTTGATAGAGAATACATTTTTAATGACCCATGGGGTTTGAATTCCAGACACACTGATTTTTGAAAACTACACATTTGCCCCACAATCAGAAAGGTTTTGGGATTTACAACGAGGTTGTCAGTGTTTTGACTGCTACCATGCAGTTAAACAAGTTACCTAGACTGTAGTTATGCTGTCACGTCTAATGCAGAATCGATTAACCTCAACAATCTCAAGCTACAGATTGGGATGAACAGGACTAAGCATTGGGAAAGGTAATAACCAATTCATACACAAAACAAACATTCATAAATATACCATTCACACAAATGCATGCATGCATGAAATCACACATGTGCACATGCAAGCACACACAACCCTAACTCTTACCCACGGACATGAAGTATTTACATTTAAGGCACGTGAAATCTATGTACATGACAAATAAAAGAAAACCAACACAAAGCATTATAATGTTTAGTCCCTGTAGCCTTTTGGTAGTGGGATGACTTCCGCCACTTTTCTTTCTAAACGTTGGCAGCTTTTACTCTAAAAGCAATCAAACATACAGTATAATACAGTATAACACAGTAACACACGCTCTGAGCTGGAAATGGATCCTTCGCACTCAAACAGGGCTGGGCAGTATATCAATATTATATTGATATACTGATAAGAGACTAGATATTGTCTTAGAGTTTGGATATTTTCCTGGTTTTAAAGGCTGCATTACAGTAAAGTGATGTAATTTTCTGAACTAGACTGTTAGTCATTATATCCACATCAAGGATGATTATCAAAAATCTCATTGTGTAAAATTTTTGTAAAAGCACCAATAGCCAACCTTACAATAGTGATACCAAGGTATGTGGTCAAAAATATCTTGATATTTGATTTTCTTCGTATCGCCCAGCCCTCCACTAAAAGAGCGATGATCCCGCCTGCTCTCAGACAACAACTTTCTGCCAAAGCTACAATTGATTGTCACGTCTTTGGTTCAAGACATCATCCCGCCATTGGCCATCAACTCTGCGGTTTCCCCTAAGCTTCATTTGCTTGCATGTGGCTTTGATTCAAACCGAGCGGGAGCAAAATATTCTTCAGGAGAACGCCACTTTGTTTTGTTTGACAGAAGCACCACACTGGTTCAAGCCTAATGTGAGGTTTCTCAGGTCTGTGGTGGTTCCAGTCCCATCCCAGTCGACTACACAGCGACGATGATGCTAGCATTGGTAACTCTGAACATGAACGAACAGGATATAAACAAAGTGATCAGTAGGAGTCAAAATCAGAACTCAAAGGAAGGTCAGTCAGTCAGTCTTTGGTGGAATTATATCAGTAGATTTCCTTTGAGTGCAAAAACAACTCAACCAAGCGCTGTCCACCAACCTGAGGCAGAGAGAGATCAGTTAAGAAACATCCATCTATGCGTTTTCTACGCCCGCTTATCCGGTTCAGGGTTGCGAGGTGCTGGAGCATATCCCAGCATGCATTAGGCAAGAATCAGGGGAACACCTCAAACAGGTCAAGGCCTTATGTAAAACTTTAAATGTTGTCTTAAAAGCAGAGCTATTAAACAGATGGAGGCCTGTAATATTGACGTTGCTATAGCCAGGTTCTTGTTCTCACCCAAAACCTGTTAACTGATCTGTCAATAATGTGATAAGGAGATACCAGAAGAATACTTTCAGGCCTTAGTGGGCAGCATAATTCACAGCTCCTGGCTGCCATAAGCTACATGTGGCCATATCCTGTGAGATCATTAGCACCAAAATAAGGCAGTTAAAGGGATATTACAGAACTCTCCACCACACGAATCTGCACAAGGAAACCCAACAGGTGTCTCGCTGCATCCGCAGGCCTGCGCGTATTTTGCAGTCGCTTTCTCATTGTTCAGTCTAAAGTTAGCCTTGAGGCACTGAGAAAAAAGTTCTATTTAGTAAAAATCCCAACCTGCCAACAAACAAGACATAAGTTAAAAAAGAAACAAAAAAAAGAAACATTCATTTGGCTTGGAGATCTTTGGATTTGTGTCTTCCTCTAGTGCAGCACAGTGGAGTTCCAGTGGTCTCTCTTTTACTTTTCTCTTCAACTGCTTTCTCATTCAGTCTACATGTTCCATCGTGTTTCTCCCTTGCAATCATATGGCCAGGTGCTGTGGTTCTGGTAGTTGTGGTTGTTGTTTAGGCCTCAGAGGCAGCCTGTGGTTTGAGTTGAGCTTTCTCCATGGCGGTACCATAAGGTAGAGATCTCTTGAAGAAGCCGAGCTACAATAAAACATTTTTTTTTAAGAAAAGCCAAAATTAGAAATGAGCACATACCTAATCAGTTTACAAGATTTTGTTAAAGCCTTGTTTACAGCAGCACTGACCTTGTATAGCACGTAGATGAGGAGAGCCAGAAGCAGTAAACCAGCCAGAATGGCCAAGATGATTATCCATAAAGGAACCGAGTTCTCTATATCTGGCTTATTCCACACCACTGGGGTCACCACCTGAAGACAACAACACACTTTGTCAGTTTCTTTCAACAAAGAAAATTAAAACAATACAACTGTTAGAAGTAGACGCTCTGGAAAGAATGAAAAAAAAAATAATCAGAAAATACCTTTTTTTGTCCACTGGGAGCATGTTTGGGTAAGATGGCATAAGGCATCTTCTCCACGCTGTATCTGGCCATGCACTCCAGCACATATTGCTTGTAAGCTCTCTGAAAGGAAGTAGAGCAAGTTGAAACTTTAGATTCAAAAGTAACGCAATCCACCACTTATACACTAGGCGGCGACAGAGACCGTAGGCTTTTTACAAAGAAAATCCCTTCAGCATTCCATTCCTAGGAGAAGCTGTGACACCAGATAATGAATTTTCAATACATTCACACAGATGCCTAGTGTTACAACATGCAGGAGGTGGTAAATAATCGGTGTGTAGCTCCAATATGGCATGCAGACAGCAAAACAATGTAAACTTGTAGAAACTGTAATCTTGATTGTGTTAGAAACTGTTGTCCCATTTGTTGAGGCAAATATGTGGGACTGTGCATACTGGAAGCCTTAAAATCTGATCCAGAATCAACACAAACAGATATGTGAGACTGACTACTGCAGCTATCTAACTTTGCCAGATTCACATTTGAGGTTTTAACTTTTTTCTTTTTTTTTTTGTTGATGCTTTGAGGAAAAATGGCTTCTAACTTCCTGCCAAAGCCTGACATGAGAAAATACACAGGCACCGGTGGGAAAAGACTAATCTGTAGTGCACAGCCATTTCCTTTGCTATGCCTCCTGTCATCTGGTAGGAACATGTGTTTGTGTACAGTACATGTCTGGTGAGATTTTTAAGGCAAGGGTCATCTCTGACAAACCTCGGTGAAGGTCTCGGCCCAGATGCGGGAGCGCACTTTTAGGATAGCAGTAGTCCCCTTCTCCAGCAAACCCACGGTGCACTGGAGCGCCCAGCACTCCGTATTAGAGCAGGACTACGGAAGCAGACACAAAGGAGTAAAGATCATGTTAATTGAATGCTAAATGTGTTTTGTTTAAGTCATCATTGTGCTTAAGTAGAATCTAAATGAAGATATTCCCACAAAACTTAAACAACAGTAACTAAATACAGGTGGAAGTCACACAGGCAAAAGTGGAAACTAGTAGAACAAATTTGGGAAGGAGAAATAACAGCCATTTTAATGCTGCAGGTCAAATAAATATTACAAAGAGCCCAATGTTATGATCACTATTCCACGCCTGCTTCAAATTAGATTGAAGGAATGTCATGAGACTGTAAAAATGCAGCATGCAGCACTCTCCACATTATTGCCCAACCACTAAAACCGGCCCATTTTTCTCAAGACTGTAGAATATACAATCTTAATTAGGTCCCCATAACCCAGCTTGGCACGTTTAACATTTCAGAACATGCACATACTGTGTTTTGGAGGTGGTGCTGCAGCTAGACCACCCCCAGATAGAGAGATTTCGGCAGGTTTCCAGCGGGAGCGCATTTGTTTACTTATTACATCAAGTAGGGCAAACTCAGAAGGAGAACAGAGTGCCCGCCTGCTTCCCTTAGGCTCAGTCTTAGACAGACTTAATGAGGGTATTCAGACAGACAGGGAGCGTATCAGTCCACTTCCTCCTGGTAGACCGCCATATAGCTCCAGGGCACCGGGGCCACAAAGGGCTGTGGAAATGACCCGAGCGTGGACCATTGCCAAAGATGCCTCAGACCCAAGACCCACATATCCTCCCTGGTGGGGATATGCGGTCGAGATCTGGAGCTTGGGGGCTTGGAGGCTGTTCCCACAGCTTCGTGAAATAACTACACAGCTGCTGTACACTGTTGGTACTGTATTTGGTAATAATACAGTTATAATAACAAGTCTACAGTTGCAAAAAATAATTTTGGTCCAGATCCTCTGCAGGTTTTTCCAGAAGGAGTTCATCAGAGGACTTTACTGAATAATTTAAAAAGTCCTGCCGCAGGGTGAACACCTGTCAGAGAAATGTATCACAACCTGGCAACCCCTATTTAGTTTTAGTTTTTATAACTAATCAATTACCATCTGTTAAGTACATATTACCTTTATTACCATTTATTTACCATCAACAAAGACAATATTTACCACATAAACCTTTGGCACAGCGTATTAGAAAGTGGTGCCAAACATACTGTAACAGTTATGTTTGCACAACAGCCACTACAACATATGAGAGTACTACAACAGAATAAAAAAATAAATTAAAAAAAATCCAAGTGATCATGAAATGCCTTTCAATTATTAGTGCATGTGAAGACAGTCATTTGTTCTTTATGCATAGCTCAGCTCTTCAAAGACCAAGCAGGTCATTTTAAATGATCACACTATGACCTGGGCTGACAGCTTCATCCAAGCATTGCTAAACACTAACACACTCTGATTAAGAGACACTTTGAACAGAGATGTCTCCTCTTGAGAGCTAAAAGAAAATAAAAGTGCAGACATGCGGGAAACAGGAGAATGGGGTCCTTCATACAGAGGTGTCATTGGACATGCTTGATAAACGAGCACGGTTAGAAGCGATAGGCCGCAGACAAAGACCTCTTTGGTGGAGGCAGGTATCCACAGACTGAGGCAGAGAGAAAAGCTACCTGCAGCTGGTTGGATCAATAGGGCCAGTGTGTGGGGGCTCGGGGCCTCACAACACCAAGAGCCCAAAATTAGAGAGCAGTCTGTGTAGTAACCAGTGCATCACTGACAAAAAGCCTCCCACGTCCCCTCAGCCTATCCGCCCCTCCACCACTACTAAAGACTCTTTAACGTTAATCACCACAACGGGACAAGCCCGTGCCCTCTGACCCCTCCATTTTAACGACATCATAACCTAATTACTCAATCCCAGGAGCCTCATGTAAGAGAATGGCCAGTGTCGCCAAACTAGATCCAGACCTGCACGCTTATCTTAAGGTTGGTAATCTTAAGAAACCAGCAAGAGTAAGTTAGATTTCAAAAATGATCCAACTGTAAAAATCCCAGCCCAGTGTTGTCAGCTCCAATGAAAGTAGCTAGCAGCACTAGCTCTAAGAAATGCTAAATCTAGCGAGAAAGTCCCCAAGTCTGCAACACTGACAGTTCCTTCAGGCCTCCCTCCAAAGCCACTCCCCCAAAATTGTTGTCATGAATGTAAACAACGAACATGGCTATTGTTAAAGCTCACAGCTGTCAAGCTAGCAGCTTGTGGAAGACTCCTGTGACGCGCAATGAGTAAACGGGCAGAGTGCGCACACTAAGGCAAACCAAACTTTTCCTCTTCTTTTTGACAGAGCATTCGATTTATTGATTGCTGTCGGGATGTAAAGAGAATTTCAACAAATATGGATCTGAAGAAGATTAACAGACTAGCTTTAAGGCAACACACTATAATGTTTAAACCTTCTGTTTTTTTTATCCATTGAGGACACGTCCTGCTCTGCAAGTGACACAAAAATAACTTTAACCACATAAACACATTAAACCCTAAACTGTAAACTCAAGCTCCTCATTTTCTCACTTTCATGTCACCTATTAAATTAGAGATAACCTTTTGACTTGACTTGTGTTCATCCATGCATATAACACGTTATATTTATAGAACGTGACGATTCACACTTTAAGCATATTACCAGATTAGTCAAATGAGCGAGCTGATTTATGTGGACGTCCCTCCTCTCGACGCGGTGCTCATGGGCCTTCAGTGCTAGGATGGGTGGTTCTGTGGACGTGTGCTGGAGCTAAAGGAGGAAAAAGAACAAACACACACCACCGATTAGGACAACACAGACTCTGACCTCACTATAGGCAGAAGAGCACACCACCCTTTCTGTCAATATAAGACCTAATGTTAGCATGACCCTAAGGCTTTTTGTCATTAATCAGAAGCATGTGAGCTCTACTCCATATGGATTCCCAGGGAAATACACCGTACTTAGCAATTCACCAGGGGGGGGGGGAACATTAGATCACACAGCTAAGACAGATGACCACTCACAACCCTGCTCCACATGTGTCAAGTTTTGAATGTAAACACAAACAGCAGCGCTGAAATGCTTTGCCCACCAAATCCTAAAGCGCAACTTGGTATAAGGGGGCGCGACGCTGGATGTCGAAGATGAGTGAGTTGCTGGCTGAGGTGGTTCATCAAGCTGTTCTAAGCACAGGGAAGAGCTGGGACTTCAAAGCGGTGGTGGGGTTGGTGTCCTGGGTGGAGCTAAAAAGCTGGGGGGAGGAAGTGGGTGTGGGCCAACCAGCGGGACGGCGCAACTGTTAATCATACATCTGAGTGGGAACCAGTGGGAGATGTTCACTGTCTGATTTGGCCTCGTTTGACTCTGAGAGACACTCACTTTGAGGCGGAGGTGGTTCATGTTTCTGTCAGAGGTGCAGTTGATGGGGCCTTCTAAGGAGAACTCGAGAGGGTAAAGGAGAGTTTGACCCTGGACACTGAGGGGGCAGCGCAGCTCAAGCAGGGTGTGGCTGATCCGGCTGGGCCCGTTGTTCACCAGCTGGAAAAAGGAAATGAAAAAAGAAACTTTAGTATGTAAAATATTAGAAAACTTAAAGAGCAGCTTGATAGTTTCATATTTTAGTTGCAGCTGGGAGGTTGCATCCGATTTTTCTTTTTCCATGCTGAAACTTTCATATTTGACATATTTTCTTAATCTACAAATAGGTCGCCTAAAGTAGAGCACTGTTAAATCTCAAGAAGGTGGATAAGCAGCGCCTGAGAATAAATCACACTGCTTAATCTGGAGTGCATTTTCTTTGGTTTTCCTTCTTTGCTACCCTGGGAAGTTGCTTTGTGAACAGTAGTATCTGCTTTCGGACCCAATCTGCTCAGCCCCGATGAGTCTGCACAGCTAACTACATGGCTGATTACCTCATAGATGTGTTCCACTGCAGGCCCAACGTCCTGCTCCACCTCGTAGTTTTTGGTCAGCTTCCAGTTGGCCGGCGGGAAAAAGACCTTATCTGGTCGAGACACACTTAAAAAGAGAAGTAGGGATGTGAGAGAATGCGTAGGAAGGCCCCAGAGACTTAATGAAATTCCCAAAGTTCAAATGAGGGAATCCTGACACTGAACTCACCCTTGAAGAATGACTTCAGCCTGAACAACCACCTCCAGCTTGTAAGGCACAACCTCACTGTGGGAATTATTCTCATTTTTACTGTGGAAACAGAGAGAGGGAAAAGATTCTGATTAGCTGATGTCATTCGAGAGCTGTGGAGATCAGTACTGCTGAACCACACGTTAGCGTCTCTGATGTATGTTGACAGCAAGTTGTACCTGCGAATCTGCAGCTCAAACTGAACAGTTTTGTGCGTGTCCTTCAGCCGTGGCACTGTGAAGCGCAGACCTGCCCACAGCTGCAAAGAGGAAGATCCAACATATTAATTATCATTAAAAACAAAAGTCGATCAGGCTTATCATAGCGTAGCAGTGGCCAGTTCAATAAACAAACAGCCCATTGAGAGGCTGTCGTCTGCGGCGCTGTCGCTCAATACTGGACCATTTTTTTCTTTTAACCTATCAGATCAATAACACTACAACCGGAGACCTTTACCGTAAGAACAAGTGAGCGAATTTTTACCGCAGTAAATTCTTTTTAAAATGGAGACGTCTGTCTCGCTCTTCCAGTTAACATTTCGTTGACAGTCTTCCTCTACAGACCTATTAAAAGCATGCCAGCTTGTGACTATCATTAAAAAGGGGAACTCTACCCAGCAGGGAGCTGAGGGCACAGATGGGAGTCTGTGCTTCCTGTCACAACATTTCCTAACACATTCTGACTTTTCCTGTGCTGTTCACACCCAACCTGGGGACGGCATACAACTTTTTCCAAGCAAGAGCAGGAAATCATGATGTTTTGTCAACTGGGGCTGTCACATTATCAGATATTCACTACATGATTATTCTGCCAAAAAGAATTCACAATATTAATACCAGCGCAATGTTAAAGTGTAGGGATTTAAGAGGTGCTGGATCATTCACACAATATTATCAAATGTGCTTTCTTGACATGATGTCAATGTTTGATTGTTTTTTTTGTTTTTTTTATGTTGGTTATAGTCAATACCAGTACATCGGGACACCCCCGGTGTCAACTGTTTACCACAATCCTTCAACGCTTAAACTTATCAGTTCATGGAGCGAACAAGAGAAAAAAACACCGTCAGAAGACAGTGATGTACATACACTGGTAGCAGACTTCATCGGGTTGCCCAAATCACAGCTGAGGTATCGGGTTTGGTTCTCCGTTTCATAGCTACAGGTGAGCTGGGTCAGGCTCTGAGAAACAAGAGGACGGAGGATTGGTCAGACCATAGCAAAGGACAATCATCAAGAAAAAGACCAGCAGCCGTATCACGTCGCAAGAAGTACATTAGTTGCTAGAAGCTGTGGGTTTTCTCTGGGTTTTGCGTTTCTACTTACGTCATTGTTGCGGGCGATACCGCTGTAGTCAGCTTCAGGGGGCAGCACCACGTAGAGCTCGGCCTCGTAGGCCCCTCCCTCGCCCTCATTCTTGGCGTTGAAAGTCAAGGTCAGTGAGTTGTCATCACCTAGGTAAACTTCCTTCCTGTTCCTGAGGACCCAGACAGAGAAAAAGTGGATCACTAATAGGGTCGATGTTTAGGTTAAATAGTGTCAGGACTCCTTAGACATATATATGTAGGGCTGGTAATTGTATCCTTACCAGAGTATTCTAGTATTTCCATTATTTGCCTTTATCCATTTAGTAATTACTGACCAAAAATCTCATTGTGTGAATATTTTGTAAGAAAACCCTACAATGTCGCAATATTGATATTAAGTTATTTGGTGAGAAACATTGCAATAATTGATTTATTCCATATCACCCAACCCTAAATATATATTAAGCTGTGTTACGCTGATGAGAATACAATGAGTCTGTGTTTGCGTTTGCTGGCAGTAGAGTGGCCAATAAATTGCTGCTGCTTTAATGAAACTAATACACGTTTAGGCTTTGTGTTTGGCTTCTTTTTTTTTTAAGAGCCAGGCTACAAAAAAAAAAAACATACATACATTGGAATCAACTCACAAAAGCCGACCATTAAGTGAAAACTTTTCCGATGTGGTAATAAAGTCATACATGCCTAATAACACAGCGAAGCACTGTAAAATGTCCTCCCCCTTCCTTGTTTTCTCTCTCTCCCTCCGCTTCTCTCCACAGCTAAGAACAATGAGAAATTCCATTTGGAGGGCCACACAGACGCTTTTAATTACAGCCCGCTGTCGTAAAGCAGAGCAGGAGACGCAGAGAGAGAAGATTTCTGGAACTGATCCTCTGCCAACCTACGAATCAACTTTAGTCTTACTCTAACTTGCATTGCCCTTTTTAAACCAAACAAAGGCTCAAAATTAAAAAACAGGCTGAAACCTTAAAGCTTCCCTGAGAGGTTGAAAGTGCTATGTGCTTTGGCAGTGGAAGAGAAGAAACAACATTGCAGGAACGATGGATAGTTTATCTGAAATTCCACTAAATCACAGCCATCCTGTCAACCCCTCTTACTACTATAAGGCGTTCTTAATTTACAACAGAGCAGACAAAAACATTGAGCAATTATTTTAAATCGCACCAATCACACTTTCTGCGGCTCACTTTCTGGAGTTGCACTCACATGCACTCGCAGCAGGTTGTTCCACATGTGATGGATCAGCCATACATTGAAAGAAATGGAGGCAGATGGTAGATAAATATAGGAATGTAAAATCAAAATGACAGAGCAGAGAAGGGAGTATCGGGGAGGCTGTTATTTTTGAGAAAAATGCTAACAGATTTCTTGAATCATAGTGTGGAAGGCAGGGTGCTCCTGACGAGCAAGGCAAGGTTGGGACTCACAGCTCCCATACTTTCCCCTTTCATCTCTTCTGTCTTTTCCCCTTAACTGTCCGCACAGCACCTGTAGAGCAGAGCTGCTTCCTGTTTTCAGAGCACTATGTACCCCTACTCTACTGCAACTCTGGGGCTGTTAACAGTCCCTCTCTGGTATGCTAAACTAAACAAAGCAGCGGAACAACAAAAACAGCTGTATTTACACTTTAGCACTCAAATTTGAGCACCGTGTGGAGGTGAAGAGTTCAGTGACCCTGTTCGCAGTTTACCGTGTATTATCCATCACATTCTAATATATTTCCCGAAATCTATACGCTATGGGATTGGTAGAAATACATAAGGAAATGAACAGACTCACCCGTTAACTGCTAGCTTCAAGTCAGGAACACAGATGTTGTCCTCTCCACAGTCCAACAGAATCTGAGCCTATAAGATGCACATTGTTGGGGTGATAAAAGGTTAGGGGCCGCAGACCATGATAATCATACAGTGTGTTATCACTAAAACACACTTGTACATGTGAACAGAATTAGGCGCACATGATAAATCAAGTGTCTGTTTATGGGAGACAACAGGATGTGTGAAGCAAGATGCGACATGTGGTATGACTAATGCATTCCACCACCCAGCCTGCCGACCACCTCCCAACACACACCTGCACTGCAGTCCCCCTTGTCTACATGACATCATCACTGCATCATTAGACAGTTAAAAAAAAAAAAAGTGGCTCGGAGGGACACTGTCTGACTCCGTGAGGTTATGACAGGCACAGACGCACTCCCCTGAACCAGCTGTCCCGGCACACACATGCTTTCTGTTTGCGGCGTAAGAGAAGGAAATGATGAGCGGAGGAAGAGTCCAGCCCAAAGAGGCCGTGCCAGAGGAGATACTCCTGTGGAGCTTGAGCACAAAGCTGCCAGCTCCCACAGGAGTCCCACATCACAGCGCTATGTGGCAAACCGCGCTTTCACCACACGCTACGCCACCCAGCGAACCACAGCCCTATAGTATGATCATATGGAGAGGGAGGAGCTTTCATCCTAGAGAAACTTACTGAGACATTGGATATGTCTGTTGACCTGAAAAGCAGAAGCGGGGGTTCAGAGATTACAGTGGAGGGGAAACACAAGAAAGGAACAGAAACACTGCTGGATAAGTGCATGACCGCTGAACGTGTGGCAGGGCAGCGGCAGGGAAAGCCCTGCGGATTACCAAATTGCATCCCGCTGCGCCTGTGACAGTGTGATGATGCTCATGACGATGAGGATAATAAATAGAAATGGAGGAGGAGATTAGAGAGAGCAAAACGCCCCCCTTGTCATTACACCATCCAGGGGCTCTAATTATGGACACCATGGTATCCACCAAGCTAACTTGGCCACATGTGCACCCCGGGTCTGTATGTCTGTGTAAAGAAGGAAAACGACGTCCGTAGGCCCGTTGCTGTAGTTAAAGAACAACAACAGCGACCTCAGCATGCGACACAATGAGGCAGAGCATCACGCAGCGAACTCAAAAACACAAACTTGACTAAATTTGGTCAATGGAATTCATTTCGTATTCTTATCTTAGCTTTAAAATAATTGAACTAACTGATTTTGGAGTGCCTCGCGTTTTTCTGTTCTATGCGCCTCGCATATTTACGGGAGTGCCCTGAATGCCACAAGTAGAAAAAAAATCAACTCAAAGCTGAAAAGCGGCATAAGCATTTTTCCCCCATTGTGTTGACTTTTGCTGTATACGCGATGCTATGCAGCTTTACCAACCACAATTACCATGATCTGAACAGAAAGCATCAGGAAGCAAATTAGTGTGGAACATAAGATTTTTTGTAAGTTTTTTTTAATCAGTCTAAACTGTACTATTAACTATTAGGTAGCTTGCAGTTCATGGGCTGGTTAATGAGCCCATTGATGCACAATTTCAACCGTTTCTAAGTCCTAAAAAGGTGACATCTTTCTGGTGTTGCAGAAACGAATGCCTGTGAACAAGATCTGAGAATGATCGCAATTAATAGATCCATCATAATGTCTTAACTCCAAATGGAAACATGTGGAATATGTTAAGAGGACAGTGATTGAGACTGTGCCCAACACATCAACCATTTCTCATTCTCACTCCAGCTCAAAGAGAGTAAGAACTTGGCAGAGTCAATGAAATGTTACATGAGCTTGCCACATATTCTCAAAGCATATGTGGAAATCAATAGGGCATCATGTGTCTTATCAAGTCCAAGGCTGCAGGATAAAAGTCATCCTTCACTGTTTAAAGACTGTTACATTAACAGTCTAAAGCAAGATTAATGAAATATGTTGGCAGTCTGAAGCTAACCCCACTCCCCTTTTACACACATAAACACAGATCAGGTTTTTCCTCGGTGTTTGGCGAAAGGGGGCTTTTTCAGGTTTACGGATGATATTTAGCTCAGGCTTGTCTCAAGGTCTCGGTACAGCAATAGACCACATCTGTTGCAGGCCCAACAGCTTTGATATCTAGGAAGGACATCAATGACAGGGTTCAGTCGTGATCCAAAAAAGATAGAAAGAAAACCCTAACAGAGAGAGATAAATGGAGAAAGAGGGGGAGATAAAACTACTCTGATTGCCATTCCCCAAAAACTGATGGCTGTTGCTGAACTCACATATGGTGCATGCTGCGCCAAGGCTGAAAGGGTGCCTACGTGTTGTTTAGCCAACTCTACTCACTGCCAGAGGAAAACTGGCAAAATGCCGACGGAATTCAACCAGATGGGCAGAGGGCTGTGCCCCTCCCTGAAATATCTACCAACCTTCTGTGTCTAGTCACCTATGTACTGTTACGCAGCCAAGCCAGCTGAAAGCAATTCCTGCTGGGAAAGGGAAACACTCGACTGTACACATGCCTCACATTTTCATTTTGAAGATCGCTTTCCAGACACTCTGGAAATCTTCCCAGCGGAGTAGTTTTGAATTTACATTAAAAAGAACAGACTCACTCTTTCATCTGAGCCAGGAGAGAGTCGGTGAGTAGCTGGCCGGTGATACAGGGAATGATTACTCAACGTGGCGGATATTCTTATCGTCAGCTCAGAGTGAATGAGGCTAAGCAATCTAAGACCAACATGTACACTATTAGGGAACACTGCTCAACCATATATTGATGCTAGAAGGCCCATAGATCACTTCAGGGTTAGTTAACAGTGCTGGATAGAAGATTGGAGGAGTGTAATGCACGTCAAAATACCTTCTGCTCAATTACGTTGGTGGTCTGATAGTTAAGGATGGGCCGCAGGCCGTGGGAGTCAGCAGCAGCTTTTGGATCCAAGCTGAAGTTCAAGGCCACATAAATGGAGGAGAGTTTATCCCTGAAGTCTTTATCATCCTGCAATCAAAGAAACACATACCAGAGTTTTTGTCAGATGTAGTTCGATCCAATACCGCACTATATATTTATACTGTTACATATTTTTAACAGTATACAACTGTTGGTATACTTTGTTGCTGGCATTTTGCCAGTTCCGGCTAAAGTTACACTTTTCGCTAGCATATGTGTAAGTCTCAACAGCTGATTATGGAGGCAGCTGACAAGTGACACATCTCGCTACTTTATCATTTCTGTTGAGAGTTGCACATGGGCAGTAGCGATCGGGCAGGATGTACAGATCGGGAAGTGAGTGACACGTGCCGTTTGTTCCCGTGTAGCATAAATGAGCTGATAAATGAGTTGGTAAATAATTTGGTAACGTGATATCATATCAGTGCAAAGACTCATTAACTCGCCGATCCATCATTTAAGGCTGTAACGGATGCGTTCTGATACTGGTATTGGAATCTGCTGATCAAGAATATCCCAGGATTTTGGTTTGTATTATAAATCGTAAAAAAAAGCAAAAAAAAACACAACAACTACTCAATGTTTCTTTTAGAAAACATGCTTAGACACAGGAGTCACAGGACGAATAATCACAGTCATACATGTCTTCTACTAGTGTGAAAAAGAGCATACTCTTAAGTAGATCTTTGTGTTGTGGCAGACACGCTCGCCATGGCGCACGCTCACACTGCTCTGGAGCAAGGGCTGCTGGGAATCCAAAAACAGAGCCCTCCTCACTGCACCTTTCTGCTTGTGCTTATTACTATCCAGCTGCACCTCCACCTGGAAATCTGGAACACACACACACACACACACATGAGCATCATTCTTCATCACAGCGCTCCCATTTATTGTCATAACAAAATCCACAAAAAGCCACATCTCCTGCCAAAACACAAACCTACAGACTGTTATGGATTCAAAACATTACTACTGGTGGCTATTTGACAGTTTCCTTACTTGTAATAGAGTGCATATGTGAAAAATTGGCTCACCTAGGACATCTGGTAGGTGCTTCCCATCAGCAGATATGCAGAAACTCAGGTTAACACTGTTTTGGACAGATGGGACAAAAACATGATGAGGGATGCATATTAATTCATGGCAGAGATTCAGTATAAATACACTATACACACAAGACCCCTCTCTTGTTCTCTCACTTTCTCTCATGGCCCACTTTTCTCGTGTCAGCTCCTTACATGGTTCACATTACAAGGCACGAGACGTAACAGGAATACAATGCATAATATGAAGAAATGCCAAATGTCTAGCATACTGGCATCTGACCGCTTTCACCAGCCAAGCTGATAGATTGGTCTGTCTCCGTTTCCACACACATGCAACCACACACAAGGAATAGCAGAGTTAAGATGGGTGAAATTGGGCGACTCAGGTTTCAGTGCTGACCAGTCAATGGCAGTCTATATAAGCCTGTAGCTCTCTCCCATGACATCAGCCGCACAACACTCTGCTGCTGTCCAAAAGTCTGCAAACCCGAAACCCCCAATCCTTTATCTAGTAAACCGACACAAGAGAGGCAGAGCAAACTCTGGAAGAAGTGAGAAAGGAAAAAGGGAGAGTGTTGAAAAAAAAAAAAAAAAACACAGGAAAGGGAAGAGAGGTGAAAAATGAGACATGAAGACACAGAGTGTACTATGACTTCTTCCGAGAAGTAGTAATAACTTCATGTATAAGCTCCTGTGTCTGCTTGACTGTGTGCTCACGCTCACGGGAGTCTACGTGTCCTGATGTTTCCCAGCTGTGTTCCACCACCAAACAATATCTCATTCAAAAGCAACAGCAAAAGCCTTCCAGCCCCTCCCCATCCCATTATCCCTTGTGCTCTCCTTTCACCCCCACCAAAAACTCCTCATCACCAGGCAACGTAGTGTAATCAAGACACATGTGTATACAAGAGTTTCCTTTATGGATCAGGATCTGGAAAGGGGGGTAAAGCAGACATGTGAGCACGGTGTCAACCATGTCGGGCAGCGAGCAACCGTCATCTGTTTCCTCTCCCCCTTTTCTGGACCTGAATGCTGTGCACATTTGGTTGAGGCCAAAAAAACGGCTAACAATGCTGCTATTCAGCAAGTTATTTCTCTGCTCCTCAACAGAAACAGTGTGATATGAAGATTTTCTGAAAATAGGTCAGGTAAGAGCAGATAAGGGTACAAATAAATACCGTGACTGCTTATGGAAAGGGTATTCCCTATCAGAACTTCCTGTCAGGATAGGAGTGTTTATGCATGTAGGGGAAATGAGGAAGCACCCATCTTTTTTGCAGTTGGGTCAAACTAATACCAACAGAGCAGTACTGAAGCAGAGTCACAGGAAGCTGGGTGTCGGTCCCGGACAAACTGCTGAACACTCACCAGGAAACAGGAATGCTGGTGTTTCCACTGGTGACCATGCAGTTCTTCTCTTCGGGGTTGATCATGGTGGGGTTAACTGTCAGAAAGGCACTGGTGTTAACTATTGGGCGGGATCTGTGGGTAACAAAAAGAAAGATTGAAGACCTGGACTCCGTGAAGAAGACCCGCTCCCTATGTAGTTATAAAGGACTGATTCTAAGCCAACAAAAACAACTATTCTTAGTTTCAAGTCATTATACACGAATAAAAACCATAGTTATGCATATTATATTCCATTTCTGCACAGAGATTCCCCGAAATGATACACACTGGCATTTTAAAAGGAACAGTTTGACATTTAGGCTAATATGCTTATTGAGAGTTAAATGCGAAGATCAGTACCACGCATATCCGTCCGCAAAGGAGACGGTTAGCTTAGCTTAGCACAAGGA
Organism: Cebidichthys violaceus; assembly: GCF_023349555.1. Lineage (NCBI taxonomy): Eukaryota > Metazoa > Chordata > Actinopteri > Perciformes > Stichaeidae > Cebidichthys > Cebidichthys violaceus. The sequence goes on from NW_027176816.1 coordinate 2,501,401, forward strand.
CTAGAAACTAGGGAAAACAGCTAGCTAGCTCTGTCCAAACCTCTAAAAACCTGCGCTTTTTACACAGATTGTGTAGAGATTAAACAAGACAGATGTGGAAATTAAAGTGAGCTTTGGATGTGCTGGTAGGTGGATTTGGACAGACTAGCAGCTTCCCTCTCTTCCCAGTCATTATGCTCGGCTAGAATAACAATCTATTTAGTGTAGACATGAGTATTGGATTTTTAAAACACACAGACTTCATGATAACAGACAGTATGTGATTTAAAACAACGTACCTATAGAGAACTGCCTTATTGACACCAAAGGCACCAACAATGAGATCTGAGAAAATAAAGGATCGGAATTAGAAAACATACAAAAAATATAAAAAGCTATTGATGACCATTGCATACTTGCAACCTCACTCACCTGGGTATCCATTCATGTCCAGGTCCTTGGCACCTCTGAGGGCAAATCCAAAGCTGGCAGGAATCGCACCAGCAGCCCACTGGCCAGTTATCACCTGAGATGGCTTTTCCCTGAGTCCTTCTGAGTATCCATTGTAGATGTAGACCAGTCCCTGCCGATCCTCCCCTCCAAACGGACAGCTGATAGCCACATCTGCCAAAGGTCAAAAGTGAGGAAAAATATCAGACTGTAGCCACAGTAGTCCTGTGCAGAGTTAACAAAGAAAGCAGCTAATATCATACGCTGCACATTCCTTTAACTAACAAGACTTAAAGTGTAAGGCCAGAGGCTCTGTGAGGCTATACTTAGGCTTAACTTGTAAATGCTGTGTTTGGTAATTAGCAGTAAACACAAAGTACAGCTGAGGCTAATTGTGTCATTAGTTTTGCTGGTATTTGGTCATAAACTGAACTTTTGGCAAATTCAGGAAGACATTTTAATTTGCTCTTCCCATAAGTAAAGGCCTGTTAGAGAAAAAGGCCTATTATGAATTGGATAGAGGTGGTTTGTCATTGTTAAAAAGTTGGTCCCCAAAAGAAAAAGTTTGGGAAACACTGAGTTAGACGGCTAACCTACCAAACCTTCCTTTGTCAAATGAATCACACTTGTAAATATTTGAGCTTTTCAATAGAATGTAATAAAAAAATATCTTATTCTAATTTCATTTTTTGCCTTTGTTTACTACTTTATTACTAATCACTGATCCTTTCAAAAGCTACTACTACTTAAAACCATACCATTTAAGATGTACAAACAAAATTAAAATCATGATGCTCACTAATTTTACTTCAATCCTTATTCTTACCATTGAAACCATCCTGGTTCAGATCTCCCAAAGGTGCAATGGTGCTGCCAAATCTCCCATACACCTGGGTGCCTGTCAGGTAAGGTAGGCGGAGCTCCAGGTTCACGGGGCCCCGCTGTAGGTAAACATAGACCCGGCCCATCTCTTCTAGACGGCCATCGGAGCCCCGAACCATGAACATGGGAGCTCCCACCAGCAGGTCAGCCATCCTGGAGACAAAGGAAAATCACAAATTAATTTAAGCTCAGACACATTGACGCCTCTAATGGGTTGTTGGTGGCATCCAATCTAGACTCTGTCAGCAAATTATCTGGCAAGGAAGAGACGGAGAAAGGCTGGGAGCGAGAGGAAAAACAGACAACGGACAAGGCGACTACCCACCCATCACTGTTGATGTCAGTCGTTGCCACTGCATACCCAAAATATGATCCCATCTGTAAAGAAAGGGGTTTCCATTACTAAAAAGCTCATCATAAAAAGACATTAACAACATCAAGATTTGGTTTGATTTTAGATAATACAAAACAGTCATGCTGCACTCTGCATCACTAGAAAAAAAGGGCGGCTTGAAGGAAACATGAAGGCCTGATGGGTTTAACAGGCAAGGCCCAGTTTGGTGCCGTTTCTGTTCCAGATCAGTTTAATTTCCTGAATTTTCTGTCATGAACTTTGAGTCGGAAAAGCACATAATAGGAGCAGTCTAAATTACCAGACTGTAAGCAAATTCACTTGTGATTTTATTTATTCAGCTGAGTCAATCATCACTGTTTAAACGAGCTCAGTGCGTTTCTATTCCCACAACCATTTGCACAAATTGCCACTGCACTTTCCCCTCAATAACTGAGCTTTACAGCAAACCACGAAAGAGACCAAAATCTAGTTAAGAGAACGTTGTAAGGGAAATTATTTTTGCTTACACTGTCTCAACAAATTAAGAGCCGGGCAATGAAAACACAGAGGAAGTGGAGCATGAAGGAGCTTTCGCCCTGCTGAGGTTGGACTCACCTGCTCACCAGTGTAGTTAATCAAGGTCTTCAGATCTGTACCGTTCAGAATAGACACCTGCAACACAGCAGCCACATATGGTGAACTTCTTTTTATATGGTCTAATATAAGCACAGTCTCTGTTATGGAATTAACTGCAAAAATAATTCCCACTCTGACAACATTACTAAGGTTGTTTTCTTTCTTTTGCGTTCCTGTATCGGCCCCAAATCTAAAGCCCAGGCCTTTCATCCTAAAAGCACCAAAATGGTAGCCAAAATGAGAGTGATGATAAAGCTTTCTTACCAAACCATAAAGCATGAGTCCTTTTGGAACGCCGGCCACAAAATCTGAGGTGCACAAAGAAATGAAGCAAAGATTAAAGGGGGGAACCCACAGGTCGAGCCCAGCAGTAGGGTAAGAGAATTCCAGTATTGACGATGTTTCCAGCTCAATAATCCTGTAAAATATTATAGTTTATGTTCAGTCCAGCTGTAATATTTGCATTGCTATGTGACTGCCATTATGTGTTTTACATCCTGCATGCCTCACCTAGCATTGGTCATGTGCGTGCATACCCTATTTTATTGACATACCTTCCACCTGATCACCACTGAATTCCCCGACAGCAATAGAGTAGCCTGTAGACAAGAGGACAGACGTCAACCTCAGCTTGCATGGCGAAAAAATGAAGATATGTGTAAATGTGCATTTATCATAAAAGCACCTTAGCTTCCCTTACCTTGGTAACTGTCATCATGTTCAGACTTCACCTGTCTGGTTTGGATCTGTCCCTCCACAGACTGCATAAAGAAGCCTGGATAGTACGCTTTGATGATGTCCTCCTTAGCTGCAGTGATCACCTGACCTGAAGTACGACCAAAGTGAAATGAAAATAAACTTTTTAAGAAGAACATTTCGAGGCTTGGTCTTTCAGATTTTCACGTGTCTGATCGGTATGCCCTACATACCTTGCCAGTAGTGGCTGCCTGGCCCTCCTAATACCACTCTGCCATCCTGAAAGATAAAACTCGGAATTATTACAATGGAAAAGGAAATGATTATCCCAGAAACCTCTGGTGGTTCACTAACAGATACTTAGTTATTACCGTTGTGAAGTCAGCACTGAATCCTCCCTGACAGTAGCCTTGTCCCACCGCATCACTGATCTCTGAAACAAGCAGTGGAGTGGTGCATCGTGAAGTATTTGACGTAACAATTATTTAATAGTCCAGAACTTCTAGTTTCAAGGCATTACTGCATCAACAAAACATTCCCCCTTATACGACACATAAAGAGATGATAGTTACCTGTGCGACAGGGAGCGTACTCCACAAATTTGGTGAAATTATGGACTGAGAGGTAGCAAGTTCCTGTAGCGTCAGAGTGGGGGACATCCTGTTTAGTCCGCCAGGAGTAGAGAGGGGCACAAGCCTGGGTCAGAGAGAAGGTGGAGAGAGATGAGGATTGTCGGGGAGGAAAAGGGGAGGGAGGAGACGTGGTGATGAATGGGGTGAGTTTTTAGGTGGGAGATGTTTTTCCTGTTGCAACATCACACTGGTGAACTCAGGAGGAGACTCAGGCTTAGGTCAGCGGTACATCTGGAGCAGGGTAACCACCGTAACTCAACCCGGGTCACAACCCATAGTATCAGACCAAACAAGAGGCGGCTCAACTTTGATGTCACTGGGGGGGCACAAAACATTTCTTTGTGGTGTGTCGAGACTGGAGGTGAAAACTGGACCCCAGTGACAACAACTTAATGTGAGACAAATTTCCAACAAAGAACACGATGTCAGAGTGAGACATCACTCAAAGTAGACCGTTTCTCACAGCCATGTGGCCAGAGCAGGCTTCACTGAGAGCCATAATCATAACAGCAGAGAGCACCAGTGTTGTGGTGCAGCCCAACCCCCAAAGTCATCTCTGAGAGGGTCATCTTACCAGAATTGTGTCACCGTGAGAACGCACAGTGGCGCCGAACCATTGGTGGGACTTGAAATCAGCCTGATGTTCTGTGTTGTTGAGCAAGACGGTGCGATCCCCTTAGAAAAACATGAGAAAATGACACTGAGTTATGGCACTATGAAATAACATGCATTCCTTCATGTGGGTCTTGAGTTTCTTAATTCTGCCTTCCTCTCCCAGGCCCTTGGAAACATCTGGCCAATTGGCAGAAAGAAAGCTTAACACCAGTTGTTACACTATTTTTCATGCAAAGACAATCAGGGTGAGAATTTGAAAAGTATGGCATTTGCTACTCGGCCACTGTTCAGGAGATGGTAGTTCTCTTAGCGTGGTCGGTTTTGGACTGGACTAGCTTAACCTCGTTGACCCTTCGCTCTGTTTGACCACCTGGCCACTAACGCTGAACTCCCACTTCAACGCTTTGACAGCAGCAGGTGACATGACAGATGGTCTGGGGAGTCAGATTTAAAAAACACAATTTTATTGGCAGACAGATGTTACATCTGTGCAGCAATGGAGAATGAAATGCAAACAAATTGATTAGGCAAGGAAGTCACATCATTTCCACATAAACTCACACACAGGGCTTCAGAGTATGAGCTGACATCTTTAAGGAAAGTTCAAATGTGAGGTCAAAAGGAACCAAACCACTCCCGCTTAACCCTTTGCAGTACTCGGACCCAATGCCCCTGAAGACTTTGTCAAACCACAGGTGTATTGCAAAAGAGCAGAACAGGGTCTGACGCTAGATACTGCAAGAGATCATGACCTATGTTGATGTGAAGAAAGCAGGCTGTCGGCCCCCGGTCATTCCTCCCAGCCAACTCGGCAGCCCGGAGCTGCTCTGTGTCTTTGTGGAAACAGCAAAGGGGCTGGGGTCCAAGGATAACATACACATTCTGGCCCGGCTTCCTCATAGCAACCTCCCAGTCATCTCTGTTTAGGCACACACTTCTCTCCCGCTTTCTTTGTTTTCATTTTCAATATTATCTCCATCTTCCTATTCATTTTTCGTACACTATCTCGCCCTAGTCTCCAAGTCTGTTCGGCCTTTTCTCGCCTCTGCTTTCAGGGAGCGCTGCTCCCCCTCACCCACGACAGTAAGCAGAGAGATTATAGTTTTTTTAATAACCCAACAGTATTTCTGCAATCTCCAAAACCGGGGTTTCCTGCAAACATCATTCATCATGAGCCTACAGCAGCGAGCCCTGCCCCCAAGAGAAGTCTATGTGTGAAAAGAAGAACGGCTCCTTATACGTGTGTTGCTTTAACTAATCTGCCTTAGCTGCATGGTACTTAAAGCATACACTTTCTTAATATTTTCATAACTAAGGGGTCTTTGTTTGGACAAGGCCATGCAAAGCCACCAGGGAACGTAAGCTGTGGTTGGCTCCAAAATCAAATCAATCAAAAAGATACCAACTACACACAAAAGTAGGTTTAAAGATAGTACGCATTAGGCAGTGAGTGACTCTGTTGGTTTGAGTCATGTTACCAAGGCAACCAGTAGTAGCAGCAGAAAATCCCCTTGTAATTCATAACTGTGATCATTGATCTACCCATGTAAAAGAGAGGGAAGCACATACTGTCTTAAGAAGCTAAAGCTCTCGCATGGCAGCATTAGTTGCAGCATTAGTTCTGTGTCACCGTAATGGGTGATGAAAAGTTCTGTTTGTTGTCTGCGAGAGTCGGAGGAGATTCAGAGTGTAGATAGGGGGAAAGCCAGAGACGGGCCCCAACAACATGCCATCTGACCGAAGTCCCCCTGGGAGGCCGGTTAGAGCGGTGCGCTGATGGGACATGGTGCCGGGCCCAGTGTCTCCCGGGACCAGCAGAGGAGTGTGGGGGTCTGGAGTGCGTCTATAGACTCACTCTCGCCTTTGAACCTTGTGTGAGACGACAGCCATTAGTGGAGTTAGAGCCTCTGTGTGAGTGTGTGTGAGTGTGTGTGTATTTTTGTGTGTGTCAGTGGGGTTAAAGACAAATGGCCAAATTCACTCATCACATCAGCTGCCCCTGTGGGAGTACCGACAGCAGGAGGACAGAGGGGGACAGAGCGGAGGAACAAGGCTCTGGTTTCTCCCTCTTTCCTCCTTCCCCTCTGGCTTTCTTACCCTCCCTCCCTTCCTCCCATCTTGTATGTGCCCTTCTCACACCCTCCCTAATGCCTTCGCTCCCCTTTCCTCCTCCCAGATCCATAGACAGGCTCTTATCTCAATGAAGGAGGAAGTGGATGGGAGGAGGCCTCTGGCCACTTTGACCCAATTAGTTAGGCTAATTAAGAGGGTCTATGGCCTGTGGGTCGGAGCTCAAACACACCAAAAGACAGTGAGAGCTATGACACCAAATACTCTAGCAGAAGATGCTCCTTCACACTAGCATTAATAGTGGAGAAAATCAAGATGAAATGAAAACTCTTTTAGATCACATCCACGTTAATACCGTGCACCTAGTTAACAATATATGCAAAAAAATACATATTTTTCGAAGAAAATCCAATCATCTTTTTTTCCTGTTCAACAAAATATGAAGTGTGCTTATGTAAGTTAGTACCAGAAAATGCCCACCAATAATATCATGACATCCATCAACCAAACAAGGATTTTGTGGAGACACAGTCCTCTGTAGCATCTTTAGGTACTACATTCTAAGCCCGCCCACAAGAAGAATTTGATTTAAATTTATCTTGTGATTGTATACAACTAAAATATTCTGTAGCACAAAAGCTTAAGATGCTCTAACTTCCATTTCACTGGGACTTTATAAAAAAAGATTTTGGACTGTACTATATTGCTCTAGAATTGTCACAGCTACAGTAAATGAATTGCTGCAGTAAATCTCATCCATGTAACAGCTGCCATTTGCATGCAGATGGCTGTGTTTTGATTGTCCCTCCACTGTATGGTGGTTCTGCTGTGATCCAGATGTCGGAACCGGCTCTGGCACTCGGATCAGCTCCATCAAAGGCCCTTAGAAAATATGAAGGACACTCTCCGACAGCCCAGGGGACTAACCTTCACTGTGAGGCCTTGCTGCTTGCACATGACATCACTCCCTGTGGCCTCCAGCCAACGCCACATTTTATGTTGCGAGAAAGACCGAGCAAAAATAGTGGAGCAAAGGGTACCCAGCAGTGGTGTGTCCAATAAAAAAACATTGTTAAACCAGGCTTGTGAAACACTCAGTGGAATATTTCTCCCTATTGTGCATTATGGACAGTACATTTAAGTTGGCCCACAATGCTAAGCTTTGATTTGTCAGGAAAGAAGCCAAAAGCACCGCGGTAACCGTCTCTCACACTGTTTGTGTGTGTGTGTGTGTGTGTGTGTGTGTGTGTGTGTGTGTGTGTGTGTGTGTGTGTGTGTGTGTGTTTATTCTAAAAGTCAGCAGTCATTTTACTTTGATTGTCCCTTTCCTCACCTCGCCATGGCTCTATACAAAACAGGCTGATGGGTACTCTGACAACATACTGAAACATGAATCCATTCATTAGACAACCTCCTGAAAGTCCTTGTGTTCTCTCAAACCACTTTATCTAATTCTGACTCAACTGGAGCCTTTTTGTCAGGACCTGCGGTGTCTGCTTCACCTGTCATACAAACAGGACATTTCTTTGTGAGACCTATTTGTTTACTGGTTGCTTATCTCCCTTATAGCTCCTGGGGCAAAGGAAACACAAACACGAGGGTAAGAGTATCCTTCAAAAACCTCTTCAACACCCCATTATCCTTTTCATCCCCAAAGAGAGGACAGGAACAGGAAAAAAAAAAAAGGTTCACCCTGCTTCCAGGAACCAAAGTAGCCGACAATAGCTCAGTGGAGTGGAACGCTGACGCCTGATCCTGACCTGTTTGCTGACTACAGGAGCAGAGAGGAAAGGCTTTGATGGCTTCAAAAGTGTACAGAGAAGCAGCAAACCTCCACTGTTTTAAGAGAATTTAAAAGCCTATATCCAGTTTCTCAAACAACCAGGTAGTCACATGCAATCTGTGTACAATCAAAAAAATCATAAAATTAGAACAGCATTTGGTTTGGCTGCTGAACTGATAGTACAGCTGTCAGACCTTCCCAACAGCTCTATCCTAATGCTTACCTTCAACATCAAACTCGATGGTGTGACAGTCTGTTTGGCTGAGGCTCCATGGGCAGTAGAAGACAGATCCTCCCTCTGTAACCTTAACCTGCTTGGTGTTGGCCTTTGGAGCTCCTATCACCACACTCACACTGCAAAAGAATGACAGAAAGAGAGACAATTTGCTGTAAATCCAATGTTCCAATTTTACCAAACCACAGGATCCATACAAACCCGCATTTCTTTACCAAACCATTGCTACGGTTTGTAGCTCTTAGCCTGGCCTCAATTAAAAGTTGCATTCCAGACCTCCGGCTCGACAGCTTTAAAACACGATGCATGAACGCATTTAACCGCTTAGCAAGCTGTATTCTGACTCACAAGCAAAACATTTTAACAGGTTGCAGCACTGTTTTACATAATCCCCATACAACTAGGGGAAACTGTTGCTATGTCATGTGCACATGTGATGCTCACGGACACATTCACTCCACTTGTGCAGTCAGGAGAAACACTCACACAAGCGTCCCTGTGGGACAGGTTCAATAGGAAAACAGAAAAGCAGGCAGGCTAAGTGGAGTCATGCTCTTGTTTCTTCAGCTGTGCCACAAAACTTCAATGTCCTGGGAGCTACACTGTACAACTACAAGGAGGGCCGCCGATCACTTCAACTGACAGAGAGAAAGAATCCGTGAGGCGACAGGTGAGTCGTCAGAGATGAAAGAGAAGAAGAAACCTGAGGGATGGTCTACGCTAATGGGGAAAACAGAGATTTGAGCATGGTAAAGTTGGACACAATATCTCCCAGTACTGTAGATAATGTGTCTTAAGTGGATGATTTAGCCATTACCTCACTCTGGATCCACTTGACCCGACAAGCATCACAGACACAGAGGCAGTCGCTGGCATTGATGTGGGTAAAGGGGGCAAGGGACCACTGAGACCAGACGGTGTCTAGGGGGCTCCAAAACAGGAAGAGCACACCCTTTCCTGCCCCAGATCTTCCAACAGTGCATGAACGTTTACGTTTTGATTTAACTTAGCGTTCTTCCCCCAAAGGGTACTCAGCAGGCTTCAGAGAAAGCCTGGGGAGCCAGCATGAGTCAAAACAGGAGTTAAACCGTGCAATATTCCAAGGCCTTGTAATCCATGATAATTAATCCCACTGAACCTATCTATTACCTCACATAACAAAACGGACGAAAGTTATTGGATGGCTTATGGAAAAAATTCTTACAGACGGGAGCCAGAGTAAGTTGGTGGTCAGGAGAAAGCTTTCAAATCATTTCATCATCTGTGGTTTTGAAAGCACACTACTGTGTGTAGAACAAAGGGAAGGTCACAGAGCAGAACTTATGGGTTTAATATCGCACCGATGTGGTCCTAGTACCTCAGAAGAGAAGAGATACAGTGCAATGCCAATTCCAAATGTGAAGCAGAAATTCCTGGTTTGTGTTGGAAGAGAGAAATAGAAACAAACCAGTCCAAGTTGGAGAGCAAGAAGCATTTTCTGACCACATAAGCAGATGCAGGAATATCCAGAACTCCACCTGTGCAATGATCTGAATCACAGAGGGACTTCCTGGTCAGGGATTCTCACATTGAGACAGCTGAGGATCTCCCTCTCACACACAGATATGCAAGCAGTCAGTAAATATTTAACACAAGCAGACCACACTGAAAAAAAACTAACTTTACTGTAAGAGTGATTACCTGTGCTGAACAACACGGCCGTGAAAGTTTCGGAGCAGACAGAAGGACAGAAATCAAGTGACGTTTCTACGGCAAAAACCTTTTTCCGAATAATCTGAATCCAAGCACAAGCGTGCAATAAGCAACACAACTGCAGGAACATGTATACAATAAGGATGCCAAGGAAACTGGAAGCCGCAGCATCTTTTTTGTTGAATCAGATCTGAACACACTCCAGCCTAGTTGGCTGTGGCAGCTTTTCAAAGTTGGAAAAAAAAAAAATACAGGAAATAACATAACAAGCAGAACATGCTTTAATCAGCAAGTTGGCAGGTTGAAGCGAGTTTTCACTACCTTACACAGATACACGCAGATGTGCGGACACACAAACACAGATTGATAACAATCTAAAAGCACTAAATGAGGAGTAATTAGCATTTAATTGGTCTTTATCTGGTGAGGATCAGTCTAGAACTAAACTAGTGTTTCTCCGCCCTACACCTTATCTGCTATCTGAGTGCTCAACATGTATAGAGCTTAGTATCATTAGCATTTAATGAAGCTGTAACTGCAGTCAGCTGAGTGCTGCATTACAAATTCCTTTGTGAGAGGAGGCGGAGTGTATGACCGACTCTTGGGATGGGTATGCAAATATATGCATTAAGTAGGGGGGCAAGCAATCCTCAGCTGTTCAGCTGAAGGACAGACTTCTCGGTTTGTGTCCCAGCCACTGTGGCTAAGGTGAGTCTAGGCCGAGGTGTTCTCCATCTTTTTTAACTTGAGGCCTACTTCTGATTCTGAGGTCACCCTTCCCAGATAAAAGAAAAAAAAAAACATTACGGAAAAAGGGGAAAAATGAAACGGGGCTGTACATTTGTGTTATGCCGCTGTCAGCTGTACTGACCAAAATAAATATTCTGCTTACCGTCACCCATCACTGCCGGCCATTATGTATCCATTTAATGTATTTAGGGTCACGCTTCATCACAACACGCTTTGGAGTTTTTACTGGCGCAGGGTTTTCTCCCACATCACTTTTTCGTTTCAAAAACCGATACATTTCACTGCATCCCAGGGAATTTGGCTGGCTAACAATAAAAAGGTTGTAATTTCTCTGATGACGTGTCAAGAATGTTGTGGTGATATTCAAACGTAACTGGTCATTCAAATTATGCATTTTAATCAGACGTTATTCATTTACATAAATTCTTGAGCACATTAAGATATAAAAATTACTTGCTTTGAAATTTACCAAAAAAACAATTTTCTTAATTAAATCAAACCATTTGGCAGTGGCTACGTGGACCACTAGATGGCGCTCTAAGGGCCACCAGTGGGCCTCAGCCCAGTGGTGGAGAGTAGCTGGGAGACAAAAGGCTGTTCACTTGTCAGAGGGATTAAGAGCTGCACCATCACAGGTTTGATGGGGATCACAGCTGGCAAAGCTCAGGGTGCATCTGAAAAGCCAAGAGCAATCTTTAGTGCACTGAAATGTTTTGTCTACTGGAGAATTAAACCACTCGTCACTTGCTCATTTGTCATTTTCATTGGGAAGATGTAAAGGCAGCTTCATCATGTCTAGCACAGTCTACCCCACCAGCTGCCATACAGCAGCCACTAATGAAGCATTAATTAAACTACTGTAAGCAATTTGGGTCGCAAATAAGGAATGCGTAAACAACAGCTTCGCTGTGACTGAGAACTGGGTTTGTCTCATTTGAAGCTCAAGCAATCAGAGGACATTCTACAAAGAAATCCCACCCCACACCACAACTGCCAGACTGTAACCACTATTTTATGTGGGGTTGCGAGATTAGGGGTGATGCAGAGTGCTGGAACTTGCTGATGTGACGCTATCGTGCATGGCCATGGCTAATACAGTTTATGATGAGGTTACAGAAGGAGGTTGTCAGAGGGCAAATTCCTCTGTTACCCCCGCCCCTTTCGTCTCATTCCACATTTAATTGTCTTCCACCCAGCTGCAAAAGCTGATGTCACTTGAACACTATTATAACCGCTTTAAGCTAGAAAGACGGGGGAGGAAAAAAATCGCATATGTTAAGCCTGCCAGTGCCGGCTGCGGTCACCACCTGCAGTCATAAACACGGCTCAACGAATGCCGTGGCACAGACAAAAGAGTTGTTGCCTTCGAACCGCAGAGCTATCAACAAGTGCTTAAACAGTGGAGTGGCTCCATATCAGTAGAGAAACTCCGATGCAGCGACTTGATCCTGAGCCAGAGGCAGCTCTTGACCTTCACTGCTCTCACTCCCTCAGCGCAGAAATGGAGGCAAAATAAAACAAACATCTCTACAGAATCACTTAACATCATTTAATGATACCTGGATCAATGAGAGCAGACAGTTAGGTGACACGCTGAACAAATTAACGAATAATTGCGTGATGTTATCTTGCAGCGGTATTGACTTTTCAAAGCACACGTGGGCACTTAGAGTGAGATCAGCTGAATGACAGAATTGAGAAGGACAAGCAGTGTGTGATGACTTATTCTAGACCACATGGAGCCACACGAATATCCTCACGTCCTCTCGGAACCAAGGCCAGACAGAAGCTGTTTGAGTCCTTACGTCTGCCATATGGATGAGCGTCTACTCTCTTACACACACACACACACACACACACACACACACACACACACACACACACACACACACACACACACACACACACACACACACACACACACACACACACACACACACACACGTTCTCAGTGCTGCTGTCCAGGAGCCTGAAGATGATGAGAGTAGCAGTGTCTGCTGGGATGGCGTGTGCTGACTAAAGAGAATCTACTGTGCTGTGTTGTGCTGAAGCCACATTTCTTGTCATAGCGGTCAGATGGTAGAGTAAGAACCAGATAAAGGATCTGTATGTTGCTTACAGGCCTGAAGCAAGTCTTTTATTACATCCTATAGACATTTCCACATTCCAGGATGAACTTGAAAAGAAGCCATTGAGATCTGAACCCGCGCCGACCGATGTGGATCGGATGAACAGTCCAGTCGGTCGAGGATCTGATTCTGCTATCACCACAAAACCATTTCCTCTGGTATCCTCAAAAGCATAAAAGTGCTGCCGGCCAAGGTAGCCAAATAATGGTTTTTTTTATAGTCACACAGGTAAAATATCAATTTTATAGTTTAGACCTTAATGATTTTATGCTACTCTGTAGCTGGGAAGAAGTCACTAGCCTGGTAAGTGAATCAGGAAAGTCCCCACTGAGCTGATTTAGCGACTGCTGTTTTTACTTCCGACTTTTCAGCAGGCAGCAATCATTCTGTGGCTGTATTATACCATCCTTATGGACGCTTTTATAGTTAATGTGTGAAAACCAGCAGCTGCTCTGTCTGAACCACAAAACATGCAAAAAAAAAAAAAAAAAAAACATTTCACAAGTGGCAAGTGAGAAATTTGAAACATCTTGGCACTCTTAAAAAACATCAAAATGACTTGTGGTCGAGCCAACGCATTTTCTCATACCAAACTGTTTTCCCACCTCCACTCCCAAATGCACTCCTTTCACAGTCCAGCCGCTCTAAAGTCCTCCTGCTGGGAGTTTAACTGCTGGTGGTTCACACCTCCTCACAATGCCCACGTCAGGGGGTCCAGTCCTCTCACCTCAGGATAGAGAGGCTGTTGTATTAAATGTGATGATGGGGGGGGGGGGGGGGAGAAGCAGCTGTTGAAACACTTTGTCTGTGCACCCCCACAATCCCAGCCGCACCCACGCATGCATACATACAAAATGTACATCCAGCGACCGTAATGGCCAGAGGTTACGTCACGTTTCCATTACAAAAATGAGATGCTAATTTGAATTCCAGCCAGTGGAATTTTATATCGGCACAAGCGGACGATGGCGTCATTTGCTTATTGCTATATAAAAAGGATAGTCTTTATCAAGTTACCATAGATGTGTCATTTAGTGACCAGAGGTTAAAACAAACCAGGCCCCCTGGCAGTCAGAGATTAAATCTAGCAAAGTATGAGTCAGGAGGACCCTGACCAATGGCTAACTCCATTCCAAAGCAGACATGACGTCCTCTGGGCATTCCTGACTCAATGTAGCAGACGTGACAGCAAGGTCCACGGGCCACGCCGACATCTTTTCCCAGTGAAACACACACACACACACACACACACACACACACACAGGCTCATTATTTAAACCCCCCTTTTACCAACAGAGCAGTAAAAGCTAAACAGGCACTTTATGTTACAGACAGACTGCAGTGTAGCCAAGCTAAGTATGTCCCAACTGACCTTTGCAGACACTAATGCTCTCAACCTACTGGCCTGATTATCATAGGTGTGTACAAAGTTTGACAACAGAAAATGAACTCAGCTTTTTCAGAAGACCAATAAATTAAGAAAGAAATGAGTCATAGTGAAAATGACTCTGGAAAATGGAAAACAGAAAACAATTTCTGCCGTCAGACAAAGGGCCCTATTGTCTGCATGCAGCGACGAGAACCTGGATGAAGAAACGCTTGGCAACACAAATATACAAGCTGTGCTCCTGCCGCTCTAACACTTACTGGTTTCATTTCAAAACATGTCCACAGAAAAGGACACCAATGAAAACAATCACACAAATGAGAGTGATCATATATGGAGAGGGACCTCTGTGAGAGAAAACATTGCAGCTTTAGTGGCCAAAAGAGACCTCAGTCCAATGTCAACATTAGTTCAACTCTAACCTCGTTTGAGAAGGTAAACTCCAGGAGAATGACCTAAATGGACAGGCTGACCCCGGCATGTGTTGGTCATGGCCAAACAATTTGTGAGCTAACGCACATCTCCGACTCGTCACTGAAACGCATGCAGGGACTGGAACATATTACTATCTCCATCAGAGGGTCGTCCATCATTGGTCGTCCATCATTTTTTTGATGCCTCTATAATCTCACTTAGAGCAGTTCAAGACCAAAAACAAGTAGTTATAAATGTATGTTTCCTCAAAAGTCCAACATTCAACAGGCACCAGAAGCTGTCTCGTCCTTCCATACACTCCAGACCAGGTCTGTTATTATTTATAGCCCCTGACCCTTTGACTCCTTCTATCTGCAGTGTGATCCACTCCCTCATCCCTGCCTGGCACCGGCGAAAGTAAAAGAGGAGGCAGTTGCTGTTGTTTGATTATTAAGTTATTTGAGGAGAGAGTCAGCCCTCAGAAGTTCTTCCAATCATGATGATGATGAGGAGGGGTGCGTGGGACTGACATACAGACATGCAAGTTGACAGTCTTCACTCATGAAAATAACATACACACTCAACAGGGGACCATATATCCTCTTGCCCTTCCTGTATGTGTGTATCTGACAACAGCCTCCATACACAGTTCACAGACACTATCCTCAGGCGTTCTTCCATGGTGGGCTGTCTGCCAGTGTCCAAACTTAATTTTATTACGCCAGGCCGAAGGGCATGACAGACCCCACCGCGTATATAAACTTGTTGTCGAGGACGAGCGTCAAACTGAGAGAAAGTAAGCCTTTGTGTTCGCAGGCCTTTATGGATGGGCGAAGTATCCTCCTCCCTCGTCTCTGCATCTGCCATCCGTCTCATTTTGCTAATCTAACCAGTGATGAACACAAGTTATTAAAAATCGGAGCCGGGCTAACAGCAGCTCATCCCGACAAGAAGAAACTCCCTGTGCAACCCTCAACTGACCTCACCCCTGGATTCCAGCTACTCCCCCGTTTCCCCCCCATGTTTCCCAAGTGTGGGCGATGACGATGTGACGGCAATAACAAGAGATAACAGAAACTCCTTTCATGACTCTCCTGACATCTCCCGATATGCGTCCACTTCTAAGAAACTGTGAATGAAAAGTGGCAGATACGTGTGGTTTACAGATAAAGCGATGAGTCATGATCTTAATTCTGCTGTCGTGTACTTTGTTTTGCTTGACATTGGACTCCTGAATACATATCATCCACAGGAAAATTACAGGGCACTGGGTTGAAGGAGGCTACATTTAAACATTTTTCCTGTTCTGCAGGAGCATTGTCTCATCTCCTCCTCCATGAGCATGGCACCCCAACTGTAGAAAAGTTCAGATTAAGTCATCATTAGGATGACGTCTCCTCTGTCTCACACTTAATGAGTCGAGGAGAGATGATGGGGAGAGCGGCTAGACAGTGGGGGGATGGATGAATTAAAAAGCCATGCTGCAGAATGACATCAGCATAGGAGGAAGTGAGGAGGGGGAGGCTGGAGAGAGAAGAGGGGTTCATGCGTTCAGGCTTCACGTCCTAAATCATACCGCTCTCCTGAAGTCGCTGCTTCCCAGGAAGAGAGATGAAGACCAAGAGCAGCAGGCTTTTAAAGAGACAGCGCATGGTGGGGGGGAGGGGGGGGGGGGGGGGGGGGATGTCCCCATGTCTGTGTGTCTGACCGTCCAGGGAAGTGGGGAGGAGAAACAGGGAAACTAGAGCTGCTGCTGGCGGCCCACTCGGCACAAAGCCCTTCCTCAAATCCCAGCATGCTGGCTGGTTGAACAGTGGGCCGAGACACCGCTGGTGCTGCTCAGCAGACACAGACTCAGCCAGGAAGTCTGATTTTGTCTGAGAGAAACCTTGACTGCGGGCACACAACCTTTTGTTAATGATTATGACGATTACAGGTTTGGGTCCAAGGCTCACCAAAGTGTACCGAATGTAAAGCAACACAAATGCAGGTCTGTCAAGCATGTCTAGTTTGTTTTTTGGGGGGCTGCATCCCTGTTGACATGAACACTACATGTTCCTATAGGATAGCCAGAATGTCCCACACTATTATTTTCTCCTCATACTACTATTAGACCTGACCACAGGCATGTATGCATGCATCCCTCAAAAGGGCCGATGCCAACAAGGAAGAATGCTAGACGATCACAGCATGTTGGGTGTCACAGGGATCACATCCCCACTGAGCCAGAAAGCATCACAATCAGCAGCAGCATTTCAGACCAATAAGACTTGATGGCTAAAGGTTGCAGTTAACAGGCTTTTTCCCCCCCTGGCGTTTAAAGGCGAGGGCAGGTTAAAAGGTCAGAATTAAATGTCATTTCGTAGGGCAATAAGATTAGGATTTCAAGGGAGATAAAAAAAAAAAAAAAAGGTTTTGGTTCATACTTTTATGATGAATACAGATAGCACTATGGCTTTAATGTAGTCACTTTAAAACTAATGCAATTTCATGAGTATATTAAATCGTAGTAAGTTGTGTGCACACTGAGGCGTGTGCGCTGTGCGTCGGGCATGTGTCCTTCCAGAGAACACAGTTTACACTCAAAACCCTGATATACAGTCTATGGATTTAATGCCAGAGCCGCCACAACATCCCACAGACGAGTTCCGTGTTTCCTTTCGGAAACTTCTTCTATAACTTTAACAGGGGAGTTATAAATGTACATTGCTTGGCAAAACATCTAGTCCCCCCATGGAAAGTTTGCACGCTGCGCGCAACATATTTGTGTACAATCTAGAGGCGCCCAGAAAGAGTCATAAACAACTTCCAGACTGCACTGGAGCTTGTTGCTGAGAAGCCTCTTGTAACCTTTTTATGATAATAAAAAAAGAGAAATAGTCGTAACTTATTGTTTAAAAAAAACTCACCTAGAAGAATCGGCCAGATAAAAGTCAACAGCATATCCGAAGTAGCTCCCGTTAGGTCCGCTGTAAACAGCTGGGTTCTCCACGTCCAAGTTAAACGCCTCGCAGACAGAAAAAGTGAGTAATAGCGCGCTGATACAAAGGAGCGATCGGACGAGGAGGGCTACGATCCCCGGCGTCTTTACGCGAAACCGTTCCAAGCCCATATTTGAGAATAAATTAATCCTCTCAAATTGCTTTGAAATGTCAAAATTGTCCCAGTTTTTGGGCGCTTTCGAGTCCGCTGATCAAGCCTGAAAATTGTTGTGGATCACGGCTAAAACTGCATCCCTGTAGCTCTAACCGGCCAGTGTCTCATTAATGCTCCGTCAGCTCCTCTCAGCGTCCTCGCTCCTCTCTCTGCTTCTCCTCTCTCCAGGCCCACGCCTCCTCTGCTCACCTACTCAAGACACACGGAGGAGCAGGGAGTTCCCACACCCGTGACAAAGTTTGGAAGAGGAGGAGCCTGTGATTCCCTAAAAAGAAAGAAAAAAAAAACACTTCTCGTCTGCTAATCTATCTATGTTTACCAATGCGGTGTGAATGTGGTCACTTTTGAGTTCAGAGACTTTTCTTTTATCGGTGACACAAGATTATTAACCAAAAGGAACAATGGATCAAAAAACTCCTCCTTTTGGTTTTATCTCACAGTTATCTTGAGCTTTTGTGACTGTTTGTTGCTGACAGGTGAGGAGAAGGTCAATGAAACTTCAGTGGCCAACCAACAGCTCTGCTATTTAGATGCCGGGCTGTGAATTACATGGTACTCTTTTTGGATCTTTATCTTTTGAGGTTTTCACTGATAAAAAAAAACTTTTTTTCAGATCCTTCAATGATTCCATAAACGGGATAAAACTAGGAATATGAACTGCCACTTCACCACAGGTCAAATAAACCTCCCAAATATACTTATTTGCACAACTTCACACTAATTACACCTTTCTCACACACCCTTGCATTTCAATGTGTGATCCACATGTATTTCTATCTAATTACAGGCAGCGTTCATCTGATTTGTGCATGCGATGTCCTCTGGTGCTCTTCGGTGACGGGGGGGGGGGGTGGGAAGATTTCGTATTCCTGCCTCTGAGTCACACGAGACCGAGGTAAGTGGTTAGGCTGCGAAAAATTAACTACTCACTGAAATGAGACCTTTAATAAACCTATCCTGGCCGGCTGGAATTAGTGACTGTTGGTTTAGCTGATTCACTTGAAGCCTCTGGGATTGAATACAGGGGCCAAATTTGGCTGTGTGGCAGTAAAGCAACATGAACTCTCTGTCAAGTGCTGCTCGTATTTATAACCTGTCTGAAGCTCCCCGACACAGGGAGCGAAGCCCGACTGTAGACTGATGGGAGAGATCCAGAGTGTCTGTGGGGGGGCAGTTCACAGCTGTTGGGGGCACTTGATGGTTCAAAGCCTTAATCCCTGAGAGGTCTCTTACTCTGTTTTTAGGTCCTCGAGATGAGCTGTAGATGAAGCAGTATTCAAGGCGTGGTTGACAGAAAACAAGATTATATAGCTCATCAACATTATTTGGAGTCAAAACTTTCCCTCTGAAGTCACGGTTTGGTTTTCAGACTCCCCATCATATGCAAACTCTGAGATGAGAGGATGTTTGTGCAATCTGCCACAAACACACTTCTGAAATTCTGAAGCCATTGGAGGTCATCACAGCAGGGCCGTAAATATAGACGGTGCAGATCAGCCCGTTCTTATTCCCGGGGCGCTAAATACCAACAATTTGTCATGCCCCTTCACGTCTGATACCGATGCATAAGGCTCCCTTTAGCGTCTTTGTGAGACGCAGCAGGTTTTCAAGTAACTTGAATTTAAAAACCCATCCACGTCATTAGTGGACGCTCAAAGGAAAACTCACCGGGAGTGTGATGACGTTCTTTAGAAAAAACTCTCACAGGGCAGGCCGGTCAAACAAACACAGGACTTTCAACCAGGACACCGGTGTTTGTGTCCAAGTGGTAATGAGTTACTTTGCAGTTACGTTAGTGATGTTTGTGGTGTTTAACATACTAATGTTAAGATAATTCTGCTTTTTTTTACTTATTTTAAGCCCAAACGTGATGTTCTTCGTAACCTAACTGAGTGTTTTTGCTTGAATTCACAATGTTAAACTCGTGTTTACTACCGTACTGGAAAGTCAGAGTTTGACGCCTTGGATGGGAATGTCTTGTGCAGGCAGCTGGGTAGCACCGGGGCCCGTGTTTGTTATATGCTCAAAAAGGCAAACATATGGTATTCATTATTTTTGTAAAGTCTGTAGTTTGGTATTGTTGCCATACACGGATGTGCAATGAAGATTTATGGGTAGTATGGTTGTAGATGTTGTCCAATGTTAAGTCTCTGTTTGGTCATGTAAGAATACAATATGATAAATGGTAGCTAGTCCTTAATGCGTTCTCTTTCCTGAGTAAGTCATTCAAATGTAAAAATCAACATATTTTTGGCCACATATGTGTATGCCTAATGGTGTATGTATATGTATATGTGTGTGTGTTTGTGCGTTTCATAGTAACTAGCGTGCACTAGGGCCCGTCATAATAGCATGCACTGTGGAACGTGGTACCTTTACCTTAAGCCACTGCTGCAAAATAATTTACATACAGACCTCATGTATGAGGTTAGTTGAAGGGGGGGCGAGCAAACATTCTGGACAGAGATAATACTGGTATCAGCTTTCAGTCATTGTCTTCTTTAGTGCCTGATTGAACGGCAAAGCTCGAATGCTATCTAGCCACCCACATTTATCTATTTGACATCGTAAAGGATCAGGATTTGGCTGGAGATAGGAGAAATATTCCTTTCAAGTGTTTTGCCCCCTCTCTCTCTCTTCCCTCTCTGTATGTGTGTCATCCAGTAGCAACTTAACCTACAATCCAGTGTACACAAGTGGGTCCTGTTAAGCATGTTTTTGTGTGTGTGAAGAAGCCAGAGAGCCTGTTCTGCTTTTGGTGATGCGGAATTGGGTCTGGCTAACTGAACAGTATTTTCCATCTCCCGCTGACTGTGATTTCCGTTGAAAAAGGGGGTGTGGTTTTACTCCAATGCCTCTGCTTTGACATCATCATTTGGCCGCTATGGCAACAGATCTGAAGTGCAGCAAAACACTTACAGAACATTTTACAGGACTCTGCACAGCTGGCCAACTGTTTTAAATATAGACCTGACACATTGGCACTTCTGCACAGCCAGGCATATACATGTACAGGCACATGCACACATACACATTATCCTTTCTCAAAACTGAGCATGTGCTTTCTGACAAATTATTAATAGCACTACCAGAAGGCCACTTAGTGCCCTTATCTTCACAGTTATATCAAGATACGAAGGTGTGAGTTCAGTGTGCATGCTGCATGAGCATGCTTTTCAGCCAGGCTTCAGCTGTTTCACCCTGCTTTCAGTCTTTATGCTAAGCTACGCTTATCACCTCCTGGCTGCAGTTTAATATTCAATACATGGTGGGGTATTGATCTTCTCATCTCACTTTCTGCCAGAAAGCCAACATTTCTTTTAGTTAAATATTTTACCTCACATTCATCTGTCATGTCAAAATGCACAACATTTTACAATCCATATCTTGTCAGGCTGTTCTCAAAATTGAAATGTTTGAAAGTGAAATTTTTGTTTGTACTCTGACCCAGCAATCTTCCCTTCATTAGCACGGACATAGACCAAACGTTCCAGTTTCATTCCTATTCTGAATGGTTTTACTGAGGGGTTTGTTCATATATCATTCATAACATGATTTAGAGATCATTTTATCTATAAAAACATGGCGAAAAATATATATATATTTTCTATAAATGTTGACAGTATTTTCTGATTTATGGAGTGATAAAAAGAGATATCCAAAAATTCCCTCTGTAAAAAAACTTTGTCTCTAATCAATGTGTCAACAAAATGATACAAGAAATTTGAACCCGTCTTGTTCAATATTTCAATTTCTGTTCCAGAAATGTATCCAAATTAGCACATATATAATAATGCCTCATGTGAATATTTAAAACAAATATTTCAGAAAACCTGCAGTACAAAGAAATTATTGGCTTAATATAAGCAATCAACTTAGGAAGTTTAATTGTAATATATCTGTAAAAATGTTTATTCAACTGACGTGTGATTAGATTTCCTAAAATGTCAACCTCTTCCTTTAAAACTCTAAACTTCAAACTGTAGGTGTGGTCTGTGCCTCTAATTCAGCAAACTCTCACTGCATCTATCTGCAACTTTCAAATTATCTTTGCTCCTCGAGGCACCAACCCCCGAGCATCTCAATTCTCTTTGTAGCACAAACGGTGAGCTGACACCGATGGGCTCCCCGGGAGCCGGGTGGGGAGACACCCTGATGGCTGCCGTTAGGCAACTGTCTCAGAATAAACATCATTTTACCACCCGGGAACAGACGGCAAATAAAAGGCCACAACAGGCCACTTGATACTAGTTTGTACACGCACAAGTCAACAGAAAGAACAATGAGGGAAAGAGCATTTCATTTGTGTTTGTCCCTTTAAGCCAGTTGCTTTCGGATGTATTGGATTTGGGTCTCACTTAGCTATGGATCGAATGTCTTGTTGAGAAAGAAAATTGAAGGCAATGATGGAAAACGTGGTTTCTGAACATGGGGCTATACTGTGTCAGCTCCCATGTACAGTATTAGTCTTTGAGAAGAATGGGCTACTGTGGCTTGGATTCAAACCAGCTCTTGATCTAAACAGTAAGCCTGAAACCTGCCATGAAAGGCCTTCTCAAACACAGAGCAAACTTTCCTTCCTCCTCCTCGTCCCCCTCTCCGTTTCCCCTTAACCATAGAAAACGTAGCGATACCCATCTTACAGACAGGAAATTCCTCCAATGTAAAAGCCTGCTTGTGCTTCCTGTTTCAGCTAGTGCTTTACTCTTTGCCGCTCCGTTACGCGCACACATAAACACACACCTATTTCCTATCTGCTTTGCTTTCCCCTCAGCTCTGTAACATTCCCCATGTACAAGGAGGAAAGGGTGGTGAGGTGTTGCTGATCGCTGCAGCCAGTCTGAGGCATTGCATACTGGATGACAGATTTGTCATGAAGGGGTGGAAGTCCTGAGCAGTCCTGTTGCTACATCCACTGTCCACTGTTTTCAACACAAGCTCTTAGCAACATAGCAGCTGAGTGAATCATATGATTGTTTGAGACGGAGAAATCATCCTGTAGGCTCCTTACAAGGCGAAGTCCACCCGCCCTTCTGCATTATGGTTTCCTCTTGTGGCTTTAACTGTCAATCCAGACAACGTGTGTGGGGAGCAAGATGATCCAAACAGTGTCCATTGTTTAGTTGCCTTGTTAAAACAGCCACAAAACGCCTGAAAATGAGCCGTTGTGTTTTTATGTACATCTGCTAATCAGTCAAAGGGTGCAGAGCAGTAAAGCAGCGCAGTCCGCAAGCTGCTGGAAGGCTCTACCAGCTCCAGCAGCCGCTCTCTACACTCCATAACACACACAAGTGTCCCCTGTCCCGCCCGCAATTACAGCCAGCACTCTGCTTCATGCAGTGTTTAGTCTCTGTTCAACCTCACTGGAGTTGTTTGCTTGAAAACACAACTCTTTAGGAGGCAGCATGAAATGCTTGACATGCTTTAATGGGAGGTCACTGAGGCAGAGTGGCCCGGCTGACAAACCACGACAAGATGCACACAAAGAAAAAAGAAGCAAGGTGTGCGTACAAGAAAATCCTCTGAAATACCAGAATCAACGGCAAAACATAAAACTGGTAACACTCTGAGCTGAATCACAGCAGGCAACATGTGCAGGTTATCATAATGAAAGAGCAACAAATAAACCTCAGAGGGTACGATTCCGAAACCAGGTCAAAACTGAGTCGCTGTGAAAACTTGCAAACAGGAATGTTTGAGTTGAAAGATGACAATGTACGAGCCATGTGTGCACAGCCAGGCGCCCAGGTTTTTGCATTCGGGTCCCGTGTTCGGGGTGTCATGTTTTATTTGGATGGCCTATTTGTCTCTCAGAGTAATGGCGTGCCCCCTGTGACCTCCTCCTGTGTTTTGCTGTTGGGGCGGGCGTGCCGCGGGGCCGCCGCCGTGCCTCGGAGTGAAGGAATGCGGCTGTAAAATGTGTATCTGGGGGTACAGCAGGAGAGGGCAGTGAATCAATGTGATCACAGCAGAGCCTCTGGGTATTGTTTCACAAGCAAATAAACACACACGTATAACCATTCATACATTCCCTCCAATTTGCCGCCGTTGCTTTCCCACACCCACTCGCTTAGCCACATGTTTGACACGGTGCATATAGAAACAGTCGCACCCGACTTCCCATGACAAAAACAAACTGCACTTAAAGTGAAAATAGATAAATATAGACACTGCTTTTTCTTATAGTCATAGACATAAACATAAATATCGTCTTTATTTTTACAGCCTCATGTTACTGTTACAAGAACAGCATGACAGAGTATCAACCACTGCTGTTTTAAGCGCATACAAATTTGTATTAGATGTAGGATTGAAGAGGGCAAAGCATCCTCAAAAAGGCCTTTGGCTGCTCCATTTGTGTTGTGACTTGAGTAATCTCACGGTAATGGACGGTTGACCAGTAGACACAATACGGTGGCTTTCAGCACTTCATCAGCTGAATGAGGGACATGCACTTCCTCCACTGAGGGAGACATTTCTAGATGGTAGAACAACAATGACGGCAGAAGCCGTCTCCTCTACATGTTTGCAGTAAGACAGGTTGACAAAAAGCAACATTTGCTGTCATCATGTATCATCTCCACCAAAGGGTGGAATGCATTACTATAGTTTCCTGAATGTTTCTTGTTAATATATGTAACTTCCTTCCTGTGGTGGAGGTTCACATTTATCATTTTGATCTAGTGCAGGATCCCTCAACACAGCGTGCTAAATGCTTAGACACCTTTACTGTTTTCTTTTGTCTTTGTATAGTAAGAAGACAATAGCCCCCAGTCACCATCCTGCTCTGTGAGGCTGTTCACAGCGGTGCCAACTGTTAACGTCAGCATGCTAACATATCACAACGACAATGCTAACACGTTTAGCAGGCATAACATTTATCATGCTCCAAATCTTTGCTAAGTGTGTTAGCATGCTAATATTTCAGGTTCAACATTCTTGTTTCATTTTGTTGACATATTAGAGTCAAAGTTTTTCACAGAGGGACTTTTTGATATCTCTTTTTATCACTCCATAAATCAGTGAATACTGTCAACAGCCATGTTTTTAGAGTTCTATAAATCATGTTATGAATAATTACCACTAACACAAAGTACAGCCGAGGTTGGATGTTTTCTTTTAGTTATGCAGGTTTGTGGTCATAAACCAAATCAAGACACATTTATTTTCCGTTTTCGCTTAATGGCGCAATATGCAATGTGAAGAGATCGTAAAAGTTGTTAAAATTCATCCTGAGGGGGGCATTAATGGGCTGGTAATTAGGATTCATCCCCTGGGGACCATGAATTGTTGTATAAAATGTAAAAGTGCTTTTTAGATATTTCAGTCTGGATTGAAGTAGTGAACTGAACATTAGTCCAACATCGCCATCCCTCGAGTCATGCCGCTAACATGGCTAAAAATATGAAAATAGATTTAACATGTTGTGTTCCGGTGACTCAAACTTTAAAATCTCTATCATTCCAACTCTCTCACTTATGTGATTACTTCCTAATGTATTGTGTGTCCTGTCTGAAGCTGATGAATAACAGTGGGTCTTCTGCTGTGTCACCTTCTATAAACATTAAAAAACAATGTTTGAGATGGTGAGTCACAATGCCCGTTAAAATGTTTCACCTTCCCCCCCTGGTTCCTGTTAATCTGTGCTGCTCCTCCTTATAAGTCAATGTTGATGTTAATGCTGTCCAGACCACCAAGGTGTCACGCACACTTGCACAGCCTTATATAGAAGCCGTCAGAGGTTTATGATCAGTGCATTAGTAGCATCAGCCGGTGTGAACCAACATGCAGAGGGTATTCTGTCATCTTGCTAATGTACAAGTCATGGCAGTGGTCACATCCCGTGGTGGTCTGGTGAAGCAGCTCAAACCCCTCCCTTATATGAGTAAGGGTCCCAGACAGGCAGAGCATGAGGGGTTCTGGGAAATGATTGGCATGGTCAGTTATTTGGTGGGGGTCGAGATTGATGAAGACGTTAGAGAAGACTTGGCACAAAGCATGTCTTCCGCCTGGATAGGGTTACATCCCAAACAAACCGAAAGCATGCACACAAGCAAACAGTGCGGAGGGGAAGTGTCTTCTCTAATGAAAGGGTGTGAGGTCAGCGGTATTATTGTGGTTCAACCGCAGGTTTTTCCTCCACTTGAAATCGGACATACCGCAGGTTCAGGTGTTAAAATATCAGAAAAGGATCTCCACCAAATCTCCACCTGTTCTCTACATTTATTTGTTCAATAATATGACAAGAGCCTGCGAGCAGATGTCGTGAGCAGCAGCAGAATATATGACGTGAACATTTAGTTTTAAATCATCACTGAAATTCAAATAATAGCTGGTGTTGGGGGAAAAAAAAATCCAGTCAGGTATTTTTATTGCTTCTGCATCTAGGTCTGGGACGCCTCCATGGAAAAACTTTTTAGTGGGCCTTTTTGCTTTTGGGACAGTCGTTAATACTTGTACGACTACTCGCCTGGCTGTAAGGAATTTACAGCTCAAACAGCCTGCATTGGACTAAAAATAGCGCTTGGCTTTTATTTCGCACAGAAAAGATTGATTTATCCAAACCCACATCCCAAGCACAGAGCCGGGTCCTATTCAGCACTGCTTAACCCTAATTTTTATGAATACGACATTGATTGGCCTCTCTTGGTCTGTTTTATCTGGGGAAACTATGCTGCATTATTAAAAAAAAGTGACATGCTGCCACAGCCAAGTATTGAGCACAAACAATCCCAGTCTTCCTGTGTTTGTGTTGAGGAATGTTGTGTTTTGGTGCTGCTGATGAATCGCCTGTTCTTCAAAAGGAAAAGAGACTCATTTTACAGCTCATTTTATGTCACATGTTGTTCAGGCGCAATGTGTTGACGTCTCCTATTGCGAATGCTCTCCCTGAGGCCATAATTAATACTGCATTATTTCTGTCATTGTAAAAACACGACGATCACACCCACTTTACTTCAATCTGGCATTTACGTCAGAGCGCTGTAATTATATAATTATATGCATTATGGTTATAGCACTGACAAAACGCATTTTTCTGACCACACATAACTGGCATAACTGGTAATGTAATATAACACAGCTAAGGGCTGAGCGAAGGACCACCTACACACCGGAGCAGCAGTGGTGTCTTCCCTGTGGGGAACATGACATTTGCAAAAACAGAGATTTAACTCTCACTGAAAACATTTTTTTCAATTGTGGAACACCCAGGTGGAAAACAACAGGAAAACATTATCTTGCCAGTAGCCAACTTCCTATAAACCTCCCCTACTAACTAATGAGTACAGTTTCAAAACATATGCATGAAATGTCCTACCTCTAATTCATGTGCACCTGGGAAGGACATGGGATTACTTCAAGATCTCCTCCACTCAAATTTTTTTTTTCTTAATATTTAGGTCCCCAAAATGTCTGAATTCATCCCTAGAGAGATGTTTTCACATTCCCCAGGCAAGCTAGATTTGATACGTCAAAAATGTAAAAGCCAATCACTGTCTGAAGCCTTATTCACAGAGACTATTTCCAAGGGACAGAGAGCAAACTGGTCGTGGAGCTCTGCGCTGCTTTCTTCATTCGCCACTCTTTCCCCAGTCAGCCCAGTGTATTTTAGATTAAAACAAAGGTTGACTTCCAAGATGAGTGTGGTCCGAACAAGAGCACTGGACGTAGGGGGGTAGTGAGTGGGAAAGGGGCCGTTGCCAAAAGAAAAAAAATTATAGAAACTAGCCATTTTTGATAACTGGAGAAAAGAAGACATCTCATGAAATGTTCTTGACAATTTAAGTGACCCAATAAAGTTCATAATAATCAGCTCAGCCAGATCTTTGCTGTTGAAAATGTAACTAATATAAAATATTACCATTTTGTCCACCTTCTAAGACTCATTCAGGAAGTGATGTCACAGCTGTGAAAGCTGATTCATCTCCACCACCTGGAGACTAAATGTCTCACTAGGAATAGAAATTGACCATTCATGGTAATACCTTTCTCACACAAAGACTGCTGAGCGTCAACACCAACACCTAATGTTTGTGCTTAAATGCTGATTCATTCTCCCTAATGAATTCCCTTGGGAGAGACTGCTGCAGATGCCTTGTGACTCAAAACCTCTTTCAACTGTGATTCTAAATAAGGCAGTGTATTTCTCAGTAGCACTCCCAGCTCCCTAGCACTCACTGTCCCTGCTTATGACCTGACATGCAGCTCAAGTAGACTGAAGTGGAGCCTCTGTTCTTAGTCGCCCGACGTCTCACACATGACCGGCATGGAGCTTCTCCGGGCAAAGAGAGGGAAGATAGTAGAAAATGAGATGGTTTACATAAAAATGGGAAGAGGGGGGAGGAGAGGAGAGGAAAGAAGAGGAGCGGAAAGAAGAGGAGAGGAAAGGAGAGAAGAGGAGATGAGACAAGACAAGTAAAGTACAGGGGTAGAAAATGTGATGGTTTATACAAAATGAGAGATGAGGGCAGAGGAGAGGAGAGGAGAGGAGAGGAGAGGAGAGGAAAGGAGAGGAGAGGAAAGGAAAGGAGAGGAAAGGAAAGGAGAGGCAGCTTTAAGGAAATGAAAATGTCTGGTTTTCTTAAGAAAACCTCTGATTTATAAAATGTTGATGATGAATTATCTGAGATGAAGTCCCAATGACACACATTACTCAAGCACTCCAGTTCCCATTTCAGACGTACTTTGTCCAAAAAAACAAAAACAATAAAAGTATTCTGCCATACTCAACTTTTCACTTTTTCTCTGTCCATGTGTATCTTCTAACACGCTGCTGGCTACATTTCAATATGCTGTCAGTCGTGAGTTCAAAGCTGAAGCTGGGTGGTTATCTGTGTGTCTGCATGTGGTTGTGATTAGGTTGATTTAGCCCTTAAGCCAAATCAATAAGATGTCAAGAAAATTTTTATTTTCTCACATTTACAGCGGGCTCAGTTTTAAAGAGTTATCTCAGTTAAGTGCTATGCTGGCTTCCCCCTTATCAGTCAGTGCGCTCATCTTTTGAGTGGATGGAGACATTTCAGATACTAATAGGGAGTTAACGCTCCCTTCTCAGGCAGACTCTGAGGGCAAATAACGGTTAAAAGTTTGTTATCTACGCAATTCTTTCGTTCTGTCTTTCTTTCTGCCTGCTTAAGTTACCCTCCCCACCTCCTCTCCCACGTCACTCCTCCAGTGGTTCCCTCTGGAGCTGTACCGTGAAAGGCTCACTCCTCTTGCGCCATGTGTCTGGTTTCTATTAGTGATTTGGCAGAGGCCTCTGCGTGCGTTTTGCCTAGGTACGGGAGCTGTTAAGGCAGAAATTTCCCTTTTACAACACGGCCCCCATCCTTTAGCTTGTCTCTCTCACTTTGACTCACACACATGTGCACATGCAGTATGTATAATGTACAAATCCACTGTCACGTCCCTGCAACCAGGGGACGGGAAGACAACCCGGAACATTTGAGTGTCCCAGTACAGTTGGTTGTGTTATTACATTGGTTTCCATGGGTAACAAGGGGGGGTGGACTCCCTGAGGAGCTGCTTTCATGGGCGCGTCCACTTTCTTTGGACGGACCCACCTCAGTTCATCAGGATCTGGTCAGAACTCGGGCCGCTGAGGAGTTTGGAAGAAATACCTTGTTGTTTTGTAATACCCCCATGTGATGTGAATGATAATAACCTCTGTATGTTGGGAGGATCACAGAAACTGTTGGAAGAGCCTGTGAGAAGTGAGCATTGGGAAAAATTATCATCTGGATTCGGAAATAATTACATGGATCTTGTGGGAATGAAAGCTGCTGGTGTGGATCCAGAAACAAAAAGTGATTTCAAGGACGATGTCATTGGCCTTGCTTTTTTTTTTTGCCCATTAACAAGTAAATTCCATATTTTATACATTACTGCTGACAATTTTCAAAACTTTGTTGGGATAGGCATTCAATCACACTGCCATTGATATTGTTTCATCATACTGCAAATGCTAGATAGGACTGCTTTGATTGCTTAATTACCAGAAAAGTAAGCACCAGAAAAGGGTTGTTAACAAAATGAAGGATTAATCTGGAATATCCTTGAATTCGCCAACATATAGTTGTTGTTTGTTAGAGTTCTCTGTCTGAGATCTGATGGCTGTGCCAGGGGGAATTGTTGTCAGTCCATACATGTATGACATGCTTTGGATAAGCATTGAAGGTAAAGTATAAGTAGTTTATATTTAACAGATAGGTTTGCATCTTTATGTAGTAGTAGTAGTAGTAGTAGTAGTAGTAGTATGCACATACCCCTATGTTCATTAACATTGTTTTTGCCTAATTGAATCATCCCCCCTGTACATACTGGCCATTAACCCATTCAGAACAATTATGTTCAAACACAGAAAAATAATAAAAAAAATTCTAAAGTTGGATTTCTACTGTAAATATATTTTATGATCACCATTAGCAATAAAAATAATTCTGCTTCCGATAGAAGCAATGGGGGACAAACTCCACATGCATTGCTCTTCACAAAAATATATTTCTACGTTAATATTAGGCCTCAGCAGTCTGAGTTAGAGGGTGGGTGTCTTCCAAAATGTACTTTTTAAAACGATATTCTCTCTTTGCGTTTCTGAAGCCTCACATTAGCTTCAGATAAACTTTGCTCAAAATGAGGACTGTGAAGTTACATCACCAAATTTCTTCTGAAAAGATATTCAAAAACAAGCAATAGCGCTGCACAAAAAAGGCGGAGAGCTCAGAAAAGAGACGCTGGGTGCAGTGCTTGCATACGGTCATTGGGAACAATTGAAAAAAGACACTAACAACGCGAAATAGACACAGGTCCTAAAATAAGTCAAGCTCCAAAAATCTGCAACCTACACTTCCCATAATCCAACTTGGTTGCATCCCACCATCTCTCATCAGACCCTCCCTTCCTGGGAAACTCCCACGTCTTACGAACTCTTCGTCCACAGTTTGAAATGCAGGCTTTCCGCTAAAAATGTGATGGCTCCTAGCCCAAGTTGAGATAACTCATATGACATCATCAGTGTTATTTTTATAACGCTATAAAGCTTCTCCAGAGCCACAGAGAGCATTATACAGCAGTTTTCTAAGGCTGAGTAACATCATTGTGCTCCGACAATCTCGGCATTTTCTGATACGTTCATCAAAAGCAGTAGTTTTCCTTCCTTTTCCTGACGACCTCCTGAATCAATGATCAGTAAGCTGGCATGCTAACACAGAGACAGAGCCTTTCTTACCCAGATTCAACTTCACCCTGCCTACACAGTGTGTTCCCGTGCCTGCTGCTATAATTGCTTCCATGTCTCTCAGTTGTGGTGCAGGCCATGCTGATGATGTTAGAGAGAGGTGGAGAGGGAAGGTTTTGGATGAGGACAGCGAAGCCCAGCTGGGTGGGGTCATTTACTGGCTGTGGAGGGCCCATTCTCTCAGCTGAGAGGCTTGCACGTTGATGACACAGCTATGGAGAGTAGATCTCTCTGTGTGCTCTCTATGAGTAAGGCTTTCCTTTGCTTATAACGTGTTATTTCCACAGCAGTCATGTCGGGCGTCCTTACGTCTCGAACCGCAACCTCCTACAGCCAATTAAAGTCACCACGCTCTTAGTAAAAAAGGAATGAGATAAATTCGGTGCAGTGAATTGTGAAAGACCCTCAGATGTGAAATGGAGATACAGTCAGGGCCATAAGTATTTGGACTGTGACACAATCTTTCCAATTTTGCCTCTTTACACAACTCCAATGGATTTGAAACTAAGCAGTCAATATGTGGTTGAAGTGTAGACTTTCAGCTTTAATTCAATGGATATAACAAAAATATCACAATAACCGTTTAGGAATTACAACCATTTTTACACAGCCCCCCACATTCAGGCTCAAAAGTAATTGGACAATTGTCTGACGGTTTCATGGCCAGGTGTGGCCTGTTCTGTCACTATTTCATGACAAATGATGCAGATTATAGGATTCAAAATGTTGAATTTGCAGTTGGTAGCTGGTCTTATGCGGACCAAAAAGGTGTCAATGTAAGTGAAGGAGGCCATTATTCAGTAATAAAACGTAACAAACCTATCATTAAGATAGCAGAAACATTAGGATTGGCCAATTAAACAGATTGGTACATTCTTAAAAGGAAGGAATTCACTGGCAAGCTCACCAACACCAAAAAGCCCTGAAGACCACGGAAGACATTTTAAGTGGATGGTTGTAGAATTCTTACCTTGGTGAAGAATCTACTGAAGTCAAAAATACTCTGGAGGAGGTAGGCGCGTCATTGTCAAAGTCTACAATCAAGAGACGCCTTCATGATTCTAAATACAGAGGGTTTACAACAAGGTGCAAACCACTGGTAACACTGAAGAACAGGAAGGCCTCATTAGACAAACCACATCATCTGTTTGACGGTGGAGGCAGTGCTTTGGATGGACATGTATGGCTGCCAATGGAACTGGGTCACTGGTGATCATTGATGATGTCACAGCTGATAGAAGCAGCAGGATGAGTTCTGAGGTGTTTAGGGCTGAACTATCTGCTCAGATCCAGCATAATGGTACAAAACTGATTGGATGGCGCTTCACAATGCAGATGGATAATGATCTAAAACATACTGTGAAAACAGCCCAAGAGCTTCTCAAGGCAAAGGAATGGAATATTCTTCAATGGCCAAGTCAGTCACCTGATCTCAACCCAAGAGAGCAGGCTTTTCACTTACTTAAGATAAAACTAAAAGGCAGAAAGACCCACAAACAAGCAGCAGCTGAAGGAGGCTGCAGTAAAAGGTCTGGCAAAGCATCTCAAAGGAGGAAACTCAGCGTTTGGTGATGTTTATGGAGCCAGACTTCAGGCAATCATTGACTGCAAATGATTTTCCTCGAAGTATTAAAAATAATGATTACAGGCACAATTATGTTTGTCCAATTACTTTTGAGCCTCTGAAAATGTGGGGGGGCAGTGTAAAAATGGTTGTAATTCCTAAACGGTTATTGTGATTTTTTTTTTGTTGTATCTATTGAATTAAAGCTGAAAGTCTACACTTCAATCACATATTCGCTGCTTAATTTCAAATCCATTGGAGTTGTGTTAAGAGGCAAAATTAGAAAAATTATGTCACAGTCCAAAAACGTATGGCCCTGGCTGATTTGAAACAGATTGAACATGATTTATAAAGTATTATGTTTCCACTTAACGAGACACTTTTGATCCGTGGCTCTGCAGAGACTTCTAAAGATGATCCTTTTTTTCACTTATCAACACATGTCAGTCTGATAAACCCTCAGCCAGACAGTCAAAGCCAGATATTTTGAGAAAAACAGAATGGTCTCAGTGCCCAGACTATGCTATCCAGGTGTTTAGGCGCTCCACATCGTGGCAGCAGGTGAGGCGGCTGAATTCCACAGGAGCCATCTGGTTCCTCTGACCTCGATCTGCCAGGTGTTCCCATCTCTCTGAAGAAGCCTTTTAATAGGAGCAGATCAGAGGTGGCACCAGGACAACAAACGTGTGCGTTTTTTCTTGAGGAGCGAAAAGAAAATGCACTGAAAACCGAAAGACCAACGTTTGTCTCACCCAACATCGCATAGAAACTCGAGCAAGACAAGCTGGAACAGTAAGTTCCTGAGAACAGCAGCTCACTTTGTTCCCCACTCCTGGGATCTTTTCACCACACTACCACTGATCTGACAATGGCCTGCACTTTCTTTGCTGATATTCGCCACATAAAAGATTTAACACTCATGATCATCTGTTACTAACACCATTGAATGCATTGATAACTGGGGTTTGGTCATGAAGGCAGCCTTACAGATGAGGACGTGTAATACAAAGTCTTTGTCTTCAGTCTGTGACTGCACTCCTACACATCAGTGATGCAACACATTCAAGTTGTGGTTTTACAAGGAGTTACATGCTGTAAGTGTTTCTTGACCGGGCACAGTGACTTCCTGGAGTCTTGTCATCAGTGGGAAGTTGCTGACTCTTTCTGTGGTTCCCTTTTGTACGTACTTAACAGAGTGAATAACAGAGTAACTGAGTGTAGAGAAAACGGAATGCCTGCATCAAAGCTGCCGAGCTACGTATCTGTCAGTAAAATATTCTTCCCAGAAGATACGTTGGGGAAGCAGACATCCGCAACCTGACAGAAAAGAGAAAAGCATCTAACCATCAGAAAACTACTTTGAGGAATAGTTTGACTTTTGGGGAAATGCTATTGGTTTTCTTGAATAGAGCAACTGCTTTTCCCAACTTTCAGTATTTATGCTAAGCTGAGCTAACCGTCTCCCGGCTTTGGCTGCATACTTAACGACAGACATGAGTGGTATCGATTTGCTCATCAAATCTAAGCGAGAAAGCGAATATACAAATTTCCCAAAATGTTGAAAGCGAGAAAAATATTTTTTAGAACTGTGAGGGCAGGGAAAGGTAAAAGAAAACGTTCCCTATTTTACAAAAAGACATTTCATGATGTAACATTTTTGCAAAATATAGGTCAGCATAAGTTCAGCACACCAAAAAAGTTTTTCTTGCAAGCACATACATACATTTTTAGAGAAGTTGTTATTACTCAATTCATAATTTACGCCCTTTAAGAGAACAAATATCTTTTTACCTCAAATTCAGACTCTCAGTTACTCATCTGCCCTCCCTGCCCTGTGTGCCTGGAAACCTCTGGACACAAAAGCAAAGTGTTGAAACACCCTCAGCGTGGTTTGAGCACAAACAGCAAAGCCAAGCTAAAAATCAGGGTGCGTTTCTTCAGGTGTTTCATTAACACGTCTGTGAGAAGACGTCACTTTGAGGTTCCATCATTCTCACACGTGTAATGTTTGGATACCTCCTGGAGGTCAATACAGAAGCTTTTTTTCGGTGTAATTTTGCTGGTATAACTGCAACCACAAGCTGAGCATCAGAACATGAGACTTTTCATCCATGAAGACACTTATCATTTATGTTCAAAACAGCTTTATCCTAGCAGAAAGGTGTTTTATTATTCTTCCACATTAATGAAACACTTTCCTTCAACTGAGGGCACCCAGAGAAAGTACTGCTGTCAATGTGAGTTTGTGACTTTATTTTCCTTATGAAGGATAAATAAGCTTCATACAGATAGACAATAAAGGCTATAGTGTATTAAAAAGCAATAACGTTTTATCTTAAGAGTGTGAAATCACAGACTAATATATTCCTATATTCCACAAGTGTTCTTTATATATAAATATACAGTAGCTAAAGAAATTAAGGGTGAAAGCATCCCAACATGACAAAGATACATTTAAAGGAATAGTTAGATATTTTGGTTATTTGCTTTCTTTACCAATTAACAGTGCCTGCTAGCGTAAGTTTGACGCTAACAGAAGTCGGTTATCTTATCTTAGAATGAAGACTGGAAACAAGGGGAAACAGCTAGCCTGGCTTTGTCTGCATTGAGGCAACAAAACCCACCTACCAGCACCTCTAAAGCTCTTACACTTCCGTTTTTGTAGGGATAAAACAAACAAGATTAAACGTGTTGATTAG
Organism: Cebidichthys violaceus; assembly: GCF_023349555.1. Taxonomy (NCBI): domain Eukaryota; kingdom Metazoa; phylum Chordata; class Actinopteri; order Perciformes; family Stichaeidae; genus Cebidichthys; species Cebidichthys violaceus. Next base: position 2,536,741 of record NW_027176816.1, read on the forward strand.
CTTGCTGGTGGTGGGCACATTCTGTTAGCTTTGGAGAGAGCCAGGCTGTTTACCTTGCTTCCAGTCTTTGTGATGATCTAAGTTGACCCTCTGCTCGTTGCTTCATGTAGCTTCATAACTGGGAATATGCGTACTTTACCCAAATGTTAAAACCCTAAAAAATAACATTTAGAACTGTTTGATGACTAAACCATCCGGATGAGAGACACACAGATCTCATGACCTCAGTTTTCTTATGCCAACTTTTTAAGACTTTTTTTTCTCTGTGCTTCTGATACTTCTACCCAGATCCGGTGGACTTCCTCACTCTGCAACTCAATTTTCCCGCAACCTTCTCCACAAGCAGGAGCCCCCATGCTGGGTTAAGGCACCGGGCACCCTCATTAGCACAGCATGAGGCTCTAACTTCCCGTATTCTCTGATAGAGACACACCCTGCACCTACAGTGATTTAAAGCCAAGCGTTAACAGCTAGAGTTCCTAAACCTTCCACATTCATATATCACCTGTCACAATCCTGCAATTATCATTCTCCTTCCTCCCCTGAAGCTCCACCCTTCTTCCTTTACATGTGATGTGATTCATTATTTTCCATAACTTTAGTTCTATTAACAACAGAGTGCTGTGGGAAAAAAGTCATAAACCCCAGAAATGAGTTTTTGAACGTCCGGTTCCCTCGTCTTACAGTCAGTGAGTTTCTTGACTGATTTTTTGGTTAGATGCCTGAAATAAGGTCTGCGGTTTACACAAGCTTATCTTACTGAACAAAACATATAAGTATCATAAACATTTGTTTGCCACCGGGCTTAAATTTTGCTATAATCCTAAAAACAATAGAAAATCCCATTGGCTCTTTGTCGAGGGAAGCGGTGCCATTGCTACGTTCTGGAGTTGGCCTACAAAAATACATCCGCCCTGCAGCACTCTATTTGCGAGCCATAAATTCATGATTACACACACACACATGCAGAGAAATTGGAGGATTGCTTGTTCTAAACATGAACACATGAAGTACATACATCCACCACATAAATACAAGACCATGCATCACAAGAGTCCTCCACGATGACAAAGAAAGAAAAGAAACATTAAGGTAATGAATGAGGAGCAGCTGTTAGTCCAAACCCAACAACGGTACTTCTCTGACTCACTGGCCTTTACCCCGTAATCAGAAACACAACAACGATTCAGGGGGTGAAAACAGACCTTCAGGTGATTTGACAAAGGTTGATTCACCTGCCAGCTGCTGGTGAGGCTGGTCTGTGGCTGTGATTAGCAAAAGGCTGGGAGATGACCTCCCCTCCCTGGGTGAGTGGCCACACTCTGCAGGAGCTTAATGATGGGGCCTGAATGCAAAGAAAGACCTGCAGGGTCAGAGTCTGATGTCAGTGGGAAGCTACAGAGCCCTCTAATCTAGAGACACCCAACAACGGGACATGTGCATGTATGGGTAAATGATTTAGCTGTAGGGCTCTTAAAAGGCGAGTATTTTGTAATTTCATGTTGTTTATTCGTCACGCCCACGGTGTGTAAAGGCCTTTCTACTGTATGCTAAATATGAAACTAGAGTGAAGCAAATTGTTTCCCAAAATGTTGAACTATTCCTTTAACAGTTCTTTGGTAGACAGAAGTTCCAATGAAAGTACTGTAATGGTGAAACTTTTTTTGGAGAGAAATGTTGCTATTGATATTTCTTCAATGTCATTTTCCAGTGATGATCTGAATTCCAGTCACCTGTTTACGAATATCTCAAAGCCTGGATAAATAAAAGCAAAGTTGTCTGATGGCAAAAAACAATCTCACCCCAAGGAGCAGACCGGATTTGATCACATAATCATCACATGTCCTTCATCCGCAGATGGAGTTTGCTCAGTTAAACTCTTTGCATGGGAAACATGATCTTTCATAATTAGGGTGAACCCTCCCTTTAAAGAGCACTGTGTCTAAATCATTTTCTATAAAGAGGAAAATCACTTTAATAGTGGAACAGTTGGGAAAGAAACCTTTCAGCTAAGGGTATGAAATATGGGGAATACTCATCACTTACTGGGATGGCAGCCATGGCATCTGCTCAAAAAGCAGCTAGCATAGTATAAGTGTATCCACTTAAAATCCCTTAGCAGTCTAACACCAAATATATACAGGCAAAGATCTAATCTTAATGTTTTATCAGGCCAGGAACAAAAGACTAATTGCATATAATTCAAGCCTTTGTGCTCACTCCAAACAATGGCTTTTCAGTGCTTTAACCTCAAGGAAAGTGATGGCTTGTGGGAAAAGCGCCACAGGGGGAAATGAGGCAGATCACTACATATTCTAATCATTAACCATCTAGCTGCTCTCCAGTTCACGTTACTTTGCCAAGAATTTATGGCAGTTTGAACTCCTCATCTCTTTCTCTCTCTCTCTCTCCTCTGGAGCTTAATCTCTGGGAGGGCGTTTTGGGTTTCTATTGAAATATTTTATCAGCTCCCAGTGTGCTGTCTGACATGGGAGGCAAGTAAATCTTTACCAAGATCACAGCAGAGTCCGCTGATGTTTTTCAGGAATGCCTCATCAGTCTTAGTTAACTCTTAAAAACCCAGACAAATGAAGATCCCCAGTAACAAGATTTCTTTGTGATTCCCTAGAGGGGTCAATGGGAAAGCCATCGCATCTCACGGAAGTGCTGAACCATAACATCTTCTCTGGGAGCAGCTGGGAGTGTCTGGTCATTAAAGCAAGAAGAAGGAGATCAAATTGACGTTCAGCAGTGTTATGACCTTCTAACTCTGCCCTCTTGCTGCCGCATAATCTCCCCTCTTCACCAGTTTACACAGCTCAGGTGACTCTGCGTGCCAGTACTGATATCTTCTGAGTCCCGCAGAGACAATATAAGTTTTCTTTTAGAAGAGAGAAATATGTTTCCTTCTGCTCTGTTGTCTTTATTTCGCACCTGGTTTGCTTGTTTCTGATTTATCTGAAACATAAGCTCTAAAAACCGACCCAGAAGAAAGGAAGAACAGAGTAAACAGAAACCAATTCGGCATTCCAGAGCGTTAAGAGAGCTTCACCTCACGTTCGTTTGGTTGAACTTATTTGTTATCTGTTACTGATTGCTTACACTTAGAACTTGACATCAGCTCACAGATGCAGTGCAGATCGTTAAAAATCCAAACTATGAATGACCTCACGTTACTTTGTTTGGTTCACAAGTCAGACGGATGTTGCTCAGTGTCCAGCAGAGCAGTTCACTGATACTTTCATTCTCTCCGAGGGGATCCCCTTTCCACTAAAACCCCTGAGAGAGGCTATAAATAATCTTCTGAAGTCATCCTTGATGTGTAATTAATTTTCAGCAGTAGTTCCCTTGTGATAAAGCGCTGCAGTATTATGACAGGCCACTCAATCAAGCCCATCACCTGTTGGACTCACGCTACGCTTGTTTTCCCAGCAGTAACCCGAGAGCTACGGCGGACTAAAACTGGCACTATAATAAATAAATGACTCAGTAAATGAAATAATAAAGAAAGACATGTAAAACTAAAAGTATCAATTATCAAATACATGTTTTATTAATTTTTAACAGTTTTATTATTTCTGAATACCCTATTTATTTATTTCTGTATGTATTTCTTAACCCTTATGTTAATAAAGGGGCATGCCTTGATGCTTACTTAACAACTATTGGTTAATCTATTTGTTCACACTTAAATTCACAGATTTCTCATTCCCCACTAATAACATGGCATAGAATAGATTAAGAAATAAAATTAAAATAGAAGCAGAAATAAATAAATTAATAAATAGAGAAATTAATAGATAGGGAAATAAATAAAACATACATGAAAACAGAAAATAAATTGGCAAATAATTAAATATCAAAATGAATTAATACAATTTGTCCAAATTAATTAATATATTTTGTTAATTTATTTTTTGTGCATATTCATTTATTTACAGATGAACCTGCACATTGATTTGAAAATTGAGGCTTTTTGTCTACATTTAACTCTTCATTATTTCTTTATTTATTATAATGGAAGTTTTAGTCTTGTGTAGAACAAATTTATTTTAATGGCAGTGAATCTAATATGTGTTAGCCAGGTTCATTTTAGCACAAATGGAACTTTTTCCTTAAAAACCTGATCTTTCAAAAACAGGAGTTATGTGGCAAAACACAAAAAAAAGCTATTATGTCGATAAAAATAATGTAAACTACGATAGAGGGTTAACAAAAAAATCGTTGATACTTTATCTCATCACTTTAATAACTCCAATGCAAAGCAGTTAGCCAAAATACAACATTGTTTATCAGCTTCAAACTAAACTGCACCTGTAACCTTAAGCCGCACGTTTCCTGACTCCACCCTTTCAGATTGTTCCACAAATGGAAAGTGCCCTCCAACATCCCTTCCCTAAACACACTCCTCTGCTTCTGCATACATGTTTCCATGAAAGCGAGGGCGATGCACACGCGCGCACACACACACACACACACACACACACACACACACACACAGTATGGAAACTCTTAGCCACAGAGACTACAGGGCAAAGCATTGTTTTTACATGTAGACCAGCAAAGCCCTTTGTTACAGGAAATGAGGTCATTTGGATAAAACAATCAAAATACAAGAGCGCTACTGAAAACTGAACTATAAAATTCACCACAGCCTGGCCCCTGCTGAGAGTGACTATCACTGCCAGTTTTGCCCAAGCAAGAGAAAAAAAAAAACACAAAAGTACTGTAGGAATATGGTATTAATTAAGGTTGAGGAGTGACTTCCCAGCCGTGTTGGGGGTTTGACATTGGCCACAAGCAATGAGGGAATTTTACATGATTCACTTAATTGTCCATTAGGGACTAGGGCACATAGACAGGAAGTGATTCTACATCCTTTCCCAGATTTGCAAAAACACATATCCTTCTTATTCCCACCACATCTGCAACACAAAGTCTGAGCCCCACAAACATGCGATCGATCATGTGAGCTCGAGGCGACAGCAGCCCTCGAGATCAAGAGCAGAACAGAGCTGTGACAGCATTGTTAGAACACTTGTGATGAAACACTTTGGTTTCCTTCTCTCACTCTTTTTCCTTCTCAGTCTACTAGAGTCACTCCAGGACACAGCAGTGTTTTGAGCTAAATGCTAGCGCCGTTATGCTAACACATTCACAATGACAATGCTAACACGCTGATATTTATCAGGTAATGTTTACTATCTCAGTTTAGCGTGTTAGCATGCTAACATTTGCTAATTAGAAGTTAAACCAGCTATAAATTATACTGTAACTAAATCAATAGACAATGTGAAAGGGGTCACTCATAGTGACGAACCCTACAGGTATTTACCATAATCTGCAGCTCTTCTCCGCTTTACGGAACTTTATAACAAGTTTAGTTCATCGTTTAGCTATCTAACCTTCAACTTTGCTGTTTTGGTTCACTCTCAACGGTCTCATAGCATTGTTTTTTAGCTACTTTTTGCTAAAAAAAAAAAGCAAAAACCAAGCGTACAACACCACCTGCTCACAGAAACACTTAGAGACTAGTTGGTGAACATAGTGAAGGATGTAACAACTAAAGAGCCAGATAGAGCTGGTAAAGACCATAATCAGAGCTAAAAGAGAGTTAATATTGAACTTAAATTCATCAGGTGGACAGAAACGTGACTCTAAACAAACAATACTGTTGCTCAATAACTGCTGGACGTATAAATAAGCAACAAGTTCAGCACATTGTAGAAATAGGCTTTTTTTTATTATTGTGCTGCTCTAGGTGCTATACTGTGAAAGTACCAAAACTTTTGTCCTGTTCACATCATCGGTCATAACTACTCAGTTGCCAGTTAAGGACTTAAATGAAGATAAGTAATCATGGAGAAACCTTGAACAAGTAAAGACAGTCAACAACCAACATTACTCACCACTTTCAACAAATTAAAAGCAGTTTGTTAAGACTGACGATTTGTTTCCACAAGTCACACAAGAGATGCAGATTCCTCTTTCTTCAGATACTTCTGATATGAAGTCACCTCTTTTGTCTCCTACGGTAAGATAGAAAACATGAACATGAGGTTTCCCCGCTGGTTGTTGTTATGAGGCTATGTAAGCATACAGATATTTAAACCACCACCTCGATGAAAGCTGGGCCCACAGCCAGTTGCTTAGCTAATGGGATGATTTTTATTACAGGACTGAAAGGAAGCGAGAACATGGAACAATAAAAAAAAAAAAAACATGCACGGAACAGAAACTACATGCTATGTTTTGTCAGCAACCTCCACAGTATATGGAGTTTTTGTTGGGGAACTTGGATGTAGCGAAGACGGACATGTCCTTGGGGACCAGCAGGCAGAGCAAGACACACCATATTTCACACAGCTGTGGACACACAGCTGTTTTTCTGGTTCTGCTTGGAGTCTCTCGACTATGCTGGCATGATTTGCTTTCGTTCAGTTTCCCTTTTTGCCAGTTCTGGCTGTGCCATCTTATACCCAGAGGAGGATGACTTAATAGAAATCTTCTGGTTTTGGCCTCAGTATGTTGTTGCACCTGTCAAATTCAGAACTGCATTCGATGCTACAGAGTCAACTCTCCCAAATGACAGATTTAAAGCTTTTGCTTTAAAACCTAAGCTTATATCCAACTAATTTATATAAATGAGGGCAGTAAATAATAGCTACACCTCTCAGTATAAAGCAATACAATTCAACAGCACCACAAACTGCATCCTCCAAAATGATTATAAACATCATCATCATGTATTAAAGGACTGTTGGACTGCAAGAGATACCTAATATACTGCCAATTGAGTGCTATACTTTTATACATTTGTGAATAATCATTCTTGGCAGCACATAAAGAGGCCTCTGCAGACATTAATACAGACAAGTCATTTCCAGAATAAAACGGCCTCTTCCCCAGCATGGCTACCTGTTACCACCAGAAAACCTACTGATCTTTAATACTACTTTCTATTAACAGCCCATCCCCCTCTCTCTGCGCCAACAGGCAGCTGTTACTGTGAAAATCATGATAAATGGGAAAGGGAATTGCCCTTCCAATGTCCTTAGTAATACAGGCAATGGATCGACAATTTGGGAAATCCGCTTATGGATTTAAGAAGTGCCCTCTCTTAGATAGCTTTTGGAGGGAGATATTTAGGTTATTTGATAAAACATTTGCTTTTCAGCAACCCATTTTCCAATTGCTGGACATCCTTGGGGACATCCCAGACGCAGTGATGTGCTGGAAAAAGGGCTCATAGAGCAAGCGCACTAGCGGTTCCTTTAACCCCGCCTTTTTATTTTAAGACAAAAAGTTTGGGAACCACTGCTTTAAGGCATCCTTACTATACATACATCCATTACACTATTATTAAAATTCATCCCTGAAAAAGATAATAAATAGTTTATACATTAGAGAAAACAGACTATAACAGATAATTATGTTTTACAAACAGGCACCACACATGTAGACAAGTCTAGGTTGATATATTGTCCTTTCGCTGAAAGCAGCTTTCGGTTTTGTGTTGACCTTCACTGCCCTCATTGTTTCTTTCTTCCCGCTTTCGGGATATTCGGATCCTCTCTCCTGAGCACACAGAGTGAACTTTGTGTCGGAGGGTCTAGCTTCCCCTCCTCAGTTCAGCCAGCATGTGAAGAGCACGGCAGCAGACTTGCGAAAATACCATGAGCCGGTTTTATGAATAGTGCCATTTAAAAGGGATTGGTTTCGGTGAAGGCCTAATGATGCCATAGCGCTGGCGTCACAGAGAGAGAGGGAAAGAGAGAGCATTCTTTCCAGGCACTGGAGCAGCACTTACAGACTGGTAGACTGGAGTGAGGCGGTGTGGCAACTTTCCACTTCACATACGTCACTCCTGAGGCCCAGTTGTTCTCAATGGCTCGGTCCAGTCACAACAGGCAAATTAAAGCTCAGATAAAGCTGGTGATTTTGCACATCTGTCAACACGCACTCAGATGGCTGTGGGAGAATTCTCTCCTCTGATTGTGATGTGTTTTTTTAATGTCCTCTCAAAATATTTCCACGGGCTCGAGATGGTCTCCATCATCAGCCCTGAAGCTATCAGGCCCGGCGGAGTTCTTCCGGCCATTGGATGGGTTAAACAATAGAAAGCAAGGGGCCGGAAAAGTTAAACAGATGATGCATAGTTTTCGGAACGGTGGACTGTTGCCACAATTGTTCCAGAGGTTCCAGAGGTAATTTGTTTCTGCATGTTTGTGGTGTTTGCTTGTGTCTCAGACTGAATAATGACACACGGTGACTGGCACTGAGGAGTAGCGGATTTTTAGTCAGGTAACTTCAACTCAAGAGACACGCTTAAATGTGTACACCAGCAACTTACAGGTTGGGAAACTTTGTAGGAAACACATTGAAAATTAGAATGGACCACGTTGAAGCAGCACTCCTTTTAACGTGAGATAAGCTCCAAAAACACTGGATGTTATGCTTCTCATAATGCAACGTAACAGCATCTTTTGTTAAAACCTTCCCACCTGATGAATGCTCACGTCTCCACTAAACTCCACACTCTGTTTTCACAAGCTGAGTAATACTCCTCAGGGCGAGCAAACTGAACTCCATGTGCAAAATTGTTGGAGTGCCCTTCAGTATAACAATACGATCGCCCTGTTTAAGATCATAGAAATCTTGTATGAATTCTCGCAATCACTTATGAGACTATTGTTTGTACCAGTGGTTATGAGTATTTGGTTTTCAACACCGTATCTGTCAGAGCCGTGAGTCTGCATCCTGCATCCCAGAGTAGAGAGAGCAAATATCTTGCCTTACACGGTCAGCTGTTGTACACAGTGAAATGGGAGAGGACTCCTAAAACTGTAAGATAACATAAGCGATTCTATAAAAGATGTTACTCACTGTCACTGATTATTCTGAGGAATCAAAGCCAGCTCAGTAAGAGTGGAAAACTACAGGTTGCGAAAGAGGCATCACGTATAATAGGCCATCTCCAGATGTACTATAATCCTTTGGCGTGGAAAAGATGCAAAGCCTCACATTTCAGAGGAACAACTGCAGTGAATGAACCCTCTATGTGACACACATGTAGAGAGCAGGTTGTGTTGAGGAGTGCACCGAGTTTATGACGCCATCTAGTGGTCAGACAATGTACTGCATCCAGCAGACAGTCTCTGTCATGACCTCCAGGGTCTGAACAAGGACACATTTTATTTTTTAGAGCGGCTACACACAATCACTCACAACAGTTTGCAGTGAGTGATTGTAGTGACGAAAGAAAAAAAAATAAACACTTAGTAAAATCATCTAATTTTTATTTTGTAAATTAGAAACAACTAGTGCAGTGCTCGTTCAAAACATGCCTGATCAGTACGGGCCGGAGTCTTGGCCTGTGGTGTTTGCTGCTTGCAGCTTTTTCAAGATGTGCCCAAAAAGCAACTTCATACTGAACACTGAGCTTCGTTAGGTCCTCAGCAATACACCCGCCATGACATAGTTGCGTCACACATCCAAGTCACAGCTACTTACGGTCAGAAACACAAAGAGATACACTGTGGTTCATGGGGGGAAAATGCCAGACTAGCAGGAGCAGACTTTATTGTTAGGAAAGGTAGACAACTTAACTAAAAAGGCCCCAAACAGCTATACATTAGGACATTTAGATGTGAAAAATACTGAATATTTTTGTGACTAACTCAGAAAGGACCCTATCTCAACTGTATACTGGGCCTAATTACTTATTGTGCACTTCTACTTCAAAAGGAAAACATTGGTAACTGCCAGAGAAATACTGGGTACATTGTTGATTCAGATTTGACTCACAAAATATAACAATCCAAGTATAATTCAGGAGCCTATTATTCATCAAACTATCCAGCATTATATTAGCTGCGGCTCAGCTTGTCACCGTGTCGAGAGTCGTTAAAAGGCAACAGAAATGCTCCCAATCTCGTACTTAGCACCTTGAAGTACATTGAACTGACAGTGCTGTCTCACTCGTCATTTGAACGCTGGACTTTTGCTGTGCAGTATTAATACTTTTAGCCTACTCTTAGTTCAGAAATGGGCCCTTTTCAGAGCAGCCGCTTTGACGTCGATGCATTGTAAACACAGGTGTAATTAATAACGTTATTTATGGCCCTGTTCCATGTGGGTGGGCCGGGGCCCTGGTATTGTGCCGGCTTACTGGAATGAGCGTGACACATTAAATATAATGGGACCCTAATTCATTTTTGAATCAGACTAAATATGGAGAAGCAGCGTTTCAGTTTGTTTTCACTTCATATCTTGGAACAATTCCTCCCAGAGAACTGAAGGTCAGCTGCAACTCTCACTTTGTTTGGTGCTGCCTTTCTTAAATCATTCTTAGACTGCCTGTCTTACTCTTTTCAGCTTCTTTGTATTTCCTATTCTCTTGGCACTAAAATGTTTCCAATTGTATTTAAATGTCCTTTTATAATGGGTTTCTTTTGCACTTTGTCTTTGGATGTTTTATACACTTTGAATTGCCTTTTTGCTGAAATGTATTATATAAATAAACTTGCCTTGCCTTTATCAATTACGCCTGTGTTTACCCTGCAATGACAGGTCAAAATGGCTGCTGTGTAAAGGGCCTTTTAAAAACACTGAAAAACACTCGCAGTGACTCGCGGTCAGAAACATCAGTAAAATACACTTAATGGAGGCAATGTTGCTTGCTTGATTATTAGTTATTATTAGTACCATGGATTTAACTAGCTGAGAGATTCTGCTTCCAGTTGAAGTGAAGACGAGTTGTGGTCGTAGAGTGAACTGCGGACCACAACGCAACGACGTGTTGTAATCGATTAATGTTGAACTTGTGCCCAACTTGCACATAACGCAATACACGATTGTGACATAGATCTGATGAATTGTTCTTGAGATATGCAAAGGACATAGACAGGGATTCATTGCTTTACAAAATAGTTTCATTGGAGCTTTTTCCTTAAATTAACAAGGAAACTATATTAGATCCAAAGCTTCACCTGTTGCCTTCTTATATATAGTCTATGATTGAGAACAGTGAAATCCCAAAAATGGATCATAATCATGGGCGTCATGATCCATGTTTAGCCAAATCATGGTATTCAATAACCTGTAAGGCTGAAATCATGTGAAATATGCCAACAGATCGATTAGATACTTAAATCAACACAACAGACATGGAATGTTATCCTTTTTAAAATGAGTATTTTATTGTTTTTATTTTTGTATAAAAAAAACCTTTTTGTCCACTTTAGGCAACAGTTAGCACGAGAGTAGTTCTCATAGCTTTTAGATGAAGTCTAAACGTATTACTCTTTTCAACAATCGCACACCCCTTTCACACAGAGAAACACACGATCACATAGTGTACTGGAGTTAAGTGGATGCAGTGGTCCCAAACCTAAAACTATCAATAGAAAGCCAAGAACAAAAGCTCAACAATAGGCAGCTTCTAATCATCACCATTTTAAAGATGGTACGATGTCAAGGCGAGTCACGCGAACACACAAAAAGGCTCACAATGAATCTAAACCCTCACAATAACTACAGGAGACCGCTTTGTTAAAATGTGATGCTTGACAGCATCGTCTAATTAGGTCTGAAACCACTGCTTTGGTGCAACTCTTAAGCAGATTTATATTGAGACAATTACAAAAAAAAAAAAGAAAAGGCAAAAAAATACATCAGACATCTCGTACACGGCATTACATCCCGTGTTCGCCGACCCAAAAAGCAACGGCTGCAATTTTAGGCAGCAAAACAAAGGACTGATATTGTGTAAGAAGAAGTCAGCACACTTACGCAGATCAGTATTAATCAGACATATCTTAAAAAAAATAAAAGACATTTAAAGACAGGAAATGTTGCCTTTACACACACCTCGTTCCAGAGTCGCCACATGAATGATTTGCAGTGCAGTAGCTTTTGCTCTCCAACACATCAGTCATCAAGAAGCGTCTCTATGAAAATCATATTTTCTCATGAGGGTGGGGGGGGGGGACAAAACAATGGATTGTAAATCTGTAACATCAGCACCTTTCAGGAATAAAATATGTATCCTCACTAATATACTCCCCCTCCCCCTTTTCATAATACAGTACATACACATGTACTTGCACACACAGATGCATACTCAACTTTCTCTCTCACTTAGACACACTAATGTAAAGTATACACACACACACACACACACACACACACACACACACACACACACACTGTACAGGTTAAACATAAAATATACAAATTCAGGTTGTTTTCAATCTGTTTCATAAATTAGTAACATCACATCATTTTGTATAACTACTTTCTTTGACTCTTTAAATGCTATTTTCTTATGACTTTGACTTTGATTCATCTCTCCCTTACAGTATAACTTCTTAAAGGAGGAGAGGAGTTGGAAGATCTATTCTGGCATTTCATCACAACGTGACTGACTACATGGTCTTACAGTGTAGCAGTAGCCTGTGAAAGAAGTTTCCTTTCACTCAAAGATAACAAAGACTGTGAGGACTTCAAACCAACAGTATCTAATCCACAAAAGACACGTTACTCAAAGAAAATGATAAGTAATATCATAGGCATTGTAACTACAGGTAAACTAGGTTTTTGACAGATTCGACTTGCATTTGCACAAGCAGCCCGAGGTGAGCGAGAGCAACAACTAAGGCCAGTGTTAGTCTGCCGCTCTGTGTTGGTTTACCTTCATTACAGCAGAGCCACAACACCCGCCGCGGCCCTCAGTTCACAATGTGCGTGCAGATTATAAAAAAAGAAAAAGAAAAAGAAAAAGCAGCAACCTCGGCTCTGTCTTGCACATTGCAAACACATATACAGTACACAAAAACAAGTATTTCCAGGATTATTAGGTCTATTTTCAACAGATGATCCTATCAGAGGCCTTCATTTGGCTTGATGGCACATGTTTGCCGCAATGGAAAGTGAGCCAGTAGGCTTTTTTTAAATTACAGGGCTCAACGCTAACTGTGAAAGTGGTTGCCAGGCTGGCAACCAGGCATCAGCTTTTGGTTACCGAAACTGGAAATATGGTTGCCATTTTTGATCTTTTGAGTATAAGATACGATGAAGTTAATACGTCGGCTTAATAATGAAAATCTTGCGAATGGCGGTTCATCGGCTCACCAGTGGGTGTGCCAGCTCTCCGCAGCCTCCACCTCAATATGTTTTGTGAGCTGCCTGCTCGTGTTGCTTCGAGTCAGTGGACTTCCTGTGTCACTTATCGAGGTGTTGTACATGCTTTGCAGTATAATTCTCGGTCCAGCTCAAAGATGCTGGGATACTTCGCCTGCCAAGGCTCCACAAATTTCCTTTTTGTTTTTCGTTCAGGTTCATCTGGTTCTTTAGCTCACTCATTAGTGATGTAGATGGGTTGGTCAGACTTTTCACAGTCAATCACCATAGTCTCTTAAAGAGATGACTGTGCGCTCGCAAGTGGTTATGACTGTAACAGCAATATTTGAATATCACAAATTCAACAAACATTTGTTTTCCTTATTTTTACAGGTTAAGAATCAGTTTCCAATGTCTCAAAAGGGTTGCCAAATGCAACCTGGCGACCCTTTACTGTCGAGCCCTGAATTTCCCAGCTTCTTGCGCGCTGCAAAAAAAGTTAGTGTTTAGTGTTGATAGTGTTATACATCATCAAACAAAAGGCTTATGTCAGCATTCATACATTGTGTTTTCCTGTTCGCTACGTTGGAAATTAACAAAGCCCTACTTGCTGTACTTTCTCATTGACAAATGACTCCTACACACAAGTGTTTTCATGTTTTTTTTTTCCATTAAGGCCGCATTCATCACCCTCCAACAA